>NC_090374.1:38331612-38931612 GCF_036365525.1 Heterodontus francisci | reverse complement strand
TTGAATGTCAAGGAGAGATAGTTAGATTCTCTCTTGTTTCAGATAGTCATTGCCTGACACTTGTGTGGCACCAAAGTTATTTGCCACATAGCAGCCCAAGCCTGGATGTTGTCCAAGTCTTGCTGCATTTCTACAGGAACTGCTTCAGTATCTGAGGAGTCGCGAATGGTGCTGAACATTGTGCATCATCAGTGAACATCCCCACTTCTCACCTTATGATTGAAAGAAGGTCATTGATGAAGCAGCTGAAGATGTTTGGACCTAGGACACTACCCTGAGAAACTCCTGCAGTGATGTCCTGGAGCTAAGATGATTGACCTCCAACAACCACAACCATAACTATCTTCCTTTGCGCTAGGTACGACTCTAACCAGCAGAGGGTTTTCCCCCGACAAGCAGGCAGGCTCAGGTCAGAGATTGAAGGCTGGGACCTTTAGAGAGATTGCAGACTGTAAGGCTATAGTGGAGGGCTGTTCATGGAAGGGTGTCTCCCAGGACCCCTGCAGCGAGTGAAGACACTCCAACTGGGGTCAGAGCCATCGTGCCATGCAGGCTCCAAAGCTAAATGGGTGCTCTGCTCACAGATTTTCACTCTACCATTGAGGAGGACAGTGGGAGAGAGAGACTGCATCAGCCATATGGCAAGGGGCAGCAGCAGGCAGATGGCATGATGCTGCAATGGGATGCAGACAAGGAGAGCGCATAGGGGCAATAAGGCAGGCTAATGTTTGAAGAAGGCTTAACCCAGCTCAAAGGCTTACAGGCAAAGGCTTAGCATCATGGAGATGTTGGAGCACAAGTGTTGCTGTAAACCTTTAAAAAGTTGTGGGTATGTTTTCGATGCACAATAGTGTAAGTGAAATGACACAATATACCATGTGACTTCTACTCTGTCTGTGACTCTATGGAGAGTAGTTGTCCAGACCAGACCTATGTAAGATAACTCCCAGTTGCACACATGCAGAATAGTCATCACTGAAGGGCGGCACAGTGGCGCAGTGTTTAGCATCACAGCTCCAGTGACCCAGGTTCAATTCTGGGTATTGCCTGTGTGGAGTTTGCAAGTTCTCCCTGTGACTGTGCGGGTTTTCACCGGGTGCTCCGGTTTCCTCCCACAGCCAAAGACGTGCAGGTTGATAGGTAAATTGGCCATTTTATAAATTGCCCCTAGTATAGGTAGGCGTTAGGGGAATTGTGGGGATGTGGTAGGAATATGGGATTAATGTAGGATTAGTATAAATAGGTGGTTGATGGTCAGCACAGATTCAGTGGGCCAAAGGGCCTGTTTCAGTGCTGTATCTCTAAATAAGTAAACGAACCTAAGTTATGTGTTAACTGATCTCTTTTGCATAGTTGTTCCATCTGTATTGTCAACATTAACACAAAGAGGTGAAGTCAAAAGAACCACTGTGTCCAAAGACAGCGTCTGTCCAGGCAGGTGATCGCTGACCTATGCGAAATGCTGGAGGAGGAATTGAGGTCACAGGAATGTGGTGACCACCTATTGCCTGTAGCAGTGAAGGTGACCATTGCACTCAATTTTTTCACATCGTCCCAGTGATTGTCTGGAGACATTTGTGGGATCGCTCAGTCAGCAGCCCGTCATTGCATCAAGCAGGGGATGGATGCAATGTTCTAGAGGGCAGGGAAATACATCAGGTATCGCACCAATTGGGCCTGTCAGGCCGAGAGGGCACTCAGATCCAGGGCCATGGCAGGATTCTCTCAGGTTCAGGGGGTTATATACTGCCCCCATATGGCTCCCTCAGAGCTACCAGGCACGACCATTAACAGCAAGGGTTTCCACGTGCTGAATGCTCAAACAGACTGCGATCACTGCAAAAGGGTGCCCCAGCTTGTTCTCCAGGTTTGTGCAAGGTGCTCGGGAAGCTGCCATGCCTTGTACACCCTGAGACAGACACAGGAACCTCAGTTGTTCAGGCCACCTGAAAGACTTTGTGGATGGATCCTGGGTGATAAGGCGTATCCAGTAAAGACATGGCTACTTACAACTGTGTGGAAGCCCAACACATTGGCAGAGGAAACCTACAACTGCTGTCATGTGACTGCAAGGGTGAGCTTCTGAAAATGAGGTTCTGATACTTAGACAGATCCGTAACCACGTGCACTCTCACCAGAATTCTTTACAGGCAGAACAAGGGGCAGAGTTCTGATCCAAAATCTCCCACCATCCCCTCATCCAGAAAATGGCAAAATTCTGCCCACAGGCCTGCAGAATGTGAGCTGAGCTCTGCTGGGTCTTAAACTGCCCAAAGTGATAAGTAGGCTAAGCCTTCTCCAGTACTCTCACTTTCTTCTAGATGTTCTAGTCCTCTAGTGTCAGCTGTGACTTAGTTGGTAGTACTCTCGCCTGAGTCACAAGGTTCCAGGTTCAAGTCCCACTTCAGGGCTGGAGCACAAAAATCAAGGCTGACATTCCAATGCAGTACTGAGGGAGCACCGGACTATCAGAGGTGCCATCTTTTTGATGAGATGTTAAACTGAGGCCTCATCTGTTTGCTCAGGTGGATGAAAAAGATCCCGTAGCACTATTTCGAATAAGAGCTGGGGTATTATCCCCAGTGTCCTGGCCAATATTCATCTCTCAATCAACATCACAAAAGCAGGTTATCTGGTGATGAGCACATTACTGTTTGTGGGAGCTCGCTGTGTGCAAATTGACTGCCATGTTTCCTGCATTACAACAGTGACTAAACTTCAAAAAGTACTTAATTGGCTGTAAAGTGCTTTGAGATGTCCGGAGGTCATGAAAGGTGCGATATAAATGCAAGTCTTTCTTATTTCTTTCTTTTCATAAAAATTGGTGGTGCCATAAATAGTGAGGAGGAAAGCCTTAGATTACAGGATGATATAGATGAGCTGGTAAGAGGGGCTGAGCAGTAGCAAATGAAATTTAATCCTGAGAAGTGTGAGGTGATGCATTTTGGGAGGACTAACAAGGCAAGGGAATAGACAATGGATGGTAGGACCCTAGGAAGTACAGAGGGTCAGAGGGACCTTGGTGTACTTGTCCATAGATCACTGAAGGCAGCAGCACAGGTAGATAAGGTGGTTAGGAAGGCATAAGGGATACTTGCCATTATTAGCCTAGGCATAGAATATAAGAGTAGGGAGGTTATGATGGAGCTGTATGAAACACTAGTTAGGCCACAGCTGGAGTACAGTGTACAGTTCTGGTCACCACACTATAGGAAGGATGTGATTGCACTGGAGAGGGTGCAGAGGAGATTCACCAGGATGTTGCCTGGGCTGGAGCATTTCAGCTATGAAAAGAGGCTGAAAAGGCTGGGGTTACTTTCCTTCGAGCAGAGAAGGCTGAGGGGGACATGATTGAGGTATACAAAATTATGAAGGGCATTGATAGGGTAAATAGGAAGAAACATTCTCCCTTAGTGGAGGGGTCAATAACCAGGGGGCATAGATTTAAGGTAAGGGGCAGGAGGTTCAGAGGGGATTCAAGGAAAACTTTTTTCACCCAGTGGGTGGTTGGAATCTGGAACACACTGCCTGAAGAGATGGTAGAGGCAGGAACCCTCACAACATTTAAGAAGTATTTAGATGAGCACTTGAAATGCCATAGCATACAAAGCTACGGGCCAAGTGCTGGAAAATGGGATTAGAATAGTTAGGTGCTTGATGGCTGGCACAGACATGATGGGCCGAAGGGCCTGTTTCTGTGCTGTATAACTCTATGACTCATTTCTCTTTGCTACTTGCTTACTTCAATGCAGATCAAATTACCAGAACAGAATGTTTCAGCACCGGAAAGATTGCAGCTGCTGTTAGTGCTGGAGCAGTAACATCGTGTTATCCTTCTTTGCAGACTTGTTAACTTTTAAGGCATCAGTATCTCTATTTCTCATTTTCAGAATTATAACACAAGGTTCATACCAGGGAAGGTAATACGCATTGGAACCCCCACCCCACGTCATCCCCTTAGACAGATGAAGAATACGGAAGACAGCTATAAAGATAAACAAGGCTATGTGACCTATATAAAGTTTTCTATGAACCTGTAGCACAAGTAGCTGACCTTGCAAAGTAACGACTTTAGTTCCAGGAACACATGCTAAAATAGAATGTGGCAGAGAAAGCACTTTAAAAGCAACTACAAGACCAATCAACAAATTTGTTAACATGAAATGCATGAAGAATCACAGAGTCAGCAGCATAGAAGGAGGCTATTTGGCCCTTCGAGTCCATGCCAGCTCACTGCAGAGCAATCCAGTCATTCCTATTCCCCAACTCTATTCCAGTAGCTCTGCAAGTTTATTTCCCTTATGTGCCCATCCAAATTCCTTTTGAAATCATTGATTGTCTCCACCAACCTCATAGACAGCGAGTTCCAGGTCGTTACCACTCACTGTGTAAAAAGGTTCTTCTCACATCCCCTCTGCATCGCTTTTGCCCCAAACTTTAAATCTGTGTCCCCTAGACCCTGTACCATCAGCTAATGGGAATAAGTTTTCTTTGTCTACCTTATCTAAACCTGTCATAATCCTTTACACCTCTATCAAATCTTCCCTCAATCCCCTTTGCTCCAAGGAGAACAACCCCAGCTTTTCCCAACCTAACCTGAGACTGTGACGCCTAGTTCTAAACTCTGCAGCCAAGGGAAACATCCTCTCAGCATTAATCCTATCAAACCTCTTAAGAATTATATATGTTCACCTCTCATTCTTCTAATCTCTAGCGAATATAGAATCATAGAATGACTACAGCTCAGAAGGAGGCCATTTGGCCCAGTGTGTCTGCGCCAGCTCTCTGCAAGAGCAACTCACCTAGTACCACTCCCTGCCTTTCCCCCGTAGCCCAGAAAATTTTTTCTCCTCATATAACTAGCCAATTCTCTTTCAAAGGCCTTAATTGAATCTGCCTCCACCACACTCTCAGGCAGTGCACTCCAGATCCTAACCACACGCTGTGCAAAAAGGTTTTTTGTCATGTCACCGTTGCTTTTTTGCCAATTACCTTAAATCGGTGTCCTCTGTTTCTCAATTCTTCCACCAACGAGAACAGTTTCTCCTTATCTGCTCTGTCCAGACCCCTCAAGATTTTGAGCACTTCTATCAAATCTCCTCTTAATCTTGTCTTCACCAAGGAGAACAAATTCTGCAAACTATCCTTGTAACTTTCTAAAAAATTCTTTCATGGGATATGGGCGTTGCTGGCAAGGCCAGCATTTGTTGCCCATCCCTAATTACATAGGAACATAGAAACAGAGGAAATAAGAGCAGGAGTAGGCCAATTGGTCCCTCAAGCCTGCTCTGTCATTTAACTAGATCATGCCTGATCTTCTACCTCAACACCATTAACCCGCACTATCCCCATATCCCTTGATATCTTTACTATCTAGAAATGTATCGATCTCTGTCTTGAATATACTCAATGACTGAGCCTCCACAACCCTCTGGGGTAGAGAATTCCAAAGATTCACCACCCTCTGAGTGAAGAAATTCCTCCTCATCTCAGTCCTCAATGGCCCACCTCGTATTCTGAGACTGTGTCCCCTGGTTCTAGACTCCACAGCCAGGGGAAACAGTCTGCATCTACCCTGTCGAGCCCTGTAAGAATTTTGTATGCTTCAATGAGATCACCTCTCATTATTCCACAATCTTCACAATCTCCCTCATAGAACAATCCCACCATCCCAGGAGCAGTCTGGTGAACCTTTGTTGCACTCCCTCTCTGGCAAATATATTCTGCCTTAGGTAAGGAGACGAAAACTGTACACAATATTTCAGGTGCGGTCTCATGAATGCTGTATGCAGTTACAGCAAGACTTCCTTACTCCTGTACTCAAATCCTCTTGCAATAAAAGTCAACATACCATTTGCCCTCCTAATTGCTTGCTGTACCTGCATGTTAGCTTTCAGTGACTTATGAACGAGGACACCCAGGTCCCTTTGGACATCAACATTTCCCAGTCCCTCACCATTTAAGAAATACTCTGCATTTCTGTTTTTGTTTATCAAAGTGGATAACTTCACATTTTTTCGCATTATATTCCATCTGCCATGTTCTTGCCCACTCACAGCCTGTAAAATCCCTTTGAAGCCTCTTTGCATCCTCCTCATAACTCATATTTCCACCTTGTTTTGTGTCATCAACAAACTTGAAAATATTACATTTGGTCCCCACATCCAAATCATTGATATAGATTGTGAATAGCTGGGGTCCAAGCACTGATCCTTGCAGTACCCCACTCGTCACAGTCTGCCAACCTGAGAATGACCCGTTTATTCCTACTTTCTGTTTTCTGTCTGTAAACCAATTCTCAATCCATGCCAGGAATTACCCCCAATCCCACGTACTCTAATTTTGCTTACTAACCTCCTGTGTGGGACCTTATCAAAAGCCTTCTGAAAATCCAAATACACCATATCCACTGGTTCCCCCCTTATCTATTCTGCTTGCTACATCCTCATAAAACTCTAACAGGTTTGTCCAACATGATTTCCCTTTCATAAATCCATATTCACTCTTCCCAATCCTACCATTATTTTCTAAGTGTCCTGTTATTACATCCTTTATAATAGATTCTAGCATTTCCCTACTACTGATATCAGGCTAACAGATCTTAGTTCCCTGTTTTCTCTCTCTCTCCTATCTTAAATCGCTGGGTTACATTTGCTATCTTCCAAGCTGCAGGAACTGTTCCAGAATATATCGAATTTTTGAAGATGATCACTGACACATCCACTATCTCTACAGCCACCTCTTTCAACATTCTGGGATGTAGATCATCAGGTCCAGGGGATTTATTAACTTTCAGTCCCATTATTTTTTCCAGTATTACTTTTTTACAGGTACTAATTTCTTTCCGTTCCTCATTCTTGCTAGTCCTTTGATTCTCTTGTACTCCTGGAAGGTTTTTTGTATCTTCCTCTGTGAAGACAGACACAAAGTATTTATTTAGTTTCTTTTTCTTTATCAGTTTCTTGTTTCTACTGAATTGTAAAATGCTCCCAATCCTCAGGCTTAATACTTTTTTGGCACCTTTATAAGTATCTTCTTTTGATCTAATACAGGGTTGTCCAACATATGTCCTGTGGGCCAGGATTCAGCCCACCAAAGGTTTCAATCCAACCTGTGGATGTCAATTGTACCCAGTCATTCCTCATTCTTGTCAGGGGTCCGTGACTGGTAATTTCAGAGATGAGAAATTTCCCATTGGCTTCTTCTTTCTGACCAGCCTGGCTTTTTTAAAAGAATTGTACTGTCAGTTTCACAGCTGAATTGGAATTTCTAAGCTTTGTCCTGGATGGTGTCGAGCTTCTTGAGTGTTGGAGCCGCACTAACCCAGGCAAATGGAGAGTATTCCAGCACACTCCTGACTTGTGCCTTGTAGACGGTGGACAGGCTTTGGGGAGTCAGGAGGTGGGTTACTTGCCTCAGAATTCCAAGCCTCTGACCTGCTCTTGTAGCCACAGTATTTATGTGGCTGGTCAGTTCAGTTTCTGGTCAATGGTAACACCCAGGATATTGATAGTGGGGGATTCAGCGATGGTAATGCTATTGAATGTCAAGGCAAGATGGTTAGATTGTCTCTTATTGGAGATCGTCATTGCCTGGCACTCGTGTGGCACGAATGTTACTTGCCTCTTATCAGCCCAAGCCTGGATGTTGTCCAGGTTTTGCTGCATATGGACATGGACTGCTTCAGTATCTGAGGATTTGTGAATGATACTGAACATCATACAATCATCAGCGAATGTCCGCACCTCTGATCTTATGATGGAGGAAAGGTCATTGATGAAGCAGCTGAAGATGGTTGGGCCTAGGACACGATCCTGAGGAACTCCTGCAGCAATGTCCTGGGGCTGAGATGATTGGCCTCCAACAACCATAATCATCTTCCATTGGGCTAGGTATCAGTCCAACCAGAGAAGAGTTTTCCCCCTTGTTCCCATTGACTTCAGTTTGGCTAGGGCTCCTTGATGCCACATTGAGTCAAATGCTGCCTTGATATCCAGGGTGATCACTTTTACCTCACCTCATGAGGTCAGCTCTTTTGTCCATTCTTGGACCAAGGTTGTAATGAGGTCAGGAGCCGAGTTGCCCTGGCAGATCCCAATCTGAGCATCGGTGAGCAGGTTAAGTATTAAGCTGTTTCATGCCGCTTGACAGCACTGTCAATGACACCTTCCATCACTTTGCTGATGATCAAGAGTAGACTGATGGGGTGGTAATTGGCCGGGTTGGATTTATCCTGCTTTTTGTGGATAGGACATACCTGCGCAATTTTCCACATTGTCAGGTAGATGCAAGTGTTGTAGCTGTACTGGAACAGGCGAGGGGCACAGCAAGTTCTGGAGCACAAATCTTCAGTATTACAGCTGGGATGTTTTCAGGACCCACAGTCTTTGCAGTATCCAGTGCCTTCAGCCATTTTTTGATATCTAGTGGAGTGAATTGGATTGGCTGAAGACTGGCATCTATGATACTGGGGACCTCAGGAGGAGGCTGAGATGGATGATCCACTCGGCCCTTCTGGCTGAAGATTGTTGCCTTTTCTTTTGCATTGATGTGCTGGGCTCCCCCATCATTGAGGATGTGGACATTTGTGAATCCTCCTCCTCCTGTTAGTTGTTTAATTGTCCACCATCATTCACAACTGGATGTGGCAGGACTGCAGAGCTTAGATCTGATCTGTTAGTTGTGGGATTGCTTAGCCCTGTCTATTGCAAGCTGCTTCTGCTGTTTGGCATGCAAGTCATCCTGTGTTGTAGCTTCACAAGGTTGACATCTCATTTTTAAGAATGCCTGGTGCTGCTCCTGGCATGCCCTCCTGCACTCCTCATTCAACTAAGGTTGATCTCCTGGCTTGATGGTAATGGTAGAGTGAGGGATATGCCGGGTCATGAGGTTACAGATTGTGTTTGAATACAATTCTGCTGCTGCTGATGGTTCACGGCACCTCATGGATGCCCAGTTTTGAGTTGCCACATCTGTTCAAAATCTATCCTATTTAGCATGGCGGTAGTGCCACACAACATGATGGAGGGTATCCTCAGTGTGAAGAAAGGAGTTTGTTATCACAGGGATTGTGTGGTGGTCACTCCTACCAAAACTGTAATGAAAAGATGCATTTGCAACTGGTAGGTTGGTGAGTACAGGGTCTTGTAGGTTCTTCACTCTTGTTGGTTCCTTCACCACCTGTCTCAGGCCCATTCTGGCAGTTATGTCCTTTCAGACTTGGCCCACTCAGTCATTACCAAGCCACTCTTTGTGATAGACATTGAAGTCTCCACGCAGACTACATTCTGTGCCCTTTCACCTTTGTCAGTTCTGATGAATGTTCACAGACCTGATACGTTAACTTTGCTTCTCTCTCCACAGATGCTGTCTGACCTGCTGAGTAATTTCAGCACTTTCTGTTTTTATTTCAGATTTCCAGCATCTGCAGTATTTTGTTTTTCTTCCTACTCTCTGTTTTCTGTCCATTAAACATCCTGAATCCATGCTAATATATTGCCCCCAAATGCATGAGCCCTAATTTTGTGTAAGAACCCTTTGTGTGGCACATCATCAAATGCTACTTCTACTGGTTTCTCCTTATCTATCATGCTAGTTACAACTTCAAAAAATGCTTAACAGATTTGTCAAACACAATTTCCATTTCATAAATCTTTGTTGACTGTGCTGAATCATATTATGATTATCTAGTGCCCTCTTGTCACATCCCTAATAATGATTCCAGCATCCAAGGCCCCAAACACTCCTTCCAGGTAAAACAGCGATTTACTTGTACTTCTTTCAATTTAGTATACTCTATTTGCTGCTCATGATGCAGTCTCTTCTACATTGGGGAGAGCAAATACAGATTGGGTGATTGCTTTGATGAACATCTCATTTCAGTCCACAAGCATGACCTTGAGCTATCTCTTGCCAATAATTTTAATCTTTCACCCCCTCCCACTCTGACCTATCTGTCCTTGGACTCCGATACTGTTCCAATGAAGCTTAAAGTAAGTTCAAGGAGCAAAACCTCATCTTTCCATTAGGCACTTAACAGCCTTCCAGACTCAATATTGAGTTCAACAATTTCAGGTCTGCTCCTATTTTTGTTTTTGTACAGCAGCTATTGATGATGCTTCTAGGTGATGGTCAGAGGCTAGGAATCTTGCGGAAAGTAACTCACCTCCTGCCCTTTTATCAACCTCCTACCACCCTGTGATTTCTCCTCAACCTCACTAAAATCTTCATGCCGAGTACATGCTTAATTTAAATGTTGGTAGTGAGAGTTGGTGCTGTGGGTCAGGTGCTTTTTTCTGTGTCCCTTGTAGCTCACTGTGTAAAATAACAGATGAAATAAATAATGGAAGAAAGTAACAACTGATTGTTTGGAGGGTAGGACTGGTAGCGATTTGATTTTGTTAGCCTACATTTCCACCCTCCAATTGTTCTGGTTGCTAGAAACTGACAACTCCCCAATGCCAGTGGAAAAAAAGCTGATTTTTCTTGTAAAACTGTGAAAAGTTGATACTAAAAGTTGAGTACCAGCTCACAAGACTGATGGTAGGCACATCTGATCATTGGAGTTTAAAAGTGCCAGAAATTATAGTAAGGCTTGTCAATATAGCAGTCTGTGGTAACTCAAAGGTTAAGAGATAGCCAGCACAGATAAGATGGGCCAAATGGACTTTTCCTGTGCAGCATGATTCTATGAAATATGCACTATTTGTGACTTGCTTCCAGGCCAGACAGATATATGTCTGGCGGAAAGTAACTCACCTCCTGCCCTTTTATCAACCTCCTACCACCCTGTGATTTCTCTTCAACCTTATATCTGGATTTCGTTTCACTGAGCATGCAGTAGCAAGTTAAAATGTTATGTGTAGCAAAAAATATGATTAATATTTAAAATGGAGATTGTTTTAATGATGTTTGATACACAGCAAAATGAAATTAGTTTGAATTTGTACATCTAATTAAATTTTTTATCACTCAGTCTTTGTTGTAAACACTTTCTTCCAATTCTAGTCAATGTACAGGATAAGGTTCCCAACCCTCCCGGATTGTCCTGGAGTCTCCAGGAATTAAAGGTTAATCTCCAAGACACTGTTGTATCCAAACCAGGAGAAAAATCATAAAAAGCATTAAAAAAATAATGTTTTTTAAAAATGTTTTTAAACACTTTAAAAAATTGGAAATTGAGGGCAAAAGGCTGCTTTGCGATGGCCAAGATTCATCCAGTTTATGGAGAGTCTGTTCTTCTTCCAATTGGCAAAGGAAAGGTGGTTCACCATGACAATGGACGTGTTGAGTGGCCAATGGCAGCATTGTGGGAGTGGGACGGTTGCAACAGGAGGTCATGTGACACAAGCTCCAGGAACACGACCAACCAGAGTTGGCAACCCTGGTACAGGACCATTTAGAATGCATAACCATCAAGTGTTAGGACTTTTATATTTTTAAGTCTTTAGCAGTAGGTATCCAATCTTGCCATATTAGCATAGCTATTGTCAAAGAGATAGCTAGCACTGAAAAAATTAAAACCAATGAGATACTCACTTTTTTTTAAGAATAGTTCAAAACTTGTATACAAACACATTTTGAGGATTGCGAGAATATCTGAAACATGCCATTACTTTGATAACCCATTGTGGAAGTCAAGTCATGTACAAAAATGTGCAATAATGACGCATAAAATGAAAGCTTCTTACCTCAGTGACAATAGTAGAGATGTATCTGTCTGTACTGTACACCCAGCCATCCATGCAGGGCTCTATTCCATGTGTTGTGCCATTTAAACTGTCTTCGATTTGAATTCTGTACCTGGTGCATTTACTGTACACTTGCTCACCATCCACTTCCTCCATGGGCAGCAATAAGTTCAGATTCATGAAGGAAGCCTCTCCAGTGGTCACATTTGAAGAGTTAGGCAGGCGGCAGTGGTACTGAGGAATATCTGCCAGAAACACCATAGACAGAGCTGCATAACCATTTGGAATAATGGTGACACTTAAAAAAAAGAAAATTCTCCACTGGTAGGGTCCCCATTCTCCCAGAAAAGCAGTTGCTTCATCGTAACTTAGCATTTTTTTTCCAACTCTGAAAACAAAATCCTTCTTGTATAGTTGGTACTTTAGTTTCAAATGCGTTTCCTGTGAAAACAGTAAAACTGATTGAATTAATCTTCAAATAGATTCCAGGCAGAAAGTTATCGCCGTTGCTTCCAATAAGAATGTGCAAATCTCATAAGAAATCAGTTTGAGGCAACTGTATCTCTTTGTTTGAACCGTTGTAAAGCTAATTGAAGCTCAATTTGAAAACAGGACTTCATATCTTATTCAAATAATATTAACTATAAAGGTTAATACTGTCAGAATAACTGTAAAACCATACCGTGTCTAAAAAAAATCTTGGAAATGTGTCAGTAGTCGAGCACCTTTCTCAAGTTTCCTTTTGGTGCAAACGTTTAATTGGTTCCTTTTGTTTGTCTGTCAAACCATGCTTCCACCCTTTATGAACAGATACTCCAATAGCTTACAACATTTATAATAGGTGAGTGAAACCAGCAGCTGACAGCCTGGTGGCTATAGTGCTATACTGGAAACAGAATTTTCTCTTGAGGGGAAATGATGACAATCCAATTATTTTTCAAGGTATAATTTAATGTGCTTTTACAATAAGAATCATATTTTATCAGAACAAGTTTTATGATTGATGCTGTTGGAAAACAAACTTGATTAAAAAAAGATACTCCTCAGAAATGTTCAAACGAAAACGCATTGAAAACCTTCGTGAGTCTGATTAGAATTTGTAAAAGGTCAAAAGACATCTGATGTTAGATATGTGAGATGCCAATTTAAATGTTGCCTTTTGGCTAAGATGTGGAGATGAAAGCACAAGTTGTTGGCTCTCTTGTATTGAAGTTCCTTAACTGGCTACCAGTTAACATCAGTACTTTGCAAAAATTTGTAGCAACACTTAAAATAAACCCCAACCCTTACTATGTTACAATCTCAAATTACAGCATTTCCTTCTGGTTGCAGCTACAATGATAATGACAACTGCCTGACCTCACATACACCAAAATTTGTCAGTGCACAAGGATAAAATGGAAACATTTTGTTAGATGTGAGATTTGACAGTTTCCAGAAACACTGTTCTTGGGATCTATAGATTTCCATACTGACTAGAAATAATGAAGAATTGGATAGCAGGAACAGTCTAAACAGATTTAGCAGTCATCAATGTAGTGCCCACATTCCTGTGATTACTGAATCTTTTGTACAATGCCTAGGAAGAATTCTCTACTGTTTCCAGGTTTCATATTCCAGATATTCTCTCATATGAAGACTTAGTCCAAAAATATTCATTAAGCTACATAAAAAGCTATATGCACCTATCATTTGGCATGTCGACACATCATAATTCATTGATTGTAGGGTCATATTCTATTTTGCTTGTTAAGGACCATTATTGGGATTTTGGTGTGCAAACCTAAATAGCATCAGATACTGCATCTCCTTGGCATGGGAAGCCACTCTAAATATTCTATAGGCGCGTCAGTGCCGGCCGCCAGGATGAATATCGCGGTGGCACATCAGGAGGTGATGGGACCTTCATTAATGCAGGTAAGTTAATTTATTTACATATTTAAATTGAGGTCCCGTCGCTGAGCTGCGGGCTTGGGTCGGTCGCGACGAGGCCTTGCCGCCCCCGTCAAGACCGAGCTGGGCCCAGCCAGCGTTGAAGTCTGTGGCGGGCCTCATCCGGGGCAATCATCATGCCCCCCTACCCCCGCCACAGATCCCGGCGTCGAGGGCTCTATAAAATCCAGCCCGTGATATTCACTGATGATTGCACAGTGTTCAGAACCATTTGCAACTCCTCAGATACTGAAGCAGTCCGTGCCCGCATGCAGCAAGACCTGAACAATATTCAGGTTGGGTTGATAAGTGCAAGTAACATTTCTGCCACACAAGTGCCAGGCCATCACCATCTCCAATAAGAGAGAATCTAACCATCTTCCCTTGACATTCAATGCATTACTATCACTGAATTTCCCACCAGCAACATCCTGGGGACTTCCATTGACCAGAAACTTAATTGAACCAGCAATATAAATATTGTAAAAGCAAAATACTGCGGATGCTGGAAATCTGAAACAAAAACAAGAAATGCTGGATTCACTCAGCAGGTCTGGCAGCATCTGTGGAAAGAGAAGCAGAGTTAACGTTTCGGGTCAGTGACCCTTCTTCGGATCTGACAAATATTAGAAAAGTCACAGATTATAAACAAGTGAGGTGGGGGTTGGGCAAGAGATAACAAAGGAGAAGGTGCAGATTGGACCAGGCCACATAGCTGACCAAAAGGTCACGGAGCAAAGGCAAACAATATGTTAATGGTGTTTTGAAAGACAAAGCATTAGTACAGATTAGGTGTGAATATACTGAATATAGAACATCAGCAAGTGCAAACCTGAAGAAAAACAACCTGAAAAAAACAGTGGGTAAGCAAACTGAACAAACTAAGATGAAATGAAATAAATGCAAAAAATGTAAAAAGGAATGCAAAAAAAAGGAAGAAAAAATAACTAAAAATGACTAAAAATGAAAGTAAAGTGGGGGGCTGTCATGCTCTGAAATTATTGAACTCAATAGTTCAATAATTTCAGAGCATGACAGCCCCCCACTTTACTTTCATTTTTAGTTATTTTTTCTTCCTTTTTTTTGCATTCCTTTTTACATTTTTTGCATTTATTTCATTTCATCTTAGTTTGTTCAGTTTGCTTACCCACTGTTTTTTTCAGGTTGTTTTTCTTCAGGTTTGCACTTGCTGATGTTCTATATTCAGTATATTCACACCTAATCTGTACTAATGCTTTGTCTTTCAAAACACCATTAACATATTGTTTGCCTTTGCTCCGTGACCTTTTGGTCAGCTATGTGGCCTGGTCCAATCTGCACCTTCTCCTTTGTTATCTCTTGCCCAACCCCCACCTCACTTGTTTATAATCTGTGACTTTTCTAATATTTGTCAGTTCCGAAGAAGGGTCACTGACCCGAAACGTTAACTCTGCTTCTCTTTCCACAGATGCTGCCAGACCTGCTGAGTGAATCCAGCAGTTCTTGTTTTTGATATAAATATTGTAGCTGTAAGAGGTATTCTGCGACAAGTAACTCATCTCCTGAATCCCGATGTCTTTCCACCACCCACAAGGCGGAAGTCAGGAATGTGATGGAATACTTGCCACTGGCCTGGATGGGTGCAGCTGCAACAACACTCAAGAAGCTCGACATCATCCATGACAAAGCAGCCCGCTTGATTGGCATCCCATCCACCACCTTCAGCATTTACTCCCTCCACCAAGGCATACCGTGGCTACTGTGTGTACATCTACAAAATGGCAAGGCTCCTTCAACAGAACCTCTCAAACCAGTGACCTCGACCACCTAGAAAGACAAGGGCAACAGGTGAATAGGAACATCACCACTGGCAAATTTCCCTCAAAGTCACACATCATCCTGAGTTGGAAATACATCGCTGTTCCTTCATCGTTGTTGGGCCAAAATTCTTCTTAAGGACATTTATGGATGGGCAATAAAAGCTGGCCTTGCCAACAACACCCACATCCCATGTACAAATAAAAAGGTATAGGTTGCAGGAGCCTATAAAACCTTCCCACCATATAGGACCATCTTATCAGCTATTATAAAGATGGTTATTAGTATGAAAGGAACGTTCACATTGCAGCCTGTCAGACTATTAATCAGCCTATGAGTCTTCCACTTGCCTTTTCCCACATAAATCTGTCCTCTTCATTCAGGTGCTGCTGTGTAATCCAAGCTAACTGTTTCAGTTGTTACGAACAGGCAGTTAACCCTTTTTATTTCTGAACAAATTTCCTTGTTTTTTTTCAGCCACCTGTCTGTAAATAGATTAGTGTTTGAACTTCTTTCCCTGCCTTAAACCCTAGTAATAAAAGACCGCATCAACAACACGGTTTTATAAAGTTCGAACAAAGAAGTCGGGTTTATTTACACACTCTTAAACTCAGGAAGGGGTTTTACTTCACGTACGCTTACAAACAGTCAGGGAAAGGTTAAAGGCATAAAAAGGCAAGGGCATTTACTAAATAGAAACTTAAACTACCATGAATTTCAGTTAAAACTAGTATCCGTTAAATTAGCAGAAAAAGTCCAAAAAGTTGAAGATCACTGATTAGAAATGAAGAATAGGGGAGGAGCTGTTGGAAATATCTCTTCTCTTACATACTTCTTCTTTGCATTCTCAGATATAAATAGAGGTAGCTCGATATTTGCTGAAGTCACCTTTTCCTTAGATGGTGAGGAAGCTAGCAGAATGCAGGTTTTCTTGTTATTTTTGCAGATTGTGCCTTTAATTTTCTTTGCTGTTTAAAGTCTGTGGCTTCTTTTTAATTTTTCTGGCTTCTGGCAGCCTGTAACTTAGAGATGGCGTACAGCAGCAGGCAGACTGTGTCTTCTCTGCGAGGTGGTTGTGTCTTCCGAACTAGATATTCCCTTAACTGCTACAGTTTCAAGTTAAGTAGGCTGAAAAAGGTGGTCTCTTGGACAAGTTGTACCACATGATCTCCCTCCTCCATTTTAACAAGTGGAACATAAAAGTAAGTCTTTAAACATGCTGTATAAAAATGGCAGATGACATTCACTCTTAAATGCACAAAACAGAATTTACAGTGGGGATCTCATCTATTCATGACACAGTGCAGTATTGAAGCAGTGGTACATCATCAATTTGAATTTTTCAGATAAGGCATTAACTGATGTGTTTTTGCAGAATCTGAATCTGGCTCTGTGAAGATATTTCCCTTTCTACATTGCTCAGTAGGTGAGACAGGGCCTGCGTATATAGATTTTAGCACCTTGATATATGCAGCCAATTGTGATATGCTCGAACATACTTCACTCTCGGAGCACGTTGGTTGTTGGTTGGTTGGCATCCTTCCATCTATGAAAGATGATGGACACTCAGCAAACAATCCATTTGGAGGGCGTCTTCTCTTGGTGCACCTTTGTTGATGGCTGTGAAGGCCAATCCTTGAGAGGCGGGTTCTGTCACAAGTGCCACACTTGAAACTGCCAAGTGACACTGTGAGTTGTTGTTTTTGGCATTGGCATCTGTTGCCAAGCTGCTGTAGCAACTGGTCATCATGGTAATGCACATCACTCCACAGGATGTGCCACCATTTCCCTCTTTTACCAGCTAGTGACTCCCAAGTGCAATGGTTGACGTTTAGGGCCTTCATGTCATGCTTGCAAGCCTCCTTGAAGCAGAGCTTTGGGCACCCCACTGGTCATCTGGCCCCGGCTACCTCACCATACAGAAGGTGTTTGGGTATGCGACCATCTTTCATCCTGCGATATATTCGATCCATCGAAGCTGCCTCTGTTTGATTCATGCCAACACTCTTGGGAGTTCTGCCTTTGAGATGACTGCTGCATTTGTGATTTTGTCCTGCCAGGATATACCTATAATGCGCTGCAGACAGCAAAGATAGAAATTATTGAGCTACTTTTCCTGGTAGCTGTAGGTCGCTCATGTTTCACAGCCATACAGCAAGGTGCTGAGAAGACAGGCTTTATAAACCATTAGCTTGGTCCTGTGGGTCAGCTTGGTGTTATCCCATGCACGTTTTGCGAGTCAGCCAAAGGTGGCAGTTGCTTTCCTTATGCGTGTATCGAGCACTGCATCAAGGGACAGATTGTCTATCACCATGGACCCAAGGTAGCAGAATTTGCGAACCACTTCCAGTGGGGTGTTATTTAGTGTGATAAGGGACGGAGCTGCAACCTTGTCCCATGACCACAGTTTTCATGATGCATATAGTCAAGAACAAGTTACAGGCATGGTAGAAACAGTCCATGAATCTTTGTAGTTGAGTTTCTGTGTGAGCGACTAGCACAGCATCATCAGGGTAGAGAAGTTCTCCGATCAGGACGCAATGTGTTTTTGTCTTCACTCTCAGCCTTGATAGATTGTTGAACTTGCCATCTGAGAATGGAGAAGGAAGATGCCCAACAGAGTGGGGGCTAGGACACAACCCCTTTTCACTCCATTCTTCACTCCGAAACTGTCGGAAATGGAGCCATCAAACTGTACAGTGTAATCAATCAGTGGAAGCACTGATGCTGGCATCAATGTAGCTTGGAAGTCACTAAACTCAATCATCAATGAAGCAGCAGAAGCATCATTTGGTAAAGGCAGAATCTGCAACAAGGGCTGGTTTCAGACCAACTCAGCTGAGCTGATATCTGTCGTTGATACAAAAAACAAAGCCTACATGATGGACAACATAAACCCGACAGCTGAGACAAGCTATGCACAAAGGGGTAAAGAGGGCACTTGACCCTGCCATCACCATGTTGCTCCCCTGAAGTCAGCAGATAGTGAACTACTCACTGGCAGAAGTAAGCAGATGTCCCACTGGGCTGAACACTACTGTGAACTGTACTCCTATGAGTCAGACACTTCCCAGTCTGTGCTTGACACTCTCCTGCAACTTCCTGTCATGGATGAGTTCGATGAAGAGCCCACATCACTGGAGCTCAAGAAGGCCATGGACCACCTGGTGAACAGAAGGGCACCCGGCAAGGATGGAATCCCAGCTGAACTGCTCAATCACTGAAAGTCCCATCTATTGCCACACCTTTATGACCTTCTCCTTCTCTGCTGGAAAGTAGGTTCTGTTCCACAGGAGATGTGCGACAGCAAAATCATCACACTATACAAAAACAAAGGTGACAGAGGAGAATGCAACAACTACAGGGACATCTCACTCCTTAGCATTATGGGGAACGCCTTTGCTACAGTCATACTTAAAAGACTCCATTTACCGTAGACCGAGTATATCCCGCAGCACAGAAGATCTACTGTGAACATGGTCTTCTCCATACGCCAGCTACAAGAGAAGTGTAGGGAACAGAGTATACCCCTTTATCTTACTTTTGTAGATCTCACGAAGGCATTTGATACTGTCGGCAGAGCGGGGCTTACAAGATTTTGGCTGTCCACCAAAGCTCCTTAGTCTGATCCACTCCTTCCATGACAACATGCACTGCACTGTACATTTTGATGGCTCTATTTTGTAGCATGTGGTGAAAACAGTAACAGGCCGACATCAAGCACATTCAGCACTGACACCTGAAGTTGGGACACATGGATTGATCATAGAGGATTGGCACAGAGCAGTATTTTATAAAATACCACCTTCCCTTCTGGCATCCCTTTAGTCCTGCAGCACCACTGAATTGTTATTGGGATTATTCCAATGAAGCATGTAGAAGTTTAATTGCTCAAGCATATCTTAGTGATGCTATCATGTATGCTGTCCCACCTTCCTTTGGTTAAGACATATCCCAATATTTACTGTGGTGTTATTTTCATCCCTCCTGCTGTACTTTGGTTGCCATCCTTGATTTCTGAGATGACCAAAACAGAGTTGGAGAAGATATGCAGGAACAAAAAGAAAATAATATCTGGGCTTACTGGAAACCCCTACTTTGATACCCGTTTAGATTTCTGTGGTCATAGTGCCTCACATTTCACATTTTAGCAACTGTGCTCACCATAAAATTCCAGGTTACCACATTCCTGACCCATGCATTTGACAAATATGTGCACAATAGTGCACCAGCATCGAGGCCATGCTCCTGCAAAGCCAGCTGCGTTGGATGGGTCATGTTGCCCAATGGACGACAGTTGCCTGTCCAAGGTCGTGTTGGATCCAAGGTGAGCTGACCACGGGTAAAAGGAACAGAGGTGGACCCAAGCAAACATTTCAAGGACTCCCTGAAGAAGTCCCTCTCTGTGTGCCACATTGACCATCACCAGTGGGAAGGGCAGACCACAGATCGTGATGCCTGGAGATGCTACATCAGGAGTGCTACAGACACCTTTGAGACTGAGCGAAGAACCAGCATGAAAGAGAAAAGGAGGAGAAGGATAGATCCATTTGCCCCCAGCAGTGACTACACCTTCACTTGTCCCGCTGTGGGAGAAGCTGCCGGACACAGATAGGCCTGACTAGCCACCAGTGGGCCTGCAACCGATGAGTACAAGCTTCTCAAAATCTTCATCTGTGAAGAAATGCCAAGAGAGAGGAGTGTGACAAACATATGTAAGGAAAAAGACATGGAACACAGAATATCCACAAGTCAGACATAGTTAAGGGGCCACAGATGAGAGAAGTACTGTAAATCCTTACCAAGAAGAAAACAGGACATTGCATGACAGGTTGCCCTTCCGAATTTGACAGTCAGCATTTGCCCTGATTGATGTCGCATATCAGAAATATGTTTATGATTTAGGTTAAAACATTTAAAGTTAAAAGATTAACCTCAGATTTGTCATGTTACTTAATTATCTTTGCACAACAGTAAACTTAATTTTACATGCTCGGAGATACATATCATTGTAGCCCTAAACCTGGAGGCACATTTGTGCTCTGTGCTATGAAATAATCTTTGCCACTTTTATGTCTCACAACTGCTAATTTGTAATGGCCCAGATTTTGCAGTCAGTCGTGAAGCAATGACACGTGCCACTGACTTCGAAGAAATTGGTATTTCACTCTCTGGCCTTCCAGATATATGCCCATCATTCTTGGAATTCCATTTTTGAATCCTTCTAATTAGGTTTCTGCCCACATCACAGTCCTGAAATAACTCATATCAAAAAGCTGGATTTTGTTTGTAGGCTGCAGGTCCTGGTTTCATGACCGGAAGCAGGTACGGCATTTGTTGGGGTAATGAGTGGATAGATGCACGTGATTAAGCAGCCAGGGAGTGAGAGGATGGAGGCAGGAGCAGAGGTGGTGAAAGCGGCATCAAGTAATGCTGGTACCATATTTAAAGCCCTGTATTTACTACTGCATTTATGTTTGAAAATCTCTGGCAAAGGAAGGTTGACCGACCCTACTACCATGGCTGAAGGAAGACCCCAGATGGCCCCACGGTTCAGACCTGCCCCCCTCCAGACTCTCCTCTGGACTGCAAGAGAAAGGAGCAAGGTCCTCTTGCCCAAGGACGGGAGGAGGAGACCGGCCTGCCTGACCAAGCAAGCCTGGATAGATTTAGTGGAGGAGGTCAACAGCTGTGGGATCATCCCTCGGACCTCGATCCGGTGCTGGAAGTGGCCTGGCCTGGTCTGATAAGGTGAGTACTCCATACACCATCTACCCTTTGGCCTTGCATGTGGATAGAGGGAGTGTTTGGTGGAGTCATGGGCAATGGGGTAGGGCAGCAAGAAATGCTGCCTGAGGCATGGCTGCATCTCAGTGAGAGGTGCCCGTCTGTCATTGCATTCCCCTACAAAGAGTCGTGAGTGGCTCCGTGCAGGAGGCATTCGTGTGCCCTATCATAGGCCACTTGACTACCACCACCTTGCCTCCCCTGATGGAATAACATTGTTTCGCTTTGCATTTGCAGGAGAAGGCAGCACACAACTGAAAAAAGCAGGCCAAGACCGATGGTGGTGTATCTTATTTGCATATTTTGAGCCCAATGGAAGAGGAGGCAATGGAACTGGCAGGGCAGTAAGGCAGCCGCTCCATATTGGAAGGCGAGTTAGGGGTGCCCACCCAAGACAGTGAGTGAAGATGTCTTGGGGCACAACATGTATGTGGCAAAAATGAGCCATGGTGCTCATGTGTCCACCACTGAACAAAGAACAAAGAAAATTACAGCACAGGAACAGGCCCTTCGGCCCTCCAAGCCTGCGCCGATCCAGATCCTCTATCTAAACATGACGCCTATTTTCTAAGGGTCTGTATCTCTTTACTTCCTGCCCATTCATGTATCTGTCTAGATACATCTTAAAAGACGCTATCGTGCCCGTGTCTACCACCTCCGCTGGCAACGCGTTCCAGGCACCCACCACCATCTGCGTAAAGAACTTTCCAGGCATATCCCCCCTCAACTTTTCCCTTTTCACTTTGAACTCGTGACCCCTAGTAATTGAATCCCCCACTCTGGGAAAAAGCTTCTTGCTATCCAACCTATCTATACCTCTCATGATTTTGCACACCTCAATCAGATCCCCCCTCAACCTTCGTCTTTCTAATGAAAACAATCCTAATCTACTCAACCTCTCTTCATAGCTAGCGCCCTCCATACCAGGCAACATCCTGGTGAACCTCCTCTGCACCCTCTCCAAAGCATCCACATCCTTTTGGTAATGTGGCGACCAAAACTGCACGCAGTATTCCAAATGTGGCCGAACCAAAGTCCTATACAACTGTAACATGACCTGCCAACTCTTGTACTCAATACCCCGTCCGATGAAGGAAAGCATGCTGTATGCCTTCTTGACCACTCTGTTGACCTGCGTTGCCACCTTCAGGGAACAATGGACCTGAACACCCAAATCTCTCTGTACATCAATTTTCCCCAGGACTTTTCCATTTACTGTATAGTTCACTCTTGAATTGGATCTTCCAAAATGCATTACCTCGCATTTGCCCTGATTGAACTCCATCTGCCATTTCTCTGCCCAACTCTCCAGTCTATCTATATTCTGCTGTATTCTCTGACAGTCCCCTTCACTATCTGCTACTCCACCAATCTTAGTGTCGTCTGCAAACTTGCTAATCAGACCACCTATACTTTCCTCCAAATCATTTATGTATATCACAAACAACAGTGGTCCCAGCACGGTTCCCTGTGGAACACCACTGGTCACACATCTCCATTTTGAGAAACTCCCTTCTACTGCTACTCTCTGTCTCCTGTTGCCCAGCCAGTTCTTTGTCCATCTAGCTAGTACACCTTGGACCCCATGCGCCTTCACTTTCTCCATCAGCCTACCATGGGGAACCTTATCAAACGCCTTACTGAATATATGAACATCCACAGTAGGCGTGGTTGGAATGTCTCAATGGGAAACCCATAACAATTCAATCTATCTGTTCTTTCATGCAGGCCATGCTCATCAACAAGATCAAAGAGCTGGAGAGACTGGGGGATAGCTGGCTACCTCTGAGGAGGAGGAGGGAGCCTCAGAGGGTGCACCATCACATTATTCCCCCGCACCCTTCACCAGGTGCAGACACTAGCACGTTGGTGGGTATCCGTTTGCTTTTAGATTTGGGCATACAACTTGGTGGGCACATCACAGGCACACCCAACCAGCTGACAGAAGTTGTGACTGCCAAAGCCACTGACACTTGGCGAACTGTTGGAGGCCAAGTCCATGCTGAGCCCCAGGCTGATGACATGTCTCTGGAATCGCCAGCAACATAGTAAATGCTGCAGCTGCAGCGAGAGATAAGGTAACATCTGGCAGAGATACCAGACGCTTTGTGTAGCCAAGCACAGACGATGGAAGAGTCCATCCAGGCCTTGAATACTGCCATGTCCCTGACTACTGCATGTGTGTCTTCCTCCATCAAGCGATTGGCTACTCTCATCAAGAGCCTGATCCAACAGACCGCTCAGTGGCTGCCGGAGATGTGCACAAACCTGCACACCCTTGCCTTGTCCATGAGATCCTTGCAGCATGGGCAAGACAAGAGGGGGCGAGGCACTTGGAGTCTCCACCTCCTCTCAGAGTGTTCCTGGTCTGGGCAGCAGCTCCTGTGTCTCTCTGCCAGTGATGCCAGCACTTCCATCATCCCCGATGACAGAGGAGGGTCCTACATCTGTGCAGGAGGCCCTCGGTATGCCACGGCCCTCCAGGTCTCAGGCAGCTGTCAAAGTCATTCCAAGCCATGGGGCTGCAAGGACAGCAGCTTGCCTTCACCTCAGCTGACAGCGCAGGGGGAGCACTAGGTAGGAGCACCCAGAATAGATTTAAGAAGAGCGCGTAGATGCATTTAGGTGTTCTTGGGTGAATGTACATTCCAAGTGGATAGGGTTGTTTTTGGTGTCACACGGAATTAAAAAAATGATGTTATCTCATTACCTCTCCTTCCTATTGTTAATGCCCTTTGGAACTTCAATTAAACCTTCCTCCCAAGGGGCTTGAAGCCATGAGTGATCAATGATTCGGCCTTGCTACTGTGCGAGGTGCACCTGGGTGCTGGGTGCTGGAGTGAAAAAGGAAGGAGGTGACCACAGGGCTGCTTAAAGGTAAGGCTTTATTGGTGTTGTTTGAGAAGGTGGTAAGGGTAATATGAAACGTGAAAGTATAAGGGCGTCTCGCGCCTCCCTTCCACGTATCTCATGGAGCCTTTCCTGCTGTCCCTGGGGTCCTTCATCTGGCACTGCCTGGGCAGCATCTCCTCTGCATCTTCATCACTGTAGAAGGCATCGTGCTCCCCGATATCCTCACTGATCAACACCTCCCCCTCTGTCGTGCCAGCTTGTGCAGTGCACAGCAGACCACCATGATACATGAGACCCTCGCCGGGGCATATTGAACGGCTCCACCCGATCAATATAGACACCTGAATCTCAACTTCAGTAGACCAATGGTCTGCTCTATGGAGCTTGGGTTGTCCCGTGATAGGTGTTGCACCTCTACTCTGCATCTGTGTGTGGGTTCCTCACGGGCCTCAGCAAGCATGTCCTCAATGGGTAGCCCTTATTTCCTAGTATTCATTCTTGAAGGCGTATGAGGTTACGGGAAAGTTCTGGCTCCTGGGTCTGTCTTAATATGTAGGCATCATGGCTGCTCCCGGGAAGTGTGCACACACCTGCAGGATCAGTTTGCGGTGGTCGCAGACTAGTCCTACATTGAATGAGGGGAAGCCCCTCCAGTAGCATAAGGTTCTGACAGGGTGAACCTCGAGAGAGCTTAAAGAATACCTCCCACCATGATGATGTGAGAGATCATGTGGGAGAGACTCAAAAACAGTTACAGCTTGGCTTTTGGAGGAGTTACATAGGCAAGTGTGGAGTGTAAATAGTTGTAATGAAATAAAGATTAATGTTTAAATACTACAGACTAAGAATCTCTCTGGCTAGACTAAATAAGGTGGCAGTGTATGAACCAACATATGACATGGTGATCAGCAGTGGGATCCTACACCCAGAAGAAAAATTTGAAGCAACTAACTGAAAAGGCCTGACCTGGATAAAAGCGCAAACAAAAAACTTTACATCTTGAGAATAGGCTGAGAGAAACTTTGAAGAACGGAAGCATGGCTGCCTGAAATTCAATTCCATTGATCGGGTGAGTTATAGTGCCAAAGGTCGAGGAATCAAACTAAAAAGCCTTTGAAAGGCTTAAAGTAATTTTCTGAAGGCATTGGGCTAGAAAAAAAGGGGGAAAACTCAATCCTTCACTCAGGCTGAACACAAGGGTGAAGAGTGAGAAACCTCCAAAAAGCACGTGAACTGATGGAAAGTGCGGGAAAGCCCCTAATATAGCAGGGACACTCCATGAACGCGGCCAAGCCTGAAGAAGAAAAACAAATAAACTGAAGTTCTCAAAGAAAGGGGAAAACCCTAGAACCGTCTACTAAATTGGCAGGGAACTCTCAAACTGTTGTGCCAACTCCATTAAGGCAAGATGAATAAACAAAGTGAAGTTCTCAAGCAAAGGGGAAAAGCATAAAACAGTTGATTAAAAACAGCTGCACCTGCGACACTCCATTCAAGCAAGCTAGCCTGAAAAAAGAGTTTCTTAAAGGGGAACACTCAAAAGAAAGTCTATAAATTAAAGCAACATTGATCAAAAATTGGGAATGCCAGAGAGTCAAGTGGAACCCAATCAGATTCAAAACTGGGTATTATGGAGAAAAGGGTTTCTCAGATACAGAATCGCATCTAAGTTAGACACTGTGAATTCACTATTGTATTCCATTGGGGCTATCGCAGATGATGTGATTGCCAGATGAGGGCTTAATGAGGCAAATTCCAAATTCAACAAAGTTTGAACAGCTTTTGATTCTTATTTCAACTTGCAGAGTAATAAGATTTTAGAAAGAGCAAGATTCAACAAAAGGGTCCAGAAACTGGGCAAAACAGTCAATGCTTTTATCAATGACCTTTACAGGCGTGCAGAGGGATGTGAGTATGGGGACCTTAAAACAGACTTGATAAGAGATCATATTGTTGTGGATGTTGCTGATGAATCCATATCAGATCTTTTGCAGTCTAAAGAAGACCTCATCCTGGATAAAGCTGGTGAGGAAAGCTGAGATCAAGAACAACAGAGCAATCCTGCGAGGTGAAGAAAGACCTTGGTTCAGGAAACCCCCTGCAACTGTTCACTTCTTTCACCAGAGGGCTGAAAAAGAGGCACCAGGAAAAAGTGCACTGGGGGGGGGGGGGCGGTGGGTGGAAGCCAAAGACACCATTAAACCCTGTCAGTGATGTGGCACCAAAAGTACCCACAGGTGGCGAAAAATGTCCTGCAAATAGAGCTGAATGATTTTATTGCAGAAAAACAGAGCATTTCAGTAAAACATGCCAAAATAAAATCTCAACTACCTCAAGTTCTAAAGAAAAAGCATTCAAGAATAGAGTGGTTAACAAAGTTAAACAACCTCCTGCAGCAGAGCAATTGAAACACTTTCTTGATGACAGCAATGATCTGAATCAGGCATTTTGGTCTGCAGACATATATGTCAACGGGCATATCACTAATTTCAAACAAGACACCACAGCAAGTGTAACGGTCTTATCAGATAAAGAGATGTGACTTTCCACACACTTTCTGCAACCAACAGAATCTCGGTTACATGGCCCAGGAGGGGTTGAACTTGAAGTAAAGGGGAAGTTACAAGCGACACTTCAGTACAAGGGAAAGCAGATATTAGAAATACTGTATGTCCTAAGAAATCAGGAGTTCTCACTCTTAAGTAGAAGAGCTTGTATTGATCTTCATCTTACAGAGGAAGTAGAAGAATTTAAACAACAAGAATCCAGGAGTCACTTTCAAGAGGAATTCCCGAAACTGTTCACAGGGTCTAAGGAGGCTGAGTGGGACAGAGAGTGGGCCCCTCACCCTGACCTGAGCACTGCAGAGAGTCCATACTCAGCTAAGAGCCCACCCAACAAAGAGAGAACCCAAACAACACAGCACAGCCCACCATGCCGCTCAAAGACTACCAGGGCGGGAAAGAGAAATGCAGCAAGTTCCTTTGAAATTAGTGATATGTTGGTTGACATATATGTCTGCAGACCAAAATAATTGATCGCACCAAGAAAAGAAATGCAGGAGTTCTACACAGACAGAGAACTCAGGAAGAAGCAAGTCCAACAAGTCAGTCAGGTGCTGAGGCAAGATGAAGAATGGATCTATGTCCACCAAAACTGGGAGCAAGGTTGGCCACAACAGAGTCCCAAGGATAAGAGAATTGAAATCTTCTCCGAACACAGAAGACACTATACCATCGTGGGTGATTTGCTGGTATATGACAAGAGGCTAGTGATTCCAGAGTCACTCAGTGTATATATTGTGGAGAAAATACACCAGGGTTATATGGGTAAAACTAAACATAGAGCATGGACTCAGGCATCCGTCTGGTGGCCAAGAATCTCGAAGGATATCAACAAACTTATGATTATTTGGAAAAGCATGGTTTGATTAGAGACAGTCAGCATGGCTTTGTGAGGGGCAGGTCATGCCTCACAAGCCTTATTGAATTCTTTGAAGATGTGACAAAACACATTGATGAAGGAAGAGCAGTGGATGTGGTGCATATTGATTTTAGCAAGGCGTTTGATAAGGTTCCCCATGGTTGGCTCATTCAGAAAGTAAGGAGGCATGGGATTCAGGGAAAGTTGGCTGTCTGGATACAAAATTGGCTGGCCCATAGAAGTCAGAGGGTGGTAGTAGATGGAAAGTATTCAGCATGGAGCTCGGTGACCAGTGGTGTTCCACAAGGATCTGTTCTGGGACCTCTGCTCTTTGTGATTTTTATAAATGACTTGGATGAGGAAGTGGAAGGCTGGGTTAGCAAGTTTGCCGATGACACGAAGGTTGCTGGAGTTGTGGATAGTGTGGAAGGCTGTTGTAGGTTGCAACGGGACATTGACAGGATGCAGAGCTGGGCTGAGAAGTGGCAGATGGAGTTCAACCTGGAAAAGTGTGAAGTGATTCATTTTGGAAGGTTGAATTTGAACACAGAATACAGGCTTAAAGACAGGATTCTTGGTAGTGTGGAGGAACAGAGGGATCTTGGGGTCCATGTCCATAGATCACTCAAAGTTGCCACCCAAGTTGATAGGGTTGTTAAGAAGGTGTATGGTGTGTTGGCTTTCATTAACAGGGGGATTGAGTTTAAGAGCCCCGAGGTTATGCTGCAGCTCTATAAGGCCCTGGTTCGACCACACTTGGAATATTGTGTTCAGTTCTGATCGCCTCATTATAGGAAGGATGTGGAAGCTTTAGAGAGGGTGCAGAGGAGATTTACCAGGATGCTGCCTGGACTGGAGGGCATGTCCTACGAAGAAAGATTGAGGGAGCTAGAGCTTTTCTCATTGGAGCGAAGAAGGATGAGAGGTGACTTGATAGAGGGGTACAAGATGATGAGAGGCATAGATAGAGTGGATAGTCAGAGACCTTTTCACAGGGTGGAAAGGGGGCATAATTTTAAGGTGATTGGAGGAAGGTTTCGGGGAGATGTCAGAGGTAGGTTCTTTACACAGAGAGTGGTGGGTGCGTGGAATGCGCTGCCAGCGGTGGTCGTAGAAGCAGATACATTAGGGGCATTTAAGTGACTCTTGGATAGGTACATGGATGATGGTAGAATGAAGGGTATGTAGGTAGTTTGATCTTAGAGTAGGTTAATAGGTTCGGCACAACATCGTGGGCCGAAGGGCCTGTACTGTGCTGTACTTTTCTATGTTCTATGTTCTATGTTCTAAACCGATTCTGAATTGTGACGTATGTGCAGTTCACAGACAGGATCAGTAGGAACTGCTAATTTTGACCCAATTCCCAACTAGAGCGTGGGAATAGTTGGCGATGGATTTATTCTTCTTTGATGGAAGATCCTATCTAACTTCTAGTCAAGTACTTCTCAAGATGGATCGAGATTAAACAGATGTACACAACAACAACTGAAGCAGTCATCAGAGTTTCACAAGAAGCCTTTGCAACAAATGGTATACCTGATCAAACAATATCCGATAATGGGCCACAACTTGCAAACGATTACTTTGCCGAAAAATGTGGATTTGTTAATCTAACAAGTTCTCTAAGTATCCACAAACTAATGGAGAAGCTGAGCGAGCAGTCAGAACCATTAAAGCTATGTTGAAGAAAAATCAAGATTTACAATTAGCACTTCTGACCGATAGAACTACTCCATTATTATGTGGGATTAGCACGATCCGAACTCTTAATGGGAAGAAAACACTGAACGCAACTTTCATTTCTACCCAAGAAATTACTTCCAGGGTTACAAAGCAAGGATTATCAGAAAGAGTACAAGATAAAGAAAAGTCTTATCAAAAGAAACAAACCCATAATTATAACAGGAAAGACCATACCAGAAACCTACCATAAAATGTCAGAAGGGCAAAAGGTACGGGTATGAGACCAAAACAGAGAAGTAGTTGGCCAGAAAGAGGAGAATGAACAGTGATCTTAATTACTAAGAACTCTAGAATGTTCTACATGGCGAAGTAGAAGGAATGTTATTCCTTTACAGCAAAGACGTCAATCGGTCGTACATTTAGACGAATCAGATGTTGAACTGGAAATTCAGAAAGCACCAAATATTACAAACCTCAATGTAGGCCAACCAAGTCAAGACACAAGAGCTCAGAGAAAGACTACCAATCTTCCATATCTGACAACAAGATCAGAGAGAGTTGTGAAGCCTCCTGACAGATCGAATCTCTGAAGTCAGAGGCTGGTGGGAGATGGGGTAGTATGTAAATAAAAAAGTGAATGTATGTAAATATATATTTGGATAAAGACTTGGGGAGATGTAATATAAGGGTCTGAAAGGATTAATCTTGAAAGAGCATAAAGAATAACTCCCACCATGATGATGTAAGAGATCATGTGGGAGAGACTCGAAAACAGTTACAGCGTGGCTTTTGGAAGTGTCACACAGGCTAGTGTGGAGTGTAAATAGTTGTAATGAAATAAAGATTAATGTTTAAATGCTACAGACTAAGAATCACTCTGGCTAGACTAAATAAGGTGGCAGCATACGCACCAACACGTAACACCTCCTATTGATAAGGCTGGTCTGCAGGCAATTTGATGGCCACATCCGTGCAGTTGATGATAGCCTGCACCTGAGGGAATCCAGCAATGGCCCTGAGTCCTATAGCCCTCTCAGCTTGACTGTTTGGATCTGTGCAGAAGGCACATAGTCACCAACCCTCCTGAAAAGGTCATCGGTGACCTCCTTGATGCACCGATGCGCCACAGACTGCGTGATCCCACACATACCTCCAGTTGATCCCTGGAATGATCTGATGCATAGAGGTTCAATGCCACTGTGACCTTCAGTGACACTGGCATCGGGTGTCCACCAAGCCCTGTGGAGCTCAGCTGACCCTGCATCATGGCATATAGATCAGTGATGGCCTCCCTGGAGAGATGGAGTATTTGGAGACACAGCCACTCAGACATCTGCAGGTAATTGAGCCTCAGCTGATAGACCATCTCTGGTGGGTAGCTTCTTTTGCACGCAGGAGGCTGTTGCCGATCCTCTCTGCATCCTTCTCTGGTGTCTTGACCCCAAGGATGGCCCTCCTGTGGACCCCCAAGTTGCTGGTGCGCCCCTGCCTGTGCCTGGACCTCACTCCCTCTGTGCTGTTCCTGCTCCTTAAAGAGGGCCCCAAACCAGGCTGAATGAGGCCCATGATAAGTTGTATCTCATTGAGTGCAAGGCCTTCACAGCAAACAAGCCCCCCACTTTCTCTCACTTGTCACCTCTGATGAAATGGCACTGTCCTGATAGCACCTGGGTATGGCCCCCCTGACAATGATACCCGCTCCTGACAATGATACCCCAATACCCTTCCTCTTCCACCCTCATTGCCAAGTGACGTTGCCTCACCCAATGGCTTCCCAGTGAAGCCAGCACTGAGATCCCACCTCTTTGTCCCCTCCTTTAGCCAGGCAAAACTCTGAAACCCTGTGGTTCCCATGTGCCATTTGTTAAATTGGAGCCAGGAACTAAAATTGCTGTCTATTGGCCTCTTAGGTACCTTACTTTCCCTCCCACTGTGTGGATCTGTGAAGTCTAGCCTCCACGTCAGCCGACTACAGTGAAATACAGAAAATCATCAAGATGTTGGACTTACGGTCCGACGTCTTCCTTCCCGATTTTATGCCCCCCCACCTCCGTTCCTGTCCCCAACAGTCCCTTAGAATTCAGCCCAAAGTCATAAATGGCATCCTATGTAACTGTGACCATACAAAACTATCCTTCCTCTTCCTTCTCAACCTGTCTGCAGCCTTTCACACAGTTGACCACACCATTCTCCTTGAATGTCTCTCCTCCATTGTCCAGCTGGGTGGGACTGCACTCGCCTGGTTCTATTCTTATCTATCTAATCACAGCTAGAGAATGATCTGCAATGGCTCCTTTTCGCACTCCCACACGATTACTCCAGAGACCCCCAAACATCTAACCTTGGTTCCCTCCTATTTCTCGCTGCCCCCCGTGACATCATCCAAAAGCTCGTCATGTTCCACTTGAACACTGTGACACCCATCTCTAACTCACCACTTGATCACTTTACTGTCTCTAGTTCATCACACTGCTTGTCTGAAATCAGTACTGGATGAGCAGAACTTTACTGTGACTAAATATTAGGAAAACCAAAGTTCTTAAAAAGAAAAGGCTGCGGAGTGACCTAATAGAGATCGTTAAAATTATGAAAGGTTTTGACAGAGAGAGCACTTCCAATTTTGGGGAAGAGCAAAACTAGAGGCCATCAAGATAAGATAATTGCCAAGTAATCAAATAGGGAATTCGGAAGAGACTTCTTTACCCAGAGAGTGGTAAGAACTTGGAAATTGCTACCACAAGGAGTGGTTGAAGCAAATAGTACAGATGCATTTAAGGGGAGGCTAGATAAGCATAAGAGGGTTATGCTGATAATGTTAGATGAGGAAAGAGGAAGGGTTCTTGAGTCCATCATAACGGACTGGTTGGGCTGAATGGCTTGTTTCTGTGCTGCATGCAATCCATTTTCTTCGTCCATGCCACAAACTCCATTCCCTGGCCGCTGACTCTATCCCTCTCTCTAGACTAAGACCGAAATAGACTGTTCACAACCTTGGTGTCATACTTGACCCCAGATCAGCTTCTGACCACCTATCCACTCCATCATCAAGACCACACACTTCCACCTCTACCTGACTCCACCCTGCCTGAGCTCATCTGCTACTGGAACCCTCATCCATGCCTTGGTTACCTCTAGACTTGACTATTCCAATGCTTTTCTGGATGAATTCCCTTCTTCCACCATACATAAAGTTGAGATCATCCAAAACATCTTATCTTGACTTGCAGCAAGTCCCATTCACCCACCCCTGTGCTCACTAATCTACATTGGCTCCCAGTCCGGCAACGCCTCAATTTTAAAATTCTCATCCTTGCTTTCAAATTCCTCCTGGCCTCACTCCTCCCTATCTCTGTAACCTCCTTCAACCCTCCAAGATATCTGTGTTCTTCCAATCCTGGCATCTTGCACATCCCTGATTTTAATCGCTCGATCATTGGTGGCCATGCCTTCAGCTGCCTCGATCCTGAGCTTTGGAATTCCCTCCCTAAACCTCTTTGCCTCTCTACCTCTCTCTCCTGGAACTCTCTTCCTAACAGCACTGTTGGGATACCTACACCACAAGGACTGCAGCAGTTCAAGAAGTCAGCTCACCACCACCTTCTCAAGGGCAATTAAGGATGGGCAATAAATGCTGGCCTTGCCAGCGACACCCACATCCTACAACGGATAATTTTTAAAAAATGGTCCTTAAAACCTACCTCTCTGACCTATTACATCCGAATGTGGCTTGGTGTTAAATTTTGTTTGATAATGCTCCCGTGAAGCACCTTGGGATGTTTTACTACTTTACAAGTGCTATGTAAATGCAAGTTCCTGTTATTGGTCTACAATTATCTACAATTTACAGGTTAATCTCTGTTCCCTTTTTAAAAAATATAATGTAAATCTGATAACTTGGCAAACCTTAGAAATCTCTCCCAAATTTAGCAAACTTACAAACATGTCAGTATAATTATTTTATGCTCTTTTTTTTGCACCAACAATCTTGACACTAGCTTGGCATTGTAATTCGGGAGGGTGCACAGATTGGCCAGTGTCAATCCATGCAGTAAAATTGAGGCTCCTAGATTCAAACTAATTTCGAATAGAATCCTTACAGAAAAGAATTTGATCCATTTACTCTGGACTAAAGACATACCCAGACCTCAAAAGTGAAAAGCCAGTGTTGAAGCCATTGCATCATCACAACCCACCACATTTAGTTTCATGAGTATGTCTCACTGTTAAAAATTGAAGTAAAAAAAAAAAAATCAACTTTAATTACCATTTTTTTTGTTATTTCTGCTCAATATTTTTTCCAAAACTTTAAATATGAGAGGTGTTAATAACATTGAAGAAAATAGTTGGAGGCGTTTTTGTGCTCAAGAATATATCAGCACAATACTAGCATCTTTAGAATAATTATTAAGTGACAGCTTTCAAATCTTGTCTTATTTTGTGTACAAATGAATCCCATTTTTTCCATGGAGAAAGAAAGACTCTATGAGAAAGATGCACCATTTGTGACTAACTAAGAGAGTTAAGGATAGTATCAAATTGGAAGAAAAGGCATACAATGCTGCAAAGATTAGTGGTAGGCTAGAAGATTGGGACAATTTTAAAACTAGCAAAGGATGGCCAAAACATAAAAAAGATGTTCAAGTATGAGAGTAAACTTGGGAAGAAATATAAAACAGACAGTAATAGCTTCCACAAATACATAAAAAGGAAAAGGGTAGCTAAAGTAAGTGTTGCTCCCTTAGAGGGTGAGACTGGGTAATTAATAATGGGAAACAAGGAAATGGCAGAGACTTTGAACAAGTAGTTTGAACAAAAAGCATGCCAAGAATAGCACAGAATCAAGGGGAAAAAGGAAGAAGTTAAAACAATCACTATCACTAGAGAAAAAGTACTAGGAAAACGAACATACATATGAACATACGAATTAGGAGCAGGAGGAGGCCACTCGGCCCCTCTAGCCTGCTCCACCATTCAACAAGGTCATGGCTGGTCTGATTGTAACCTCAACTCCACATTCCCGCCTACCTCCGATAACCTTTCAACCCCTTGCTTATCAAGAATTTATCTACCTCTGCCTTACAAATATTCAAAGACTCTGCTTCCATCGCCTTTTGAGGTAGAGAGTTCCAAAGACTCACGTCCCTCTGAGTGAAAACATTTCTCTTCATCTCTGTCTTAAAGCAACCCCTTATTTTTAAACAGTGACCCCTAGTTCTAGATTCTCCCAGAGAGGAAACATCCTTTCCACATCCACCCTGTCAAGACCCCTCAGAATCCTATATGTTTCAATCAAGTCACCACTTACTCTCCTAAACTCCAGCAGATACAAGCATAGCCTGTTCAACCTTTTCTCATAAGACAACCAGGTATTCGTCTAGTATAACTTCTCTGAACTGCTTCCAATGCATTTACATCCTTCCTTAAATAAGGGGACCAGTACTGCACACTGTACTCCAGATGTAGCCTTACCAATGCTCTGTATAGCTGAAGCATAACCTTCCTACTTTTGTGTTCAATTCCCCTAGTTATAAACGATAACATTCTATTAGCTTTCCTAATTATGTGCTGTACCTGCATACTAACCTTTTTCAATTCATGCACAAGGACACCCAGATCCCTCTGCATCTCAGAGCTCTGCAATCTCTCATCATTTAGATAATATGCTCTTTTTTTATTTTTCCTGCCAAAATGGACAATTTTCCACTTTCCCACATTATACTCCATTTGCCAGATCTTTGCCCACTCACATAACATATCGATATCGCTTTGTAATCTCCTTATGTCGTCTTCACAACTTACTTTCCTATCTATCTTTGTGTCATCAGCAAATTTAGCAACCATACCTTTGGTCTCTTCATCCAAGTCATTTATATAAATTGTAAAATTTGAGGCCCCAGTACATCATTCGTTACATCTTGTCAACCAAAAAAATGACCCATTTATGCTTGTTTCCTGTCAGGTAGCCGATATTCTATCCATGCCAATATGTTACTCCCGACACCATGAGCTTTTTTCACAATAACCTTTGATGTGGCACCTTATCAAATGCCTTCTGGAAGTTTACGAACCATCCACCGGTTCCCCTTTATCCGCAGCACATGTTACTTCTTCAAAGAACTCCAATAAATTAGCTAAACATGATTTCCTTTCACAAAACCATGTTGACTCTGCCTGATTGCCTTGAATTTTTCTATGTGTCCTGCTATAATGTCTTTGATAATAGTTTCTAACATTTTCCCAATGACAGATGTTAGGCTAACTGGCCTGTAGTTTCCTGCTTTCTGTCACCCTCCCTTTTTGAATAAAGGAGTTACATGCGCTATTTTCAAATCTAATGAAACCTTCCCCAAATTTCGGGAATTTTGGAAAATTAAAACCGATGCATTAACTCACAAGCCATTTATTTTAAAACCCTAGGATGAAGTCCATCAGGTTGCAGCTCCAAAAATTTCTTGGTAATTGCAACTTTCTTGAGTTCCTCCCTCCCTTCGATTTCCTTATTTACAGCTATTTCTGGGATGTTACTTGTATCCTCTATAGTGAAGACCACTGCAAAATACCTGTTCATCTGCATCTCTTTATTTTCCCTTATTAATTCCTCAGACTCCCTTTCTATTGGACCAATGCTCACTTTGTTAATTCTTTTCTTTTTTAACTATCTATAGAAACTTTTACTATCTGTTTTTATATTTCTAGCTAGCTTTCTCTCTACTCTAATTTTTCTCTCCTTATCAATCTCTTAGTCATTCTTTGCTATTTTTTATATTCTGTCCAATCTTCTGACCTGCCACCCATCTTTGTGCAATTATGTGCTGTTTCTTTAAGTTTGATACTATCTTTAACTTTTCTAGTTAACTGCGGATAGTGGGTCCTCCCCTTGGAATTTTTCTTTCTCATTGAAATGTATCTATTCTGTGTCTTCTGAAATATCCCCTTAAATGTCTGCCACTGCATCTCTATTGACCCATCCCTTAACCTCATTTGCCAGTTCACTTTAGCTAGCTCTGCTTTCATGATCTCATATTTGCGCTTATTTAAGTTTAAAATACTAGTCTTGGACCCACTCTTCTCTCTCTCAAACTGAATGTAAAATTCAATCTATTATGATTGCTGCTGCATGAGGGCGCCTTCACTATGAGGTCATTAATTAATCCTATCTCGTTGCACAATACCAGATCTTGTATAGCCTGCTCTCTGGTTGGCTCCAGAATATGCTGCTCGAAGAAATTATCCCAAAAACATTCTATGAACTCCTCATCTAGGCTACCTTTGCCCATCTGATTTTTCCAGTCTATATGTACATTAAAACTCCCATGATTATCGCCGTACCTTTCTGACAAACTCCCATTATTTCTTCCTTTATACACCATCCTACCATGTTAGTACTGTTAGGAAACCTGTAAACCACTGCCACAAGTGACTTTTTGCCTTTATCATTTCTCATCTCAACCCAAACTGCTTCTACATCCTGGTTTCCTGAACTTAGGTCAACCCTCTCTAATGTGCTAATACCATCATTAATTAAGAGAGCCACCCCTCCACCTTTTCTTAGCTTCCTGTCCTTCCTAAATTTCATGTACCCTTCAATATTCAGGTCCCAATCTATGTCATCCTGCGGCCAAGTCTCTGTAATGGCTATCAGATTGTACTTATTTATTTCTATTTGCGCTATCAGTTCATTAGTTTTGTTTCAAATGCTACGTGCATTCAGATATAGAGCCTTTAGTTTTGTCCTTTTGTTATTTTTGTAATCTCTAGCCTTATCTGCTGATTTACTCTTAGATTTGTACTTTCTGTCCCTTCCTGTCACAGTCTATCATTTCCCTTATAAACATCTTTCTCTCTTGCCTTGTCTCTACTCTTTGATTTACCACATCTTCCCAAATTCGATCCCTTGCCCCCACTATTTAGTTTAAAACCCCCTCTACTTTCCTAGTTATGTGGCTCTCTAGAACACTAGTCCCAGCACTGTTCAGGTGTAGACCGTCCCAATGGTACAGCCCCACTTTCCATAGTACTGGTGCTCGTGCCCCACAAACCAGAACCCACTTCTACCACACCAGTCTTTGAGCCATGCATTCATTTCTATAATTTTATTTGCTCTATGCCAATTTGCACTTGGCTCAGATAATAATCCAGCGATTATTACCTTTGAGGTTCTGCTTCTTAATTTGGTGCCTAACTCCTCATGCTGACTATGCAGACCCTCTTTCCTTGTCCTGCCTATGTCATTATTTACCGACATGGACCATGACAACTGGATCCTCCCCCACCCACTGTAAGTTCCTCTCCAGCCTTGAGAAGATGCCCCGAACCCTGGCACCGGGCAAGCAACACAGCCACCTGGACTCTTGTTCTTTGCTGCAGAGAACAGTGTCAATCCCCCTCACTATACTATCTCCGACTATCACTACTTTCCTTTTTGCTCTCCCCACTTGAACGGCTTCCTGTACCAAGGTGCCATGGCCAGTCTGCTCATTTACCCTGCAGACCTCGCTTTTGTCCACACAGGTTGCAAGCACCTCAAACCTGTTTGACAATTGCAGAGGCTGTGGCTCCTCCACAAGTGTCTGCTTGGTCCCTTTACCTGCCTCACTCATGGTCACACCCTCCTGTCTCTCACCGCTGAGCAAAACAGATGACCCTATTCTAGGGGGTGTGACCATCTTCTGGTACAAAGTGTCCAAGTATCTCTCCCTCTCCCTGATGCTGTTCAGTGTCTGCAGTTCAGCTTCCAGATCAATAATCCTGATCCAGAATTCCTCTAGCTGATTACACTTTCTGCAGACGTGTTTGTCCTGGATCGCGTTGGCATCCAGGAGATCCCACATTCTGCAGGTGCAACACAACACCTGTACTGCCATTGTTACTTATGTTATTTAGTTAACTTAACTTAATTACTTTCTTAATTCATTCCTATGAATATTACGATTTACTGTGCTCATTAAATGCTAGTACCACGCACAATTAAGAGTTATACTTTTCTTAATTACACAGGTATGTGTTTTCGATATTTATTTTAAAATTTAGTTCATTTTATTTCTAGATTTTCCCGAACTCCGGTGTCCTAAACTGTCGATTAGCATACTGTCCCTTCCACAAAGCACTTACCGGCCAATCAGCTTACTAGTTTCCTGTGATGTAACAGTTGTTCTCTTTTCATTCAGTTTCTTCAAACTGAGCACATGCTGGCTCATAGTAGCTGAATTGGTGTGCTCCACTGCTCCCCACCATCTCCTGCATGTCCACTCTGACTCCCAGGTAGGTTAGGCCGCACTCCGATCCCGGTCTTTATTTATAGGTGCTCCGCTGCTCCCCACCATCTCCTGCATGCCCACTCTAACTCCCAGGTAGGTTAGGCCGCATTCCGATTCCAGTCTTTATTTATAGGTGCTCCGCTGCTTCCCACCGTCTCCTGCATATCCACTCCAACTCCCAGGTAGGTTCGGCCACACCTCAATCCCCAGTCTTTATTTATAGGTGCTCTGCTGCTCCCCACCATCTCCTGCATGCCCACTCCAACTCCCAGGTAGGTTAGGCCACACCCCAATCCCCAGTCTTTATTTATAGGTGCTCCGCTGCTCCCCACTGTCTCCTGCATGTCCACTCCAATTCCCAGGTAGGTTAGGCCACACTCCCATCCCGGTCTTTATTTATAGGTGCTCCGCTGCTCCCCACTGTCTCCTGCAGGTCCACTCCAACCCCCAGGTAGCTTCGATCGCACTTCGATCCTGGTCTTTATTTATAGGTGTTCTGCTGTTCCCAACTGTCTCCCACAAGTCCACTCGGACTCCCAGTTAGGTTAGGCCGAACTCCATTCCCCGGTCTTTGTTTGTAGGTGCTCTGCTGCTCCTGACTATCTCCGCAGGCCGCACCGACTCCCAGGTAGGTTCAGGACTAAATGCTGACAAGTCCCCAGGACCTGATGGCCTGCATCCGAGGGTCTTAAAAGAAGTGGCTACAGAGGTACTGGATGCATTGCTTGTAATTTTCAAAAAGTTTGTAGATTCTGGAAAGGCCCCAGCAGATTGTAAAACTGCAAATGTAACACCTCTATTCAAGAAAAGAGGAAGATAGAAAGCAGGAAACTGTAGGTCAGTTAGCCTAACATCTCTCATTGGGAAAATGCTAGAATCCATCATTAAGGAAGTAGTAGCAGGACATTTAGAAAATCATAATGCCATCAGGCAGAGTGAACATGGTTTTATGAAAGGGAAATCGTGTTTAACAAATTTATCAGAGTACTTTGAGGATATAATAAGCAAGGTGGATAAAGGGGAACTAGCAGATGTAGTGCATTTGGATTTTCAAAAGGCATTTGATAACGTGCCACATAACAGGTTACTACACAAGATAAGAGCTCATGTGTTGGGAGAAATATATTCTCATGGATAGAGGACTGGTTAACGAACAGAAAACAGAGAGTCTAGATAAATGGAGCATTTTCAGGTTGGCAAACTTTAACTAATGGAATGCCACAGGGATCAGTGCTGGGGTCTCAACTATTTACGATCTATATTAATGAATTTGATGATGGGACCAAGTGTATTGTTGCCAAATTTGTGGACAATACAAAGATAAGTAGGAAAGCAAGTTGTGAGGAGGATACAAAGAGTCTGCAAAGGGATTCAGATAGGTTAAGTGAGTGGGCAAAAATTTGGCAGATTGAGTATAATGTGGGATAATGTGAGGTTGTCCACTTTGGCTGGAAGAATAGAAAAGCAGAATATTATTTAAATAGAGAGAGTTGACGGCTGGAATTTTACACCGCCCCAGCGGGGTCGGATGGTGGCGTGGGGGCAGCGTAAAATTGAGCGGCAGGCTCCGGGAGGCCTAACCACCCTGATTCCGCCTCTGACCAAGTTTACGGAGGTCCGGCGGGGGGGGGTGGTAGTGAGCAGTGGCCCACCCGAGGCCAATCAAGACCCTTAAGTGGCCACTTAACGGCCACTTAAGGGCCCTCGCCGCCTCCACGGGTATTTTACCCGTGGCTTGCAGGTGTGCCGGGGACCTGAAAGGCTGCCCAGCTACAGCTGCCGGCCTTTCCGCACCCCAGGGTGGGGGTAGCCTGGCAATCGGGCACAGGGTGCCCGATTGAGGGCTACCCCCGCCACCCAACCCAACCCCGGGATCCAAGACGCCCCTCTCCCCCCAAACGACCACCCGAGCCTCACCAGGGCACGACCGATTCCCCTGGTGAGGCTGGCCAAACTTACCTTCTGTCCCGGTTCCATTGCGTCCTCCTCGTTCGGCTGGGCTGCAGTCTCAGCAGTGGCCACTGCACCTGGTGGCGCTGCTGAGACTAAGAGCAGCCTGCTGATTGGCCGGCAGCTCAGTGAGGTGGGACCTCCTCCCTCAAGCGGGTGGAAGTCCCGCCTCGGGCCAATTAAAGCCTGGGGATCCATAAAATACGGGACGGATCCCCAGGCTGGGCGGGAGCTGGATCGGTGCCGACATTTACTTTGGAGTCCGGCTCCCGTCCGCCCAGCGTAAAATTCCGGCCGACCTTAGTTCTAAAGGCCAAGATGTAGGATCAGTTTGGGTGGAACTAAGAAACAGCAAAGGGCAGAAAACATTGGTGGGAGTTGTTTATAGGCCACTAAACAGTAGTGGTATTGTAAACCACAGTATAAATCAGGAAATTAGAGGTGCGTGTCACAAGGGAATTACAATAATCATGGAAGATTTCAATCTACATATAAACTGGGTGAACCTAATCAGTCCTGATGTTGTGGAGGATGAATTCTTGGAATGTATGCAAGATGGTTTTCTAGAGCAATATGTTAAGGAACCAACTAGTGAACGGGCTATTTTAGATCTAGTATTGTGCAATGAAAATGGGCTAATTAATAATCTTGTTGTATAGGAGCTTTTAGGAAAGAGTGACCGTAATGTGATAGAATTTTACATTAATTCTGAAAGTAATGTAGTTCAATCAGAAACTAGGGTCTTAAATCTATGCAAAGGAAACTATGAAGGTATGAGGAGCAAATTGGCTATGTTCGATTGGGAAACTGTGTTAAAAGGTATGACAGTAGACAGGCAATGGCTAACATTGAAAGAACTAATACATAGTTTACAACAAAAATACATTCCTTTAATGCACAAAAACCCAGCAAGGAAAGTGTTCCAACTGTGGCTCACGAAAGAAATCAAGGATTGTATTAGATCAGAGGAAGAGGTGTATAAAGTTATCAAAAAAAAAGTAAGGCTGTGGGTTGGGATCATTTTAGAATTCTGCTCCTATTTCTTAGGTTCATATGTTCTTATGAGCACAGGATAGGGGACGTTGGGGAGCAGAGGCCACTGTCAGCCTGCAGTGCTGTGCACTCAGCACCGGTGGGCTTGGTCCTGGGTGCAGGACCGGGTGGGCTAAGTCTCGAGTTTGAGGGTCGGGTGGCCACACTACTGCATGAGAGCATCAGGTGACCATACGATCAGGTAAGAGGGTTGTGTGGCCATACTAATGGATAAGAGGGTTGGGTGGCCATACTAATGGGTAAAAGGGTCGGGTGGCTATACTAATGGATAAAAGGGTCGGGTGGCTATACTAATGGGTAAAAGGGTCGGGTGGCTATACTAATGGGTAAGAGGGTCGGGTGGCCATAGTAACGGGTAAGAGGGTCAGGTGGCCGTACTAACCGGTAAGAGGGTTGGGTGGCTATACTAATGGGTAAGAGGGTTGGGTGGCCATAGTAACGGGTAAGAGGGTAGGGTGGCTATACTAACAGGTAAGAGGGTCGGGTGGCTATAGTATTGCGAGCTGGGCTGGCTCTCAGCAAGGGTGGGCATTGAGGGCTTTTGGTGTGTAAGCTGAGGGCGGGTAACAAAGGCAAAGGTGCCAAGGCAACTTTGTCTCTGCAAGGACAGTGCTCTGGAGGCCTAACGATCACCTGACATGGCACTCATACACCCTGTCTTTTAGACCCCCATTGCGTGATGCAGTGCTCTGACAGAGGGAGGCCAGGAAGCAGCTGTGCCTGCCCCTGAAGCTCCACAACGAGAGCCACAGCAGCTGGCCATACCAAGAAGGGCCAACCTGCACCAGAGAGTGTACCAGACTTGACTCAGCTACTTCCAAATGTCTAAGCGGCATTGTTAGTGAAAACTGCGGTTCTCCAGGAAGGCCAGCTCTGACTTACACGCTAAGCTGAAGGATAAGCTTTGACCTCTGGGATTTGGGGGTCACCATGTGCCAGTGGCCCTGAAAATCACCACAGCACTCAACTTTTACACGTATGGATTTTTTCAGGGATCTACCAGGCACATGTGCAGGGTGCCCAAGGCTGCATCAAGGAGGTGACCAATGCCCTGTTCAAGAGGGCCGGCAGGTACGTGCACTACCGGACCAACCCTGACAGTCAGGCAGAGAGGGCCATTGGCTTTGGGGCCATCACTGGATTCCCCCAGGTGCAAGGTGTTATAGATTGCATGCATGTGGCCATCAAGTCGCCCACAGAGCAGCCAGCCGCCATCATCAGCAGGAAGGGCTTCCATTCCATTAATGTTCAATTGGTCTGTGACCAATGAAAGCCTTTCCTGCAAGTGTGTGCCTGCTTCCTGGGAAGCAGCCATGATGCCTACATACTTCGACAACTCAGATGCCACAGCTTTTCAGGACCCCCCCGCTCGCCTTCAGGGTGGATTCTCGGGGACAAGGGCTATCCATTGAAGACATGGCTAGTGACGCCTTTGAGGAACCCTCACATTGCAGCTGAGAAGAGGTACACTTGCCATGACTGCACCTGAGCGACCATCGAGTAGGCCATTGGGCTGCTGAAGATAGGATTCCAGTGCCTGAATCGATTCAGTGGCCCTGCAGTATGTCCCAGCGAGGGTCTCGTGTGTGGTTGTGGTCTGCTGTGCTCTGTGCAATCTAACACTGCAGAGAGGGAGGCCTTACATGAAGAGTACATGATTGATCACCAGTGCTCAGCCAACGAGGAGGACCTGGAGGAGGCTAATGAGCCGGCAGCACTGGATCTTAAACACTTTGCATTGGACGCGAGGCACGTTGAGCGACGGGTCAGGGAGGCAAGAGACAGTCTCATACTTACCCGGTTCCAGCCACCATGATGGCCTCTTGAAGTGAACTCAATAAAGACTCACCTCAATGGATTCAGTCTCCCACCTCCTTTCTATCTGGATTCCGTGTCCAGCGTCCAGCTTAACCAGATGCTCTGGTACATCTGAGACGCTTACCAAAGGAGGGCTGTGCCTACACTAGCAGCCCAATGAGGGAGGATGGGTGAAGGCAGCATCTCACAATGAAGGCATGAAAGAATAGGCATTTTTCAACAATGTACGTGAACTGTAATAATGGTAGAACTTTATAACGCAATACGAATGGCAAACGTCAAACATCTGTGAAACCAAGTGTGTCTGGATGCTTTTCTTAATACGTTTACAAATGCTTCTACGAGGTGTGATCCCTGTGATGACTTTGGCGGCTGTCCTCTGGCTGCTTGAGACCTGGAGGGCCCCGGCTGTCTGAGGGTTTCCTGCACTGGTGCAGGACTCTGTTCAGGCATCACGACTACTGAAGCTGGGATCATTGGCAGAGTGGGGTGAGGAGCCAGCGTCCACACTCAGAGCATCCTGAGGGGGGGCCCCGAATGTGGAGGTCAGCTTCTCCTCCTCCCTTTTAAGGTTCACTTGAACCTCCCTGCTGACCAGAGAAGGACAAGGACCTGGAGAAGGCTCCAGGCATCTCATCCTTCTCTTGCCTTGCCACTGCTGCCTTGAGTTCATGGACAAGATGATGGTGTGCAGGTATGTGCACAATTGTGGGATCTGGCTCTCTATGAGCGTTGGCAAGCTCTCAATGGAGGAAGCCATGCGCTCACATGCCTGAGACACGGTAGTACTCATGGCATGGATGGACTCCTCAATCGTCCGTTCATGACTGCACATGGCCTCTGGCATCTCCGCCAGATGTTGCCTTATCTCTCCCTGCAACTCCAGCATGCCCTGTTCTGTCGACACCAGAGGTTCTTCATCGGCCTGGGGCTCAGCATGGGCCTGGCCACCTAGAGTCCTCTGACTGTCAGTGACCTCAACTTTTTTTTTATTTCCAAAATATACTTTATTCTTAACAATCTGTAAAAAAATATGTTCCCAAACAGTTTCAAACAGCACCAAGTCAAAAAATACAAACAGTGCCAGGGAGATCAGTTTCCTTCTATACAATCATGAGTTGCCTCACAACCCTTCCATTTCATTTGTCATGCCATATACATTTTTACATTTTACAGCACACAAAATTTTCCCGATACAGTTCAAGGGGTTTCCCATGGATCCAGCCCCTCAGTTCAGCTTGATGGGGGGACCTTACACAGTGGTCTTTCCCCATTGAGCCTTTGCTGCGGCTGCCCCAAGCTATAGTGCGTCCCTCAGCACATAGTCCTGGACCTTGGAATGTGCCAGTCTGCAACATTCGGTCGTGGACAACTCTTTGCGCTGAAAGACCAGCAAGTTTCGGGCAGACCAAAGGGTGTCTTTCACCGAATTGATAGTCCACCAGTAGCAGTTGATGTTTATCTCGGTGTGCGTCCCTAGGAACAGCCCGTAGAGCACAGTCTCCTGTGTTAATGAGCTGCTTGGGATGAGCCTCAACAAAAACCACTGCATCTCTTTCCACACCTGCTTTGCAAAGACACATTCCAGAAGGAGGTGGGCAACCGTCTCTTCCCCACCACAACCACCACGGGGGCATTGTGCGGAGGCGGTGATACTTCGGACGTGCAGAAAGGATCTGACGGGGAAGGCTCTTCTTACCATCAGCCAAGCTACATCTCGGTGCTTGTTTGAAAGTTCTGGTGATGAGGCATTCTGCCAAATGATTTTGGCGGTCTGCTCGGGGAACCATCCGACAGGATCCACCGTCTCCTTTTCCCGTAGGGCCTTGAGGACATTCCGTGCAGACCACTGCCTGATGGATCGGTGGTCAAAGGTGTTTTCCAGCAGAAATTGCTCCACGAAGGATAGGTGGTACAGCACAGTCCAACTGGATGGAGCGTTCCGCGGCAATGTGACCAGGCCCATCCTTCGCAACACCGGGGACAGATAGAACCTCAGCACGTTGTGACACTTGGAGTTTGCATACTGGAGGTCGACACACAGCTTGATGCAGCCGCACACGAAGGTAGTCATCAGGATGAGGGTCACGTTGGGTACATTTTTCCCGCCCTTATCCAGAGATTTGAACATCGTGTCCCTCCGGACTCTGTCCATTTTGGATCCCCAGATGAAGTGGAAAATGGCTCGGGTGACCGCCACAGCGCAGGAGTGGGGTATGGGCCAGACCTGAGCTTGTCTCAGCTTCAGCCAGCTGTTCAGGTGTGTGTGCAGTGCGATCAAAAGCTTGTGACTCTGATTCTAAGGCTGAGCACAAACCCACTGAAGTGAAGGTATCTGCACTGATGGAAGCTGCAGGACAGTCATGTGATGGTACATCTTCTGACTGCTCATCCTCAGAGGTTGACAGCTGTCCCCCTTCAGCTGGAGCCTCTTGCAACGGGAACTAAATAAAGCCCGATGTTTCCCTTGTGGGGGGAAAGCTAGAACTAGGGAGCACAGTTTCAAAATAAGGGGTCTTCCATTTTAGATGAAAATGAGGAGGAATTTCTTCTCTCAGAGGGTTGTTAATCTTGAGAATTCTCTTCCTCAGAGATCAGTGGAGGCTGGGTCATTGAATATATTCAAAGCTGAGATGGATTTTTGATCCACAGGAGAGTTAAGGGTTATGGAGGGTTCTGGCAGGAAAGTGGAGTTGAGGCCACAGTCAGATCAGCTATGATCTTATTGAATGGTGGAGCAGGCTCGAGGGACCGAATGGCCTACTCCTGCTCCTATTTCTTCTGATCTTATTTATTTGCAATACCAGTGGCTAGTTTCTCAAAACCTGTTCTCCAATTACACCATCAATAATCAACCTTCAAGTGAATTATTCCAGAAATCATCTGAGAGAGCAAAATACCTTTTTGGGGCCATAAATCTATTTCTTTTGAGGTCACCTGATATCTTTGAATCTCTTGACCAGAACTCAAATCCAGTTCTGACACAGCGCCTGCAGGTGAAACATTATACAATCTTTTCTTGTTGCAGACTCAGATGAATCTGCTGTGCATATACATAATTTCTTCTTTTTATTTTACCTCATTGCTGTTTGTGTGATGCTGTGTACAATATGGCTGTCACTTCTGTGAACAGAACAGCAGTCTTCAAAGTACTTCAAAGTAATTCATTGAGGCGCATTGCTGCTTTTCTAAGAGACATGCAATTTTAACATTCAACCTATTATTAATTTCCCAAAAAGAAGACTGGCATGTGTCTAACTTGTTTCATCCTCATTGAAAGTGGACAACTCATGGCAACATAGAAGCATAGAAAATAGGAGCAGGAGTAGGCCATTCGGCCCTTCGAGCCTGCTCCGCCATTCATTATGATCATGGCTGATCATCCAAATCAGTAACCTGTTCCTGCTTTCCCCCCATATCCTTTGATCCCTTTCGCCCCAAGAGCTACATCTAACTCCTTCTCGAAAACATACAATGTTTTGGCCTCAACTGCTTTCTGTGGTAGCAAATTCCACAGGCTCACCACTCTCTGGGTGAAGAAATTTCTCCTCATCTCAGTCCTGAAAGGTTTACCCCATATCCTTAGATTATGACCCCTGGTTCTGGACTCCCCACCATCGGGAACATCTGTCCTGCATCTACCCTGTCAAGTCCTGTTAGAATTTTCTAGGTTTCAATGAGATCCCCCCTCACTCTTCTGAACTCCAGCAAATATAATCCTAACCGACTCAATCTCTCCTTATACGTCAGTCCCGCAATCCACGGAATCAGTCTGGTAAACCTTCGCTGCACTCCCTCTATAGCAAGAACATCCTTCCTCAGATAAGGAGACCAAAACTGCACACAATATTCCAGGTGTGGCCTCACCAAGGCCCTGTATAATTGTAGCAAGATATGTATGAGGTTACAAGTCTCAAATCTACTGATCTTTGTGCAAAGTACAAGCTCTTGAATAAGGATGAGTAAGCTAGCTGGAAGAGAGCAATCACAGCAGCAACATCACAGGAGAAAAAAAAAATCTTCAAGCATTTTGAAAGATCTATTAGTTCGAATTTCAATAAAGATACAGAATGCATTATATAGTTTTGAAAAATCAGGTTCTTATTACCAATATTTTAATTATATACAGCAATAAATCATCAGAACCTGTTGACAATATTTTGAAAGTAATATGATATTTCTTTGTATGTTAATTTAGCAAAGGCATTAACCTATCCACAAGATATTACAACGTTATCTGGAAAACCTTATTTCTTGACTCATTTCTGTTACACTTTTCTGTCATCTTTTCCATTATAAATTCTGATGTCATATTTATAATAGAAACTACTCATGTGAATATCATGTAGTAATTACACCCTCCCAGCAGTGGTGGCACTTTAGCTTCTCACTTCTGTATCTCCCACCTCTCCAGGGCAGAGAAACTCTGATGTTTTAACCAAATCCACTACTCTCCTTGACAAATCGTCTTAAGTGTTGCTATTTGCCGTAATTAATAACATGCAATCAAAGCATTATATAAAAATAAGTATAGAATATGTGACTTCAAAATAGGGACTGCATTGCATCTGCACACCCTGGTCCAGTTAACCCCTGTCCTCTCATACTGCTTCAGCTGAAGACTTTCCTTGATTCTTGCCTGCCAAATGCCATGGAAGATGGACCATTTTAAAATAGATAAGCTAATGCTTGCATTAAAAGCAGACAGGGGAATGGTACACCCATGCATTATTTATTCATCTGTTAGCATCACCAAAACTAATTTCTATAATAGGAAATCACTTGTGAAACTGTAAGATCATATATATTCAAGTAGTAATTGATTTTCCATTGAATATTTTTCACATTTTATTTGCATTTCAGACTTGTCGAGTTCATTTCATAGAGGCATTAAGTCTTGGAAATGTTAGCTTTACAAGATTTGGAAGACTTCCACTTTGCCTTTCAATTACTGTTTCTCTTCTTTTCATGCTTGTCTGCCTCAGTAATGATGCTGCTCATACCTGTTTATACCTGCAACAAGAAAAATGTAAACACAACCAATGAGATTAATTTGATTTACTAAGCTCATAGCCTGTTAGCCAGGGGTCAAGGAAAAGTACTTTGGTACTAAATATAATTGTGTTTCTACTTTGCATGGTTTTTACTGAAATTATTCCACTACCACCAAAAGCAACTATACTCATTGAACTGCTAAAGATAATATTTTCTTCCAGGCATTTGTGTATTTGCTCTTTAGGCTTCCATTAAAGGGACAGCTCAAATCTTGTTGTGGTGAAGAAAACTGCTGATAGCGAACTAAGATCAAAAGGTAGACAAAACAAGCATTCACGAAAGTAAGTCCTTTTTGATGCGTGCAAGAGCCTTGGAACTTGCTGCTGGTGAACATTCACAGATGTACTATACAAAGCTCTCAGTTCAGGATACGATGCACAATATCAGTTATCAAGTACTCAAAGCATAACCCAACATAACTGTGAATGTAGATTGAGAATAAATACGTCTAGTAACAACCTTTAAGATAACAAAACGTAATGGGCCTCATTCCATTTCACAATACTGAATAACATTTTAATGTAGTCATTTTTGGGGGTGAAATTTCTCTTCCAATGAAAAATGAGAAAAGCTTTTTTTTTCTCCGTAACTATCACTTGGCAAAAAATGGAATAAAACAGAAGACAAAAAATTTGCAGTGCTACGGGGAAAAGGGGAGTGTGACTAGGTGAGTTGCCCTTGCAGAGCCGGCACGGACAGGACTGGCCGAATGGCCTCCTTCTGTGCTGTAACTATTCTATGATATTTGCCTCTCAATATATGCATTATAGTGACCATGGCACTTTCTGTTTGTTACCAGCAAAGGTGGCAGATCCTGACTAATCAGCAGTCATCTATATAATTTAATATGATTTCGTACAGATGAAATTTAGATCTATTGGGAACGAGTTTAAAAACTGCACACAGGCCAGGCTTTTATGCATGTGCTCTTGCCAGCTTGCCATATTCTCTTCTTTCCCTATTCACTTTAATGGTTGGGAAATTCATAGTCCAACAAATGTAGAAGCCGAAAACCTGGGCCGGAATCTCTACTAGAGTGTTAAATAACATTCCTTTGTTTGCGACTGTAAACTGCTCCTATCTGAACAAAGTATATCAAAGGTAAAAGACAGATGAGGTAAATCAGACAAGAAAAAGGCAAATAAGACAGAGCATTATCGCAGAAATTTTCGGCAGAAGTGCATTGGTAGTTCAACCAGAGTTGTGCTGAGACATCTCACATTGCAGCCACGGGGAGGGAACCTCCTAATATTTTCTGAGATCTCCCCATCTAAAAGATTATCAAGAACTTCCAGTGCTGATTGAGCCAAATATTGAGAGCACGGAGACTGGAGGGGAGGGACACAGGACATCCAAGGCAGTATAAAACAGAAACTGCTGTGCCTTAAAGGGCCACCTGCACTTCTTGTGCTGCTAAACTGGACTGTTTTGCCATTGTTTTTTATTTGGCCTTCTGAAGATGTATCAGGGGTCTGCGACCCCAGGAAACAGGGTGGATTACCTCACTTTCTGACAGAGCCTGGGAAGCAGTCAACAAGGAGATGAGGAAGAGGTTGTAGTCTTTAGGTTTGAGGGGCACACCCTTGAGAAGGCAACTGTCTGGCTTGTGTGAGGTGACTTTTTTTTAGTTCATTCACAGGATGTGGGTGTCACTGGCTAGGCCAGCATTTATTGCCCATCCCTAATTGCCCTTGACGGATGAATGGATTCATCACACTGAGTAATTGCCCTGGTCCAGTGACCTCTCTGCAGAAGCAGCGACAGAGCCATCACCACCTCAGAAAACTCCTAGGCGCACCTAATAGCCAAACACCTCACTTTTTACCTCCACAAGAGTAGCATCTAGGAGCACCAGAAGTGGTGGCGTACATCCTCAATACATAGTCAACAAGCCCAAGAAACATTGGGGGTAATTTTCAACTTCACTGCCTGGGCAGAATCTGGCTGAGTGTGTTGCCTATCCATTGTAGAACCTTCTCAGTTTTCATCCTATTGAATTGGGCAGCTCTATAAAAAGCATCTGATCTGCTCCACCAAGTTACTGCCCAGGTGGTGAGGTTGAAAATTCCTTCCATTGACTCCACAAATAACATGTTTCCAGCAACAAATGTTTGCTTCTAGGCTTTGACTTTGTGTAGATAATTCATTTCAAATACAAGCTGTTTTTATTCGACAGACAACAAGTGAACATTTAAGGACAGAATTTGTTTTACAAATTCATGGAGTGCGTTTCATTGGCAAGGCCAGAATTTATTACCCATCCCTAGTTGGCATTGAGAAATTGGCGGTGAGCAGCTTTCTTGAACTGCTGCAGTTCATGTGGGATAGGTACACCCCACAGCACTATTGGGAGGTAGTTCCAGGATTTTGACACATCGACAATGAAGGAAAATGATAAGACAGTTCCAAGTCAGGATGGTATATGACTTGGAGAGGAATTTGGAGATGGTGGTGTTCCCATGCACCGGATGCCCTTGTCCTTTTTAGGTGGTAGAGGTCATGGGTTTGCAAGGTGCTGTTGAAGGAGGTGAGTTGCTGCAATGCATCTTGTAGATGGTACACACTGCTGTCACAGTATGTTGGTGGTGGATGGGGTGCTGATCGAGCGGGCTGCTTTATTTTGAATGGTGTCGAGTTTCTTGAGCGTTGTTGCATAAAATTAAAAAATTCTTACAGGGCATGACAGGGTGAATGTAGATAGAATATTTCCCCTGGCCAGTGAGCCTAGAACCGGGGACATAATCTCAGAATAAGGGGTCGGCCATCAAAGACTGAGATGAGGAGGAATTTCTTCACTCAGAGGGTGGTGAATCTTTGGAATTCTCCACCTCAGAGAGTTGTGGAAGCTCAATCATTGAGCATGTTCAAGACAGAAATTGATAGATTTCTGGAAACTAATGACATCAAGGGATATGGGGATTACACGGGAAAGTGGCATTGAGGCAGATGATCAGCCATGTTCTAATTGAATGGCGGAGCAGGCTCAACAGGCTGAATGGCCTACTCATATGTTCCTATGCACATGCGGAAAATGGAGAGTATTCCATCACACTCCTGAATTGTGTCTTGTAGATGGTGGAAAGACTCTGGGGAATCAGGAGGTAAGTTACTCACTGCAGAATACATAGCCTCTGACTTGCGTTTGTAGCCACCATATTTATGTGGCTGGTTGAGTTAAATTAATAGTCAATGGTGACCCCCAGGATGATGATGACAGTAGGCGATTTGATGATAGTAATGTCATTGAATATCAAGGGGAGATTTTTAGATTCCCTCGTTGGAGATGGTCATTGACTAGCACTTGTGTGGCATAAATGTTTCTTCATCACTGTGTTCCTGCTTTTTCACTTTTTGCTGTTCCACCACTGCCTGGTCAAATTGCAATTCTTGCGGATCTGAATGAAGACATAGGGTAGGGTTGTGGTGAGGGGTTGGGGGGGAAAGTAAGAGCTGCATGCTTACACCACACGCAGTTGTGTATGAGAATAGATTGTGCAATGAGGGGTTAGTGAGATCCGGGGAGGATTAGATATGAGCATATATCATATTCAATGGTTTCAGCTCTACTGCTGGCCACGGCCTCTGTCACAGTAACTCCAATGATGGTGAGCAGGGTCTCCTCCATGTGGGGTAAGAACATGCCTGTCCCTGTGGTTAGGTGCTGCTGCCTCTGGTTATGCACCATCTTGGCCTGCAAGACAGAGAAAAGTGTGTCAGTGAGTGTGATACAATGTGTTTGGGTGATGTGGCTGTCATGGTTGAAGAGCTGGCAGTGTGTACAAGCTATGAGATATGGGTGTGAGGCTTGCAGCAGTGCTAAGTGTGTGAAGGAGAGGTGAAGCCAAGAATATTAGGTATGAGTTGTGGTAGAAAGAGAATGTTGCTAGGTGGGTGATGGGGTTGTGGTGCATTGAGTATTGTGTGAGACTGGTGATGCAGTTGGTGGGATTTCTCATTTGAAGATAAATTCAATGACTTTGACCATTCATGTGAGGTCATTGAACTTCTTGTGGCACTGCGTCCTCAGGGCTAGACTCCTGGCATTGACCACCATGGCTCTCTGCTCCCACTGCCTTCGCAGAGTTTGTCTGGTGCCTTGAGCACATTGTCTGTCCTGTTCCACCAAAGCTTCAGTGTTGCTCTTGTTCACACTCTGTTCTGCAATCAGTTCTAGCACCTGTTCTAGCCAAATTGCATGTCCCCTTTAAGAGGTGTAGGCTGCTTTAAGTTGTGCAGGCTAGCTTTAAATGGTGCTAGTGTTGTACAAGCTCAGGCCCCCCTGCTGAGTGGCTGCACACCTCAGCAGTGTGCTTTGCATGATAGTTGTGTGCGGCCAATGCTAATCAGCAGGCAGAATGCTGCCTGCATCAGAAAAAAATGGGTACAGTTTAATTATGCATTGTGATAACCCACTTGTTTTCGGACTCTGTCCAATTTTTGCAGCCCGTAGTATGACTATGTCAGGCTGTCGCTTGACTAGTTGGTGGAACAGCTCTTCAAATTTTGGCGCAAGTTTCCAGATATTAGTGAGGAGGACTTTGCTTGTGAGGGTTGATTGACTGGGTGTGCCTTTGTCCAGTGCATAGGTCAATGCCAGGTGTTCCAGGTTTATTCTTTTTGTTTCAGACCATTTCGTGGCTTGCTCAGGCATTTGAGAGGACAGTTAAGAGTCAACCACATTGTTGTGGTCTGGAGTCACATTTAGGCCAGACCATGTAAAGATGGTAGATTTACTTTCCTAAAAGGCATTAATGATGTGATGCATTGTGCCTATTTTTTGAGTGTAAAATGGGCACAAAAGGTAACGACCCTGTGCCCAATTTTGCAGACTTTGGTCCCACTGCTAAATTTATGCAGCCTTTTGGTTAGGCTTCCCAGGCGAATGCTTAAAACAGGCATTGCTGCCTTTAACTATGTAAATTAGGAACCTAAAGTCTGTTAAAGGACCCATCCAGAAATCAGTCACCAATGAACAGGGCAGGAGTTGCCTGGCCTAATGAACTGGGCAGGAGTTGCCTGGCCCAATGAACTGGGCAGGGGTTTCCTGGCCCAATGAACTGGGCAGGAGTTTCCTGGCCCCATGAACAGGGCAGGGATTTCCTGGCCCCATGAACAGGGCAGGAGTTGCCAGGCCCCATGAACAGTGCAGGGATTTCCTGGCCCAATGAACAGGGCAGGAGTTTCCTGGCCCAATGAACAGGGCAGGGTTTTCCTGGCCCAATGAACAGGGCAGGGGTTTCCTGGCCCAATGAACAGGGCAGGGGTTTCCTGGCCCAATGAACAGGGCAGGGGTTTCCTGGCCCAATGAACAGGGCAGGAGTTGCCTGGCCCAATGAACAGGGCAGGGATTTCCTGGCCCAATGAACAGGGCAGGAGTTGCCTGGCCCAATGAACAGGGCAGGAGATGCCTGGCTCAATGAATAGGGCAGGGATTTCCTGGCCCAATGAGCGGCGCAGGAGTTGCCTGGCCCAATGAACGGGGCAGGAGTTGCCTGGCCCAATGAACGGGGCAGGAGTTGCCTGGCCCGCTCACGATTCTACAACAGCCTTACTTCCGCCAACAAAAATTACATTGAAAACAAATTTTCGCTTAATAAAACTTCTTGTGGATCCAAGAGAAACAGGAGTGCCCATCCAAATCCACAGGAGTGACGATTACCCGGTCCCACACCCCATAACACGCTCCAATCCTTTCACCTGGGACTTAGCTGAGGGCCACTTTCAGCATGGCAGATGGTCTAACATTGACCACATAGCTCGACCAAGCTACCTATGGAGGTATGAGGAGTACTGGCTGCTCACGCCGTGATTCCCAACGGTCCTTCGGCCTTTCGGTTTGGACACCTGTTAGTCAAGTAGTGTTGAGTCTGGGTCCAGATCAAAATCTGACGCATGGAGTGACAATTATTTCACATGTACTTTATCTAAATTAAAATTCTTCCTTGTGTATAAGAAAAACATATTAGCCTATGTTCCATTACCTCACATTTGTGGGCCAACTTAGCTCCTTTTAGTTCTCACTGGCATGGATTTTAAAAGAAGCGAGTTGTTCCTTGTAACGAGGCAAAAAAGCAATAGCCAAAAAAAAAAGAAAAGTTGCAGAAAAATCCATTGAGAGAATAGCAATAAAAAGCCACCAGAAAAAAAATAAAAACATTGATTAAAAGTAGATTTTTCTCTTCACCACTGGGCTAAAATCTGGCAGAGCAGCTTGCTCAGACATTATTGAACCCATCTAATTTGCATTTCTTTTGCACTGATGAGCTCAAAGCCTTGGAAGGGTCTGCAAAGGGCAGGTGATCTACTCATCAAGCTGATCTTTGAAAAGCTCCTTTGCGACTCAGCTTCTCCTTATACCTACTGCAGACAGATGGGCTTTCGGTAGAGGGTGATCATTTTACAAGTGGTGGTAAATTATGTGCACATTGATTTATATTAATTATCCCCTTAGTTAAATATTAAAAGGAAGTTCTCACAAAAATATGTTGAGTAATCTATATGGTCACTAAGCTTGGATGTGAAAATTGCGTTCAAGTGCATTTCAAGTGGGACCAATTCGTGAGATGAAATTTAATGCACAGAAGTGTCAGTGATTCATTATTGTAGGAAGAATGAGGAGATAAAATAAAGGGTACAATTCTAATGAAGCAGAGTGTCCTGGGGGTGTATGTGCACAAATCATTGAAGGTTGCAGGGCAGGTTGAGAAAGTGGTTCATAAAGCATATGGGATCCTAGGTTTTATAAATTTCAACTGTGTCCAACCCATTCCCCGCACCTCTACCCTCACCCCTTCCCCTCCCTCCCAGAACCGTGACAGGGTTCCCCTTGTCCTCACTTTTCACCCCACCAGCCTCCATATCCAAAGGATCATCCTCCGCCATTTCCGCCACCTCCAGCGTGATGCCACTACCAGTCGCATCTTCCCCTCCCTTCCCGTCAGCATTCCGAAGGGATCGTTCCCTCCGCGACACCCTGGTCCACTCCTCCATTACCTCCACCACCTCGTCCCCGTCCCAGTGCACCTTCCCCTGCAATCGCAGGAGGTATAATACCTGCCCATTTACCTCCTCTCTCCTCACTATCCCAGGCCCAAACACTCCTTTCAGGTGAAGCAGCAATTTACTTGTACTTCTTTCAATGTATTCGCGGCTCACAGTGTGGTCTCCTCTACATTGGGGAGACCAAGCGCAGACTGGGTGACCGCTTTGAGGAACATCTCCGCTCAGTCCGCAAGCAGGACCCTGAGTTTCCGGTTGCTTGCCATTTCAACACTCCCCCCTGCTCTCATGCTCACATCTCTGTCCTGGGATTGCTGCAGTGTTCCAGTGAACATCAACGCAAGCTCGAGGAACAGCATCTCATTTACCGATTAGGCACACTACAGCCTGCCGGACTGAACACTGAGTTCAATAATTTCAGAGCATGACAGCCCCCCATTTTACTTTCATTTTTAGTTATTTTTTCTTCCTTTTTTTAACATTCTTTTTTACATTTTTTACAATCTTTTTTTTGCATTTATTTCATTTCATCTTTGTTTGTTCAGTTCGCTTACCCACTGTTTTTTTTCAGGTTTGCACTTGCTGCTGTTCAATATCCAGTGTATTTACACCTAATCTGTACTAATGCTTTGTCTTTCAACACACCATTAACATATTGTTTGCCTTTGCTCCGTGACCTTTTGGTCAGCTATGTGGCCTGGTCCAATCTAGACCTCCTTTGTTATCTCTTGCCCCACCCCCACCTCACTTGCTTATAACCTGTGACTTTTCGAATATTTGTCAGTTCCGATGAAGGGTCACTGACCTGAAACGTTAACTCTGCTTCTCTTTCCACAGATGCTGCCAGACCTGCTGAGTGATTCCAGCATTTCTTGTTTTTATTTCAGATTTCCAGCATCCGCAGTATTTTGCTTTTATTTTATAAATAGGAGATAGAGTACAAAAACAAGGAAGATACAATCAACCTGTATAAAACACTGGTTCAACCTCAACTGGAGTATTGTGTCCCGTTCTGGGCACCACACGTTAAGAAGGATGTGAGGGCATAAGAGAGAGTGCAAAAAAGATTCATGAGAATGGTTCCAGGGATGAGGAACTTCAGTTACATGGATAGATTGGCGAAGCTGGGTCTGTTCTCCTTGGAGAAGAAAAGATTAAGAGGAAATTTGATAGAGGTGTTCAAAATCATGATAGGTCTGGACAGAGTAGATAGGGAGAAACTGTTCCCATTGGCTGAAGGATCCAGAACCGGAGGACACAGATTTAAGGTGATTGGCTAAAGAAACAACAGCGACATGAGGAAAAACTTTTTTTTAGGCAGCAAGTGGTTAGGGTCTGAAAGGCCTTCAAAAGAGAACTGGATAATTATCTGAAGATACAGGACTACAGAGAAAAGGCAGAGGAGTGGGATTAGGTGGGATGTTCTTGCAGAGAGGTGGCATGGACACGACAGGCCGAATGGCCTCCTTCTGTGCTGTAACCGTTCTATGATTCTATGAGCTTCCGACCCCATATCTGCTCCATCACTAAGAATGCCTACTTCTACCTTTGTAACATTGTCTGTCTTCGTTCCTGCCTCAGCACATTTGATGGCGAAAGCAACATCCATGCCTTTGTTGCCTCTAGACCCAACTATTCCAATGATGTCCAGGCAGGCCTCCTATCTTGCATCATCCAAAACTCTGCTGCCCTAACTTGCACCAACTCCCGTTCATCCATCACCCCTTGTGCTCGCTGACCTCCATTGGCTCCTGTTCCAGCAAAGCATCAATTTTAAAATTCATATCCTGGTTTACAAATCCCTCCACAGCCTTGCTCCTCTCCAGGAAAGTCCTGGGGAAAATTGATGTACAGAGAGATTTGGGTGTTCAGGTCCATTGTTCCCTGAAGGTGGCAACGCAGGTCAATAGAGTGGTCAAGAAGGCATACGGCATGCTTTCCTTCATCGGACGGGGTATTGAGTACAAGAGTTGGCAGGTCATGTTACAGTTGGAAAGGACTTTGGTTCGGCCACATTTGGAATACTGCGTGCAGTTCTGGTCGCCACATTACCAAAAGGATGTGGATGCTTTGGAGAGGGTGCAGAGGAGGTTCACCAGGATGTTGCCTGGTATGGAGGGCGCTAGCTATGAAGAGTGGTTGAGTAGATTAAGATTATTTTCATCAGAAAGACGGAGGTTGAGGGGGGACCTGATTGAGGTGTACAAAATCATGAGAGGTATACACAGGGTGGATAGCAAGAAGCTTTTTCCCAGAGTGGGGGATTCAATTACAAGGGGACACGAGTTCAAAGTGAAAGGGGAAAAGTTTAGGGGGGATATCCGTGGAAAGTTCTTTACGCAGAGGGTGGCGGGTGCATGGAACGCGTTACCAGCGGAGGTGGTAGACGCGGGCACGATAGCGTCTTTTAAGATGTATCTAGACAGATACATGAATGGGCAGGAAGTAAAGAGATACAGACCCTTAGAAAATAGGCGACAGGTTTAGATAGAGGATTTGGATCGGCGTAGGCTTGGAGGGCCGAAGGGCCTGTTCCTGTGCTGTAATTTTTCTTTGTTCTAGCTCTTTAAAATTTACCACGTTACCTGTCCTAATATCTCCTTGTGTGGCTCAGTGTCAAATTGTGTTTGATAATGCTCCTGTGAAGTGCCTTGTGATGTTTTACTATGCTAAAGGTGCTATATAAATGCAATTTCTTGTTGTTAATGTTGCTACAGATGAATTTTCTGGGTGCCATGTGACCAAATCACAGCAATAGAAACAACCTCAGCAGCTGGAAATCTTTCACACAAATCTTTCCCTTATACCTGATTGTAGTCTCTCTCTGAAATCTGCCTGATCTTCACCAGGCCTGACACCAGGGGTCGGAATTCTTCTGTGCACTGATGTCATGTTTCTCTGTGTACTCCTTTAAAAAAGTCATTAATGGGTTACAAATCTGCTAAAAATAGCACAGGGGAATTTCCACACCTGTGCTGCTCTCTACATGGGCCAAAGAGAATGGCGCAGCAAGTACCATAGTAACCAGCAACGCATCCTTCGGGAAATATTCTCTAAGCCTTGATCTAAGCCTTTGTGCAAATGCTCCACTACTTGGTGCATTTCCTGTTCATCCTTTTAAACTTGTCACTTTGAAGGCTTGCCAACTACTATCTGAAAGCATATTCTTATGTTCATGCGATTACAGTTTGAGATTCCTGTAGTACTCAAATTAGAGTTTCTCAACTGGTACTGAAACAGAAAAGTGTAAAGGGCAGGCATGTGCAGTTTCAGTTATGGGCAGTGCAGATGTTGCTGGAGGTGGGAGATGCAACTGTTACAGATGTTGCTGAAGATTTCTGACGAGTAACTGAGTGAGAAGCTCCAGATGGATCAGCAGTGTGAAAAAAATGAAGAGGTATATCATTTTACCTTCAGAAACTTTACATTTGCACCATTACAATTACGTTACTTAACACTAAATAATAATTTGCATTGAGTGAAATAATTTTATCTATACTGAATTCATTGCATTTGAAAACGTGACGTGATACTGTAGAATATTAGAAGTTGTTTGAAATGTTTCACGGTGAGACCGGTGACGTTGAGTAAGATGATTTTACGCTTTACATGATATGAATTTGCTCTGAAAACAGCAGTTTTTTTTTTGAAAAAGGAATTTTAAGAAGAACTGCAGGCCTCGCCATTTTGGGCAGCGTACTCATTTCTCCAGACAACGGGAATAGTACGCTGCCCGAAACGTCGAGGCCTGCCAGTTCATCTTCGAACTCCTTTTACAAGGAAACAACTTTTTACAGCAAATTCACATGGTGCAAAACGGAAAACTGTCTTACTCAATGTTGCAGAATATTGTTTAATATACAAAACATGATACGTTTACTAATCTCTATATTACAGTTACTTGTATAATGTTCATATAACAAATGACAGTGCTGTATCTCTAAACTAAACTAAACCTTTTGCAGCTTTCATCGGAGACTTGTGGAACTTCCCCTTCTGCCATTGTTAGCATTTTTGATTCTTTAACATTTCCATCAGACTCATTCGCAGAAGTTACTTTTGACATGGCTGCCCATTTAATATAATGAAATGTTTTTGAGTACTCTGCAAAGTTCGTTAGTTCCCTGGTAGTTAGTTAACATGCGTCCTTTCTAGAGGTTCAGTGGTTCTTTATACAAACCAGTTTTTATTGTTCTTCTGGTCATCCTCTTCACCACTGGTGGTACTGCAGTGTTTTGAGCATTTTCCACCTAATTTTGCAATCATATTTCTGGTGGAGAATCACTGGACTACAGGGGCGGGAAACAGAAATCGGGATCGTTTCCAAGTCCCAAACCCGTCCACAGGGAGAAACAATTATTGGCCCTGAATTTCTTGAGGGTGCCGACTTAATTGCCATGGAGATGGTAATAGTGGCCAATTAGTGGCCACGGGGGTGGGAATGGAGGCGGGACTACTCAAGTGCAGGCCCAATTTAAACACAACAGAGCAGCCATTACTGTGGACTGACACAGAAGATCTGAGTTCCACAATGGGTGCAACCCCCTCCAACCCTCAGGGCAGGCCTCTGGGTATTCGGCCTCCAGCAGATACAGCACTTGAGGCTGCATGCTGCTGCTGAACATGAGGAGTATATGCCGCAAAATGGCTGAGAGTCACAGTGCTGCTTAGGACTGGTAACCAATGTTACATGCTCATTCTAATGAATAGGAATATTCATTATTATTAGTGTAGTTTGTACAATGAACATTTCTATGCTAACTTGTCATAGACTATATCTGGATATGAAACTCTTTTATAAGGTCCAGCTCCTCGTATAAGATCAGTCCCTCTTAGGCAGTAGCGGATATTCAGTCATCAGCAGACCTTTCTCATACAAGGCAGCAGCTAAGGAGATGTTGTCATCAAGATTTCCATGCTGGAAGACTATCAACCTTTATATATTGTGGGTATGAGCAAAGCAAGAGCTCTCCCCCCTCAGCAAGCTCGGGGTCTATTTCAATGCATTTTTCATCCTCCTTGTGGTAGTCTCTGGAATTTTCCATGGTATAGTACAGCAATATGCTGCCATTCTCGCCACACAAATTGGCATTGAGGAAAGTTATTATAAAAATTATCTCATTCTCTTTTGGCCTTGCAGGAGAAACAGATCCATAATGCCTGAGAGAGGGCCCAGATAGATGGAGCGGTCCCCGATCTTCAAATCATAACACCCACAGAGGAGAGAATGTTGGAAATAGCCCCAGTGAAAATCTCAACATCCCCTTAACAAGCTCTTAATGAGCTCTTCAAAAATCTTAATTGGTTTTCATGATGAATCAGATGGAATCGTGGGCCTGCCCTTCCCACGCCCTGGTGAAACTGGCTGGTGCTGGAAACTGTGTTGGGAAACCAGCATGTCCCTGGCGGGACCTGTAAATTCAGCCCTTTGTGTGACAAAAATTGAGGTTTGTTTGTCAATAGTTTATATGTTTTTTCTATGTGCTTCATTTCTTAGTTTAAATTAGGCTCAAAGGAAGATAACATCCTCAATATACCTTCTTCACTTACACGCTGGCAGAATGGGATTCATTTCTTTTAACTCTGAATGAAGTACATAGGTGCAGTTAATTACTAACAGAGAGATATCCGACAAAAAGATCACCTAGGACTAGAAATAATTGATTTGCAATAACAGGCTATTCACAAACAGCATAATCTAACAAGGATAGCCCTAATATAGATAGCCGGAGGACTGGAGGATAGCAAATGTTGTCCCCTTGTTCAAGAAGGGGAGTAGAGACAGCTCTGGTAATTATAGACCTGTGAGCCTTACTTCGGTTGTGGGTAAAATGTTGGAAAGGGTTATAAGAGATAGGATTTATAATCATCTTGAAAAGAATAAGTTCATTTGCGATAGTCAGCACGGTTTTGTGAAAGGTAGGTCGTGCCTCACAAACCTTATTGAGTTTTTCGAGAAGGTGACCAAACAGGTGGATGAGGGTAAAGCCGTGGATGTGGTGTATATGGATTTCAGTAAGGCGTTTGATAAGGTTCCCCACGGTAGGCTATTGCAGAAAATACGGAAGTATGGGGTTGAAGGTGATTTAGAGCTTTGGATCAGAAATTGGCTAGCTGAAAGAAGACAGAGGGTGGTGGTTGATGGCAAATGTTCATCCTGGAGTTTAGATACTAGTGGTATACCGCAAGGTTCTGTTTTGGGGCCACTGCTGTTTGTCATTTTTATAAATGACCTGGATGAGGGTGTAGAAGGGTGGGTTAGTAAATTTGCGGATGACACGAAGGTCGGTGGAGTTGTGGATAGTGTCGAAGGGTGTTGTAGGGTACAGAGGGACATAGATAGGCTGCAGAGCTGGGCTGAGAGATGGCAAATGGAGTTTAATGCGGAGAAGTGTGAGGTGATTCACTTTGGAAGGAGTAACAGCAATGCAGAGTACTGGGCTAATGGGAAGATTCTTGGTAGTGTAGATGAGCAGAGAGATCTTGGTGTCCAGGTACATAATCCCTGAAAGTTGCTACCCAGGTTAATAGGGCTGTTAAGAAGGCATATGGTGTGTTAGCTTTTATTAGTAGGGGGATCGAGTTTCGGAGCCACGAGGTCATGATGCAGCTGTACAAAACTCTGGTGAGGCCGCACCTTGAGTATTGCGTGCAGTTCTGGTTACCGCATTATAGGAAGGATGTGGAAGCTTTGGAAAGGGTGCAGAGGAGATTTACTAGGATGTTGCTTGGTATGGAAGGAAGGTCTTACGAGGAAAGGCTGAGGGACTTGGGGTTGTTTTCGTTAGAGAGAAGGAGGAGGAGAGGTGACTTAATAGAGACATACAAGATAATCAGAGGGTTAGATAGGGTGGATAGTGAGAGTCTTTTTCCTCGGATGATGATGGCAAACACGAGGGGACATAGCTTTAAGTTGAGGGGTGAAAGATATAGGACAGATGTCAGAGGTAGTTTCTTTACGCGGAGAGTAGTAAGGGCGTGGAACGCCCTGCCTGCAACAGTAGTAGACTCGCCAACTTTAAGGGCATTTAAGTGGTCATTGGATAGACATATGGATGAAAATGGAATAGTGTAGGTCAGATGGTCGGCGCAACATCGAGGGCCGAAGGGCCTGTACTGCGCTGGAATGTTCTAATGTTCTAATACCACAGGTAGCCATCAACATGCATTAATGTCTGTTGCAAAGCTTGCTGTCCAATTTCCATATAAAACGCCATTTTATTAGAGATTGATTTTTCACCAGCAATATTGTATTCCAAAGGGTATGACGATTATAGGAATAAGACACTGTGGATACAACATTTTGTTTATGAATTTACTGAATCAGCAAATTTACTGAATTTACGGGATCAGAGGTGAGCTGGCAAGATGGATACAGAACTGGCTCAGTCATAGAAGACAGAGGGTAGCAGTGGAAGGGTGCTTTTCTGAATGGAGGGATGTGACTAGTGGTGTTCCGCAGGGATCTGTGCTGGGACCTTTGGTCTTTGTAGGACATATAAGTGATTTGGAGGAAAATGTAGCTGGTCTGATTAGTAAGTTTGCAGACAAAACAAAGGTTGGTGGAGTTGCGGATAGTGATAAGGATTGTCAGAGGATACAGCAGGATATAGATCGGTTGGCGACTTGGGCGGAGAAATGGCATATGGAGTTTAATCCGGAGAAATGTGAGGTAATGCATTTTGGAAGGTCTAATGCTGGTGGGAAGTATACAGTAAATGGCAAAACTCTTCGGAGTATTGACAGGCAGAGAGATCTGGGTGTACAGGTCCACAGGTCACTGAAAGTGGCAACGCAGGTGGATAAGGTAGTCAAGAAGGCATACGGCATGCTTGCCTTCATCGGTCGGGGCATAGAGTATAAAAATTGGCAAGTCATGCTGCAGCTGTACAGAACTTTAGTTAGGCCACACTTGGAATATTGTGTGCAATTCTGGTCGCCACACTACCAGAAGGACGTGGAGGCTTTGGAGAGGGTACAGAAGAGGTTTACCAGGATGTTCCCTGGTCTGGAGGGCATTAGCTATGAGGAGAGGTTGGATAAACTCAGATTGTTTCCACTGGAACGACGGAGGTGGAGGGGCAACATGATAGAGGTTTACAAAGTTATGAGCGGCATGGACAGAGTGGATAGTCAGAAGCTTTTTCCCAAGGTGGAAGAGTCAGTTGCTAGGGGACATAGGTTTAAGGTGAGAGGGGCAAAGTTTAGAGGGGATGTGTGAGGCAAGTTCTTTACACAGAGGGTGGTGAGTGCCTGGAACTTGCTGCCGGGGAAGGTGGTGGAAGCAGGTATGATAGCGACGTTTAAGAGGCATCTTGACAAATGCATGAACAGGATGGGAATGGAGGGATACGGTCCCCGGAAGTGTAGAAGGTTTTAGTTTAGACAGGCATCAAGATCGGCGCAGGCTTGGAGGGCTGAATGGCCTGTTCCTGTGCTGTACTGTTCTTTGTTCTTACTGTATGGCATGTTATTGTACTTAAATATGCTTATTGTTGAAATTTGATTATTTGGGTGCAGATTATCTATTCTTTCCACCCAAAACTGCTTGTATTTCTGGGTTTAGGTCATGTGCCCAATGATATTTATTGCCCATCCTTAATTGTCCTTGAGAAGGTGGTGGTGAACTGCCTTCTTGAACTGCTGCAGTCCATGTGGGGTAGCTAGGGAGTTCCAGGATTTTGACCCAGCGACAGTGAAGGAACAGTGATATAGTTCCAAGTCAGGATGGTGTGTGGCTTGGAGGGGAACTTGCAGGTGGTGGTGTTCCCATGCATCTGCTGCCCTTGTGGTAGAGGTCGCGGGTTTGGAAGGTACTGTCTAAGGAGCCTTGGTGCCTTGTTCAGAAACAGCAGCAAGAAGACCTCCACCTACAGACGGCTGCGCCACTGGCCCTCTTTAAAGATCATGCACATATTTTGGACTACCTATGTGCTTGCTGTCTGTCCCTCCCAAACTCTCCGATCTGAGCAGCATGAACAGTAAGACCACTAACTTTCAATGCAGCTCTATTTGAATTTCTGCCAAATAGTGGCCTAGGGAAGTGTGGCAGAACATGTGTTGACATCACTTTCTCACTTGCATTTGATTGCAATGCTTGTTCCTGCTTTCTGATGGGAATCTGAGGAAGTATGCATGTAGCCTAATGGGGCACAGGGCGAGCACCACTAGTCTCCACCCCTTTCTCTTCTGCTTTGCAACCTTTGATATCTTAATTTTTGGTAGATAGAAAAACTATTCTGCGCCTGGAAAATGCCTCATCATAATGAATGTCTTGGTAAAGGATACCAGGCTGGGGGAAAAGTCCACAAATAAAATATATGTTATTCCACCAGTTACCTGAACAATAATATCCTTCATGCTGACAATATATCTTTGGCCTTTAGTTCAGTCAAAAAATGTGCTAAGAGCCTGAAATGTTTGCTGATCTTTTGTTCATTCATTCGTGGGATGTGGGCATCGCTCGCTAGCCCAGCATTTATTGCCCATCCCAAATTGCCCTTGAAAAAGGTGGTGGTGATCTGCCTTCTTGAACCATGCGGTGCTTGGGGTATAGGTACACCACCAGCGCTGTTAGGAAGAGAATTCCAGGATTTTGACCCAGTGACAGTGAAGGTACGGCAATATAGTTCCAGGTCAGGATGGTGTGTGGCTTGGAGGGAACTTGCAGCTGGTGGTGTTCCCATGCATCTGCTGCCCTTGTCCTTCTAGCTGGTAGAGGTCACAGGTTTGAAAGGTGCTGTCTAAGGAGCCTTGGTGTGTTGCTGCAGGGCATCTTGTATATGGTACACACTGCTGCCACTGTGCGTCGGTGGTGGAGGGAGTGAATGTTTGTGGATGGTGTGCCAATCAAGCAGGCTGCTTTGTTCTGGATGGTGTCGAGCTTCTTGAGTGTTGTTGGAGCTGCACCCATCCAGGCAAGTGGAGAGTATTCCATCACACTCCTGACTTGTGCCTTGTCGGTGATGGACAGGCACTGGGGAGATGGGGGTTAGGTACTCACTGCTGAATTCCCAGCCTCTGACCTGCGTTTGTAGCCACAGCATTTAAATGGCTGGTCCAGTTCAGTTTCTGGTCATTGGTAAGCCCCCAGGATGTTGATAGTGGGGGATTCAGCAATGGTAATGTAATTGAATTTCAACGGGAGATGGTTAGATTCTCTCTCATTTGAGATGGTCATTGCATGGCACTTGTGTCGCGCGGATGTTACTTGCTGCTTATCAGCCCAAGCCTGGATGTTGTCCAGGTGTTGCTGTATCGGGACATGGACTGCTTCAGTATCTGAGGAGTCGCAAATCGTGTTGAACATTATGCAATCATCAGCGAACAGCCCCACTTCTGACCTTATGATGGAGGGAAGGTCAATGATGAAGCAGCTGAAGATGACTGGGCCTAGGACACTACCCTGAGGAACTCCTGCAGGGATGTCCTGAGGCTGAGATGATTGACCCCCAACAACTGCAACCATCTTCCTTTGTGCTAGGTACGATTCCAACCAGCGGAGGGTTTTCCCCTGATTCCCATTGACTCCAGTTTTTCTAAATGCTGCCTGATGTTAAGGGCTCACCTCACCTCTTGAGTTCAGTTCTTTTGTCCATGTTTGGACCAAGGCTGGAATGAGGTCAGAAGCTGAGTGGACCAAGCAGAACCCAAACTGAGCATAATTGAGCAAGTTATTGCTGAGCAGGTGCCGCTTGATAGCACTGTCGATGACCCCTTCCAACACGCTGCTGATGATTGAGAGTAGACTGATAGGGCGGTATTTGGCCGGGTTGGATTTGTCTTACTGATTGTGCACAGGAGATACCACGTTGCCAGGTAGATGCCAGCTGAAGCAGCTTGGCTAGGGGCGCAGCTAGTTATGGAGCACCGGTCTTCAGTACTATTGCCAGAATGTTGTCAGGGCCCATAGCCTTTGCAGTATCCAGTGCACCTTCAGCCATTTCCTGATATCACGTGACATGAATCTGTGATGTAGGAGACCTCAGGAGGAGGCTGAGATGGATCATCCACTCGACACTTCTGGCTGAAGCTGGATGCAAATGCTTCAGCCTTGTCTTATGCACTGATATGCTGGGCTCCCACATTGTTGAGGATGGGGATATTTGTGGAGCCTCCTCCTCCTGTTAGTTGTTTAACTGTACACCACCATTCACGACTGGATGTGGCAGGATTGCAAAGCTTAGCTCTGATCCGTTGGTTGTGACATCACTTAGCCCTGTCTATCGCATGCTGCTTATGCTGATGACATGCAAGTAGTCCTCTGCTGTGGCTTTACCAGGCTGACACCCCATTTTTAGGTATGCCTGGTGCTGCTCCTGGCAGGCCCTCCAGCAGGGCGGCACAGTGGCGCAGTGGTTAGCACCGCAGCCTCACAGCTCCAGGGACCCGGGTTCGATTCCGGGTACTGCCTGTGTGGAGTTTGCAAGTTCTCCCTGTGTCTGCGTGGGTTTTCTCCGGGTGCTCCGGTTTCCTCCCACAAGCCAAAAGACTTGCAGGTTGATAGGTAAATTGGCCATTATAAATTGTCATTAGTATAGGTAGGTGGTAGGGAAATATAGGGACAGGTGGGGATGTTTGGTAGGAATATGGGGTTAGTGTAGGATTAGTATAAATGGGTGGTTGATGTTCGGCACAGACTCGGTGGGCCGAGTTTCAGTGCTGTATCTCTAATCTAATCTAGTCTTCATTGAACCAGGGTTGGTTGCCCAGCTCAATATAAAAGCAAAATACTGCAGATGCTGGAAATCTGAAATAAAGCCAAAAAGTATTGGAAATACTCAGCAGGTCTGGCAGCAATCCACAGTTGCTGTGGAATGCTGCCAGACCTGCTGAGTATTTCCAGCACTTTTTGGTTTTATTTGTTTGCCCGCTTGATGGTAATGGTAGAGCGGGGGGTATTCTGGGCCATGAGGTTACAGATTGTGGCTGAATACAATTCTGCTGCTGCTGATGGCCCACAGCGCCTCATGGATGCCCAGTTTTGAGTTGCTAGATCTGTTCAAATTCTATCCCATTTAGCACAGTGCGACACAACACGATGGTGGGTATCCTCAATATGAAGACAGGACTTCGCCTCGACAAAGACTGCGGTGGTCACTCCTGCCAACATTGTCATGGACAGATGCATTGCGACAGGTAGATTGGTGAGAACGAGATCTAGTAGGTTTGTCTCTCTTGTTGGTTCTCTCGCTACCTGTCATAGACCCAGCCTAGCAGCTTTAGGACTCAGCCAGCTCTGTCAGTAGTGGTGCTACCGAGCCACTCTTGGTGATGGACATTGAAGTCCCACACCCAGACTACATTCTGTGCCCTTGCTACCCTCAATGCTTTTTCCAACTGCGGTTCTACATTGAGAAGCACTGATTCATCAGCCGAGAAGGGCGGTGGGGGGGGGGGGGGGGGGAGCGGGGGTGGGTGGAGGTGGTGGTGGTGGGGGGTAATTAACAGGAATTTTCCTTGCTCGTGTTTGACCTGATGCCATGAAACCTCTTGGGGTTCGGAGTCAATGTTGAGCACTCCCAGAGCAACTCCCTCCCAACTATATACCACTGTTCGGCCACCTCTGGTGGGTCTGTCCTGCTGGTGGGTCACGACATAACCATGGATGGTGGTGTCAGGGATATTGTCTGTAAGGTACGAGTCTGTGAGTGTGACTATGTCAGGCAGTTGCTTGATAATCTGTGGACAGCTCTCCCAATTTTGGTACAAGCCCCCAGATGTTAGGAAGGAGGACTTTGCAGGGTTGACAGGGCTGGGTTTGCCATTGTCATTTCCAGTGCCTAGGTCAATGCCATGTGGTCCATGTGGTTTCATTCCTTTTCTTAGACAACCTCGTCAACCATGGTTCAATGGCAGCATTCTTAAAACTGATTTTAACTTTTGGTAAAGGTGGAAAATGTGCATCATCAAATTGTCCACCTGCTATGAATCCTTTCTGATTTTATTTAATTTCCCTCTTGCCTTTGAGTCAGAAGGTTATGTGTTCAAGCCCTACTCCAGAGACTTGAGCACATAATCTATGCTGATACTGCAGTGCAATACTCTCAAATGTGGCACCTTTCAGATGACACATTTAACCAAAGTCCTGCCTGCTCTCTTGGGCAGAAGTCAAATAGCCCATGGTTCTTTTTGAAGCGCAGAGGAAGTTCTCCAGTGTCCTAGTTACCATTTATCCATCAAACAACAGAACTGAAACAGATGATATGGTTATTTTTCTAATTGCTCTTTGTAGGAATTTCTATGTGCAGATTATTTGCAGTGTATTACTCTTTTACTGCAGGGACTACACTTCAAAAGTACTTTGTCGCCTGTGCAGTGCGCCAGAACATCCTGCAGTTATGACTAGCTTTTTGTGCATTCTTTCTTTTAGAGCAAGTGCTTGCAATAATCTTCACATGGCAAAAGAAAATGGTGCAAGAAGAAAGTTATGGGCCCACAGACACTTTGATGTAGATTTTGACTTTGTGTCAATTTGCAATCATTGGTGGTGGCGTAGTGGAAATGTCACTGGACTATTAATCCAGAGGCCCAGGCTAGTGGTCTGGGGACATGAGTTTGAATCCCACCAAAGAGATGATGAAATTTGAATTCAATTAATAAATCTGGAATTAGTCTAATGGTGACCATGAAACCATTGTTGATTGTTGTAAAAATCCATCTGGTTCACTAATGTTCTTTATGGAATGAAGTCTACCATCCTCATCTGGTCTGGGCTATATGTGACTCCAGACCCACAGCAATGTGGTTGTCTCTTAAATGCCCTCTGAAATGGTCCAATGGCCTAGCAAGCTACTCAGTTCAAGGGCAATTAGGGATGAACAATAAATGCTGCCAGTGATGCCCACATCCCAGAAACGAATAAAAAAAGCTATTGCACAAATTCCAAAGTACTGCAACACAATGGAAGTGTATGCTAAATGGTAAACCTGTTAACAGAATGTCACAGCAGAAAGAAGTAGTGATTAACTGATGGTACAAGGACTAGGGACATAGATTTAAGGATTTGGGCAAGAGTTATAGGAGGGATGTGAGGAAGAACTTTTTCATGCAATGAGTGGTAATAATTTGGAACTTGCTGGCTCCTAGGAAGCGGAGATGATCAATGATTTCAAAAGGAAATGGACGGACACTTGATGGAAATAAACTTGCAGGGCTACAGGGATAAAGTGGGGGAATGGGACTGACTGGATTGTGCTGCAGAGAGCAGCATGGACTTGATAGGCCGAATAGCCTCCTTCTTTGCCATAATAACTATTACTCTAGGAAAGCATGTATGGAGGGCTATCACTCAAAGAATGAAGAATGAAGTTCAAATAAATATATTTACAAAGAGAATAGCTGGAACATGACCTTTGCAGAAAGTGATTATGGAAGAAGAGATTTATAACATAATTTAAAAGGAATCAGATAAGCATTTGAAGAAAAAAGAAAAAAGGCAGGGAAATGAGATTAGAGTAGATTGCATCAGTTGAAAAGCAAGCACCTGCACTGATGTGATGGGTTGAATGGTCTCTTCCTGTGCCATAATTTTATGATTATATGCTGAATCAACATTAATTTTGGAAATGCACCTTGGTATACTTGCATACATCTCCTTGTGGTTACCTCAGCAGTGGTATTGAGAGAGAAGTGTGAAAAAGTAACAGAAAAATTCATTGAAATAGAGAAATTGTTGCAGACAGGTGGTAAGGGGTGGGAGTGGTCCCAACTGACCGCAATCATGTTTTATTTCAAATGAGTTAGCCCCTGAAGGTTTTTGTTGCAAATTAACGGACAGTGACAGGGTTTTTTGTAGGTTTAAAACAGGAGATTAACTCTCAGAATTGTTACAGCATAGAAGGAGGCCATTCAGCCCATCGTGTCTGCACTGGGTCTCCAAATGAGCAATTCACCCAGTACCACACCCCTGCCTTCTCCCCGTAACCCCGCACATTCCTCCTTTTCAGAAAACAGGTCTTATTCTCTTTTGAATGCCTTGATTGAACCAGCCTCCGTCGCACTCTCTGGCAGTGCATTCCAGACCTTAACCACTCGCTGTATGAAAAATTTAACCTTCATGATGCTTTTGCTTCTTTTGCCAATTACTTTAAATCTGTGCCCTCTCATTCTTGATCCTTTTACAAGTGGAAACAGTTTCTCCTAATCTACTCTGCATAGACCTTTCAAGATTTTGAATACCTCTATCAAATCACCTCTCAGCCTTCTCTTCTTCAAGGAAAACAGCCCCAGCTTCTCCAATATATCTTCATAACTGAAGTTCCTCATCTTTGGTACCATTCTCGTGAATCTTTTCTGTACTCTCTCCAATGCTTTCACACTTTTCCTAAAGTGCGGCGCCCAGAACTGGACGCAATACTCCAGCTGAGGCTGAACTAGTGGCTTATACAAGTTCAACAAAACCTCCTTGCTCTTGTACTCTATGCCCTTGTTACACTAATGTGCTTTGTTGAATGATAATTTTCTTTGGTCCACTGATCTGAATTTGTCTTTTTTTTTTAAAAAGCCAGCAAAATCATCCTTTCAGCTGAAGATGACCACCTAATTTGCAACACTGTCTCATACAGTGCAATGCTTGTGAGGAGAGAGATGAAATCTTTGCTAATATCCCAGGAAGAACCATGACCCAGGAAGTTTAAAGGAACAGCCTTTTGGTTTTCAGCAAGCAGAGAAATACTGTGAACGGCTATGAACGGAATTTAACGTTAGGCAGGAGGCCCTTCTCATCGGCCAAAGACTTGGCGACGAGCCCGCCTCCGCTGGGCCTGGGGAGCCAGATCGGGATTCTTCATGCCCTGGGCACTTAATTGGCGTTGGGTGGGGTTTCCACCTCCTTGAGGCGGGGAAGTCCCGCCAAATGGAGCTGCCGGCCAATCAGGGGGCGGGCAGCTCTTAGCCCCAACAGTGCCACTGCTGGGACTACACCCAGCCAACGGAAGCAAAAGGAAGGATGGCCCTGGAACTAAGGTAAGTTTTAGGGCCTCGCTGGGCCCCGGCGAGGAAAGGACGATTGGTTGGAGGGTGGGGAGTGTTATGCGTTGGGGTGGTTGGGGCTTTGGGGGTGGCCCTCCATGGGGCACAGGGTGCCCACAAAAAGGCTGCCAGGTTTTACCTTGAGGTGTTCTTGGGGCCTGCGTTGTTTGTAGTCTTCAATTTGTGGAGTGTTGTAGATTTCTGGTGGTGACGGTCACTTTCAGTTCTCTTCTGTACCAGGTTGAAGTGTAGAATCAGCATCAGGGCTGCTTCTTCTTCTTGTTTAGGCTGGGTCGTTCCACAGCTCTTGGCTGGACACTGTTATATATTTTTTCTGTAAGCTGCCATCTTAGTTAGTCTTGTAGAGAGATTCTTAGTCTGGAAATGTTAAACATTAATCTTTATTACATTATAACTATTTACACTCCACACTAGCCTTTGTGACTCCTCCAAAAGCCATGCTGCAACGATCTTCGAGTCTCTCTCACATATGATCTCTTATATCATCATGGCAGAAGATATTCTTTATACTCTGTCAAGATTAACCATTTCTGATCCTGATCTTCCTCCTAAGTCTTTATCCAAATATATATTTACATATATTCTGAGCTCCAGGACATCACTGCAGGAGTTCCTCAGGGTAGTGTCCTAGACCCAACCATCTTCAGCTGCTTCATCAATGACCTTCCTTCAATCATAAGGTCAGAAGTGGGGATGTTCGCCGATGATTGCACAATGTTCCACACCATTCACAACTCCTCAAATACTGAAGCAGTCCATGTAGAAATGCAGCAAGACCTGGATAACATCTAGGCTTGAGCTGTGAAGTGGCAAGTAACATTCGTGCCACACAAGTGCCAGGCAATGACCATCTTCAACAAGACAGAATCTAACCATTTCCTCTTGACATTCAATGGCATTACCATCGCTGAATCCCCCTCTATCAACATCTTGGGGGTTACCATTGACCAGAAATTGAACTGGACCAGCCACATAAATGTGGTGGCTACAAGAGCAAGTCAGAGGGTAGGAATCCTGTGGCTAGTAACTCATCACCTGACTGCCCAAAGCCTGTCCACTATCTAAAAGGCACAAGTCAGGAGTGTGAATGAATACTTTCCACTTGCCTGGCTGGGTGCAGCTTCAACAACACTCAAGAAGCTCGACATAATCCAAGACAAAGCAGCCCGCTTGATTAGCACCCATCCACAACCATTCACTCCCTCCACCACTGACACACTGTGGCAGCAGTGTGCACCATCTATAAGAGGCACTGCAGCAATGCACCAAGGCTCCTTAGACAGCACCTTCCAAACCCAAGACAACTACCAACTAGAAGGACAAGGGCAGCAAATGCATGGGAACACCACCATCTGCACGTTCCCCTCCAAGTTACACACCATCCTGACTTGGAACTATATTGCCGTGTTCCTTCACTGTCGCTGGGTCAAAATCCAGGAACTCCCTGACTAACAGCACTGTGGGTGTACCTACCCCACATGGACTGCAGCAGTTCAAGAAGGCAGCTTACCACCACCTTCCCAAGGGCAATTAGGGACGGGCAATAAATGCTGGCCTGGCCAGTGACACCCGCATCCCATGAATGAATTAAAAAAAAAGTTTTCATTGAAGAAAAATTAACAATGCTACACCTTTAAAAATGGTAAATTTTGCTAATGGTTTAAAACCCTTTAAAAATGGCGGCGGCACCTGCGTGTTGACGCCAGACGCTGTTGCTAGGGACGCAGTGGCCACCCCCGTCTCCGTCATCAGGGTGGCCACTCTGTCCCCTCTATTTAAATGAGCCCCCGCACGTAATATCGCGGGGGCTCCTCGGCGGCACCTCCATGTCAGAAGGCTGCTGAGTTGAAAGCACGACGCTGCAAAGCGAGGCACGCTATTAAAATTCAGCCCGAGGAATAAGATATGTCTTTACTGGGCATGACACAAGAATTAAAATGATCAGGCTGATGTGGGAAAGCACACTGTCCTTTTTGTATCTGGTAGCTTGGGTTTGAAACTGGTGGAATGAAACTTTCCCTTCTTTGCTAGTTTTGAGAGACCTACCTGAAATGGCTTTGGGGAGTCTAAAGCCAGTTTCTATGGCGCAGCACAAAATTGCCCACAAATTAACAATCTCACTCAAACAGGCAAAAGGAAATATGTTCAGTTGGAGATCTTTTGATAATGGTTTGGATTGAGCTTTGTTTTGGAAGTGATGCTTTTTTTTTGTTCAAATATTTTTTGAGGAATTCATAGTCAAACTGAATAAATATTGGATCAGTATTTTTTCAAGACAGCACTGAAAGAACGAATTTGGCAATAATGTTTACTGGTTGTTACATGATTCAAATTAAAAATCGAACAGAAACCCTGATAACAGAGGAAAACGTGGGCAGGGAAGTCAGTTATGCCCCTTGATTCGACAAGCCTGGCAGCAGCAGTGTACACCTGAGAGAGCAGAAAACCCACAAGCTTTTGGTTGTAGCAGTGTGTTTTACCTTCTGGAGTCAGCGGCTGATAAAGTTAGCCTGCTGCTGGAGAAGTGTCGAGGAAGGAGAGAAGACCACAACCCAGCTCGCTTTCCAGTACTTCTAAAAAGACCCTGAGAAGTCCATTGTGTCAATTCATCTTATCCCCTGTCTTTGAAAAAAGCCTGCTAAAATAATTCTCAGTGCCACCTGAAAAGAACTGTTTTAATAGATCCGAGTGACCTGTCTACATATGCTTGGAGGTTAGACGATATGCCAGTTTTGGAACAACATAATTCATCTGCTGTTTTCTTCAATATTGAGCAAGTAATCAGCCCAAGTGCTTTTTTGCCTGTAACAGAGCTCTGAATTTTAAAAAGTCCCTTTTATTTTTCCGGTTAACCATTTTGTGTGTGTGTCTGTGTCTGCAGGGCCTTTAAAAATTAAAAAGTCTGTGTGTTTATGCTTTGCTTTATTACTAGTTAAGACTTGTTCTTTTGTAAACTGCTAATTTTGTTGTTCATTCAAGAAACCTGGTTAGTGTGTTCTATTCTGGGAAAAATAGAGTATATGATTGACCCTATCAATAAGTGGGGCGGCGCAGTGGTTAGCACCGCAGCCTCACAGCTCCAGGGACCCGGGTTCGATTCTGGGTACTGCCTGTGCAGAGTTTGCAAGTTCTCCCTGTGACCGTGTGGGTTTTTGTCAGGTGCTCTGGTTTCCTCCCACAGCCAAAGACTTGCAGGTGATAGGTAAATTGGCTGTTGTAAATTGCCCCTAGTGTAGGTCGTGGTAGGGAATATGGGATTACTGTAGGGTTAGTATAAATGGGTGATTGTTGGTCAGCACAGACTCGGTGGGCCGAAGGGCCTGTTTCAGTGCTGTATCTCTAAAATAAAAAAAAAGTGGGAAAATTTAAAATATATGTCGTGATCTGTGGAGAACATAAGAAGCAGGAGTAGGTCATTCAGCCCCTCAAGCCTGCCCTGCAAAGTGGAACTAGAATACACAGTGCACTCCTCCCACCTCGGTCATAACAGCATACATTACTGGGACACAAATTCCACTCTGTGCCTAGGCATGCTATAACTGACGACGCTAATAATGAATACCTATGTTCGGTTTTGCTGTAATGTAATTCTTCACCTTGATGAACAGAAAAATAGGACTGAGAAAAATGTGTACTTACTTGCACATGATGAGTAGCAGTTGATGTAATGTCAACGTTTGGTTCCGTTCTGGAGGCAGGAAAAAAAACATCGCTGTTCTGAACTTGCATCTCCTGGGATCTCGGTGTCTTGGGGGAATTAGGTGCAGAATGTTGTGGTGCAATAGAGCAGCAGAGCCTTGAGGAACAAAGTAGGTTACCGAAAGAAATTTTTGCATCTAAAATGCATCAATTTATTCGTTCACTCACAGCCTAACATGTATTTATGAAGCAGTGTTTAGACTTGCATATATATTTGGCAGTTCTTGGCAGCAGTTATCTCTATTAAATAGTGGCACCTGCTTGCTTTCCATATGAAGACAAACAGATTGCCTTCACATGCTCTACCTGCTACTGGACTGTGCTCAGACCATGAATGGCGGAGAAGCCACCAGTGCATGTTTGTAGAGGAAACTTATCCAATTATGTTCAATATGATTTGTAACCTGGATTAATTGCGGTGACAATATTAATATCTAATTACATGCCTATACTTCTTTAAAAAATTGTAATGTTCAATTCATAAAATAATTCAGTTTGGATGCAGTGATGATGTGTCCCACTACCTACTTATACTCATGACTGTTATCCAAACATAAAGGGCACATTAAACATATACCCATTTCTCACAAATGTCTTACCATCTGATTGGTTGTACCTGCTGCAAATTTTCTGGAAGGGGATGGCCACGTGTTTCAGGTAGGAGTAAGCATAAAATTCCAGCCAATAAAGTGAAACTGCCTATTAGCAGGAAAGGTAACATCCTGTTATATGCTCCTAAAAGACAGAAGGAGACAGATCTGCAATTAACTGGAAGATGACAAAAATGCATTTTCAATCACAATGTAGCAAATTAGATTTCAAATGGACCTCAACCTTTAATTTTGTTCTCAGACAACGTACCATTCAGGTCTGGGCACAACTTGCCGCAGCAACATTAAAGGGGCCATTTAACAAATTTGAGCGGCCATAAAGAGTCTTGCCTAGTGGCACATTATATTGGAAATTTCGGTTAATCACACTCTATAAGTGCTGGAAAATGGGATTAGAATAGTTAGGTGCTTTATGGCTGGCACAGATACGATGGGCCGCTGGGCCTGTTTCTGTGCTGTATAACTCTATGACTCTCTAACTCTAAGAGTCTATGAAACATGATCAATAAATAGAATAAAATTCCAGGAATAGTAGTAGACAAAAAAAATCCTAGCCCATTGAATGCTGAAATGGAGGGACTTGAGGCCGTTTCTGGATAGATGAACTAAAATGAGCTGAATGGGTATTCTCTTCAACAATCTTGTGATCTTGAGATTCCCCACTCTATGATTGAGACCATCTGTGCAGCTCCCTCACCACTTTCCCCACATTCACCTCCCACTCCTCATCTCCTGTGGCTTCTCCACCATTCAATAAGATCATGGCTGACCTTCTACATCAACAACACTTTCCGAGCATATCCCCACATACCTTGATTCCTCTAGTGTCCAAAAATCTATTGACCTCTGTCTTGAATATGTTCATCGACTGACCATCTCTGAACTCAGAACCCTCAGAGTAAAGAAATGTCACCTCAAATTAGTCCTAAATGGCCAACCCCTTATCTTCAGATGATAGTCCTTAATTCTATGCTCTCCAGCCAGGGATAACAGCCTCTTGCCTCTCCCTGTCAAGTCTCTAAGAATTTAATATTTTTCAATGAGATCATCTCTATTCTTCTAAACTCCAGAGAATATCAGCCCAGTCTTTCCACAGGGGATAGCCCTCTCATCCAGGAATCCCAGGAAGATAGTGAATATTTGTTGCACCCCTCTAAGACAAGCAAATCCTTCCTTGGGTAAGGAGACCAAAGCTACACACAGTTCTCCAGGTGTGATCTCACCAAAACACTTTACAATTGCAGGAAGACTTCCTTCCTCTTACATTCCAATTTCCTTGCAGTAAAGGCTAACATACCATTTGGCTTCCTTATTGCTTGCCATCCCCGAATGTTAACTTTCTGTGATTCATGTACAAGGACACTCAAATCCCTCTGCATACTAACATTTACTCATCTCTCACCTTTAAAACAATATTCTGCTTTTCCATTCTTCCTACCAAAGCAGATAATTTCACACTTCCCACATAATACTCCATCTGCCATCTCTTACCCGAACACTTTTTCCTTTACAGCCTCTTTATGTCCTCCTTACAGCTTACTTTCCCACCTAGCCATGTATTGTCCGAAAATTTGGATATGTTGCACTTTGTCCTTGTCATTGTCTTAGTCATTGTTATAGATTGTAAATATCTGACGTACGACCACTGATACCTGTGGCACTCCTCTAGTTACACCCTGCCATCCTGAAAATGACCCCTTTGTTCTTACTCCCTGGTTTCTACTCACAAACCAATCCGCAGTACATGCTAATATATTACCCCAACCCCATGACCCCTAATTTTGTGTAACAACTTCTTGGCACCTTATCGAATTCCTTCTGAAAATCTGAATATTTTACATCCACTGGCTCCTTCTTATATACTGTGCTAGTGACACCCTCCGAAAACTCAAATAGATTTGTCAAAAGCAATTTCCCTTTCATAAAACCATAAGAATAGATTTTTATGACTGAGGCGGAAGTAATGCACTGTTAATTCAGTCCCACGACGCTACAGGTCGCAACATATTAGTAAAGCTTCCCACCTACTTGAAAAATAGTCAAATTAATCACTTTATTTATCCCAAGAATAAAACACACCAAACCAGGTTTCTTTAAACAACAACAAAGTTAACTATTTATTAATCAACTAAGTTTTAAACGATAATGAGATCGATCTATATGTATGAAAAGATTTTATAACTCCTTAATCTTCCTTACCTTCATGCACACACATACATTCAATTACCAATGGCTAACCAGGGAAAACGGAAATATGGTCTTTACAGCAGTTTCTTAGGAATAATAAATAACTGGGTTGTAACTTTTGGTAGTATTTTCCTGGATTGATGAGGTGTCCCAGAGTCAAATAGTCAGATGCCATTTGATATCTCTCCAGTGAAATTAATGAGCTGTCTATGATGAGTAGGCGTTCAAGGTAGTTCATCTGCAGCAGGCATCACACAGATATTTCAGCAACAGGTTGTAGCAACACGTCTATTTAAATTTTAAAGGAGCAGTCGAACAGTAGAAACTTTCTTGAGAGTTCAGGAACTTCCAAAAATACTGACGTCAATAGGACTTACTCTCAGGAAAGGAGCTGTCTCCACAGAATACAGCAATTATAGAACTCACTCTTCAGACACTAAATTCTTGAATGGAAGCAACAACAACCTGCCCCACCTGAAATACAGGCTGTCTTTCCTCAAAACAGCGTTTCTCCACAGAGTGTAGCAATTCCTCTTTTCTCTGGGTCTCTTCCTCTTTGATACAGGAACAATTTTTCAAGAAAGAGAGTTTTCTGGGCTGTATTTCCAGCCAATTTCTAGCAATAACTCTTTCAGCTGCTCACAGACCCCTGGTTTCTTCTTTCAATGCCAAAATGGAACTGAAAGGCTCCAGCAGTCCAAATCACAAGGCTGCCATAAATCTTTCTGTTGCTTGGATATTAGTTTACAGTCTGCACTCTTCAAATACTAAACCTCTGCAGTTATTGTCCACAGAGTTTTTTTCAGTCTTAAAGGCACGCAGACCTCCTAGTTTTCTTAAAAAAACAAAATGCTTACATTTGCTACTTTCCAATCCACAGGGACCAGCGCTTCACTGAATTGCAAGAACGAGCTCTCCAGCTCTTGGCTGGCAGGGAAGTGTGGGGGGCCCTGAGAGGGAAGACAGAGAAAGGACAAATGGAAGTGGAGACTCTGCTCAAAGCACTTCCACTCCTGGCCCCTTCCCCCACAACCCCACCCCCCTCACGTCCATTCAGAGCCCCATATACTGCCTCCTGTCCCCATGGTTGAGTTTGCCCCTACACAAGTGCAGGTGGGGCAGTGTTTGGTGGGGCCCTCATGGAGTCCAAAACCTAGAGACCTTGGCCAAGTGAGGTCCCCAGCATCACAGATGCCAGTCTCCACCCAGTTCCACATGATATCAAGAAACGACTGAAGGCACTGGATACTGCAAAGGCTATGGGCCCTGACAACATTCCAGCAATAGTATTGAAGACTTGAGCTCCAGCACTAGCCACGCCCCTAGCCAAGCTATTCCAGTACAGCTACCCTAGCATCTACCCGACAATGTGGAAGATTGCCCAGGTATGTCCTGTACACAAAAAGCAGGACAAATCAAACGCGGTGAATTACTACCCTATCAGTCTAGTCTCGATCATCAGCAAAGTGATGAAAGGTGTTGTGGATAGTGCTATCTTCTTCTTTGGCCTCCTTGTCTCGAGAGACAATGGATAAGCGCCTGGAGGTGGTCAGTGGTTTGTGAAGCAGCGCCTGGAGTGGCTATAAAGGCCAACTCTAGAGTGACAGACTCTTCCACAGGTGCTGCAGATAAAATTGGTTGTCGGGGCTATTACACAGTTGGCTCTCCTTGTGCTTCTGTCTTTTTTCCTGCCAACTGCTAAGTCTCTTCGACTCGCCACTCTTTAGCCCCGCCTTTCTGGTTGACCGCCAGCTCTGGCGATCGCTGGCAACTGACTCTGACGACTTGTGATCAATGTCACAGGACTTCATGTCGCATTTGCAGACGTCTTTAAGGCGGAGACAAGGACGGTCGGTCGGTCTGATACCAGTGACGAGCACGCTGTTCAATGTGTCCTTGGGGATCCTGCCATCTTCCATGCGGCTCACGTGGCCAAGCCATCTCAGGAGCCGCTGGCTTAGTAGGGTCTATATGCTGGGGATGTTGGCCACCTCGAGGACTTCTGTGTTGGAGATACGGTCCTGCCACCTGATTCAAGGATTCTCCGGAGGCAGCAAAGATGGAATGAATTGAGACGTCGCTCTTGGCTGACATACATTGTCCAGGCCTTGCCGTAGAGCAAGGTACTGAGGACACAGGCTTGATACACTTGGTCTTTTGTGTTCCGTGTCAGTGCACCATTTTCCAACACTCTTTTGGCCAGTCTGGACATAGCAGAGGAAGCCTTTCCCATGCGCTTGTTGAATTCTGCATCGAGAGACAGGTTACTGGTGATAGTTGAGCCTAGGCAGGTGAACTCTTGAACCACTTCCAGAGTGTGGTCGCCGATATTTATGGATGGAGCATTTCTGACGTCCTGTCCCATGATGTTCATTTTCTTGAGGCTGATGGTTAGGCCAGATTCGGTGCAGGCAGCTGCAATCCTGTCGATGAGTCTCTGCAGACACTCTTCAGTGTGAGATGTTAATGCAGCATCGTCAGCTAAGAGGAGCTCCCTGATGAGGACTTTCCGTACTTTGGTCTTCGCTCTTAGATGGGCAAGGTTGAACAACCTGCCACCTGATCTTGTGTGGAGGAAAATTCCTTCTTCTGAAGACCTGAACGCATGTGAGAGCAGCAGGGAGAAGAAGATCCCAAACAGTGTGGGTGCAAGAACACAGCCCTGTTTCACGCCACTCAGGATAGGAAAGGGGTCTGATGAAGCGCCGCGGTGCTGAATTGTGCCTTTCATATTGTCATGGAATGAGGTGATGATACTTAGTAGCTTTGGTGGACATCCAATCTTTTCTAGTAGTCTGAAGAGACTAAGTCTGCTGACGAGGTCAAAGGCTTTGGTGAGATCAATGAAAGCAATGTAGAGGGGCGTCTGTTGTTCACGGCATTTCTCCTGTGGCTGGCAAAGGGAGAGCAGCATGTCAATGGTGGATCTCTCTGTTCGGACGCCACACTGTGCCTCAGGGTAGACATGCTCAGCCAGCTTCTGGAGCCTGTTTTAAGCGACTCGAGCAAAGACTTTCTCCACTATGCTGAGCAGGGAGATTCCACGGTAGTTGTTGCAGTCACCGCGGTCACCCTTGTTCTTATAGAGGGTGATGATATTGGCATCGCGCATGTCCTGTGGTACTGCTCCCTCGTCCCAGCACAGGCAAAGCAATTTGTACAGTGCTGAAAGTATAGTAGGCTTGGCACTCTTGATGATTTCAGGGGAATGCCGTCCTTCCCAGGGGCTTTTCCGCTGGCTAGAGAATCAATGGCATCACTGAGTTCCGATTTTGTTGGCTGTATGTCCAGCTCATCCATGACTGACAGAGACTGGGCTGCATTGAGGGCGCTAGGTAGTGTTCCACCCAGCGGTCCATTTGCTTGCGTTGGTCAGTGATTGTTTCCCCTGATTTAGATTTGAGGGGAGCAATCTTCTTGATAGTTCGCCCAAAAGCTCTCTTAATGCCATCATACATTCCTCTGATATTTCCGGTGTCAGAGGCCAGCTGAATATGACTGCATAGGTGTTGCCAGTAGTCATTTGCGCAGCGCCTGGCTGTTCTTTGTGCAGCGCTTCTGGCTGATTTAAGTGCCACGGATGTTAACTCGCTGGGGGCTTTCTTGCAGTTCAGCAGTGCAATGCGCTTAGCGGCTATGACAGGTTCCAGCTCTTCAATATGAGATTGAAACCAGTCTGCATTCCGCTTCACACGTTTGCCATAGGTGGTCATTGCTGAGTCATAGATGGCGTCTCTGATGTGGGCCCACTTGGTCTCTGCATTCCCTGTGGGAGTGTTTTGAAGGGCTTTTTCAAGTGAATTTAGAAACTTATGTAACAGCTGTGGATGAGAAATTCTGCTAGTGTTGATGCGCGGGCGGCCCTTCTGCTTGGAGTGATGCAGTTTCTTTGGTTTGAGGCTAACCTTGCTGCACACCAGGGAGTGGTCGGTGTCGCAGTCCACACTGTGGAAGCTGTGTGTGATTTGAACGCTGTTTAAAGAGGCTCGCCTTGTGACGATGAGGTCCAGCTGGTGTCAATGACGTGATCTTGGGTGCCTCCAAGAAACCTGGTGACAGGGTTTAGTGTGAAAGAATAAGTTGGTGATGCAGAGGTTATGCAGTGCTATCAAGCGGCACTTAAACAGCAATAATCTGCTCACTGACGCTCAGTTTGAGTTCCGCCAAGGCCTCTGAGCTGCTAATCTCATTACAGTCTTGGTTCAAACATGGACAAAAGAGCTGAATTCCAGAGGTGAGATGAGAGTAACTGCCCTTGACGTCAAGTCAGCGTTTGGCCAAGTATGGCATTAAGGAGCCCGAGCAAAACTGGAGTCAATGGGAATCAGGGGGAAAATTCTCCATTGGTTGGAGTCATACCTCGCACAAAGGAAGATGGTTGCGGTTGTTGGTGGTCAATCATCTCAGTCCCAGCACATCACTGTAGGAGTTCCTCAGGATAGTGTCCTAGTGTCCTGGACCCAACCATCTTCAGCTGCTTCAGCAATGACCTTCGTTCCATCATAAGGTCAGAAGTGGGGATGTTGTCTGATGATTGCACAATGTTCCGCACCATTCATGACTCCTCCGAGACTGAAGCAGGCGATGTTCAGGTGCAGCAAGACCTGGACAACATTCAGGCTTGGGCTGATAGATGGCAAGTAACATTCACGCCACAGAAAGTGCCAGGCAATGACTGTCTCAAACAAGAGAGAATCTAATCATCTCCCCTTGATGTTCAATGGTATTACCATCGCTGAATCCCCCACTATCAACATCCTTCGGGTTACCATTGATCAGAAACTGAACTGGACTAGCCACATGTATACTGTGGCGACAAGAGCAGGTCAGAGATTAGGGATTCTGCAGCAAGTAACTCACCTCCTGTCTCCCCACTTTCTGTCCACCATCTACAAGGCACAATTCATGAGGGTGATGGAATACTTTCTACTTGCCTGGATGGATGCAGCTCCAACAACAGTCAAGAAGCTCAACACCATCCAGGACAAAGCAGCCCACTTGATTGGCACCCCATCCACCACCTTCAACATTCACTCCCTTCACAGTGACAGCAGTGTGTAACATTTAAAAGATGCACTGCTGCAACTCACCAAGGCTCCTTTGACAGCACCTTCCAAACTTGTAACCTCTACCACTTCGAAGGACAATGGCAACAGATGCATGGGAACACCACCACCTGCAAGTTCCCCTCCAAGCCACACACCATCCTGACTTGGAACTATATCGCTGTTCCTTCACTGTCACTGGGTCAAAATCCCGGAACTCCCTTCTTAACAGCACTGTTGGTGTACAGACCCCACATGGACTGCAACGGTTCAAGAAGGTGGCTCACCACCACCTTCTCAAGGGCAATTTGAGATGGAAAATAAATACTGGCCTTGCCAACAATACCCACATCCCGTGAACGAGTGAAAAAGAACTAGCAGGCTGCCTCTCACCTTGCTGAAGCCACAAGGGTTGCACCACATAAGAGTAATAGGAAAAGCAAGAGAAAGGATTTGTAGTTGTTCAAAGGCATTCAATTTGGGTTTTTAACATTCTGTTGCATTGTCATATTTCTTTTCATATTTATGAGACATAAAACGTGGTTCAAAGCTCCATTGTTTCTTCCTCCCCATTTTAGCCCGCAGGCTGTCAAGTGGCCTTCTGCCTTGTGAAGAATGGTACGGTAAGAGTAAAAGACGTGCAATGGACGTCGATGAAATGGGTAGATTGTTGCTTTTAGGAGTGCCTTGTGCTGAGTTCTGGGTAAAGCCTGGCTACCCGACCCGAACCCAACTAGACACGACTACATGTGTAGGGTTCGGGTCGTGTCGGGTTGAAATTCCGAGTCCAGCATTCGGGCTCGGCTTGGGTCGGGCTGGACACAGCTGCTTCCAGGAAGTCATGGGATCAGGCTTACCCATGATTCCCCACAACTCCAGCTGCAGGAATAGCCTGTTGCCAGAACGGATGAAGGAGATTCGTGTCGGGTCGGGCGCGAAAAAAAATTAAAGGACTCGGGTTCGGGTTGGGCCTGGGTCAAGTTTTAATTTTATACCCAAATCAGGCTTTAGTTCTGGGTGCGGCAGGTGCACAGTGGTTTCAGAATTGGTGTACCAGTTGGCTGCATTGACTCAGATGAACTGAAGAGTGCCGAACTCAGCCTGTCGCAGGCAAACCTGGGAGCTAATTGTGCAGCTAGAGGTGCTCTTGTCACATCAGGATCCTCCTCCTCCTGCTCCAAAGATGCTGAGCAGTCATCACCTTGATCCTGTTGGAACTTCAGTCCTTACTGCTGCAAAATGCTGTGCAAGGTGCAACACACCACGACTGTTCTGGAAACCATTGCAGGAGCAAACAAATCTTTCCAGGCACCTCAATTACATTTTCAGCATCCCAATTGTTTGCTCAGGTACAATGCTGGTGCTCACGTGGCTTCTATTGTACCTTTCCTCAACATCAGTGTTAGTGCTCCTCACAGGTGTCATTAGCTACATCTTCAGAGGGTAGCCCTGGTCTCCTAGGAGCCATCCGCTAACTCTGCTTCAAGGTGTGAATACCTGTGGAAAACTTGACTGGCTGAGGATGAAAGCATCATGGCGGCTCCCTGGGAATCTCAAGCAGTCTCAAGTATGAGCAGACAAGCGAGATTCCCAGAATGAGCAGATCAAATACGGCCAGAACCATTACTGCAGCACATCGAGTGAAAGAATTTGGAAGCCAAATTCAGCATGCTGATGATGGAATACTGTGCTGTTCAAACTGCAATGTTTCATTGGATCACAAAATGGTGGTTAACTGTTCAGCACCACAGAGAGTCTGAAAGCCATCACAACAGAAAGAGAGCAACTGACACCGCACTGCTGGAAAATGAACATGCAAAAACACAAGCACCAATTTCATCTCTTTTTAAGAAGTTGACAGAGAGCTCAGAAAAGTGTCGGTTGCTTACAATGGAACTTGTGGATGCTTTGCAAGAGACAACATAACATTGGAAAATCTTGATCACCCAAAGCTATGGGTATTTATTCAATGTAAAGTGCAAAATGGTGGTTGCTTGCTAAGTGCAAATAAACTATGACAGGACTACCTACCGAAGGATTTTGAGACACATTTTAAGGAGATGAAGTCTCAGATTAATGCATGCGAGTCTTTTGCAATTATTTGTGATAAGTCATGTTTAATCTAACTCCTTCTTGAAAACATACAATGTTTTGGCCTCAACTGCTTTCTGTGGTAGCGAATTCCACAGGCTCTCCACTCTCTGGGTGAAGAAATTTGTCCTCATCTCAGTCCTGAAAGGTTTACCCCATATCTTTAGACTTTGACCCCTGGTTCTGGATATCCCCGACCATCTGGAACATCCTTCCTGCACCTACCCTGTCAAGTGCTGCTAGAATTTTATAGGTTTCTATGAGATTCCCCCCAACCCCCACTCTTCGGAACTCCAGCGAATATAATCCTAACCCACTCAATCACTCCTCATACGTCAGTCCCGCCATCCCAGGAATCAGTCTGGTAAACCTTCGCTGCACTCCCTCTACAGCAAGAACATCCTTCCTCAGATAAGGAGACCAAAACTGCACACAATATTCCAGGCATGGCCTCACCAAGGCCGTGTATAATTGCAGCAAGACATCCCTGCTACTGCACTCGAATCCTCTCACTTTGCAGGCCAACGTACCATTTGCCCTTTTTACCAGCTGTTGCACCTGCATGCTTACCTTCAGCGACTGGTGTACGAGAACACCCAGGTCTCATTGCATATTCCCCTCTCAGTTTATAGCCATTCAGATAATAATCTGCCTCCTGTTTTTGCTACCAAAGTGGATAACCTTACATTTATCCACATTATACTGCATCTGCCATGCATTAGCCCACACACTCAACTTGTCCAAATCACCCTGAAGCCTCTCTGCATCCTCCTCACAACTCACCCTCCCACCCAGTTTAGTGTCATCTGCAAATTTGGAGATATTACATTTAGTTCCCTCATCTAAATCATTAATATATATTGTGAATAGCTGGGGGCTTAGCACTGATCCCTGCAGTACCCCACTAGTCACTGCCTGCCATTCGGAAAAAGAGCCATTTATTCCTACTCTTTGTTTCCTGTCTGCCAACCAGTTTTCTATCCATCGCAATACACCAACCCCAATCCCATGTGCTTTAATTTTACATGCTAATCTCTTATGTGGGACTTTGTCGAAGGCCATCCACTGGCTCCCCCTCATCAACTCTACTCATTATATCCTCGAAGAATTCTAGTAGATTTGTCAAGCATGATTTCCCTTTCGTAAATCCATGCTGACTCTGTTCAATTTTACCACTGTTTGCCAAGTGCTCTGCTATAAAATCTTTGATAATGGACTCTACATTTTCCCCACTTCCGACGTCAGGCTGACTGGTCTATGAATCCCTGCTTTCTCTCTACCTCCCTTTTTTAAATAGTGGGGTTACATTAGCTGCCCTCCAATCTGTAGGAACGGTTCCAGAGTCTATAGAATCTTGAAAGATGAGCATCAATGCATCCACTATTTCTAGGGCCACTTCCTTAAGTACTCTGGGATGTAGATTATCAGGCCCTGGGGATTTATTGGCCCTCACTCCCATCAATTTCCCTAACACCATTTCTCTACTCATACTGATTTCCTTTAGTTCCTCCCTCTCACTAAACCCTGTGTTCCCCAACATTTCTGGTATGTTATTTGTGTTCTCCTTTGTGAAGGCAGAACCAAAGTATGCATTTAGTTGGTCAGCCATTTCTTTGTTCCCCATAATAAATTCCCCTATTTCTGACTGTAAGGGACCTACATTTGTCTTTTACAGTCAGTTTTTATATTGTTCGCAAGCTTACTCTCATACTCTATTTTCCCCTTCTTAATCAATCCTTTGGTCGTCCTTTGCTGAATTCTAAACTGCTCCCAATCCTCAGCTCTGTTATTTTTTCTGGCGAATTTATATGCCTCTTCCTTGGATCTAATGCTCTCTCTAATTTCCCTTGTAAACCATAGTTTGGCTACCTTTCCCATTTTACCTTTGCACCAGACAGGAATAAACAATTATTGCTGTTCATCCATATATTCTTAGAATATTTGCCATTGCCTATCCACTGTCATTCTTTTAAGTAACATTTGCCAATCCATCATAGCTAACTCGCACCTCATACCTTCGTAGTTTTCTTTATTAAGATTCAGTTCCCTAGTCTCAGAATCAACTACATCACTCTCCATCTTGATGAAGAATTCTATCATATTATGGTTGCTCATCCCCAAGGGGTCTCGCAGAACTAGATTGTCAATTATTCCTCTCTCATTACACAATACCCAGTCTAGGATGGGATGTTTTCTAGTTGGATCCTCAATGTATTGGTCCAGAAACCCATCCCGTATACCCTCCATGAATTTCTCCTCTACGGTATTGTGACTAATTTGATTTGTCCAATCTATATGCAGATTGAAGTCACCCATAATTACAGATGTTCCTTTATTACATGCGTCTCTAATTTCCTGTTTAATGCCATTCCCAACATCACCACTACAGTTTGGGGGTCGATATACAACCCCCCACTAACATTTTTTGCTCCTTCGTGTTTCTCAGCTCTATCCATACAGATTCCACATCGTCAGAGCTAATATCCTTCCTCACTATTGCGTTAATTTCCTCTTTAACCGGCAATGCAACTCCAGCACCTTTTACTTTTTGTCTGTCCTTCCTAAATACTGAATACACCTGGATGTTAATTTCCCATCCCTGGTCACCTTGCAGCCATGTCTCCCTAATCCCGACTATATCATACCCGTTTACATTATTTGCGCAATTAATTCATCCACTTTATTGTGAATGCTCCGCGCGTTAAGGCGCAAAGCCTTAAGGCTTGTCTTTTTAACATTACCTGTCCCCATCCCATTATTTTTCACTGTGGCCCTGTTTGATTCTGGCCTTTGATTTCTTTGCCTATCACTTTTCTTATTCCCCTTAATGTCCTTTGTTCTTGTCTTTGATCCCCCCTCTTCTGACTCCTTGCAAAGTTTCCCATCCCCCTGCCATTTTAGTTTAAACCCTCCCCAACCACTCTCGCAAATACTCCCCCTCGGACATCAGTCCCAGTCCTGCCCAGGTGTAACCCGTCCAGTTTGTACTGGTCCCACCTCCCCCAGAACCGGTCCCAACATCCCAGCAATCTAAAACCCTCCCCCTCACACCATCTCTTCAGCCACGTATTCATCCGATATCGCCTGCTATTTCTACTCTGACCAGCACGTGGCATGTGGTTATGCAACTTACATGACAAAATCTTTCAAATCTGTGCTCCAAGGTGTGATGCCTGATGCTGTCCATATTACATGTAATGTACATATAATATCTCATCAGTGAGCTGGAGAAAAGCAGGTTTGGTAAAGTTGACAAACTGGTCAGCTACATTAAAAGGATCTTCAAACACTGCCCTAGCTGCAAGCTTCGATGCAGGCAACACATTGCAAATGCGGCTGAAATAGTTGAATTTGGGGAACAAAACATCACCCTTCCTCCAGAGTCAGTAATTACATGTTGGAATTCTTGGTTTCGGGTATTACAGTATCATTCAGCTCACCTGAAATACTACTCAGACTTCTTCTCAGAAGAGAGCTCATACTGACACTGAAAATACAGGTTTTAACAGACATTGTAAACCTTTTAAACGATGCTCAGCTTACTGAGGTGGTTCAGTTTGTTGCCAAGAATGCTGTATGACTAATGGATTTAATCATTTGGTTTGAATCTCGATACATCACAATCCACAAAGCTTAAAATAAAGTAATGGATGTACATCCTTAAACACGGGTGAGGTCCCGGAGGACTGGAGAATTGCTAATGTTGTCCCCTTGTTTAAGAAGGGTAGCAGGGATAATCCAGGTAATTATAGACCGGTGAGCCTGACGTCAGTGGTAGGGAAGCTGCTGGAGAAGATACTGAGGGATAGGATCTATTCCCATTTGGAAGAAAATGGGCTCATCAGTGATAGGCAACATGGTTTTGTGCAGGGAAGGTCATGTCTTACCAACTTAATAGAATTCTTTGAGGAAGTGACAAAGTTGATTGATGACGGAAGGGCTGTCGATGTCATATACATGGACTTCAGTAAGGCGTTTGATAAGGTTCCCCATGGCAGGCTGATGGAGAAAGTGAAGGCGCTTGGGGTCCAAGGTGTACTAGCTAGATGGATAAAGAACTGGTTGGGCAACAGGAGACAGAGAGTAGCAGTAGAAGGGAGTTTCTCAAAATGGAGACGTGTGACCAGTGGTGTTCCACAGGGATCCGTGCTGGGACCGCTGTTGTTTGTGATATACATTAATGATTTGGAGGAAAGTATAGGTGGACTGATTAGCAAATTTGCAGACGACACTAAGATTGGTGGAGTAGCAGATAGTGAAGGGGACTGTCAGAGAATACAGCAGAATATAGATAGATTGGAGAGTTGGGCAGAGAAATGGCAGATGGAGTTCAATCAGGGCAAATGCGAGGTGATGCATTTTGGAAGATCCAATTCAAGAGTGAACTATACAGTAAATGGAAAAGTCCTGGGGAAAATTGATGTCCAGAGAGATTTGGGTGTTCAGGTCCACTGTTCCCTGAAGGTGGCAACGCAGGTAAATAGAGTGGTCAAGAAGGCATACGGCATGCTTTCCTTCATCGGATGGGGCATTGAGTACAAGAGTTGGCAGGTCATGTTACAGTTGTATAGGACTTTGGTTCGGCCACATTTGGAATACTGCGTACAGTTCTGGTCGCCACATTATCAAAAGGATGTGGATGCTTTGGAAAGGGTGCAGAGGAGGTTCACCAGGATGTTGCCTGGTATGGAGGGCGCTAGCTATGAAGAGAGGTTGAGTAGATTAGGATTATTTTCATTAGAAAGACGGAGGTTGAGGGGGGACCTGATTGAGGTGTACAAAATCATGAGAGGTATAGACAGGGTGGATAGCAAGAAGCTTTTTCCCAGAGTGGGGGTTTCAATTACTAGAGGACACGAGTTCAAAGTGAAAGGGGAAAAGTTTAGGGGGGATATGCGTGGAAAGTTCTTTACGCAGAGGGTGGTGGGCACCTGGAACGCATTGCCAGCGGAGGTGGTAGATGCGGGCACGATGGAGTCTTTTAAGATGTATCTGGACAGATACATGAATGGGCAGGAAGAAAAGAGATACAGAAGCTTAGAAAATAGGCGACATGTTTAGAGAGAGGATCTGGATCGGCGCAGGCTTGGAGGGCCGAAGGGCCTGTTCCTGTGCTGTAATTATCTTTGTTCTTTGTTCTACTGTTCAGCGCTGAAGCACTGTCAAATGAACAACACTCTGATGCTGAATTAAATGCCTATGCTCAGCCGGTGTTCTCTTGCATGGCAAAGAAGCTCAAACAATATTACTGTTATGGGGAAGAGTTAAGTGGTGAAGAAAAAGCAACTCAGATTTCAACAACCTTCTGTGGTTTTCCTGAAAGCTGTGCATATCTTTGACCCTGCACAAATGTACCTATTGATGGTGTATTTAAAGTCTCTTGATGCATTTCCTGACTTTTTTGACAGGAACTGTAGGCTGGACATTGTACTTTGCCTGTGCTGCAGTTTTGGAACTCTATGGAATGCAGAATCTCCCAACTTGCAGGGCTAGCACGGTGCTGTCTGACAATTCCAACAAACTCTGTTGATGCAGAGAGAGCTGCATCTAAACATGTGGTGTTCACAGCACAGAGACAGGGAATGAAGAAACAGACAGTTGCAGGTTGCTCCATGCTCACATTGAACCACTGACTTCAGTATGTAAAGAATGTGGCCTGTTTATAGTCAGCTTTCTACAATAGTTTTTGAATGTACAATAAATGTCATTTGAAACCAGAAACTTCCTTTGTCTAGTTCCCCAGCTGCCATGGTGGGAATTGAACTCATGTCTTTGCATTATTAGTCCTAGCCTTTGGATTACTCTATGCTATCGTGCCCCTAACATTGATGGACTGAAATCCTTTTGGTTGACGAGGAATCCTGGGTGATCTGAGGGCACCTTGATTGCTACATGTGTGCAATCTATGACTCCCTGGACCTGTGGGAATCCAGCCAGCACAGCAAATCCGAGTCCCCACTCTGTGGCAAAGTGCACATAAGTGCCGGCCCTGGAAAACATGGCATCTGCTGCCTGGGATTTGCATTTGCAGGCAACAGATTGAGAGATTCAACAAATAACACTAGCTGATTCCTGGAAAGAGTCAGAGGTGAAGAAATTAAAGGCTGTGGAGACTTTGACTGCCACTGGCAATGCGTGCCCAGCTGGTCCACTTGGCAGGTGGTTTGCTTCTAGCAGGCTGCAAATGTCAGTGACCACTTGACAGGAAAGTCTGAGCTTCCTGAGGCATTGGTGCTCAGTCATGTCTTGGAAGCTAAACCTCTGCCTGTGAATCCTGTGTTGTTGGAACCCTGCAAGCTGGAGCACTGTGCTCATCCCCTCTGTCCTGTGGAGTAACAGGGGGTTGAGCAGAAGGCTGTTGCTGCTTCTCACATTCCTCATATGAGGTTCAAGGTAGCACTGCATTGGCACCTCCTATGCTGCTGTGAAGGCTGACAGCTGGGAAGTGCAGATAAAAGGCAAAAAAAACTCCAAGGCAGCAAAAATGACCTTCAAAGTATTGGACTAAGCATGACTGCCCTTTCAAAGAGCTAGCGCAGGCAAGATGAGCTGAATGGTTTCTTTCTGTGTTGTAAGTTTCTTTGATTTTATGATTCTCCAATAGAGAGAAAGTACTACTTCTGGTAGGGATTCCAGATCAAGAGGGTATAACCTTAAAAGAGACAGGCCATTTATTATTGAAACCAGGAAGCACATTTTCACGCAAAGAATGGTGGAAATCTAGAACTTGCTCCCTTTAGTGGCTGTGGAGGCACGGTCAATTGAAATTACTAAGAATGAGATCAATAGATATTTATTGGGGAATGATATCAAGAGCCATGGAGCAAAGGCAGCTAAATGTAGTTGAGGTACAGTTCAGCGCATCATCTAACTGAACAGCAGAACAGGCTCAAGTGGCTGAATGGCCTGCTCCTGTTTCCATGTTCTATATGTGAAATGCCCGGGAATTTTTCCACGCTATATGTGTTTTATAAATGCAAGTTACTATCAAAAAGAAAAATATCTCGAATTTGTTAGGAACTGTAGCCTTTATACAGCCACTGTTCAGCTAACAGTACTGGGTCTGGGAACCTGCATGATCTAAAAGGTCAGGCTTTTAGTAAAGGCACAGGCATTGTCAAGGACATTTCCCTGTAGTATGTAAAAGCAAAATACTGCGGATGCTGGAAATCGGAAATAAAAACAAGAAATGCTGGAAATACTCAGCAGGTCTGGCAGCATCTATGGAGAGAGAAGCAGAGTTAACGTTTCAGGTCAGAAGGATCACTGACCTGAAACATTAACTCTGCTTCTCTCTCCACGGATGCTGCCAGACCTGTATGAGTATTTCCAGCATTTCTTGTTTTTATCCCTGTAGTATGTGTTCAGCTCTTTGGAGAAATCTGAATGATGGGCAAAAGGATTTTCAACAAATATTTGGAACTATTTGATGACTTCACCTTCTCTTTTCTTGGAAGAATTTCCTGAATGCTTCTGCATTATATATTGTTTGTATACGAACATACGAATAAGGAGCAGAGGTAGGCCATTTGGCCCTTCGAGCCTGCTCCACCATTCAATAAGATCATGGCTGATCTGTTTGTGTCTCGAATTCCACACTCCCATCTGCCCCCAATAACCTTTGATTCCCTTGCCTAACAAGAATCTATCTACCTCCGCCTTAAAAATATTCTATGACCCAGCCTCCATTGGCATCATTCCTCACAAATTTATCCTTGTGTCCTTTATTTTTTAAGTTGCAAATTGTTGCTATTTTATGAATGCAAAATTTGAGATTGTCTAAAGAAAGAAATGTGTTTTAATACAAACTTTTGAAGAGTAGCCTGCAATGTGGCACAGCAATTGTAACACAAGGGGCTGGATTTTCCAATATGAGGTCGGGACCCCGACGTCAGTGCCATTTCCAGGTCCTGATCCCGCTCTGAGGGGGAAACAGTTACAGGAAGTGATCTTCCCGGAGGTCAGCCCGAGTGGTCTAGCGAGGGTAGGTTTGGCGATCAATTAGTGGCGGTGAGCGCAGGGAGGTGGTGGAAGGCTGAAAGTGGGGGCCCGATTTAAAGGGATGATGGCAGCCATTATTGTGGCTGTTGTCTTGCAATGCAATGGCAGGGAGAAGCGAGGACGTGGAACAGCAGAGGCCAGGGACTCGTGGCGGGGCAGCCCAAGCTTTAGTGATGCCGACCTTGAGGTGTGGTTGGAGGTGGTGAGAGAAAAGCATTTGTTCCTGGACAGTGGCAGGAGAAGGCCACCCAGACAAATCAAGTAGGCCTGGCTGGAGGTGGCAGAGGAAGTGAGCAGCCACAGTATTGTGAGGAGGACCTGGGTGCAGTGCCACAAGAGGTTTTATCAATGATCTTCGTTCTGGCAAGGTGAGTGCAATGTGACATCCAGATGACAGGGGAGATGGTGGCATAGTGATGATGTCATAGAGTCATAGAGTTATACAGCACAGAAACAGGCCCTTCGGTCCATCGTGTCCGTGCCGGCTATCAAGCACCTATCTTAATCCATTTTCTAGCACTTGTATGCTATGGCATTTCAAGTGCTCATCTAAATACTTAAATGTTGAGAGGGTTCCTGCCTCAACCACCCCTTCAGGCAGTATGTTCCAGAGTCCAACCGCCCTCTGGGTGAAACTTTATTTCCTCAAATCCCCTCTAAACCTCCTGCCCCTTAACTTAAATCTATGCCCCCTGGTTATTGACCCCTTCCCTAAGGGAAAAAGTTTCTTCCTATCTAACATATCTATGCCCCTCATAATTTTGTGTACCTCAATCAGGTCCCCCCTCAGCCTTCTCTGCTCCAAGGAAAACAACCTTAGCCTATCCAGTCTCTCTTCATAGCTGAAATGCTCCAGCTCAGGCAACATCCTGGTGCATCTCCTCTGCACCCTCTCCAGTGCAATCACATCCTTCCTATAGCGGGGCAACCAGAACTGTACACAGTACTCCAGCTGTGGCCAAACTAGCATTTTATACAGCTCCATCATAACCTCCCTGCTCTTATATGCTATTCCTCGGCTAATAAAGGGAAGCATCCCATATGCCTTCCTAACCACCTTATCTACCTGTTGCTGCTGCCTTCAGTGATCCATGGACAAGTACACCAAAGTCCCTCTGACCCTCTGTACTTCCTAGGGTCCTACCATCCATTGTATATTCCCTTGCCTTGTTAGTCCTCCCAAAATGCTTGATCTCACATTTCTCAAGTTTAAATTCCATTTGCCACTGCTCTGCCCATTTTACAAGCCCATCTATATTGTCCTGTAATCTAAGGCTTTCCTCCTCCCTAACTATGACACCACCAATTTCCGTGTCATCTGTGACCTTACTGATCATACCTCCTATATTCACATCTAAATCATTAATGTACACTACAAACAGCAAGGGTCCCAGCACCAATCCCTGTGGTACACCACTGGTAGCAGGCTTCCAATCGCAAAAACAACCCTCGACCATCACCCTCTGCCTCCTGCCATTTAACCAAATTTGGATCCAATTTGCCAAATTGCCCTTACCTTCTTGACCAATCTCTCATGCGGGACCTTATCAAAAGCCTTACTGAAGTCCATGTAGACTACATCAACTGCTTTACCCTCAGCTACCTAGTCACCTCTCGAAAAATTAAGTCAAATTTGTTAGACATGATCTCCCCATGACAAAGCCATGCTGACGATACTTGATTAATCCCTGCCTCTCCAAATGGAGATTAATCCCGTCCCTCAGAATTTTTTCCAATAGTTTCCCCACCACTGATGTTAGAATCACTGGCCTGTAATTACCTGGTTTATCCCCACTACCCTTCTTGAATAATGGTATCATATTTGTTGTCCTCCAGTCCTCTGGCACCTCTCCTGTGGCCAGAGAGGATTTGAAACTTTGTGTCGGAGCCCCTGCAATCTCCTCCCTTGCCTCACATAACAGTCTGGGAAACATCTCATCTGGGTCTGGGGATTTATCCACTTTTAAGCCCATGAAAACTGCTAATACCTCCTCCCTTTCAATGCTAATTTGTTCAAGAAGATCACAATCCCCCTCCCTGATCTCGACACCAACATCGTCCTTCTCCATAGTAAACACAGATGAAAAGTAATCATTTAAAACCTCATCTACATGTTCTGGCTCCACACACAGATTGCCACTTTGCACCACTTTTTTCCTGATTATCCGCTTGTCCTTAATATACTTATAAAACACCTTGGGATTTTCCTTTATCTTGCCCGCCAGTGTTTTTTCATGCCCCCTCTTTGCTCTCCTAATTACTTTTTTAAGTACCTCCCTACACTTTCTATACTCCTCTTGGGCCTCCGTTGTTTTCAGCCCTCTGAATCTGCCATAAGTCTCCTTTTTTCCCCTGATCCAATCCTCTATATCCCTTGACATCCAGGTGTCCCTGGACTTTTTGGTCCTACCCTTCACCTTAACAGGTACATGTTGGCCCTGAACTCTCACTATTTCCTTTCGAATGACTCCAACTGGTCTGATGTATACTTTCCTACAAGTAGCTGCTCCCAGTCCACTTTGGCCAGATCCTGTTTTATCATATTGAAATCGGCCTTCCCCCAATTTAGTACCTTTATTTCCAGTCCATCTTTGTCCTTTTCCATAACCTACCTTAAATCTTACAGAGTTATGGTCACTATCCCTGAAATGCTCCCCCACTGACACTTCTACCAATTGTCCAGCTTCATTCCCTAGGATTAGGTCCAGTACTGCCCCTTCTCTTGCAGGACATTCTGCATGCTGGCTCAAAAAGCTCTCCTGGATGCACTTTAAGAATTCCACCCCCTTTAAGCCTTTTGCACTAAGACTATCCCAGTTAATATTGGGGAAGTTGAAATCCCCTCCTATTATTACCCTATTATTTTTACACCTCTGTGAGATTTGCCTACATATCTGCTCCTCGATCTCTCCCTGACTGTTTGGGGGCCTGTCGTACACTCCCAGCAAACTGACTGCCCCCTTTTTGTTTTTAAGTTCTACACATACTGCCTCATTTGAGGAACCTTCTAAGATATCATCCCTCCTTACTGCAGTAATTGACTTCTTGATGAACAGTACAATGCCACCTCCTCTTTTACACCCCCACTGCCCCCCCTCCCCCGTCACGCCTGAAGATTCTATACCCTGGAATATTGAGCTGCCAGTCCTGCCCTTCCCTCAATCATGTCTCTGTGACAGCAAAAATATCATATTCCCATGTGTTAATCAATGCCCTCAATTCATCTGCCTTACTTGCAAGACGGCACACAAGGAGGCCATTCAGCCCATCGCCTCCATGCCAGCTCTCCACATTGCTATGCAGTCCGTCCTGCTCCCTGGCTTAATCCCCGTAGCCCTGCAAGTCTACTTCTCTCAGATGGCCATCCAACTTCCTCCTGAACGCATTGATTGTCTCCGCTTCCACCAACCTTGCGGGCAGTGAGTTCCAGGTCATTACCACCCGCTGTGTAAAAAAAAGTGCTTCCTCATATTCCCCTTGCATATTTTGCCCAAAACATTCAATCTGTGTTCCCTAGTCCTTTTACCATTTGTTAAAGAGAACAGTTTTTCCTTCTCTAACATATCTAAGCCTGTAATAATCTTTTACACTTCTGTTAAATCTCCCCTCAAACTCCTTTGTTCTATGGAGAACAAACCCAGCTTTTCCAACCTAATCTTGTAATTAAAATCCTTCATCCCTGGAATCATTCTGGTAAATCTCCTCTGCACCCTCTCAAGGACCCTCACATCCTCCCTGAGGTGTGGTGACCAGAACTGGATGCATTACTCCAGCTGGGGGCTACCAACAGCTTTATAAAGGTGTCATTGAGCTACTAATCCAAAGGCCCAGACTAATGCCCTAGGACAAGAGTTCAAATTCCATCATGGTAGATGGTAGAATTTAAATTCAATTAATTAATAAAAATCTGGAATTGAAAGCTGGTGTCAGTAATGAAACTGTCATTGGTTGTCGTAAAAACCCATCTGGTTCACGAATGTCCTTCAGGGAAGGAAATCTGCCGTCCTTACCTGGTCTGGCCTACATGTGACTTTAGACCCACAGCAATGTGGTTGATTCTGAACTGCTCTCTGAAATGGCCACTCAGTTATCAAGGGGAATTAAGGATGGGCAACAAATGCTAGCCTTGCCAGTGCCGCCCTTATCCCAAGAAATAATTAAAAAGAAGTCTGCAGCAACCAGCACACACACCAGCTGAGCAGTCTGAGGTATGGGAGAGATGTGTTCCAGGATAATTACTTACCCTTAAGCAAGGTTCAATTCCCTGGCACTACTGAGGTGCTGGCTGTTCTGATAAATGCAGCATCTCATTTAAATGAGGCACTGGAATTGGTAAGAGAGGCCCTCATTACCTTATCTCTCTCTCTCTCCTTTGTCCTTGCAGGAGAAAGGGCACACAATGAGCCAGGGAGAAGGCTCATAAAGATGGAGGAGTGCACCAGCTCACCATCCGTACTGCAATGGAGGAGGTGACATTTGATATCGCAAGGGTGGCGTCGCTTGAGGAAGTGGGCAATGGAGAAATGGGACGACCTGAAGAAAAGGGTGAAAAGATATTGAATTCTATGGATGAAGGGGATGGAGTGCACACCTCCCCTCCGACAGCATGTCAAAACTTCAGCTCTATCGGGAGGCCTCAGCTCTGCAGAGGCACCTGCTGTCAGAGGCGAGCTCTCATGATCTTCTTATGTCTCCTACAGGACCAGCTGCGAAGGGGATAATGCCAGGGCCACAGAAACCTCAGATGACATGGAAGCCACACAGTCAGCACCGTCACATCATTCAAGCGCACCCTCCACCAGCGCTGATGCACTCATATCGGTAGGTTCTCGAGCACGATTAGAAAGGGTGAAGAGAACATCACGAGTGAGAGAGAAGCTGATGCAGCTGTGGGCAGTTCCTCTTGGAGGATGGAGGACAAACACAGTCATGCTCAGCTGGGCACAGATGCAAAGCCTCAGGAGTCACAAGCAAACCTGCACCACTTTGACCAGCAGCGTGCGATGTGTTCGACATGTCAGAGTTCCCTAAGGCAATGTGGAGTGGTGGGCTGAGAATGGAGGAGTCCATTCAGCTCACGTGCACTGCCATGGCTTAGGAATTTGAACTCATGAGTTTCTCCATTGAGACACTGGCCGAGCTGCTGGAGAGCCATATGTGGCAGCGCTCAGTGAATGCAGGAACAGCGCACTGACATGCACAGAATGCTTGCAATGTTCTGTATTATTGAGTGGTCAGTGGCACTGATGGTGCAAAGATGCATGGAGTGGATGCCAGATGGAGCCCAGCTGGTGGTCTCCTTTAGTGATCCATAGTGTCATAAAAGGGCTGTGGCAGTCACCGATGAGGATGAGGGTGTCACCCCTCACAGGGCGTCATTATCATCAGTGGTCTCGTTGGCCTCTCTGACTCAGGGACCATCTATGCAGCAGGGCCCCGTGATGGAGGCTGCCCCTATATTGATGCCGATGCAGCATCCTCTGGAGATGCCCTTACGGACACTCCCAAGACGAGGATGACTGCTACGGGCATCTCAGCTGCAAGCAGAGAAAAGTAAACAATGCATTGTCAGTAAGAATGGAACTATTCAAAGTTGCGTGCTTAATGATGTGTTCACACAGTTAGAGCAAAGTGAGTGCCAGAGCATGCAGTCCTGCTGGATGAGCAGCACTCAGGGAAATGTGCTTGGATCAAATGTGCACTGGCTTCCACACCAACATGATGAATGCTTTGACCCCTATGATAACTCTGGCCACCTCCCTGCACAGCATGGGCATCGTTCAGCTGTGCATCACCCTTCTCTTTTTCCTCCTACAATGAATTGTGTCCATCTGGCATTTCACCCACTTCAAGGTCCACATCTCTGTGGAGGGTTATGTTATGGAGTGTGCAGCAGACCACCACAATGAGCAAGACTCTTGTAGGAGTGTACTGCAGGGCACCACCCAACAGGTCCAGGCATCGGAACCACATGTTCAGAAGCCTGATGGCCTGCTCAATGGTGGCCCTTGTGAGCAAATGGCTTTGGTTGTAGCACCTCTATCTCAGGGTCACATAAAGGGATGAGTAGCCATCTCTTCAAGCGATATCCCTTGTCCCCTAGAATCCATCCGCAGAGTTTTGGTGGTGACATGAAGTGCTGCAGAACCCTGGACTGCCAGAAGATAATGGCATCGTGGCAACTGTCAGGAAACCGAACTCACACATGCAGAAAGCACTTACTGTGGTTGCATTTTTCCAGCCTTTGGCCCTCTGTTCACCACAACATTTCTGCAGCTACTGATTTACTCAACTGCATCCTCACCTCTACTTTTGATACCCTAGTCCCCAGTAAAAAGATGAGTCTCTCTCACCCTTGCTATTGACCCTGGTAAAACCCTCATCTCTGCTCCCTTAAGTCCAAGGGATGCAGACTTGAAAGGACATGGCGGACAACTGGTTTAACGATCCATTGGCAGATTTGTCTGGACCACTTGAAACAATATCTGATCCTGCGGTCATCTGCTAAAACTGCATCATCCTGGAATGCAAAGATAACATCTTTTCTCTCCTACAAATCACCTTCTTAAACCCCTCTGCCCTGTCCCCTCCACCCTCACCTCCAATAAAAAGTGCAAGAATCTCATGGATCTTAGAAAGGTCGAGCCCATCGATCAGCTGCCTCTGTTGCGTCCCTCCCTTCCTTTAGCCCACCTGGCCAAGCTTCCTATAATGCTCCACCTGCACCCCTACCCCGCCCCCAGCCTTGAACTTGTATCTTTTTCTTGTTTCTCCCCACCTCCCCTCATGCCATCTGTGAGCTCATCTTCTCCATGAGACCCGCATCCTGTTCCCTCAATCCTATTCCTACTAAACGGCTGAGCACTCCACCTCCCCTCCTGGTCCCCATGTTAGCCAATGTTGTAAATGGTTCTGTCCCTTCAGGTGTTGTCCTCTCCTTTAAATCTGCCATCATCACCCCTCTCCTCAAAAAGCCAACCCTGACCTCAACGCCCTTACAAAAGGCAATTATGAGGGCATAAAAGCAGAGCTAGCTAAAGTGAATTGGCAAATTAGGTAAAGGGATAGGTCAACAGAGATGCAGTGACAGACATTTAAGGGGATATTTTAGAATACACAGAATACATACATTCAAACAAGAAAGAAAAATTCCAAGGGGAGAACCCATCATCCATAGTCAACTAAAAAAGTTAAAGATAGTAATAAACTTAAAGAAAAAGCATAGAATTGATGGGTGGCAGGTCAGAAGATTGGACAGAATATAAAAAACAGCAAAGAATGATGAAAAGATGAATAAGGAGAGAAAAATGAAAGTTCTAGAGAAAGCGAGCGAGAAAGAGAAAAACAAATAGTAAGAATCTCTATCCATATTTAAGAAGGAAAAGAGTTAACAAAGTGAGCATTGGTCTTATAGAAAGTCAGTCTGTGCAATTAATAATGGAAAATAAGGGGATGGCATATGAATTGAACTAGTATTTTGCATCGGTCTTCACTATTGTGGATACAGGTAACATCCCAGAATTAGCTGTAAATCAGGAAATAGAAGGGAAGGAGGAACTCAAGGAAATTACAATCACCAAGGAAGTGGTATTGAGCAAATTGTTGGAGCTGCGGGCTGACAAGTCCTTGGGTTCTGATGGACTTCATCCGAGGGTCTTAAAAGGAGTGTCTAGTGAGATAGTTGATGCATTTGGTTTAATTTTCCAAAATTCCCTAGATTCTGGGAAGGTTCCATTAGATTGGAAAATAGCAAATATAACTCCTTTATTCAAAAAGGGAAGGAGACAGAAAGCAGGAAAGTACAGGCCAGTTAGCTTAACATCTGTCATAGGGAAAATGTCAGAAACTCTTATTAAAGACATTGCAGCAGGGCGCTTCCAAGGTGATCAGGCAGAATCAACATGGTTTTTGAAAAGGAAATCATGTTTAACCAATTTATTGGAGTTCTTTGAAGAAGTAACATGTGCTTTGGATAAGGGGGAACTGGTGGATGTACTGTACTTAGATTTCCAGAAGGCATTTGATAAGGTGCCACATCAAAGGTTATTGCGGAAAATAAAAGCTCATGGTGTAGGGGGTAACATATTGGCATGGATAGAAGATTGGCTAGCTAACAGGAAACAGAGAGTAGGCATAAATGTGTCATTTTCTGGTTGGCAAGTTGTAATGAGTGGAGTGCCACAGGGATCAGTGCTGGGGCCTCAACTTTTTACAATTTATATAAATAACTTCAATGAAAGGACCAAAGGTATGGTTGCTAAATTTGCTGATGACACAAAGATAGGTAGGAAAGTAAGTTGTGAAGAAGACATAATGAGTCCACACAGGGATATAGATAGGCTAAGTGAGTGGGCAAAGATCTGGCAAATGGAGTATAATGTGGGAAAATGTGAAATAGTCCATTTTGGCAGGAAGAATAAAAAAGCATAATAAAAACATAAGAAATAGCAGCAGGAATAGGCCATTTGGCCCCTCAAGCCTGCCCCACCATTCAAGAAGATCATGCCTGATCTGCCCCAGACCTCAACTCCTCTTTCATGCCAGCTTCCCAAAGCACTCAACTCCCCAATATTTCAAAAATCTAACTCCTCTTTAAATACTTTCAGTGATCTAGCCTCCACAACTCTCTGGGGTAGAGAATTCCAGCCATTCACTACCCTCTGAGAGAAGAAATTCCTTCATATCTAAGAGTCCCCTTATTCTGTAACTATGTCCCCTAGTTTGAGATTCCCCCACTAGTGGAAACATCTTCTCAGCATCTACCCTGTCAAGCCCCCTCAGATTCTTGTATGTTTCAATAAGATCCACCCCTCATTCTTCTAAACTCTAATGAATAAAGGCCTAACCTGTTTAGCTGTTCTTGATAAGTCAACCCCTTCATCCCAGGAATCTAGTGAATCTCTTTTGAACTGCCTTCAATGCCAGTATATCCTTTCTTAAATAAAGGGACCAAAACTGTACACAGTACTCCAGGTGCAGCCTCACCAACACCCTGTACAAGACTTCCCTATTTTTAAACTCCAACCCTCTAGCAATAAAGGCCAAAATTCCAAAGGCCTTCTTAATTACTTGTTGCACCTGCATGCTAACTTTTTGTGTTTCATGCACAAGAACACCCAGATCCCTCTGTGCTGCACTTTTTTGAAGTCTCTTTCTATTTAAATAATAGTCTGCCTTTTGATTCTTCCCACTGAAGTGCATGACCTCACACTTTCCTACATTATCTCCATCTGCCAAGGTTTTGCCCACTCACTCACCGATCTATATCCCCTTGCAGATTCCTTATGTCCTCATTACATCATGCCCCGCCACTTATTTTTGTATCATCAGCAAATTTGGATATATTCCACTCTGTCCCCTCCTCCAAATCATTAATATAGATAGTAAATAATTGAGGCCCTAGGACTGATCCTTGTGGCACTCCACGAGTTACGTCTTTCCAACCTGAAAAAGACCCAGTAATCTCGACTCTCTGTCTTCTGTGAGTTAACCAATCCTCAATCCATGCTAATACATTACTCCAAGACCGTGAGCTCCTATCTTGTACAATAATCTTTTATGTGGTACCTTTTCGAATGCCTTCTGAAGTCTAAATACACTACATCTACCAGTTCCCCTGTATCAACTCTACTTGTTATATCCTCAAAGGTCTCTAGCACATTTGTCAAACATGATTTCTCTTTCACAAAACCATGTTGACTCTGTTTGATTGCGTTAAGCTTTTCTAAATGCCCTACTATTTCTTCCTTAATAATGGACTCCAGCATTTTTCCCAACGACCGATGTTAGACTGACTGGCCTATAGTTTCCTGCTTTTTGTCTCCCTCCCTTCTTGAACAGGGGTGTCACATTAACGGTTTTCCAATCCACTGGGACCCTCCCAGAATCCAGTGAGTTCTGGAATATTTCAACCAATGCCTCCACTATCTCTGTAGCTGCTTCCTTTAAAACCCTCGGATGCAGGCCACCAGGTCCTGGCGACTTGTCTGTGTTTAGTCCCATTAGTTTGTCAAATACTTTGTCCCTCGTGATAGAGACTGTTACAAGATCTTTCCTCCCATTAGCTCCTTGCTTATCTGATATCTGTGGGATGTTTATAGTGCCCTCCACCGTGAAGACCGATGCAAAATATTGGTTTAAATTATCTGCCATTTCCCTGTTCCCATTATCAGTTCTCCAGTTGCATCCTCCAAGGGTCCCATGCTCACTTTAGCTACTCTCTTTCTTTTTATATACCCATAGAAGCTATTGCTGTTTGTTTTTATTCCAACCTTTTGCAATTCATGCACGAGAACACCCAGATCTCTCTGCATCTCAGAGTTCTGCAATCTCTCACCATTTTGGTGGAAATAAGGAATAGCAAGGGGAAGAAGTCACGGCTGGGAGCCGTCTAGGACAAAGTATAAATCGGGAAGTAATGGAGGTATGTAAGAAGGGCACTACAATTGTCATAGGTGATTTTAATCTGCATATTGACTGGACAAATCAGATTGGCAGAGGTAACATGGAAGATGAATTTGGAGAGTGCATCAGGGATTGTTACTTAGCAATACGTTGCAGAACCTACCCGGGAACAGGCTATTTTAGATCTGGTAATGTGTAATTAGGGTAAGATAAATAAGTGATATCATAGTTAAGGATGCTCTCTGGGGTAGCGACAGCATGGTAGAATTTCAAGTTCAGTTTGAGGGCAAACATCTCGGGTCTCAAACCAGTGTCCTCAACTTGAACAAGAGCACTTATAGAGGTATGAAGAAAGAGCTGTCTAAAGCGGGCTGGGAAAATAGACTAAGGGGAAGGTCAGTGGATGAGCAGTGGCAGACATTTAAGCAGATATTTCATAATGCTCAGCAAAAATTTATCCCGTTCAAAAAGGACTCGATGAGAAGGATGAACCACCTGTGGTTAACAAAGTCGGTCAAAAACTAAGGCAGAGAAAGAGACGAAAACTATTGGTAGGCCAGAGGATTGGGAATTTTTTAGGAAACAGCAGTGGATGACTAAAAAACTAATAAAGAGAGAAAATTGATTATGAAAGTAAATTGGCAAGAACTGTTGAGTGCACACAGACCACTTTCTACCCTGACCGCTCACCCATTGGCAGCTATCTGCTAATGGATGATTTCCCTCTCAGCCATGCACCCTTTTATGAGCACATGCCATTGAATGGCAGAGCCATAACTGGCTCCTTGCTGTGTTGCCGCTTCCTTCCACTTGGCCTGTTCCAGATCCAGCATGGATTCCATACCTTTCCACAAAAATTGCAGACAACAATCTTGTTAAGAGGCTTAAATATTCATTGATCGGAATTGGACGGGTTGCCAGACTCCGTCTTCCCCCTTCATCACAAAAATTGCCAACTGTTGGAACGGTGTGGGGAAACTAACACAACGGTCGTTGTCAGAAAATCATGCCTGCCTCAGTTTTCACCACCATTTGGCCACCAAAATCCTGCCCAGGATATATATACCAGTCAGATAAAATGCATGCCAGGTTCAAAGTATTTTTCTATGTTCCTAAGTTGATGTTAAATTATAGCAATAAAAATGAAGCATTGGCTGAGAATTTCCTTGGAGCTGCATCAGTTGTGCCACCGTAACTTCTGCCACTCTTCCAGCAAAGTTCTTGTGGTGGAGCGTAAGCAGTTCCAAGGGAATTCCCAGCTAAATACTTCAAATTCTATTATTAGTGTCTTCCTGATGAGCTATCATGCCTAAAAACATTGTCCAAGACTTTAAAAAAAAACACATTAGATAATTTTTCAACTCCTCACTTACCGAGATAAACAAAATATGGGGAGATTATACTGCCAAGTCTGGATGACATGGAACACATTCCAATCCCCATGTTCCTCACCACTGTCGGATATAGCTCAGCAGAGAAAACGTAGATTATTGCAAAGGCTATTGTAATACCTGATTTTCCAATCATCACTAACACTGTTGTCAGAAGATGAAAAGCTGTGAAAACCAAATTAAGGAGCATTTAATATGTGCAGAAAGGCAGTTCAAAATGGTACAAGTGCAACAACTTCAATGTATTTTTACTTGTTGCATAATTCCACGAACCCTCCTATGGTGAGCCATACTTGCAGGGAGCCATTTTTTGAGAAACAACTGCAATATTATAACCAATTTGCTGTGTTATTGGCTGTACGATTGTGACGCAAGGTACACTACATTTGCACTGGGAGGCAAAAATTATAACTTTTCCTCCTTCAACTGCCTACTGTGCACATACAAAGTGTTAATTGGCATCTGACATATGCACAGATGCCATGGGTTGCACAACGTTTTGCCTCTGCTTTGGCAGCCAACTTGGAGAAAACAAAGTAAAAACACATTCAGATGGTGGAAATTGGACAAATAATACCCATGCAAACAGTAAAAAAAAACATCTAATTGTTCTTTACTCTCCTGGAGACTAAAGTGCTGATAAGTAACTCAGGATGGGAATTTTTAAAAATTCATTCATGGGATGGGAGCATTGCTGGCAAGGCCAGAATTTATTGCCCATCCCTAATTGCCCTTAATAAGGTGGTGGTGAGCTGCCTTCTTGAACCACTGCAGTCTATGTGGGGTAGGTACACCCACAGTGCTGTTAGGAAGGGAATCCTATAATTTTGACCCAGTGACAATGAAGGAATGGTGATATAGTTCCAAGTCAGGAAGTTGTGTGGCTTGGAGGGGAACTTGCAAATGGTGGTGTCCCCCATGCATCTGCTGTCCTGGTCCTTCTAGGTGGCAGAGGTCGTGGGTTTAGAAGGTGCTGTCGAAGGAGCCTTGGCAAGTTGCTGCAGTGCATCTTGTAGATGGTACACATCTGGGGCGGGAGACCACCACGGGGACTAATGGAACAGTCCCCAGCGCTCAGGTAAAACATGGGCAAAGGGTTTCAGGAGGGTCTTGTGATCAGTTGAGAATGGAGCCTAGGGCAGGGGAGGCCTAAACTTTCCTTGTGTGGTCTGGAGATGCAGACCTGCTCCTCCTGGTTTCACATGGAAAGTAAGAAATTAAATTTAAAAGGTTTACCTCTTTGGGCCTCTTTGGGTCCCAGGTCCTCTTACTGATAGGTTGATTTGGCAGGAAGGCTACAATCAGGCCCATGATTAAAATAGTAGTCAGACCCTGATGATAGCATCAAAGCCTGAGTTGCACATTTAAAGAGGACCTTGCAGTTTTCCAGTGGGTCTCTTTTCCACCTGCTTAGAAGAGTAGGTTAAAATTGAACGCTGCAGGAAGGGATTGGGGCATTGGCAGATAAATCATCTGGCCAATTTTAACTGCCACCTGCCTGATTTCCGCTGGGTGGTAAGGGTTAAAATTGCCTCTGATGTATCTTATTTAATTAAAAAAACCTTTGTATCTGATGTTGTAGCAATTTCTGCCACAGTCAAGAATGGTGCCTCCTTCTCCAGGCGTTCCCAGGAGACTTGCGGGCCCTTTCATCCACATTTAGTCCCAGCAATGCCTGTTTTTTTTTCAGGTACCCCTCTGCCTAAGCACCCAGTGCACCAAAGTAGAAGGCGCTGAAGTGGGAGGCCAGGAATGCTATGCTTCTCACTGTAATATTTAGGCTGGGACTGCACCAACTCCAGTCACAGGCCCAGTTATATTAAAGTGTCAAACCCAGGCATTTCCAGGTCAACATTGTAGGGGCAAGGCCTTGGCTTAATAGCTTTAGAACATTAGAACATTACAGCGCAGTACAGGCCCTTCGGCCCTCGATGTTGCGCCGACCTGTGAAACCATCTGACCTGCACTATTCCATTTTCATCCATATGTCTATCCAATGACCACTTAAATGCCCTTCAAGTTGGCGAGTCTGCTACTGTTGCAGGCAGGGCGTTCCACGCCCCTACTACTCTCTGAGTAAAGAAACTACCTCTGACATCTGTCCTATATCTATCACCCCTCAACTTAAAGCTATGTCCCCTCGTGTTTGCCATCACCATCCGAGGAAAAAGACTCTCACTATCCACCCTATCTAACCCTCTGATTATCTTATATATCTCTATTAAGTCACCTCTCCTCCTCCTTCTCTCCAACGAAAACAACCTCAAGTCTCTCAGCCTTTCCTCGTAAGACCTTCCCTCCATACCAGGCAACATCCTAGTAAATCTCCTCTGCACCCTTTCCATAGCTTCCACATCCTTCCTATAATGCGGTGACCAGAACTGCACGCAATACTCCAGGTGCGGTCTCACCAGAGTTTTGTACAGCTGCAGCATGACCTTGTGGCTCCAAAACTCGATCCCCCTACTAATAAAAGCTAACACACCATATGCCTTCTTAACAGCCCTATTAACCTGGGTAGCAACTTTCAGGGATTTATGTACCTGGACACCAAGATCTCTCTGTTCATCTACACTACCAAGAATCTTCCCATGAGCCCAGTACTCTGCATTCCTGTTACTCCTTCCAAAGTGAATCACCTCGCACTTTTCCGCATTTAAACTCCATTTGCCATCTCTCAGCCCAGCTCTGCAGCCTATCTATGTCCCTCTGTACCCTACAACATCCTTCGGCACTATCCACAACTCCACCGACCTTAGTGTCATCCGCAAATTTACTAACCCACCCTTCTACACCCTCTTCCAGGTCATTTATAAAAATGACAAACAGCAGTGGCCCCAAAACAGATCCTTGCGGTACACCACTAGTAACTAAACTCCAGGATGAACATTTGCCATCAACCACCACCCTCTGTCTGCTTTCAGCTAGCCAATTTCTGATCCAAAGCTCTAAATCACCTTCAACCCCATACTTCCGTATTTTCTGCAATAGCCTACCATGGGGAACCTTATCAAACGCCTTACTGAAATCCATATACACCACATCCACTGCTTTACCCTCATCCACCTGTTTGGTCACCTTCTCGAAAAACCCAATAAGGTTTGTGAGGCACGACCTACCTTTCACAAAACCGTGCTGACTATCGCTAATGAACTTATTCTTTTCAAGATGATTATAAATCCTGTCTCTTATAACCTTTTCCAACATTTTACCCACAACCGAAGTAAGGCTCACAGGTCTATAATTACAAGGGCTGTCTCTACTCCCCTTCTTGAACAAGGGAACAACATTTGCTATCCTCCAGTCTTCCGGCACTATTCCTGTCGACAATGACGACATAAAGCTTCTTTCACCATGCACCTCATCTCATGTTTGCTGTACCTGGGAACTGAGCATTCCTCAGGCAGAATGAAAAAGCAATTCTCCTCTGTCATCTTTAGCCATAAAGTAGGTGGATGATAAAGAGAACTTATATAGTTATACGATACTAAGTAGGATAAAAAAAATCTTGGGCATGCACGTTTAAGTTAAATTTAGCTGTGATTCTATGGGTCAAAGGGACATAAGCATAAACTGGAAAAAGGCAAGTATGGAAATGATCTTCTCGCATAAATTCATCAATACCTGGGATGGTTTTTCAGGCAGGTTAAGTGGAGGTAAAAGCACTGAAGTCATCCCAGAGGCAATGAAATTTTGTAATGGGAAACTTTGGAAGGGTGAGCTACTTTTTTTGTGATGTACATGAACACGCTCAGCACAGACTGGGGACTGAACCTAGGGTTTTTCTGGTTGATGCTTTAATATCACATTGAGTGGTGCAATTATCAGTATGCCATTTCTACCTTAATTTTTTTTTTTACTTGAAACAATCTTAATCAAAAAGCAAATAAAAATGTCACCAAGAACAAATGAAGCAGATAACCATCAGTATTTCAAAAATGTGAAGTAGAATAGTTTTCTAAATTTCTTACTTGAAGGAATAAATTGAATGAAGAGCAGGATAGCACCACCAAGCAGCAACATGGAAGCAGTTGAAATTCGTCGAGGTGCATTGCTCACCATCAACCATGCAACTGTGTATGCTACAATTTCACTGAGTGCAGAAATAAAGCAGTTGAGGTAAGGGTCTCCGTGCATATTCGAAGTGCCCAGGGTTAAAACAAAGTATCCGATGGATGTAATCGTCCTACATGAAACAAAAAAGAAATGAAAGCTTTTCAATATTTTGTAAAACATTGCCTACATACAGTCGGCATGCCAATGATAGAAATTCAGATGACAACTCCGACCACATAATGCTGTTAATGTTGTGAAATCCCACACAGCACTGCATTCAGGCAAAGATTGGACATTTCTGCAGGGCTGGGAGAAGGTTAGAAGAGGTAATCAAAGGTGCAGTCAAAGAGGCTAATTTTCAGCATTTTGAAGATGGGTAGAGAAGTAGGAATTTGGAAAAGTTAGAAAGAGAATTTGAAAATGCAGGGCATGAGGGATGAAAGCTTTGTAATCAATGGTGGAGGAGCACAATCGGTATAATATTGACTTTAGGTAATAGGGTAGATCAGAATAGAACAGAAGAGATATTGATTCAGACATTCATATACCTCTGTCCTGATTTTGATTTCCATTGGAATTACCCACAATAAGCCAGAATAATAAGAATGGAGGGACAAATGGGAATGTAAGGCTGAAGAAAGTTGCAGAGGTAAGTTGAAGTGCTGCCATAAAAAGAAAGAATTTGCATTTATACAGTACTTTTCACAACCTTAGAACATCCCAAAGTGCTTTACAACCAATGAAACACTGTTATAATGTAAGAAATGCAGCAGCTAATTTGTGTTGAGCAAGATCCCGCAAACAAAAATGAAATAAATGATCAGGTCATCTGTGTTAGGGGAGGGTTGAGGGATAACTGTTATCCATGGTGCACATGTAAAGACATTGAGGATTTTGAATGACTGAGCCAGGCTGGGCCTATTCGGAAAATTGGAAAAGTTCAGCTTGAAGTTGACAAAGGCATGGATGAAGATTTCGACCAGTGGCAGGGAGGCGGTAGGGACAGATACAGGTGCTGTTGAAGGTGGAAATGATGTGGGTGAAATTGGTCTGTGCCAACTGCGCGAAACAGGCCCCTAACGAATCAGCAGCTGATTTTTCACCATGCCCGATCTTTCCAATGAGGTTCACAGAGTGATAGTGCAAACTTTTCTTGCAGATTCGTTTCCTCGTCTCGCTGTTGCTTTTACTCGGTTTGAAATTAAAAATCTTTCCAATATTTACTAAGTTGATGGAAAATATGAGCTGGCACTGAAAAATCAGCTGCTGATTTGTTATGAGCCCATTTTGCCCTGTTGGCATGTACCAATTTCACCCCCTACCAGTCTAGTGAGGTACTGCATGGGAGACAGTCAGTTGCAGTCAGGTCCAGTCTCAACCAATATTCAGGTAGCAAAGTGGAATTGGAGGATGAGGGTTATAGGTTTGTTGTGACAACCAAACAGGAACCTATTCCAGACACCCCAGCTATATCAGGGTGGGGAACCAAGGAATTCTCAGGTCAACAACATTATTGGGGCAGGGACCTGGCATAATAGTGCCTTTGATAATGCATCTCATTTCATGTTTGCTGTTTCCGAGACACAATTGAAAGGAAATTCTCCTCCCTTATCTTTAGTCATAAAACTACATGAATGATAAAGAAATCTTATGCAGGTATACAATACTAAGTAGGGTAGAAAAAATAAACGTCGGGCATGATTTCTAAGTTAAAGTTAGCTGTGATTCTATGGGATAAAGGGGCAGAAGTACAAAGTGAAAAAAGGTGAGTTTGAAACTGATCTTCCAAAATAAATTAATCAATACCTGAGATGGGCTTTTCAAGTAGTTTAAGTGGAAGTAAAGCTCTGGTATCGTTCAATAGGCAATTAAATATTGTGTTATTATTCATCAAAGAACAATCAAATTTCACAGTAACACAATAAAATATATCCATTGAATTTCCTTTTGTGTGCTTTGATGAATTTATTAAGTTTTTATCTCAATGCATGAGTCTCTTCCAAAATCCTAACCTTAGAATTGATATTTTCCCTCAAGCTGTAACTCTGTTGGCTAAAATCAAATCAAGCAGCACAATTATACACCCAATTTTTCAGGATGTAGTCAATGAAATTGATAGAATATTAACCTTGAAATTCTAGCAATTTTTGCTCAGATGTTTTTCAAATTATTTGAAGAAAGAACTAGAAGACAACTTTCAGAATCTTTATTCAGACAAAGTTAATAATGCTTCTTCAGGAACTGAGTGGGTAGAGTTTCTGGGCTGGATTTTGTAGCCCCACTACTGGGAGAGGCCGTGGCATAGTGGTAATGTCACTAGACTAGTAATCTAGAGCCCAGGCTAATCCTCTGGAGTCATGGGTTCAAATCCCACCACAGCAAATGGTGAAATTTGAATTCAGCTAATAAAGCCAATGACCATGAAACCATTGCCAATTGTTGTAAAAACCCATCTGGTTCACTAACTCCCTGAGGGAAGGAAATCTGCCATCCCTACCTGGTCTGGCCTGCATGTGACTCCAGACCCAAAGCAACGCGGTTGACTCTCAAAATGCCCTCTGAAATGGCCCAGCAAGCCACTCATTTCTAGGGCAATTAGGGTTGGGCAATAAATGCTGGCCGAGGCATTCCCACAATAAACAAATTTTTAAAAAGTGGCGATGGGCGCACAATGTGGCGGCCTGCTGACACGGTGGTGGGTGGCCACTTACCATAATGATGGCCACAACTCCCCCTCCAAACAAAATCACATCACATGGCAGGGCAGCATTGGTGCTGATCCTAATGCTCCATCTTTAAAAGGCTGCCAGCCCTGCATTCACTCCCTGCATTGCACTGAAACTCAATGAACCACCATTTCTGTACTGTGCCAGAATATTAAAAGTCAGCAAGCAGGGTCACTGGCTATCCTTCTGGTCAATTTAGAGGTCTGAGCAAGGTTGGCCCCACGGTTCAGTGATGCCTCCCTGCTTATTCTCTTCCAGGCTGCAATGGAAAGGTGGGAAGTCATTTTCCCCAGAGATGGCAAGAAGGGGTCCTCCTGCCTGACCAAGCGAACCTGGACAGAGATCACAGAGGAGGTAAGCAGCCATGGGGTCACCCAACGACACTGGGTCCAGTGTAGGAAGGAGGTCAATGACCTCCTGCATTCAGCAAAGGTAAGTAGCACATTTCAAAATTACTCGGTGTGATTTGGTTGTCACTACACAGTATCCCACATGGGTGCCACTGCCATTTCAGAGACAGGGAGGTCAGGGAGGATTAATGGCAGATGACTGGCTGCAGAGGTGAATCACATCTCCCTTGTTTTTACCTCAGAGCATGTTAAACCCATGACAGGGTGAGTCCGTTTCCAGACAAAGTATCCCCCAGGTGTTGATGAAGTGCCCATGTTGGTACAATCGTGATGTTGACGTTTGACAATGTTCAATATTTGCATCCTTGCTCTTTCAGGAGAACAGGACCCACAACAGTAGGGAGGCGTCCAGAACCAGACGCAGGGTGCCTGACCTGAGGCCTCTGTGACAAGCCAAGGAGGAGTTGCTGGAGTTAGCTGGGAAACAAGGAGCACATGCCATATCGGACGTGGAGCTTGAGGTTGCAGAAAGTGATTATTGCCAAACACAGAATGATACGAAATTACATCTCCTATGTAGAGGCTATGCTGTCATCATTGCGACATGTGTATCTTACCACCTAAATGTCTGTTCTTCACATTGCATCTTGCAGGGTGATGCTCACCAATGCTGCCAGAGACCGAAGAACGACGACCACCTGAGGAAGAGATACACTTGCAGGATGCGCTGTCCCATGACACTCATGCACCTTCCACCAGGACAGATACTCTCACCTTGGTGGGTATCCGATCGGCATTAGATTCGGGGTCACAAGCTGGTGAAAGCACCACACATGTGCCCAAGCAGCTGGCTGAAGTTGAGACATCTGAGGCCTCTGACAGTCAGAGGACTGTGGGTGAAGAGGCCCATGCTGAGCTCCACACTGATGGTGAGCCTCTGGTATCGGTAGCAAAAGGCATGCTGGAGCTGCAGGGAGAGGTAAGGCAACATCCGTCAGAGGTGCCATAGCCCATTCGCAGCCTTGAGTGGATGGTGGGGGTTTCCATCCATGCCATGACTGCTGCCATGTCCCAGGCACGTGAGCGCATGACTTCATCCATCGAGAGATTGGGGGCCATCATGGAGAGCCACATTCCACAGATGCGCCATGACCTGCAAACCCTTGCCTCAAGCATGAGTTCAATTCAGCAGTGGCAGGGCGAGTGATGGAATAAGAGCATGGAGACTGTTCCAGCTTCTGGTCCTTCGCTGGAGAGCAGGGAGGTTCCAGCGAGCCTTGAGAGGGAGGAGGAGAGGCTGCGCTCCAGATCTGGGGTCTCCCCTCAGGGCGATCCGAGTCTGGACACAGGCTCTTCAGCCCCTCTGCCAGTGAACCAAGATCCAGCAGCTGCAATGCCTGGTGCAGAAGGCCCTCAGGCAGCTGGGGCCTTCCGGGCCTCAGGCACCCAGAAGATGACCGCCAAAGTCAACCCAGGCCAAGGGGTGTCCTGATCAGCAGCCTGTCTCCAGTCCAACTGCCAGCGCAGCGGTCACACCATGAAGGAGCACCCACAAATGTATTACAAAGAGACCTTGACACGGGTATTCACGGGTGAGACAGATATGTCATGTGTATCTTATTTAAATGTGTTGTATAGCCAATCAGCAGCCTTTATTGTTTGAATAACTCATGCCACCATGGATTGATCATGTATATATATCTTTCAAATACATCATACAAACATATGAATTTGGAGCAGGAGTAAGCCACTCAGCCCCTCGAGCCTGCTCCTCCATTCAATAAGTTCATGGCTGAACTGATTACTCCACATTCCCACCTACCCCTGATAACCTTTCACCCCCTTGCTTATTAAGAATCTATCTACCTCTGCCTTAAACATATTCAAAGACTCTTCTTCTACCTCCCTTTTCGGAGGAAAATTCCAAAGACTCATGACCCTCTGAGAGAAAAAATTTCTCCTCATCTCTGTCTTAAATGGGCGGCGCCTTATTTTCAACCAGTGACCCCTAGTTCTAGATTCTTCCACAAGGGGAAACATCCTTCCCACATCCACCTATCAAGACCCCTCAGGGTCTTATATATTTCAATCAAGTCGCCTCTTGCTCTTCTAAATTCCAGCGGATACAGGCCTAGCCTGTCCAATCTTTCTTCCTAAGACAGGTATTAGTCCAGTAAACCTTTTCTGTACTTCCTCCAATGCTTTTACATCCTTCCTTAAATAACAGACCAATACTGTACACAGTACTCCAGATGTGGTCTCACCAATGCCCTGTATAGCTGAAGCATAACCTCCCTACTTTTGTATTCCATTCCCCTTGCAATAAACGATAACATTCTATTAGCTTTCTTAATTATTTGCTGTACCTGCATATTAACCTTTTGCAATTCATGCACAAGGATACCCAAATCCCTCTGCATCTCAGAGCTCTGCAATCTCTCACCGTTTAGATAATATGCTTTGTCATTCTTTCTGCCAAAATGGACAATTTCACATTTCTCCACATTATACCCCATTTGTCAGGTCTTTGCCCACTCACCTAACCTATCGATATCCCTTTGTAGCCTCTTTTTAACCTCTTCACAACTTACTTTCCTCCCTATCTTTGTGTCAACAATAAATTTAGCAACCATACATTCAGTCCCTTCATCTAAATCATTTATATAAATTATAAAAAGTTGAGGCCCCAGCACAGATCCCTGTGGCGCACCAGTCGTTACATCTTGCCAATCAGAAAATGACCCATTTATGCCTACTCTCTGTTTCCTGTTCGCTAACCAATCTTCTCTCCATGCCAATATGTTACCCACTACACCATGAGCTTTTATTTTTTGCAATGACCTTTGATGTGGCACCTTATCAAATGCCTTCTGGAAATCTAAGTACAATACATCCACCTGTTCCCCTTCATCCACAGCACATGTAACTCCCTCAAAGAACTCCAATAAATTGGTTAAACATGATTTCCCCTTCACGAAACCATGTTGGCTCTGCCTGATTCCCTTGAATTTTTCAAAGTGCCCTGTTATAATATCTTTAATAAGAGCTTCTAACATTTTCCCTAAGATAGATGTTAAGCTAACTGTCCTGTAGTTTCCTGCTTTCTGTCTCCCTCCCTTTTTGAATAAAGGAGTTACATTCACTATTTTCCACTCTAACGGAACCTTTCCCGAATCTAGGAAAGTTTGGAAAATTAAAACAAATGCATCAACTAACTCACTAACCACTTCTTTTAACACCCTAGGATGAAGCCCATCAGGACAGATTGGGCGGCACAGTGGCGCAGTGGTTAGCACCGCAGCCTCGCAGCTCCAGCGACCCGGGTTCAATTCCGGGTACTGCCTGTGTGGAGTTTGCAAGTTCTCCCTGTGTCTGTGTGGGTTTCCTCCGGGTGCTCCGGTTTCCTCCCACATGCCAAAGACTTGCAGGTTGATAGGTAAATTGGCCATTAGAAATTGCCCCTAGTATAGGTAGGTGGTAGGGAAATATATAGGGATAGGTGGGGATGTGATAGGAATATGGGATTAGTGTAGGATTAGTGTAAACGGGTGGTTGATGGTCGGCACAGACTCGGTGGGCCGAAGGGCCTGTTTCAGTGCTGTATCTCGAAACTAAAACTAAAGGACCCAGGGACTTGTCAGCTCGCAACTCCAACAATTTGTTCAGTACCACGTCCCTGGTGATTGTAATTTTCTTGAGTTCCTCCCTCCCTTCCTTTCCATTTTCTGACTTACAGCTAATTCTGGGATGTTACTTATATCCTCAAGAGTGAAGACCGATGCAAAGTACATTATTAATGCCCCAGACTCACTTTCTATTGGACCAATGCTCACTTTGTTAACTCTTTTCTTTTTTAAAATATCTATAGAAACTCTGACTACCTGTCTTTATATTTCGAGCTAGCTTTGTCTCGTACTCTAATTTTGCCTTCCTTATCGATCTTACAGTCATTCTTTGCTGTTTTTTATATTCTGTCCAATCTTCTGACATGCCACCCATCTTTGCACAATGATATGCTTTTTCTTAAGGTTTGATGCTATCTTAAACTGTTTTAGTTAACCACAGGTGGCGGATCCCCACTCGGAATATTTTTTTCTTGTTGAAATGTATCTATTCTGTGTATTCTGAAATATCCCCTTAAATGTCAGCCACTGCATCTCTATTGACCTATCCCTTAACCTAATTTGCCAGTTCACTTTAGCTAGCTCTGCTTTCACGCCCTCATAATTTTTATTTTATTTATTTTTATTTTATTTATAAATACAACACTGAAACAGGCCCTTCAGCCCACCGAGTCTGTGCCGACCAAGAACCACCCATTTATACTAACCCTACAGTAATCCCATATTCCCTACCACCTACCTACACTAGGGGCAATTTACAATGGCCAATTTACCTATCACCTGTAAGCCTTTGGTGGTGGGAGAAAACCGGAGCACCCGGCAAAAACCCACGCAGTCACAGGGAAAACTTGCTAACTGCGCACAGGCAGGACCCAGAATTGAACCCGGGTCCCTGGAGCTGCGAGGCTGCGGTGCTAACCACTGCGCCACTGTGCCGCCCAACATGCATTCATAATTGCTCTTATTTAAGTTCAAAATACTAGTCTTAAACCCACTCTTCTCTCCCTCAAACTGAATGTAGAATTCAATCATATTATGATCACTGCTACCTAGGGCGCCTTAACTATGAGGTCATTAATTAATCCTATCTCGTTGCACAATACCAAGTCTAGTATAGTCTGCTCTCTGGTTGTCTCCAGAACATATTATTCCAAGAAATTATCCCAAAAACATTCTATGTACTCCTTATCTAGGCTACCTCTGCCCATCTGCTTTTTCCAGTCTATATGTAGGTTAAAATCCCCCATAATTATCGCTGTACCTTTCTGACAAGCTGCCATTATTTCTTCCTTTATACCACATCCAGCAGTGTGGTTAATGTTAGGTGGCCTGTACACCACTCCCATAAGTGGATTTTTGCCTTGGTGATTTCTCCTTTCCACCCAAACTGCTTCTACATCTTGGCTCCTGAACTTAGGTCATCCCTCCCTATTGCACTAATACCATCATTAATTAACAGAGTCACCTTCTACCTTTTCCTAGCTTCCTGAAAGCCATGAACCCTTCAATATTCAGGCCCCAATCTATGTCATCCTGCAACCATGTCTCTGCGATGACTATCAGATCGTACTTATTTATTTCTCTTTGCGTTCTCAGTTCTTTTGTTTTGTTTCAAGTGCTACGTGCATTCAGATATAGAGCCTTTAGTTATGTTCTTTTATTATTTTTGTAGCCTCTAGCCTGATCTGTTGATTTACTCTTAGATTTGTACGCTCTGTCCCTTCCTGTCACAGTCTATCATTTCCCATATTAATACCTTTCTGTCTTGCCTTGTCTCTACTCCTTGATTTACCATATCTTCCCAAATTTGATCTCTTGCCCCCACTATTCAGTTTAAAACCCTCTCTACTTCCCTAGTTTTGCGGCTCGCTAGAACACCGGCCCCAGCACAGTTCAGGTGTAGACCGTCCCAACGGTACAGCCAACACTTTCCCCATTGCCCCACTAACTGGACCCCACTTCTACCAAACCAGTCTTTGAGCCACGCATTAATTTCTCTAATCTTATTTGCCCTATGCCAATTTGCAGGTGGCTCAGGTAATAATCCAGATATTATTACCTTTGAGGTTCTGCTTCTTAGTTTGGTACCTAGTTCCTCTTCCCGACGATGCAGAACCTCTTTCTTTGTCCTGCCTATGTCGTTGGTACCTACATGGAACACAACAACTGGATCCTCCCCCTCCCACTGTAAGTTCCTCTCTAGCCCTGAGCAGATGTCCCAAACCCTGGCACCGAGCAGGCAACACAGCCATCTGGACTCTTGCTCTTTTCTGCAGAGAACAGTGTCAATCCCCCGAACTATATTGTCCCTTACTACCACTACATTCCTTTTTTCTCCCTCCACTTTTCACCCTCCCTCATAAGCCTTACAGTCCTGCCAAAGTAAGCAATAACATCATTGCCATACCATATGATGTGACACTGCATGGATGAAGTGACATGGGCAACGGTTCAGTTAGCTGCTGCCACTCATGCTGGAGAGACGGATGTTACAGAGGCTGAAGACTTCAGACGACATGCATGATGGTGGGTTGTGTTCTGAGAGTGCTCAATTATCAGTTTTTGCCTTGCATCTCTTGCTTGTTGCATTTAGACATTGATAGAATGAAAGAACTTTCTGTTTATGTGGGCGGTTGGTTGTAGTGTGGGAGCCTTGATGACCATATGTGTGCAGTCAATGACACCTTGCATCTATGAGAATCCTGCAATGGCCCCAAATCCAATGGCCCTCTCGGCCTGACTCTCAGGGTGCATCCTGAAGTGGACATAGTCGCCGGCCCTTCTGAACACAGCATCAGTAACTTCCTTGATACCGTGGTGCACTGCGGATTGAGAGACCCCACAGGTCGTTGGTGGATCCTTGGAATGATCCAGAGGTGTAGAAGTTTAGGGTCAAATTAAATTTGAGGGCTACAGGTATGGGGTGACCACCAAAGCCCATTGGTTGCAAGTCTTCATTCAGCAGTGCGCAGAGGTGTGTGACAGCCTCTCTGATCATCCGCAGTCATCTCTGACCCTGGCACTCAGACAATGGAGGTATGTCATCCGAGGCCTATAGACTCACTGGTGTATCTGGGCTACTCTGAGCCTTGGTGGCTCCTGCTGCTTACGTCTAGGAGCTTCCTCCTGGCCGCTCTTGGGCCCACCTCTGGCAGAGATGCCTCATCACGGCAAAGGGATCCAGGAAAACAGGATGGATCATTCACATCTCTACGCTCCTAGAAACTTCGGTTTCCTTCAAAAGGTTAATTACACCTATCTGGGCAGAGATTTGTGTTAATTCCTGCTTCAGTAGTGCTCCAGTATGAGCTCTATGGTATGGCATGACGTTGCCCACACAACCTTTAAATAAATGTGAGCCAACATGCCCAACCTTATATCATTTGAGTTGCCTGCACTGGACCATCAACAACAGCAACTTACGCAGTTATGCAATTTCCCAGTGGTGCCTCCACCCCCTTGCAAACAGTGTATCTACTTGCCCACTCAATCACATTGGAAAAATATTCATTTTTATCACCTAATTACTGGCAGTCCACCTGAAGCCTCTTAAATCAAGGTTGCAGTCCCTGATGTCAGATTTTGCTTCAATACTGCTGGAAGAAGGATCTGCAAATTTGGATTTACAATTCTCTATTTCTTCAACCAAGCCATTGATATATGTGGTGAAATGACCCCAGTACAGATTCCTGGGAAACACCAGTCGTCACATCCTGCTAATCAAGTATGTTCCCTTAATCCCCATTATGTGTGTTCTAATCTCCAATTACCAACCCATGTAACAAGGTTACCTCTAATTCTGTGCACTTACAGGGGAATGTATCCACCATATCAGTGACCTACTCAAAAATCCAATGGGATTAGTCGGACATGACCTACTCATCACAAATTCATGCTGACTATCTTTGGTCAGTTCGTACTTGTACAAATGGTGTCACTTTGTCGCTGATGATAGGTGATCCTCCTTCTGCTGTGTCCTCATCTTCTTCTGGTCTTCCTCATCCAATGAGAATTGCTGCGAGTGCTGCACCTCCTTGAAACACAGGTTTCTCTTTATGGAAATGTTGTGCAAAATGCAGCACATCATTATGTTGTGGGAGACTCTCTGTGGGATACACTGCAGAGAAGCTCCAGACATGTCCAGACACCTGCACCTCTGGTTTGGCAGCCCTTTGGATGTGTTCAATCATCATCCTGGTAATGTCCTACCTGTATTGCTCAGGTGTGGTAAGGCTGTGACGAGTGTCATGAGCCACGTTGGTCGGGGGTATTCCTTGTCCCCCAGCAGCCATCCCATCACAATGGCAGGTGGGGTAAATATTGGGGGCGCAGAATGTGTTTGAATATCGCAGGATAAATCATCATGCCTGTGCAGCTTGCATAAACGTGCATGATTGGACCTTAATTTATAATCTCAAATGCTGCTATCTGGTGTTCTGATGCTCTGATGGCAACACGTGCAGTCACTGTCACTTTGAATGCAAGGGAAACCAGCCACTGCTGCAAATCTCCAAGGTTTCTGCAGTTGTCTGTTGATATCAATGGGGAAAGTGATGTACGTTTTAATGCAGTTGTGTACAGGAGTCTGGGAGATGGGGGGAGATGTCCAAGGAAGTGACTGGAAGGAGCCATTGGCAAAGAATTTAAGAACTGTGGTGACTTTGACCGCCACTGGTAGAGTATAGCCCCCTGGTCCACCAGGCAACAGGTCCTGTTGCAGGAGGCTGCAGAGGTTGCTGGGAGAAGTGCAGTCTCCTGATGTACTGCACCTCGGATACATCAAAGAAAGTGGCGATCAGCCTTTTCACCCTGTGTGCTGGGAACGGCTTCCACTGAGCAGCACCCCTCACCTGCTATCTTCAGATAGGCCCAACTTCTGCTCATGCTGGCTGCTAGGGCTGTTGGTCCTGTTCCTCATCCTCTATCCAAATGAACCTAGCAATAATAGCACCCATGATAAGCAAATAGAGCTTACTGAGGGTCATTAAGGCAAAAAATATCAGAAACACGTAATCTGGAAGATGAAAACTCCCTTGCAATCCAAACAACACACCCATCCTAAAATAGAATTAACTGCAGCTGTGCATTCCACGAAATAGTGTTTCAATAGCTGGGAGAGACCAATCCTGCCACTGGTGGATCAGGCGCTGAGTGGGAGTTGATTTTGAATGAAAATTCTGTTCCGATCCTAATAACACCACAATTCACAAGACCACCACCTGTCTCTCAGCACCACCTTGACTGACTGAAAACACTGTGTACTTAAAATGGCAGCAGGTGGGTACTCAGTGGTAAGCACTCTGCAGAGACTTTAAACCACCCACCTACCCCATTCCCGTCAGACAACAGGGTTAAAATCACCACTAGAGAAAAAAAATAAGATATAATGACACAACTGTGATACCTATTGTTTTTCTTTAATCTTCTAAAATTATATTAAGAAAGGGAGCGGGACGAAGGGAGACAGAAGGATAGAGTCATAGAATTATACAGCCCTTCGGCCCATCATGTCCGTATTGGCCATCAAGCACCTAACTATTCCAGTCCCATTTTCCAGCACTTGGCCCATAGCCTTGTATGCTATGGCATTTCAAGTGCTCATCTAAATACTTCTTAAATGTTGTGAGGGTTCCTGCCTCTACTATCTCTTCAGGTAGTGTGTTCCAGACTCCAACCACCCTCTGGGTGAAAATTTTTTCCTCAAATCCATTCCAAACCTCCTTACCTTAAATCTATGCCCCCTGGTTATTGACCCCTCCGCTAAGGGAAAAAGTTTCTTCCTATCGAACCTATCAATGCCCCTCATAATTTTGTATACCTCTATCATGTCTCCCCTCAGCCTTCTCTGCTCTAATGAAAACAACCCTAGCCTTTTCAATCTCTCTTCATAGCTGAAATGCTCCAGCCCAGGCAACATCCTGGTGAATCTCCTCTGCCCCCCCTCCAGTGCAATCACATCCTTCCTATAGTGTGGTGCCCAGAACTGCACACTGTACTCCAGCTGTGGCCTAACTAGCATTTTATACAGCTCCATCATAACCTCCCTACTCTTATATTCTATGCCTCGTCTAATAAAGGCAAGTATCCCATATGCTTTCCTAACCACCTTATCTACCTGTGCTGCTGCCTTCAGTGATCGATGGACAAGTACACCAAAGTCTCTCTGACCCTTTGTCCTTCCTAGGGTCCTACCATCCATTGTATATTCCCTTGCCTTGTTGGTCCTCCCAAAATGCATCATCTCACACTTCTCAGGATTACATTCCATTTGCCACTGCTCTGTCCATCTTACCAGTTCATCTATATCATCCTGTAATCTAAGGCTTTCCTCCCCACTATTTAAGACATCACCAATTTTCGCATCATCTGCGAACTTATTGATCATACCTCCTATATTCAATGCTAAATCATTAATGTACACTACAAACAGCAAGGGTACCAGCACCGATTCCTGCGGTGCACCACTGGTCACAGGTTTCCACACGTAAAAACAACCCTGGACCATTACCCTCTGCCTCCTGCCATTAAGCCAATTTTGGATCCAATTTGCCAAATTGCCTTGGATCCCATGGGCTCTTACCTTCTTACCCAATCTTATCAAAAGCCTTACTGAAGTCCATATAGTCTACACCAACTGCTTTACCCTCATCTACGCATTTTGTCACCGCCTCAAAAAATTCAATCAAATTAGTCAGACACGATCTCCCCCTGACAAAGCCATGCTGACTATCCCTGATTAATCCCTGCCTCTCCAAGTGGAGATTTATCCTGTCCCTCAGAATTTTTTCCAATAGTTTCCCCACCACTGATGTTAGACTCACCGGCCTGTAATTACCTGGTTTATCCCTGCTACCTTTCTTGAATAATGGTACCACATTCACTGTCCTCCAATCCTCTGGTACCTCTCCTGTGGCCAGAGAGGATTAGAAAATGTTCTAATCTCTTACCATTTAAGAAGTATTCTGCACATCTATTCCTCCTACCAATGTGGATAACCTCACATTTTTCCACATTATATTCCATTTGCCACATTCATGCCCACTCACTAAGTCTACCCAAGTCCCCTCAAAGCCACTTTGCATCTTCCTCACAACACATCCACCAGTTTTGTGTCAACTGCGAACTTGGATATATTACATTTGGTCCAAGTACTGATCCTTGCAGTACCCAACTAGTCTGCCAATGTGGGAATGACCCGTTTATTCCTCCTCTCTGTTTTCTGCCTGTTAACCTATCCTTAATGTAGGTCCCTGACAGTCAGAAACAGTGGAATTTATTCTGGAGAACAAAGAAATGGCTGACCAACTAAATGCATACTTTGGTTCTGTCTTCACAAAGGAGAACACAAATAACATACCAGAAATGTTGGGGAACACAGGGTTTAGTGAGAGGGAGGAACTGAAGGAAATCAGTATTAGCAGAGAAATGGTGTTGGGGAAATTGATGGGATTGAAGGCCAATAAATCCCCACGGCCTGATAATCTACATCCCAGAATACTTAAGGAAGTGGCCTTAGAAATAGTGGATGCATTGGTGCTCATCTTTGAAGATTCTATAGACTCTGGAACAGTTCCTACAGATTGTAGGGTATCTAATATAACCCCACTATTTAAAAAGGGAGGTAGAGAGTAAACAGGGAATTATAGACCAGTCAGACTGACGTCGGTAGTGGGGGAAATTCTAGAGTCCATTATCAAAGATTTTATAGCAGAGCACTTGGATTACAGTGGTAGAATCGGGCAGAGTCAGCATGGATTTACGAAAGGGAAATCATGCTTGACAAATCGACTAGAATTCTTCGAGGATGTAACTTACAAAGTCCCACATAAGAGGTTAGCGTGTAAAAGTAAAGCGCATGGGATTGGGGTAGTGTATTGCGATGGATAGAAAATTGGTTGGCAGACAGGAAACAAAGAGTAGGAATAAACGGGTCTTTTTCTGAATGGCGGACAGTGAATAGTGGGGTCCCACAGGGATCGGTGCTAGGATCCCAGCTATTCACAATATACATTACTGATTTAGATGAGGGAACTAAATGTAATATCTCCAAATTTGCAGATGACACAAAACTGGATGGGAGGGTGAGTTGTGAGGGGGATGCAGAGAGGATTCAGGATGATTTGGACAAGTTGAGTGAGTGGGCAAATGCATGGCAGATACAGTATAATGTGGATAAATGTGAGGTTATTCACTTTGGTAGCAAAAACAGGAAGGCAGATTATTATCTGAATGGCTATAAACTCAGAGAGGGGAATATGCAGCGAGACCTGGGTGTTCTTGTACACCGGTCACTGAAGGTAAGCATGCAGGTGCAACTGGCGGTAAAAAAGGCAAATGGTACGTTGGCCTTCATAGCGAGAGGATTCAAGTACAGAAGCAGGGATGTCTTGCTGCAATTATACAGGGCCTTGGTGAGGCCACACCTGGAATATTGTGTGCAGTTTTGATCTCCTTATCTGAGAAAGGATGTTCTTGCTATAGAGGGAGTGAAGCGAAGGCTTACCAGACTGATTCCTGGGATGGTGGGACTGGCATATGAGGAGAGATTGAATCAGTTAGGATTATATTCGCTGGAGTTCAGAAGAGTGAGAGGGGATCTCACAGAAACCTATAAAATTAGAACAGGACTTGACAGGGTAGATGCAGGAAGGATGTCCCGATGTTGGGGGAGTCCAGAACCAGGGGTCATCATCTAAGGATATGGGGTAAACCATTCAGGACTGAGATGAGGAGAAATTTCTTCACCCAGAGAGTGGTGAGCCTGTGGAATTCGCTACCACAGAAAGCAGTTGAGGTCAAAACATTGCATGTTTGCAAGAAGGAGTTCGATGTAGCTCTTGGGGCGAAAGGGATCAAAGGAAATGGGGGGAAAGCGGGAACAGGTTACTGAGTTGGATGATCAGCCATGATCATAATGAATGGTGGAGCAGGCTCAAAGGGTCGAATGGCCTACTCCTGCTCCTATTTTCTATGTTCTATGTTTCTAATCCATGCCAGTATATTACCTCCTATCCCATGTGCTTTAATTTTGCTAACCAACCTCCTGTGGGGGACTTTATCAAAAGCCTTCTGAAAATCCAAGTATACTATGTCCAGACTCCCCTTTATCAATTCTGTTAGTAACATCCTCAAAAAACTCCAACAGGTTCATCAAACATGATTTCCCATTCATAAATCCATGTTGATTATGCCCAATCAGATCATTATTATCCAAGTGTCTATTTATCACATCCTTTAGAATAGATTTTAGCATTTTCCCTACCACTGATGTAAGGCTAAAAGGTCTGTAATTCCCTGTTTTCTCTCTCCCTCCCTTCTGAAATAGTGGGGTGACCTTCCAATTTTCAGGAACTATTCCAGAAGCTATAGAATTTTGGAAGATGATCACCAATGCATCCACTATCTCCATAGCTACCTCTTTCAATCTTTTCTTTTGGGCCTCCTTATCTCGAGAGACAATGGATACGCGCCTGGAGGTGGTCAGTGGTTTGTGAAGCAGCGCCTGGAGTGGCTATAAAGGCCAATTCTGGAGTGACAGGCTCTTCCACAGGTGCTGCAGAGAAATTTGTTTGTTGGGGCTGTTGCACAGTTGGCTCTCCCCTTGCGCCTCTGTCTTTTTTCCTGCCAACTACTAAGTCTCTTCGACTCGCCACAATTTAGCCCTGTCTTTATGGCTGCCCGCCAGCTCTGGCGAATGCTGGCAACTGACTCCCACGACTTGTGATCAATGTCACACGATTTCATGTCGCGTTTGCAGACGTCTTTATAACGGAGACACGGACGGCCGGTGGGTCTGATACCAGTGGCGAGCTCGCTGTACAATGTGTCTTTGGGGATCCTGCCATCTTCCATGCGGCTCACATGGCCAAGCCATCTCAAGCGCCGCTGACTCAGTAGTGTGTATAAGCTGGGGATGTTGGCCGCTTCAAGGACTTCTGTGTTGGAGATATAGTCCTGCCACCTGATGCCAAGTATTCTCCGAAGGCAGCGAAGATGGAATGAATTGAGACGTCGCTCTTGGCTGGCATACGTTGTCCAGGCCTCGCTGCCGTAGAGCAAGGTACTGAGGACACAGGCCTGATACACTCGGACTTTTGTGTTCCGTGTCAGTGCGCCATTTTCCCACACTCTCTTGGCCAGTCTGAACATAGCAGTGGAAGCCTTACCCATGCGCTTGTTGATTTCTGCATCTAGAGACAGGTTACTGGTGATAGTTGAGCCTAGGTAGGTGAACTCTTGAACCACTTCCAGAGCGTGGTCGCCAATATTGATGGATGGAGCATTTCTGACATCCTGCCCCATGATGTTCGTTTTCTTGAGGCTGATGGTTAGGCCAAATTCATTGCAGGCAGACGCAAACCTGTCGATGAGACTCTGCAGGCATTCTTCCTCTTTCAATACTCTGGGAAGTAGACTATCAGTTCCCGAGGACTTATCAACCTTCAGCCCATTAATTTCTCCAATAAAACCTTCTTACTAATACTAATTTCCTTCAATTCCTCATTCTCTCTCGTCCCTTGGATCTCTAATTCTGGGAGATTTCCCCTCTAGATCTTTTACCAATGATTTTAAATGTATGACATCTTGTTATTGACCCATTTGCTTCAGGGAATAATTTTATTTCTCTATCAACTTTATCAAAACCTCTCATCATCTTGAATCCTCTGTTTGGGCACCTCTAAACCTTTCCTGTTCCAAGGAGAACAGTCATAAATTTCCAACTTCTCCTTATCACTGATGTCCCTCATTCCTGGTAACATCCTAGTAAACATCCTCTGTACCCCTTCCAATGCCTTTACATCTTTCTTGAAATGTGGTGGCCAGAATTACAATTCTCCAGTTGAGGCCTAACCAGTGATTTATAAAGTTCTCGCGTGGTCTCTTTCGTTTTATATTCAATTTCTCTATTTATAAACCCAAATAACCCATATGCTTTTTAATTACCTTATCAACTTGCCGCGCCACTTTTAAGGATTTTTGTACATGGGCACCAACGTCTCTCTGCTCATCTACGCTTTTCAAAATTGTGCCATTTATACTTTACTGTTTTTCCATATTACTTCTCCCAAAGTGCGTCATTGAACTTCATCTGTTATGCTTCTGCCCATTTTACCATTCTATATTATCGTGAAGCCTATATCCACATTACTATCTACTACTTTGACGAGCTTTGTATCATTTGCAAACTTTATAATACTGTTCCCTACATTTGAATCTAGGTTGTTTATAAAAGTTGAATAGAGTATTGGACCCAAAATGACCCTTGGGGAACACCACTACAAACAACCTCGTAATTTGAAAAAACATCCATCCACTGCTACCATTTGCTTCCTATCACTAGGTAATTTTGTATCCATGCCACCACTTCCCCTTAATTCATGGGCTGGCTTATTCATAAACTTCCTGTGTTGCACTTTGTTGAATGCCTTCCAAAAGTCCACATATACACCATCTACTACACAACCTTGATTAACTTTCTCTATTACCTCATTAAAGAATCCAATCAAGTTAGTCAGATACGATTTGCCTTGATAAACTGATATATATGGTAAATATATTCCTTCAATATGCTGTTGGTGAGATTATCAGAAGCTAGCATTCTGGCTACACAGCTGCCGAAGTATCCCTCACAATTTTCAGGTTTTTTTGGCAGACTTTCCAGTTTCTTTGGCACTTCTTGCAAATCCACATGCAGAAGATCCCGCCATGGATGTGAATTCTTCCTAACAACACAATGTAAGGTTCCTTATTTTCTGGAGTCGTGTTGTGCTTCTCCTGGATGTTTCATCATTCTCTTTGCCCACTATTCCTTCAGAATGATATCAGAAAATTGGAACAATGCAGAACTGGACATGTAAAGGATATTTTCATTAGTTGAGTTTGCATGGTATAATAAGACTTCAACAATTATTACTGGCAAATTATAGAAAACAGTTAAAATGCAACAATGTTATTCCTTACTTTAGAATAAACTTATAAATAAAAATGGGCACAACACTTACCAGAGTCAGACGCACTCAGAATGAGTTGTTTTCATTGACCAGAAGACTGAATGCTTCTACAACCATTTGTTTTTCTGGTCAAGTAAGGATATCTTGGGAGGGCAAGTTATTATACAGATTATACAGCTATTACATAGATCATTGTTTCTTTACATTGTATGTTATCACACATTGAGCCACAGCTTGTAAATGCATATTGTGTCTTTCCGAGCTTCTGTATTTCTAAATTGTTTGCTGACTTTTTTAAATTATGTGGCTACAATTTTGCATAGTTGTTAATGACTCTCTGTTAGAATCATAGATTAGTTTAGTACAGTACTGTACCAGCTCTTTCAAAGAGCAATCCAGTTAGTTCCACTCACCTGCTCTTTCACCATAAACCTGTAATTTTTTCACCTTCAAGTGATTATGCAATTCTCTTTTGAAGCCCACTAATGAGTTTGTACCCACCACCCTATCAGGCAGAGCATTCCAAATCCTAACTGCTCATTGTTTAACTTTTTACTCATTATCGCCTCTGGTACTTTTGCCTTTGCATGTATTCCATTTTGCTTCCAAAAGTACATCTTTTGCAATTAATGCATTACTTCACTAAAATAATGTCAACAATTCACTTTCTGAGAAATGTAGTCTTGTTGGGCCTTTCATACAGATTGTGTTTTTTGCCTGGAGAGCAAGAAGTCAAGTAAAGTCCTTCACTTTCTTGCAAGGGTGGCCATTTTGAATCATTTCAATGCACATTCTATTAATTGGATTAACTTAAGTGCAGGCAGCAAGAGTCGCAATTTTCAACTTTAGTGGTTCCTCAGTATGTATGTTAAAACAATGAAAATATGAAAAGTGCCTTTACACATAAAATCCCAAATATAGTTCCATGCATATTTTGCTAAACATTACAACCATACATACAATGAACTGACAAAATTATGCGTATTACATTCTTGGTGAGAGCTCTTTGCTGATAGTCTCTACTCACCATATAAGGAGATTTAGAATTGTGATATTCCGCATATTTGAAGTTCTAACCAAATCCAAGAAATTATATGGATGTTTTTCACTACTTCTGGTATTCAGAAGCTAAAAGAAAGCATAAAAAAATGAATTTTCAATGTTTGCCTATTATAGACTTTTCAGTGCAGTGGATTCCTTAACTGGAGCACCACATTTTAAACAAAACATTTCCTTTATCATAAACAGTATTCTTCTTTGGCCTCCTTGTCTTGAGAGACAATGGGTAAGTGCCTTGAGGTGGTCAGTGGTGTGTGGAGCAGCGCCTGGAGTGGCTATAAAGGCCAATTCTAGAGTGACAGGCTCTTCCACAGGTGCTGCAGAAAAATTTGTTTGTCGGGGCTGTTACACAGTTGGCTCTCTTCTTGTGCCTCTGTCTTTTTTCCTGCCAACTGCTAAGTCTCTTCGACTCGCCACACTTTAGCCCCGCCTTTATGCTGCCCGCCAATACAAACAGTATTGAAAGTATCGTATTGATCTTAGTTGACAGCAATATATCCTACAGCCGTTGAAGAATTAAACCATCAAGGTTTGTAAAGGGTGATAATGGTATAAAGCTATTCCATTGAGGACTGTGCATTTTATAGAATCATAGAATTATAGAATGGTACAGAAGGAAGCCATTTGGCCAACTGTGTCTGTATTAGCTCTGTGCAAGATCATCTCAGCAAGCCACACTTCACAGCTCTTTTCCTGCAGCTCTGCAAATATTTTCTCTTCAGATATGAACATGGGTGGCACAGTAGCGTAGTGGTTAGCACCGCTGCCTCACAGCTCCAGTGACCCAGGTTCAATTCTGGGTACTGCTTGTGTGGAGTTTGCAAGTTCTCCCTGTGTCTGCGTGGGTTTCCTCCGGGTGCTCCGGTTTCCTCCCACATGCCAAAGACTTGCAGGGTGATAGGTTAATTGGCCATTATAAATTGCCCCTAGTATAGGTAGGTGGTAGGGAAATATAGGGACAGGTGGGGATGAGGTAGGAATATGGAATTAGTGGAGGATTAGTATAAATGGGTGGTTGATGGTCAGCACAGACTTGGTGGGCCGAAGGGCCTGTTTCAGTGCTGTATCTCTTAAAAAAAAACATAAGAACTTGGAGCAGGAGTAAGCAATTCAGCCCCTCGAGCCTGCTCCGCCATTCAATACGATCATGGCTGATCTCATCTCGGCCTCAACTCCACTTTCCTGCTTGTTCTCCATAACCCTTCAACCCTTTACTAATTAAAAATCTATCTCCTCCTTAAATTTACTCAATGTCCCGGCATCCACCGCACTCTGGGATAGTGAATTCCACAATCACAAACCTCTCATCTCTGGAATCAATCTAGTTAACCTCCTCTGAACTGCCTCCAATGTAACTACATCCCTCAGCAATTAGGTGGACCAAAACTGTACACAATACTCCAGGTATTGTGGAGTACACAATACTCCTTCCTTCAATCATAAGGTCAGAAGTGGGGATCTTCGCTGATGATTCACAATGTTCAGCACCATTCGCGACTCCTCAAATACTGGAGCAGTCCGTGTAGAAATGCAGCAAGACCTGGACAATACCTAGGCTTGGGCTGATAAGTGGCAAGTAACATTTGCGCCACACAAGTGCCAGGCAATGACCATCTCCAACAAGAGAGAATCTAACCATCTCCCCATGACATTCAATGGCATTACCATTGCTGAATCCCCCACTATCAACATCCAAGGGGTTACCATTGACCAGAAACTGAACTGGAGTAGCCATATCAATACCATGGCTACAAGAGCAGGTCAGAGGCTAGGAATCCTACGGCGAGTAACTCACCTCCTGACTCCCCAAAGCCTGTCCACCATCTACAAGGCACAAGTCAGGAGTGTGATGGAATATTCTCCACTTGCCTGGATGGGTGCAGCTCCAACAACACTCAAGAGCTTGACACCATCCAGAACAAAGCAGCCCACTTGATTGGCACACCATCCACAAACAATCACTCTCTCCTCCACCGATGCACAGTGGCAGCAGTATGTACCATCTACAAGATGCACTGCAGCAGCGCACCAAGACTCCTTAGACAGCACCTTCCAAACTCGCAACCTCTGCCACCTCGAAGGACAAGAGAAGCAGATGCATGTGAACATCACCACCTGCAAGTTCCCGTCCAAGTCACACACCATCCTGACTTGGAACTATATCGCTGTTCCTTCACTGTCGCTGGGTCAAAATCCTGGAACTCCCTTCCTAACAGCACTATGGGTGTACCTACCTCACATGGACTGCAGCAGTTCAAGAAGGCAGCTCACCACCACCTTCTCAAGGGCAATTAGGGATGGACAATAAATGCTGGCATTGCCAGTGATGCCCACATCCCATGAATGAATTTTTAAAAAAGGTGCGGGCTCACTAATGCCTTGTACAGTTGCAGCAACACTTCCTTACTTTTATACTCTATTCCTTTCGCAATAAATGCCAAAATTCCATTTGCCTTCCTCATTACCTGCTGCACCTGCATACTAGTTTTCTGCGAATCATGCATGAGGACACCCAGATCCCTCTGCACCGAAGCACTCTGAAGTTTCTCGCCATTTCGATAGTAATTTGTCTTTCTATTCTTCCAACCAAAATGGATATCCTCACACTTATCCACGTTAAACTCCATCTGCCAAATTTTGGCCCATTCACTTAACCTATCCATATCCATTTTGAAATTTCTTATTTCTTTCTTGCAACTTACTATCCCACCTATTTTAGTGTCATCTGCAAATTTGGCTATAGTACCTTCTATCCCTGCATCCAAGTCATTAATATAGATTGTAAATAGTTGGGGCCTGAAGACCGAACCCTGTGGCACCCTACTAGTTACATCTTGACAACCAGAAAAGGACGCATTTATCCAGACTCTCTGTTTTCTGTTGGTTAGCCAATCCTCTATCCAAGCTAATAAATTGCCTCTAACCCCACGTGATCTTGTCTTGTGTATTAACCTTTTGTGCGGCACCTTATCAAATGCCTTCTGGGAGTCCAGATATACTACATCTACAAGATCCCCATTATCCACTTTGCTTGTTACATCTTCGAAGTACACGAGCAAATTAGTCAAACACGATTTACCCTGCAAAAAATCATGCTGACTCTGATGGATTGCGTTTTGACTTTCTAAATGTCCTGTTATTACTTGCTTACGAATGGATTCTAACAATTTCCCAACGACAGACGTTCAACTAACTGGTCTATAGTTTCTTACTTTCTGCCTCCCTCCTTTTTTGAATAAGGGCGCTATATTAGCATTTTTCCAATCCACTGGAACCTCTCCTGCATACAGGTAATTCTGGAATATTATAACCAATGGATTGAGTTCAACGATTTTAGACTGCAACCTCTGCCCCATTTTGATTCCTTTTCTTTGAATGTTTCAGCCTTAATCTTGCTTTTTTCTTTTTTACTCTTGTTTTGGGCGGCAGCTGTTCACTATTCTGCCATTCACACCTCCTCTGGGCACGACTGTGGTTCCTTTACTTATCCTCTTACTATTCCCTTTGGCCAACCATTCTTATGTCATTTAATGTCTCCCCTCTCCGCGCTATCTTTTCTTTTGTTCTTTTTCCATCCTCCTCCACTTAACCTACTTAAAACCTACTGCATTTCTAACTTTTACCAGCTTTGATGAAAGGTCATCGACCTGTGACATTAACTCTCTTTCTCTTTCCACAGATGCTGCCAGATCAGCTGAGTATTTCAAGCTGTTTCTGTTTGTATTTTAGATTTCCAGCATCTGCAGTCTTTTGCTTTTGTCAAAAAGGGCAGGACTGGGTACTAAATATTCCTGGATACCAGGTGTTCAGAAAAGATTGGTAAAGGAAAGAAAGGAGGAGGGTATGAGAAGAGACTGGCAGGCAACATAAAAGAAAATCCAAAAGTCTTCTTTGGCATATAAAGGGTGAAGGGTTGGTAAAAGGAGGAGTAGCGCCAGTTAGGGACCAAAAAGGAGATTTACGCATGGAAGCAGAGGACAAAGCTGAGGTACTAAATGAGTACTTTGCATCTGTCTTTACCAAGGAAGAAGCTGCTGCCAAAGTCATAATGAAAGAGAAAGTAGTTGAGACATTGGATGGGCTAAAAATTGATAAAGAGGAAGTATTAGAAAGGCTGGTTATACTTAAAGTTCATAAGTCACCAGGACCAGACCAGATACATCTGAGGATAGGGAGGGAAGTAATTGTGGAAGTTACGGGGCATTGACCAGAATCTTCCCATCTTCCTGAAATACAGAGGTCTGGAGAATTGTAAATGTTACACTCGTGTTCAAAAAAGGGTGTAGGAATAAGCCCAGCAACCACACGCTGGGTGGTAGGTGGTAGGAAAGCTTTAGGAACAATAATCTTGGACAAAATTAACAGTCACTTGGACAAGTCTGGATTGATTAAGGAAAGCCAGCACGTATTTGTTAACAGCAAATCATGCTTAACTAATTTGATTGAGTTTTTTGATGAAGTAACAGAGAGTGTTGATGAGGGAATACAGCTGATGTGGTATACATGGACTTCTAAAAGGTGTTTGATAAAGTGCCACATAACAGGCTTTTCAGCAATGTTGAAACTCATGGAATAAAGGAGATAGTGACAGCATGAATATGAAGTTAGCTGAGTGACAGTAAACACCATGGAGTAGTAGTGAACGGATGATTTTGAGACTGGAGAAAGGTATATAAGATAGGTATTAGAAACAATTCATTCCTTGATCTATATTAATGACCTAGACTTGGGTGTGCAGGACACAATTTCAAAATTTGCAGATAACACAAAACTTGGAAGTACTGTCAACTGTGAGGAAGATAGTGATAGACTTCAAAAGACATAGTCAGGCTGGTGGAATGGGCAGACATGTGGCAAATGAAATTTAATGCAGAGAAGTGTGAAGTGACGCATTTTGGTATGAAGAATGAAGAGAGGCAATATAAAATAAAGGATGTAATTCTAAAGCGGATGTAGGAGCAGAGGGGGTATATGTGCACAAAACATTGAAGGTGCCAGGGCAGGTTGAGAAAGCAGTGTTGTGTGGCACTACCACTGTGCTAAATGGGATAGATTTTGAACAGATCTAGCAATGCAAAACTGGGCATCCATGAGGCACTGTGGGCCATCAGCAGCAGCAGAATTTTACTCAACCACAATCTGTAACCTCATGGCCCAGCCTATCCCCCACTCTACCATTACCATCAATCCAGGAGACCAACCCTGGTTCAATGAAGAGTGCAGGAGGGCATGCCAGGAGCAGCACCAGACATACCTCAAAATGAGGTGTCAACCTGGTGACACTACAGCACGAACTACTTGCGTACCAAAGTAAGCAGCATGCAATAGACAGAACAAAGCGATTCCATAACCAACGGATCAGATCTAAGCTCTGCAGTCCTGCCACATCCAGCCGTGAATGGTAGTGGACAATTAAACAACTAACTGGAGGAGGTGGCTCCACAAATATCCCTGTCCTCAATGATGGGAGAGCCCAGAATCTTCAGCCAGAGGTGCCGAGTTGATGATCCATCTTGGCCTCCTCCTAAAGTCCCCAGCATCACAGATGCCAGACTTCAGCCAATTCAATTCACCTGCGACCTCTACCACCTAGAAGGGCAAGGGCAGCAGATGCATGGGAACACCACCACCTGCAAGTTCCTCTCCAAGCCACACATCATCCTGACTTGGAACTATATCGCCGTTCCTTCACTGTTGCTGGGTTTAAATTCTGGAACTCCCTTCCTAACAGCACTGTGGGTATATCTACCTCGCATGGACTGCAACAGTTCAAGAAGGCAGCTCATCACCACCTTCTCAAGGGCAATAAGGGCTCGGCAATCAATGCTGGCTTAGGCAGCGACGCCCACATCCCATGAATGAATAAAAAAATTTAATTGAGCACCGATTGTAATTGCATTGTAATAAATTATCAAATTGGCTTTTGCTTTATGCTAATTAATTGACCTAGTTTTACTTTATTGTTTATTAATTCAAAGTAAACTAAAATAAAAGCTTACCAGTATACTCACACCACCTGACTTCTTGTCCTGTGACATCATTTCGCGAAATATCTGTTTCTCAAAGCTCCTCCCTCTTCTCTCCTGGGTCTCGTGCTCTCTGACCGCGCCGCTAGTGGCCTCGCGTTCTCTGACCCCCGCCGCGAGTGGCCTCGCGCTCTCTGACCACGCCGCTAATGGCCTTACGCTCTCTGACCGCTCCGCTAGTGGCCTCGCGCTCTCTGACCCCGCCGCAAGTGGCCTCGCGCTCTCTGACCGCGCCACTAATGGCCTTACGCTCTCTGACCGCTCCGCTAGTGGCCTCGCGCTCTCTGACCCCACCGCTAGTGGCCTCGCGCTCTCTGACCGCGCCGCTAGTGGCCTCGCGCTCTCTGACCGCGCCGCTAGTGGCCTCCCGCTCTCTGACCGCGCCGCTAATGGCCTCGCGCTCTCTGACCACTGCATTCCTAGGCCTTGTCCTCTCTGACCGCTCCACTCCTAGGCCTCGCTCTCTCTGACCGCTCTGCCCCAAGGCCTCGCTCTCTCTGACCGCTCCACTCCCAGGCCTCACTCTCTCTGACCGCTCCACTCCCATGCCTCGCTCTCTCTGACCGCTCCACTCCTAGGCCTCGCTTTCTCTGACCGCTCCGCCCCAAGGCCTTGCTCTCTCTGACCACTCCATTCCCAGGCCTCGCTCTCTCTAATCACTCGGCTCCTGAGCCTCATTCCCTCTGATCGCTCTGCTCCCGGGCCTCACTCTCTCTGACCACTCTGCTCCCGGGCCTCACTCTCTCTGACTACTCTGCTCCCAGACCTCACCCTCTTTGACTGCTCTGCTCCCAGGTTTGACTCCCTCTGACTGCTCCTCCCGGGCCTCACTCTGACAACTCCGGTCAGTACCATGCTTTCTCTGATCGTTCCACTGCTGGAACCAATCTCTCTGACAATGTTATACGGCAATTACAAAATTTTAGTTATGCGACCCACATTCGTAGCATTTAACTAGACCTTGAGAAATAGAGGAGAATAAGGAGCAGGAGCAGAACATCCTCTCAGGCCTGCTGCACCATCCAATTAAATCAGAGCTCATTGGCACCACAACTAAATTTTTCCACCTTTACTCCAGATCCCTTGATACCCTTACCGAACAAAAATAAAGTTTAGCCTTGAAAGCTCCAATTGCCCTAGCACCACAGTCTTTTGAGGAAGAGAGTTTCAAATTTCTACTTGCCTTTGTGTGGAAAAAATGCTTCTTTATCTTGCTTTGCTCTAATTTTAAGATTCTGTCCTGTTATTCTTGGGGAGCCTCTATGAGCATAGTCACAAACCCATCATGGTATTGCCAGAATGGAGATCACAGACCAGGAACTGCACAACCTCGCAACCAGAATTGCAGTTTCCCTCCGAGTAACCCACCATGCACACAATTAAAACATAAACCTTAACATAGAAACATAGAAAATAGAAGCAGGTGTAGGCCATTCGGCCCTTCGGACCTGCTCTGCCATTCAAAAAAGATCATGGCTGATCGTCTAATTCAGTACCCTGTTCCTGCTTTCTCCCCATATCCCTTGATCCCTTTGGCATTAAGAAATATATCTATCTCCTTCTTGAATATATTTAATGACTTGGCCTCCACTGCTTCTGCGGTAGAGAATTCCACAGGTTCGACACCCTCTGAGTGAAGGAATTTCTCCTCATCTCGGTTCTAAATGGCATACCCTGTATCCTGAGACTGTGACCCCTCTGTTTTAATAACATGATTATCCATGATAGCGAATGAGTTAATTGCGAAATCGAAAAAAAAAAGCATAAATTCAATGATAAACAGTCTACGTTCTGCTCTTCCATTAGGAACTGCAAAGGAGCAGAGAGATTGAGAAGCTTAAAAGGTTAGCGGACAGGTAAAAAAAAAATAAAAAGGTTAATGGAATATTGCCTTGATCACATGGGGGTGGAATTGAAGGGGCAGAAGTTATATTACAGTTAAATGAAACTCAGGTGAGACCCCACTTAGAGTACTGCATTCAGTTTTGAACACCATGGGCTGAATTTTATGGGCCTCCTAGGGATGGACATGGAGGTTGGGCAGGACCCATAAAATTGCGTCAGAAGGTGGATGGGGCGTGCCCATCACCTTCGTGACACCTTCAAATATAGTCCAGGGCAGGGAGGGCCAAGGACGGCCTTCCCACCCCAGGCCAATTTAATAGAAGGTGGAGTGGCCCACAGCCATGGAGGGAAGCAGCCTCTTAGCAGAGCGGGGTGGTCCCTCCTTTGAGAGCAATCTAGAGCTCCCGGAAGGTAACCGCCCCTCCCCCCTCACAGCAAGGATCTGCTCCCCCTCCACCCCATGAAGAACCCACTCCCTCCCCCACCAACACCACCCCACCACCACACCAATCATCGGGGCCTTGTGTAAATAATCCGACCCCACTTCCTTTCCTGAGGTCTCCAACATCTCTGATTGGCCGGCAGCTATGGAGGCTGGAACTTGTCCCTTAAAGGGATGGCATCCTCCGACAGCAGGCAGTTAAGTGGCTGCCCGCCAGGGAATTGCAACGGTAGTCCAACAGAGGGCCGAAGCAGGGTCTCCCCTCCCCCCTCCCCCACCGTCCGGCCCACGTGCTGCCAGGACCCCCAATGTCAGAACAAAGTTCAGCCCCACATCTCAGATAGAAATTATTGGCCTTGGAGGGGATGCAGTGTTCACTGGTATCATTCCTGAATTTAAAGGGTTAAATTGTGTGGACAGGTTGCTCAGACTAGGCTTGTATTCCCTTGAGTACAGAAGACCTTCTTTTTCTTTGGCCTCCTTGTCTCGAGAGACAATGCGTAAGAGCCTGGAGGTGGTCAGTGGATTGTGAAGCAGTGCCTGGAGTGGCTATAAAGGCCAATTCTCGAATGACAGGCTCTTCCACAGGTGCTACAGATAAAATTGGTTGTCAGGGCTGTTACACAGTTGGCTCTCCCCTTGCGCTTCTGTCTTTTTTCCTGCCAATTGCTAATTCTCTTCGACTTGCCACACTTTAGCCCCGCCTTTATAGCTGCCCGCCAGCTCTGGCGATCGCTGGCAACTGATTCCCATGACTTGCGATCAATGTCACAGGACTTCATGTCGTGTTTGCAGATGTCTTTAAAGTGGAGACATGGACGGCCGGTGGGTCTGATACCAGTGACGAACTCGCTGTACAATGTATCCCTGGGGATCCTGCCATCTTCCATGTGGCTCACATGGCCAAGCCATCTCAAGCACCGCTGGCTCAGTAGGGTGTATATGCTGGGGATGTTGGCCGCCTCGAGGACTTCTGTGTTGGAGATATGGTCCTGCCACCTGATGCCAAGGACTCTCCGGAGGCTGCGAAGATGGAATGAATTGAGACGTCGTTCTTGGCTGACATACATTGTCCAGGCCTCGCTGCCGTACAGCCAGGTACTGAGGACACAGGCTTGATACACTCGGACTTTTGTGTTCTGAATCAGTGCGCCATTTTCCCACACTCTCTTGGTCAGTCTGGACATAGCAGTGGAAGCCTTTCCCATGCGTTTGTTGATTTCTGCATCGGGAGACAGGTTATTGGTGATAGTTGAGCCTAGGTAGGTGAACTCTTGAACCACTTCCAGAGCGTGGTCGCGGATTTTGATGGATGGAGCATTTCTGACGTCCTGTCCCATGATGTTGGTTTTCTTGAGGCTGATGGTTAGGCCAAATTCGGTGCAGGCAGCCGCAATCCTGTCGATGAGTCTCTGCAGACACTCTTCAGTGTGAGATGTTAATGCAGCATCGTCAGCAAAGAGGAGTTCCCTGATGAGGACTTTCCGTACTTTGGTCTTCGCTCTTAGATGGGCAAGGTTGAACAACCTGCCACCTGATCTTGTGTAGAGGAAAATTCCTTCTTCTGAAGACTTGAACGCATATGAGAGCAGCTGGGAGAAGAAGATCCCAAACAGTGTAGGTGCAAGAACACAGCCCTGTTTCACGCCACTCAGGATAGGAAAAGGTGAAGACCAAAGGGTGGTCTAATTGGTTAAAGGATTTGGTTGATAGAGAGAAACTATTTTCTCTGGTGGGGAGAGAAGAACAGAGGCGGGGTTGAACATAACTTTAAAATTAGAGCTTGGCCTTTCAGGGGTGATGTCAGGAAGCACTTCTTCATGCAAAGGGTCGTGAAAATTTGGAATTTTTCCCCCCAATAATCTGTTGAGGGTTCAATTGAAAATTAAAAAACTGAGATTGACAGGATGTTAGGCAAGGTACGTTAAGGGTTACAGAACCAGAAGTTAATGTCCAGATCGGCCTTGAACTAACTGAATAACAGAATGGGCTCAAGGAGGTTCTGGTCACCTCATTACAGAAAGGATGTAATTGCATTAGAGAAGGTACAGAGGAAATTTGCAAGGATGTTGCCGGGACTGGAAAAAATGCAGCTATGAGGAAAGATTGGATAGGCTGGATTTGTTTTCCTGGAACAGCGAAGACTGAGGGGAGATCTGATTGAAATGAAGAAAATTTTGAGGGGCCTGGATAGAGTGGAGGTGAAGGGACCTTAGCAGAGAGGTCAGTGACCAGGGGGCATAGATTTAAAGTGATTGGTAGAAAAAATAGAGGGGAATTGAGGAAAATGTTTTTCACCCAGAGGGTGGTTGGGATCTGGAACTCACTGCCTGAAAGAGGAGTTGAGGAAGAAATCCTCAACTCGTTCAAAAGGAGTCTGGATATGCATCCCAAGTGCTGTAATCTGCAGGGCTATGGACCAAATGCTGGAAGGTGGGATTAGAATGGGTGGGATCGTTTTTCGGCTGGCACCGACATGATGGGCCAAGTGGCCTCTGTCTGTGCCTTAAACTTTCAATGATTCTAAGCAGTTGTGTGGCCTACTCCTATTCCTATGTTCCGTCCTATTCATGGACATGTGCTGACATTGCCTTTTTAGAGGAGGAAATTATATGCAAGGCCAAGAGACAGGTTGGTCTGTGATTTAGTTCTGACTTCATCCATTATCCTATTTAATTATTGGAAGGCAATTAGTTTTAAAGAATGCTAAGTTTAATGTGTCAAGAATATTTTAGCATTGTAGAAATTGTAGCAGAGAGAATATTCAGCCCACCACACCAGGACCAGGTCCTCAGCTGTCTCATATCAAATTTCCCTAACCTTTCCTCAGAACCTGACAGACAGAACCAATGCAGTTCGTGAAGACAGCATAAACAAAAATCAGTGCTTCAGTACCAAATTATCTTTCTCTACTTTGCTATTATTGGCAATAAATATAATTAAATATGGATTATGACAAGTTCTTATTCTGAAAAGACTGGAATGTATTGGTGCTTGATCTTGACATATTTAAATAGCAGTCTAATTCAGAAAGAGTAAAAAAGTGAAATGACTACCGTATGTTCTCTGACATTGACATTCTGAAATATCACCCCAGTGTGACTGATGCCATTCTTTTTAGCAAAACCTTGCACTATTTTTTCAGCTTCAGTCATTCGACCTTGAGCGATCAGCCATCTGGGAGACTCCGGTATAAGCCTGATTAAAAAAAAACGTACAAATAAAGCAGTTGTCAGAATGATAAGGGTGCAAAGGGGGAAGACCTCTGCCCACCTGACTACAGTAACCGTGACTCCAGCCAAGTTCCTGGGAAGCTAGATAAGCACATGAGGGAGAAAGGAACCGAAAAGTATGCCGACATGGTTAGATTAAGAGGGGCGGGAGGAGGCTTTTATGGAGCATAAACATTGATATGGTCCAACTGGGTCGAATGGCCTGTTTTTGTGCTGTACGTTCTATGTAATTTCTTCAGAAAATGTCAGGTACCCCTGGGAACACTCAGGCAGTAATGAAACTGGAGGGATCAGTATGGTGGACGAGGGTAAGGAAGTCATGGCCCACCAAATTACTTTGAGATCATCCAGTTTTGTAAGTCAGGATTCAGCCAAGACTGACCAGATAATTTACTCACTTCACTTTTTAAGTTACTTTTCGAGGTCACATTATAATTTTGAGAATGACAAGGGTGGCATTGTGTCATTGGAGGATATCATTGTGGCTATGTTGTGTCAAGTCAGCTAAATCTGAACTTTGACCTCAACTATTCCTTGAATCTTAGCTCTGCCCCTGCAAAGAGATGCCCGTTAGAAGGAGGTGGTGACACATGGAGAGACAACTCCACAACTCCATACATCGCCAGTTCAACTCAGTGCTGCAAAAAACATAATGATTATAACCAGAACAGGGAAGACAAAAGGAAATAGATATACCTTCCAAGAATGCATTACATAGGATTACATAGGATATATGGCACAGAAACAGGCCATTTGGCCCAACCAATTCATGCCGGTGTTTATGTTCCACTTGAGCCTTCTCCCTCATTCTTCCTCATCCATCTCTCTCAGCATAACCCTCAAGGCACTTCTCCCTCAGCTGCTTATCTAGCCTCCCCTTAATCATACTATGTTTTCAACCACTCCCTGTAGTAGTGAGTTCACATTCTCACCACTCTCTGGGTAAAGAAGTTTTTTTCTGAGTTCCTTTCTTGGTGACTATCTTGTATTGATGACCTCTAGTTTTGCTCTTTCCCACAAGTGGAAACATTCTCTCTGTGTCTGCTCTATCAAAACCTTTCATAATTTTAAGATCTCTATTAGGTCACCCCTCAGCCTTCTCGTTTCAAGGGAAAATGACCCAGCCTGTTCATCCTCTCCTTATAGGTATACCGCTGCATTTCTGGTATCATCCTTGTAAATCCTTTTTGCACCCTCTTCAGTGTCTCTAGATCTTGTTTCTAATATTGCAACCAGAATTGTATGCAGTACTCCAGATTTGCACTGAGCACATGTGTAACTGAGAAATCCCTCCCTCTCACTGTGTTAATGTGCTTCAGGAGGTTATCATCAATCTCTGGGAGGTAAAGAAAGGTCTATTACATCCTTAGCTTTCATCTGAAAATGTTTTTTCATGCATATATCTCTTAAATGCCTTGGTTGGTTCATGTTCTTGCCATCAACCCCATTATGTTTTCCTTGCTGACACCTAGGTGTGCTTACAGTCTCATGTACTGCATTTGTTTAAAGGAGAAGCCATTCCAAAATGGCAGAGAAAACATGGCCACAGATGGGGGACACCCCAAATCTCTGCCCTCTCATTCCATATGAGAAGGGGAGGCAGATAACCAATACAGTGAGAGGAGGGGAAGATGGAGTGCAGGTGTCAAGCTGCAGGATTGTCAAGACATTCTGCTTCTCTCAGTTGCATTCCTTCATGCTATCCCTTCTACGGAAAAGCATGTGAACTTTGCTACTCAACAACCCTTTCTAATCTCTATTTCTGTCTTCCTGTACATGTGCCAGACCAAGAAAGAAACAGAGGAGAAGGAACATTCTGTTCTGCTGCTTGCATTACACTTCACAAGTCATCAAAACTGCTTGAAATTTGTTCGACATTCTATTAGGTTGGGCAATTTTCAGACATCCATAGTAACTGGCTGAAACAGGTATTAGACCCCGAGCATATATTCCTGAAATTGGCTGCCCAGAGTGACGTGGCTACTTCACTCAGGCTTTCCTGCCATGAATGTGGCCTAACACTATCCACCAACAAGGGAAATTCTTTAAAAACAATTTCACATGGAACCAAGAGTGCTCCTCCTCATTCCACAACACTCCTGAGGGCCACAAGTGATCATGATAATGGCCTGCCTGTTCTCCTTAACTACCATGGCCCACCACTCTCCCTGGGACTTACCGAAGTGTCACTGGTGGCGAAGCACACAGCACCAATTGAATGGATTTAGAGGGCGAGCCTCCTGGAGGCACAATGGACAGTGGCAGCTGACCGCAATTATGACCATGAGGTTCAATTTCAGGTGAACAGTCAGTTATGTCCCTGCAAATGGACCATAATGAAATTGTAGCTCCCAACTTCAGGTCCAATTTGGATCAAAGTGCACCAGAATAACCAATTAGGGCCAACCCGAGAAAACGTGGATGTAAGAATCATGTTTTCATAAAGTTAGAACTTTTTTTTACATCCATACAGTAATCATGCATTTTCTGTTCTCTGGTATTTGTTTAAAAAAGTTGCTTTAAATATGCAGTCCTGCCACATCCAGCCGTGAAAGATGGTGGACAATGAAACAACTAATGGGAGGAAGAGTTTGCAAAAGCATCCCCATCCTCAACAATGACGGAGTCCAGCACGTCAGTGCAAAAGACAAGGCTGAAGCATTTGCAACCATCTTCAGCCAGAATTGCCGGGTGGATGATCCATCTCAGCCACCTCCTGAAGTCCCAAGCATCACAGATTCACTCCACATGACATCAAGAAATGGCTGAAGGCACTGGATACTGCAAAGGCTATGGGATCTGACAACATACCAGCTGTAGTACTGAAGGTTTGTAATCCAGAGCTTGCTGCACCCCGAGCCAAGCTGTTCCAGTACAGCGACAACACTGGCATCTATCCGACACTGTAAAAATTGCCCAGGCATGCTCTGTCCATAAAAAGGACAAATACAATCCGGCCAATTACCGCCCCATCAGTCTACTCTCAAACATTAGCAAGTGATAGAAGGAATTGTCGACAGTGGTATCAAGTGTGATGAACAGGTTTTTCTTCTGTACAAACTTCCCTGTTTTTCCAACCACCTGTCCGTCTATAGATTTCTGATTGAATTTCTTTCCCTCACTTAAACCTAATAATAAATGACCACTTCAAAACACAGATTTTAAAGTTAAAACAAAGAAGTAGGGTTTATTAACACACTCTTAAACTTGGGAATGGGTTTAACTTTGCCATGCACACTTCCAAATATTCAGGGAAAGGTTAAAGTCATAAAAAAGGCAAGGACATTATTAAATAGAAACTTATTTTAACTACTAGCTGATATGGATTTCAATTAAACTAGTGTCCATTATGTCATGAAGACCCCCACCTGCCAAGAATGAGGCATATTAATTTTGTCACATGAACATTAATTTTAAACTAAAAGCAAAATACTGCAGATGCTGGAAATCTGAAATAAAAACAAGAAATGCTGGTACCACTCAGCAGCTCTGGCAGCATTTGTAGAAAGAGAAGCAGAGTTAACGTTTCGGGTCAGTGACCCTTCTTCGGAACTGACAAATGTTAAAAATGTCACAGGTTATAAGCAAGTGAGGTGGGGGTGGGGCAAGAGATAACAAAGGAGAAGGTGTAGATTTGACAAGGCCACACAGCTGACCAAAAGGTCATGGAGCAAAGGCAAACAATATGTTAATGGTGTGTTGAAAGACAAAGCATTAGTACATTTTTTTGCATTTATTTCATTTCATCTTAGTTTGTTCAGTTTGCTTATCCAATGTTTTTTTTCATGTTTGCACTTGCTGCTGTTCAATATTCAGTCCGTTAACACCTTTTCTGTACTAATGCTTTGTCTTTCAACACACCATTAACATTGTTTGCCTTTGCTCCATGACCTTTTGGTCAGCTATGTGGCCTTGTCCAATCTACACCTTCTCCTTTGTTATCTCTTGCCCCACCCCCACCTCACTTGCTTATAACCTGTGACATTTTTAATATTTGTCAGTTCCGAAGAAGGGTCACTGACCCGAAGCGTTAACTCTGCTTCTCTTTCCACAGATGCTGCCAGACCTGCTGAGTGGTTCCAGCATTTCTTGTTTTTATTAATTTCAAACTGTTGCTGGAGTGAAGAGATGACTTATTTAAAGAGATCAGCAGTGGCTGGAAAGCATTTGCACACTAAGAGACAGTCGACTAGGAAAAGACAATGGGAACTGCTCACTGATTCAATTAACAGAGATTGGTTTGGGCAATGGTGATCCACATTTTGACCCGCCGGGAACTTCGAAATCCACAAATCACAGGAGCGGTTGCTCCCAAATAAAGGGTTAGTCACATGACTAACCTGCCGGCCAACTTGGAGTTTTGAATTGTGCTCACAGGACAGTTTGAAGACATAGACTGCAAGTTGCCTCTGAACTTGGAACAAGCGCCTCTCTCCTATCTGGCTCTCTCTCTCCCATTAACTTCCAGATCCACTGAAGTCACTTAAACCTCAAGAGAGAAAAGATGCCTGCATCGAAATAGGTTTTAAAGCATGCACTCAGCCCCAACGAAACGGCAAGACTTACTGGCAACCAAAGACTCTACATCGAATCCAAAGGATCATAAATAGAAATCCATCTATTCCCTCAAACTTTTCCCCTTTATTCTTTCTACTTCTTCTGTCTCTATCTGCGTGTGTGCTTATCGCGTATATGTGCTAGCGTGGCCACGTCGCATATTCGTAGTCGCTAAGCGAATTAGAGTTTAAGATTAATAAACTTTCACCTTTCCTGTTTAAATCAAAGAAAACCTGTCTGATTGATTTATTTGCCTTACAATTGGAAAGCAGTGAACAATGATCCACGAAGGGGGAGCTAAAAACAGTGTTTCTATAATTAAACCCTGTTATGGTTAAACCAGGCAAAGGCTGAGAGGGAACCTGGTCGTAATAATGAATATCAAAAAAAAGTCCAAAGATTGGAGATCACGGATTATAATTGCCAAATACAGGTGGAGCTGTTGGAGACATCACTTCTCTTGCAAATTTCTTTTTCTTTGCACTCTCAAAGGTAATAACGGAGACTGCTAAATTGCTGAAGTCACCTTATTTTAGACAGAGCGGAAATTGGTAGAAATCAGATCTTTTCTGCTGTGAGTGTAGCTTGTCTTCGAGTTGGTTTGTTTCTTGCTGTATTTTTCAAAGTGTGGCTTCTCTTTAATTTTTCTTGTTGAAAAGGCCTTCGACAGAAGTCTATGCAGCTTCAAGACAGACTGTGGCTTCTTGCAGGGTGCTGTGTCTGTAGCACATGGCAGCTGGAATATGGAAGACGGGCTGTCCTCACACATGGTTACAGTTTCGAGTACACGCAGGCTGGATATGGGATCTCCTGGGTCCTAAAGCTAAACTCTTTTCAAGTGGTTGTTCCACCTGAAATCTCTCCTCCATTTTGACAATCAGAACACAGAAGTACAAACATAAAACATGCTGTATAAAATGGCTGTTGACATTAATACTCAAATGCACAACATAATTCACAAGGGGGTTTGCAAACATTCGTGACACTTACACAGCAAGAACCTGATCACTGATGCTCAGTTTGAGTTCTGCCAGGGCCACTCAGCTCCAGACCTCATTACAGTCATGGTCCAAAAAGGCCTGAAATCCCAAAGTGAGGTGACTGTGGTGGCCTTTGACATCAAGGCAGCATTTGGCAGAGTGTGGTATCAAGGAGCTCTAGCAAAACTTGCAGTTAATGGGAATCAGGGGAAAAACTCTCCACTGGTTGGAGTCATAATAGCACAAAGGAAGGTGATTGTGGTTGTTGGACGCCAATCATCTCAGCCACAGGACATGGTTGCAGGATTTCCTCAGGTAGTGTCCTAGGCCCAACCATCTTGCGCTGCTTCAACAAAGATCTTCCATCCATAAGGTCAGAAATGGGAATGTTCACTGATGATTGCACAATGTTCAATACCATTCGAGCCTCCTCAGATACTGAAGCAATCCTTGTTCACATGCAGCATGACCAGGACACATTTAGGCTCAGGCTGATAAGTGGCAAGTACTGTTCCCACCACACAAGTGCCAGGAAATGGCCACCTCCACCAAGAGAGAATCTATCCATCTACCCTTGACATTCAACTGCATTACCATCGCTGACTTCTTTTTCATTCCCAGGATGTGAGCATCGCTGGCCAGGCCAGCATTTATTGCCCATCACTAACTGCTCTTGAGAAGGTGGTGGTGAGCTGCTTCTTGAACCGCTGCAGTCCACATAGTGTAGGTACACCCACAGTGCTGTTAGGAAGGGAGTTCCAGGATTTTGACAAATCCCACTATCAACATCCTGAGGATAGGCATTCACCAGAAACTTACCTGGACCATCCATGTATATACTGTCGCTACCAGAGCAGATCAGAGGCTGGGAATACTGCAGTGAGTAACTCAGCTCCTGACTCTCCAAGGCCTGTCCACCATCTACAAGTCAGGAGAGTGGTGGAATACTCTCCACTTGCCTGGATGAGTACAACTCCAACCCGTCTGGATAAGTGCAGCTCCAACAAACTCAAGAAGCCCGACACCATCCCCATACATCACGTTAAACATTCAATCCCTCCACCACTGGCATGTAGTGGCAGCAGTGACACTGCAGCAACTTGCCAAGCCTCCTTCAACAGCACCTTCCAAACCTGCGACCTCTACCACCTAGAAGGACAAGGGCAGCAGATGCATGGGAACACCACCAACCTCCAAGTTCACCCCCAAGTCATGTACCATCCTGACTTATAGAAACATGGAAAATAGGAGAAGGAGTCGGCCATTCGGCCCTTCGAGCCTGCTCCACCATTCATTATGATCATCGCTGATCATCCAACTCAGTAACCTGTTCCCACTTTCCCCAATATCCTTTGATCCCTTTCACCCCAAGAGCTACATCTAACTCCTTCTTGAAAACATACAATGTTTTGGCCTCAACTGCTTTCTGTGGTAGCTAATTCCACAGACTCAACACTATCTGGGTGAAGTAATTTCTCCTCATCTCAGTCCTGAAAGGTTTACTCCGTATCCTTAGACTATGACCCCTGGTTCTGGGCTTCCCCACCATCGGGAACACCCTTCCTGCATCTACCCTGTCAAGTCCTATTAGAATTTTATAGGTTTCTATGAGATTCCCCCCTCACTCGTATGAACTCCAGCTCATATAATCCTAACCAACTCAATCTCTCCTCATACGTCAGTCCCGCCATCCCAGGAATCAGTCTGGTAAAACTTCGCTGCACTCCCTCCATAGCAAGAACATCCTTCCTCAGATAAGGAGACCAAAACTGCATCCAATATTCCAGGTGTGGCCTCACCAAGGCTCTGTACAATTGCAGCAAGCCATCCTTGCTCCTGTACTCAAATCCTCTCGCTATGAAGGCCAACATACCATTGGCCTTTTTTACCGCCTGTTGCACCTGCAGCGACTGTTGTACGAGAACACCCAGGTCTTGTTGCATATTCCCCTCTCTCAGTTTATAGCCGTGGAACTATATCGCTGCTCTTCCTCTATCGCTGGGTTAAAATCCTAGAATTCATTCCCTAACAGCACTGTGGGTGTACCCATACCACATGAACTGTAGTGTGTTACGTTCAGGTGAGAAATGTATTTAGGAATCTTTTGCTGTCTTTACCTGGTCTTATTGTCACAGGGTTTAATTTTAAACACACTGTGTTTTGAGATCCCCCTTTGTGAATCCTTGTTCACAGCTTTTCAATTATAAGACAAAGAAACAAATTCACATAAGTTTTCTGAAGTTTAAAGATGAAATTTTATTAAAACTTAAACTTAATTTCTAATATGGTTAACGCCTACGGATAAACAGCGTGCCCACGCTAGTATGCACATGTGATACACACATGTAAACAGGGACAGAAAAGAGAAGAAAATATAGTAGTTAGGGGTCTGAGGCAATATCAGAAGAGTTTCTTGTTTACTGTGTTTTTTTAGTTTAGTTTAGTTTAGAGATACAGCACTGAAACAGGCCCTTCGGCCCACCTAGTCTGTGCTGACCATCAACAACCCATTTATACTAATCCGAGACTAATTCCATATTCCTACCTCATCCCCACCTGTCCCTATATTTCCCTACCACCTACCTATACTAGGGGCAATTGCTAATGGCCAATTTACCTCTCAACCTGCAAGTCTTTGGCATGTGGGAGGAAACCAGAGCACCCGGAGGAAACCCACGCAGACACAGGGAGAACTTGCAAACTCCACACAGGCAGTACCCAGAATTGAACCCGGGTCGCTGGAGCTGTGAGGCTGCGGTGCTAACCACTGCGCCACTGTGCTGCCCTACTGCGCCACTGTGCTTCGAGCTCACTTGATTGTGGGTAGTCTTGCTGCTTGTTGGGGCCCAGTGTTCTTCTTACACTTGTTCATGTAGGAGACTTTTCTCTCTTTGAGGTTCACGTGTTTTACAAGATTCAGTTCTGTGGGAAAGAGATGGAGGCAGGCAGGACTGGAGAGGAGGTTCTATTCCAACCGGGAGCACACCGTTTTCAGAGTTCAAATCCTCTGTTGGAAGTTCAAATTCAGTTTTTCCAATTTAAAACTCCCCTAGTTGGCCAGCAGGTGGTCATGTGACCGACTGGTTTGACCAGGCCTCTTCTGTGTATTGGGCCAGGGACTGCTCCCTTTGTTCCAACACTGCTAGTTACTATGCAAATGTATTTGCAGTCAGGGGGCTTGCAATTTTAAGTTTTAATGTTCATGTGGCAAAATCATGTATGCCTCAGTCTTGGCAGGTGGGGGGTTTGCCTAACAAGTGGTTCAAGAAGGCAGTTCACCACCACCTTCAAAAGGGCAATTAAGGATGGGCAATAAATGCTGGCCTTGCCAGCGACACCCACATCCCATGAACAAATAAAAAACAGTGTCAATATTGGGAAGACCAAAGCCATTGTCTTCAGACCCCACCATGAACTCCATTCTCCAGCCATTAACTCCATCCTTCTCCCTGGCAACTGTATGAGGCTGAACTAGACAGTATGCAATCTTGGTGTAAGATTTGACTCTAAAATGAGCTTCTGACCCTATATCTGCGCCATAAACAAGACTGCTTACCTCCACTTCCTTTAACATCACCTGACTCCACCCCGATTCAGTTCATCTACCGCTGAACCCTTACCCATTATTTTGTTACCTCTGGACTTGACTATTCCAATGCTCTCCTGTTTGGTCTCCCATCTTTCACCCTCCATAAAATTGAGCTCATCAAAAACTCTGCTCTCCGAATTCTAACTCACACTAAGTTCGGTTCACCATTACCACAATGCTCACTGATCTTCATTGGCTCCTGGTTGCATTGGGAAATTTCTTCAAATTTAAAAATTCGCCCTAAGGGCTCGGAATTATCTCCCCCCACCCCCAACCCAACCCGCCCCCAAAACTCTGCACCCTCTACCTCTGTTTCCACCATTAAGAGGCTTCTTAAACCTACCTCTTTTACCAGGTTCTTCTGCCCAATATCACCTTATATGCTTGGTGTCAAATTGTGTTTGATAAGATTCCTTTGAAGCACCCTAGGATGTTTTACAACATTAACTGTGCTATATCAATGCAAGTTATTGTTAATATTGATAACAACTAAAAAAAATTAACTCACCGCCAAGAAAGAATATACAGAATCTCTGGAAGGGTCAGAGCAAATAGTAACATCCTCCAATTTCGGATATGATATGCAAAAAATGGCAGAATAATGTACCCAATAGCATAAAACATGCAGACACCAAGCGTTGCGTAAGTAGTCCTCGCAGTTTTGCCAAGAACTTCAGTTCCTGTTCCGTGAAGGAAGGAAAATGATTTAAATTAGTTCATAAAAAACAATCAAAACCATGGAATATTTATCCTTCATGAAAATTTTGATGTTTAAATAATTCAACTTCAAGACACAATTTTACTGATACTATTCCATAAAAAGGGGTAGTAGAAACATCACTGTGCAGTATTATTAACAGATACATTAATATATTCCCGTGAAATTCCTCTGTTCACTAGTTTAACAAAGGCAGTTTAAATTCCTGGATTCAATGAAATAGTAGAAAATAAAACCCAGTTTCTCTAAAGTATCATCCATAAATTATCACAATATAACTGATGAAAGTAACACAAGGCAATGCTTGTAATGAAATGCTGGTATGATTTCACACACATATATCACACTGCGCCACACCTTACAAAACCAGGGATACAGCTGCACAATCTGACTTCACATCTGCAAGGTATGTTGACGTAGGACTCCAGGATCTCAAGATCTCTGAGTTCCCACTGCATTGTTCCAAGTGTCACAGGGAGGGATTTCTGGCTGGAGACTGTCCCCTTCAGAAATCCCGGGTCGTGAATGATGCTGTATTGAACAAGGACCACAATCCTGCCAGCTATTGGCAAATTGAAGCAAGTGAGCCCTGAAAACTCGCAAAGGGGAGGAGCAAAACAGCAGCATAACGACAGATGTTGAAGGCCTACAGTCATTTAAAAGGCCTCGCTGCAATGGAATCTTGAAGCCCTGGCACCTGCAAATGGAATAAAATGAAAATTTATCGAATTTGGAGATACTATTAAATAAGCTATGACAAAGGAGGGGTGAGTGATAAAAAGCTAATGCATTGAACTGCCTGTGTCATATGGTAGTAGACAGCAATGGCACCTCCATGACTCTAGGACAGCCATTATATGTAGGAAGGAGTTTAATGATCTTACAAGGACAGCAAAGGTCAGTGCATTGTGAGATGCAAGAGCAATGTTACCACTCCCTGTTCTTTTGTGTTCAATTGCTGCCCTATGGGGTTTCATACTGCACTCTTTGCTTAATGTGACTCTTAAGACAAGCTGCTCATCAGCATTGGGCATATGTGGCAGAGCAGGTGAACACTAGGAAAAGACCCCACCCCCACCACCCCGCCCCCCCCGACCCCATGGATCTGGCTGCAATATTTCAAGAATTGTAATTAACCTAACCATGGTTACTAAGGTAAGATTCCTATCTCAGATCTCACATTACTCTCTGTCGGAGGACATGTCCTGCAGCATTCTTGACCATCTTACCCTTCTCACTGAAATCCTAATCTAACACATTATGCATGACAAACTGCAGCTCCTTTCAACAGCCACTCAACCATCTATGCTTATCCTGGACACTAAAATCGAATCCATGTCGCTCTCTTTCCTTTCAGGTGCAGCACATATAGGAAGCGCCATTGTAAAAGAGCTGGAAGAGGACATATCCCATGAAGACACGCTATCACTCGACCTGAACATAGCAAGAACCAGCTTTCGAGTCAGGAGCACAGCGTAGTCTAGAGGATAGGCAATTCAGGTCTGCACATGGCCACTCACACAAGAAAATGGTGTGGGATGACCCAGGAAGTAGTCTGGGAGGACAATTCAAATCCCAGCCCTGCTGAAGGATCCTTAGGTATGGTATGCCAAATGAATCATCAAATGAGGTTGGAGCTCAGAAATAAAAAAGGGGCAGCCACATTACTAGGAGTGTACTATGGACCCCCAAATAGTGAGAGGGAGGTAGAAGAACAAATACGTAGGCAAACGTCTGAGTGCAAAAACTATAGGGTAATAAAAGTTGGGGATTTCAACTTCCCCAATATCAAACTGGGATGCAAACAATGTGAAGGGCACAGAGGGGACAAAATTCTTGAACTGCGTTCATGAGAACTTTTTTAGCCAGTGCGTAACAAGCCCAACAAGAGGGGGCACAATTCTAGATTTAGTCTTCAGTAATGAAGCTGGGCAAGTGGAGGAAGTAACAATGGGTGACCATTTTGGAGATAGTGACCATAATACAGTAAGTTTTAGCAAAATCATGGAAAAGGACAAAGATAAAGCAGGAGTAAAAGTTCTAAATTGGGGGAAGGAAAATTTTAAGAAACTGAGAGGTGACCTGGTGAAAGTGGACTGGATACAGCTACTTGAAGGAAAACCAGTGGGAGGCATTCAAAAGTGAGATTCTACAGGCACAGTGTAGGCATGTCCCCACAAAGTTAAAGGGTGATACTGCCAAATCTGGAGACCCCTGGTTATCGAGAAGCTTACAGGGTAAGTTAAAGCAGAAAAAGAAAGCTTATGATGATTACAAAAACCTTAATACTTTAGCAAGGCTAGAGGAGTATAGAAAGTGCAGGGGTGAAGTAAAAAAGGAAATTAGAAAAGCGAAGAGAGGGCATGAAAAATTATTGGCAGGTAAAATCAAGGAAAACCCGAAGATATTTTATCAGTACATTAAGAGCAAGAGGATAACTAAGGAAAGGGTAAGGCCTATCAGAGATATACAAGGGAATTTATGCAGAGAGTCATAGAGTCATGGAGTTATACAGCACAGAAACAGGCCCTTCGGCCCATCGTGTCAGTGCCGGCCATCAAGCACCTCACTGTTCTAATCCCATTTTCCAGCACTTGGCCCATAGCCTTGTATGCTATGGCGTTTCAAGTGCTCATCTAAATACTACTTAAATGTTGTGAGGGTTCCTGCCTCTACCACCTCTTCAGGCAGTGCGTTCCAGATTCCAACCACCCTCTAGGTGAAAAATGTTTTCCTCAAATCCCCTGTAAACCTCCTGCCCCTTACCTTAAATCTATGCCCCCTGGTTATTGACCCCTCCGCTATGGGAAAAAGTTTCTTCCTATCTAACCTATCAATGCCCCTCATAATTTTGTACACCTCAATCATGTCCTCCCTCAGCCTTCTCTGCTCTAAGGAAAACAACCCGAGTCTTTTCAGTCTCACTTCATAGCTGAAATGCTCCAGCTCAGGCAACATCCTGGTGAATCTCCTCTGCACCCTCTCCAGTGCAATCACATCCTTCCTATAGTGTGGTGACCAGAACTGTACACAGTACTCCAGCTGTGGCCTAACTAGCATTTTATACAGCTCCATCATAACTTCCTTGCTCTTATATTCTATGCCTCGGATGCAGAAGATGTGGGCAGGGTTCTGAATGAGTATTTTGACTCTGTCTTCACAAAGGAGAGGGTTGATGTAGACATTGTAGTTAAAGAGGAGGAGTGTGAAATATTAGATATGATAAGCATAATGAAAGAGAAAGTACTAGAGGGTTTGACATCCTTGAAAGTGGATAAATTGCCAGGGCCAGATGGATTGTATCCCAGGTTGCTAAAGGAAGTCAGGGAGGAAATAGCAGATGCACTGAGGATCCTCTTCAAATCCTCACTAGATACAGGACAGGTACCAGATGATTGGAGGTCTGTGACTGTTGTACCATTGTTTAAAAAGGGTGCGAGGGATAGGCCAAATAATTAAATGCCGGTCAGTCTGACCTCAGTGGTGGGTAACTTATTAGAATCTATTCTGAGGACGGGATAAACTGCCACTTAGAAAGGCACGGATTAATCAGGGATAGTCAGCATGGATTTGTTAGGGGAAGGTCATGTCTTACTAACTTACATGAGTTTTTTGAGGAAGTGACAAGAAGGATTGATGAGGGTAGTGCAGTAGATGTGGTCTACATAGATCTTAGTAAGGCATTTGACAAGGTCCCACATGGCAGACTGGTCAATAAAATAAAAGCCCATGGGATACAGGGGAATGTGGCAGGTTGAATCCAGAATTGGCTCAGGGACAGGAAACAAAGGGTAGTAGTTGACGGATATTTTTGTGAATGGAAAGCTGTTTCCAGTGGTGTTCCACAGAGCTCAGTGTTGCGTTCCTTGCTGTTACATGTTATATGGTACATATTAATGATTTGGACTTAAATGTGGGAGGCATGATTGGGAAATTTGCTGATGACACAAAAATTGGCCATGTAATTGATAGTGAAGAGGATAGTCGTAGACTCCAGAAAGATATCAATGGTTTGGTTGAGTGGCGGAAAAGTGGCAAATGGAATTCAATCCAGATAAGTGTGAGGTAATGCATTTGGGGAGGGCAAATAAAGAGAGGGAATACACAATAAACAGGAGGATATTGAGATGGGTAGAAGAAGTGAAATACCTTGGAATGCATGTCCAAATGTCCCTGAAGGTGGCAGGACAGTAGATAGAGTGGTGAAGAAGGCATATGGAATGCTTTCCTTTATTGGCCAAGGTATAGAATTCAAAAGCAGGGATGTAATTCTGGAACTGTATAAAATGCTGGTTAGGCCATAGTTGGAGTATTGCATACTGTTCTGGTCACCACATTACAGAAAGGACATAATTGCTCTGGAGAGAGTACAGAGGAAATTTACAAGAATATTGCCAGGGCTCGAAAGTTGCAGCTATGAGGAAAGATTGGATCGGCAGGGGTTGTTTTCCTTAGAACAGAAGAGGCTGAAGGGTGACTTAATTGAGGTGTACAAAATTATGAGGGGCCTAGATAGAGTAGGCAGGAAGGACCTGTTTCCCCTCGCAGAGAGGTCAATTACCAAGGGGCACAGATTTAAGGTGATTGGTAGAAGAATTAGAGGGGACATGAGGAAAAACATTTTCACCCGGAGGGTGGTGGGTGCCTGAAATTCACTGCCAGGAACAGTGGTGGAGGAAGAAACCTTCAATTCTTTTAAAAGGTACCTGGACCTGCACCTGAAGTGCTGTAACCTGCAAGGCTATGGACCAGGTGCTGGAAGGTGGGATTAGATTGGCTGGCTAGCTTTTTCGGGCAGCCTGGACAGGACGGGCTGAATGGTCTCCTTCTATGCCGTAATTTTTCTATGGTTCTATGCTGCAGAGAACACATATGAATGCCCTGAGACTGCCGCCTATGGAAGCCGACAGGAGCTGGCTATATACCAGGACTTTCAAAGTGCACGAGCCTGCCTGCCAGTGAGTTCACACACAATGGTAGAGAGCACATAGAAGTCCAGTTCAAACTTTATTAGATTTTCAAGCAGGGCATTAAGATCATAAAGTGAACCATGGCGTCCATGGTCAGCTCTATGAACACTGCAGTGGGGTTCCAAACTGATGGAGCCGAGGGTGACAGCTCTGAGGCTTTGCTAGGAGCTTGGACTGCTGTAATTGTGGCTACAGGATCAAGAATATTCTCAGGCTTTCAAACCATGAAGCATGGATTGGAGTGTGTAAAGTGTGGATATAGGTTTCCAGAGTATCACAATTCTCCTTCACTCTGTTCTGATGCAGAGCGGAGGGAATATTAAGATGCAACCACATGGTAGTGGCATTAGCTCCATGAAAGAGGCTCATGCTGTCCTCTCTCAGGATAACAGCATGCCTGCTTTTGGGTTTAGTTAGTTTTGTAAAAAATTCAGTTGACTGTGGTTTAGGGCTGTCTTCACAAAACCACAGTAACAATAGTAACAACAATTACACTGTGGTAGTTTTGCAAGCTGTCACAAAAACTATGTTATTAATGTTTTACTGTGTGATGAGGTTTGTGATATTAGGAGTGGATCCTCCTTATCAGAAGCTGCCTTTATGGTTCTAAGATGAGACAAGCTTTTTAAAACAGAGGCATGTCCATGAACTTTCTTAACCTTTTGGGAAGATAAGCCCTTTTTATTTTTTTTCAACCCTCATCCATCGGAAAACAATCCTTTTAACCTTATAGTTGTGTGATTGCTAACCCCTCATAATAGCCAGATTTCTTCACACTGGGCTTCCCTATCATTGAGAATGGGGATGCTTTTGGATTTTCCTCCTTTAGTTAGTTGTTTAATTGTCCACCACATTCATGACTGGATGTGGCAGGATTGCAGAACTTTGATCTGATCCATTGGTTGTGGGATCACTTCCCTTTCTCTCTAGTGTGCTGCTTCCACTGTTCAGTATGCATGTAGTCTTGCATTGTAGCTTCATCAGGTTGGCACCTCATTTTTAGGTATGCCTGTTGCTGCTTGTTGCATGCTCTCTTGCACTCCTCATTGAACCAGGGTTGATTCCCCTGGCTTGCTGTGAATGGTGAAGTGAAGGATATGCTGGGCCATGAGGTTACAGATAGTGCTTGAATACAAATCTGCTGCTACTGATGGCCCACAGCGCATCATGGATGCCAAGTTTTGAGCTGCTAGATCTGTTCTGCCAATCTCATTTGGTATGGTGGCAGTGCCACAAAACTCAATATAGAGCGTCCTCAATGTGAGGCCAGAACTTGGTTTCCACAAGGACAGTGTGGTGGTCAGTCCTACCAATACTGTCATGGACAGAAGCATATGCGACAGGTAGATTTGTGGGGACAACTTCAAGTAGGTTTTCCCCTCTTGCTGGTACCCTCACCACCTGCCGCAGACCCAGTCTGGCAGTTATGTCCTTCAGTAGTTGGGGAGCTCAGTCAGTAGTGGTGCTACAGAGCCACTCTTGGTGATGGACATTGAAGTCTCTCAGCCAGAGTAAATTCTGTGCCCTTGCTACTGTTACAACCAGTTGAGAAAGGGGTCTAGGGGTTCCCTCTCAGCCTTTTCCTGGTTTGACCATAATAGGGATTCATTTTTAAAACACTGCGTTTTTTAGCTTCCACTCAGTGAATCCTTGTTCACTGCTCTCCAATTGTAATGGCAAAGAAATCAAACAGACAGGCTTTCTTAAATTTAAACAATAAAGGTGTAAATTTATTAACCTTGAAACTCTAATTCAGTTAAAACTACTAAAAATACGCAACACGACCATGTTAGCATGCATATGCGATAAACACACATGCAGATAGAGACAGAAAAGGAGAAAGAATCAAGGGTTTAAAGCAATAGCTGGAGTTCATTTACTGTCTTTTGAGTTTGATGTAAAGTTTTTGATTGCAGTTCGATCTTGCCGTCTCATTGGGGCCCAGTGCACCCTTTCAAACTTGTTTTGATGGTTTTCTGTCTTCTTGAAATCCAGTTGTAGTCTCTTCTTTTCGTGAGCGAGAGAGAGAGGGAGATGCTCTCCCCTCAGGTTCAGATGCAGTCTAACTTCAAACTGATCTGTGAACACAATTCAAACCAAACAGACCAGCAGGCCAGTCATGTGACTAGTTTTTATTTTAAACAACGTGCCCGGCAAAGTTTTGTGGATGCTTTCAATCTTACTAGACATCCTCAGTAGGGGGCTGGAATGCTGGTGTTCACACATTCAATGTCTTGTGATCAAAATCCATTTGGTTAATTGAATCAGGGAGCAGTTCCATTGTCTTCTCCAGGCAACTGTCTCTTAGAATGCAAATGTTTCCAGCCACTGTCCTGTTAGAATGCAGGTGCAGACATGTTTTCAGTCCATTAAGAGTTTAAAATTAATGTTCCTTATGGCAAAATTAATATCCCTCATTCTTGGCAGGTGTGGCTTTCATCACACTACCCTCAGTACTTTTTCAAGTGGTGTTTAACATGGAGGAACACTAATCCATCAGCTGAGGGAGGACAGTAATCAGCAGGAGGTTTCCTTGCCCCTGTTTACCCTGATGCCATGAGACGTCATGGGATCTGAAGTCAATGTTGAGGACTCCCAGGATCACCACCTCTGGTGGGTCTGTCCTGCTGGTGGGACAGAATATACCTTAGGATGCTGATGAGGAGTCTCGGACATTGGCTGTAAGGTATGATTTGGTGAGTATGATTATGTCAGGCTGCATTTGATTAGTCTGTAGGACAGCTCACCCAATTTTGGCATAAGGCTCCAGATGTTGGTGACGAGGACTTTGCAGGGTCAACTAGGCAGGGTGTGCCTTTGTTATTTCCGGTGCCTCGATCAATGCCAGGTGTTCCATTTGGTTTCATTCTTATTTTACTTTTCGGTAGTGGTTTGATACAACTGAAGTGGCTTGCTAGGCCACTTCAGAGGGCAATTAAAAGTCAACCACATTGCTGTGGGTCTGGAGTCCAGACTGGGTAGGATGATAGATTTCCTCCTCTGAAAGGCAGTAGTGAACCTGATGAGTTATTAAACAACAATCTGGTAGCTTTATGATCATTATTAATGAGACTGGCATTTTATTTCAGTTTTATTAATTAATTGAATTTATATTCCCCCAGCTGTTGCGGTGCGATTTGAACTCATGCCTCTGGAGCATTAGTCCAGGTCTCGTGATTACTAGTCCAGTAACATTAACACAATATTAACTCCTCCTCCTCCCCCCCACCCACCACCCAAGCCCCTCATATGGATGGTACTTTCCTGTAGCTTATATGAACTTTGGACCAATGAAGTTATATATAACTATTCCATAACAAAAACAGTCCCTAAACAAAATGGCTACAAAAATCCCTAACAGCTTAAACCAACTTTCCAGCAACTTAGCAGAACAACGGTGAAGATTGCTTTAACTACGACTACTTTAGCCTGCTTCATGACGGTTCCTGCTAGGTTCTAATGGACAGGCTTAAGAATGAGGGAACCAGATGCCCCTAAACGCATTTCCCAAAGGATGCTAATTAGTGTTGCCAACACTGGTTGGATAAATACCTGAAATAACTGGAGAGTTAATCATGTGGCATTTGATCATGTGATATATGATCACCCAACAATCACATGATGTCAAATCACATGACATTTGCCCACTGCCTATAATGCACAAGAACATTTTAAAATTCAATACACAATTTAGACAGAAGTGTTTTTGAAATCATGTTATGTTTACATTTATTATGAGTGGCCAAGAACAAAACATATGGCAAATACCCATAAACACTAGCAACACAGTCCTGTCCTTACATTGAGAATACCCTCCATCGTGTTGTGTGACACTGCCACCATGCTAAATGGGAGAGCTTCAGATCAGATCAAAACTGGGTACCCATCGGCAGCAGAATTGTGTTCAAACACAATCTGTAACCTCATGGTCTGACATATCCCTCACTCTATCATTACCAGCAAGCCAGGGGATCAACCCTGGTTCAATGAAGAGTGCAGAAGAGCATGCTAGGAGCAGCACCAGGCATACCTAAAAATGAGGTTCCAACCCAATGAAGCTACAACACAGGACTACTTATATGCCAAACAGCAGAAGCAGCATCCAATAGACAGTAAGCGATTTGTTACATCTGAGGTTGGAGAAATGCACTGTCTTTCTCTAGTTCCATTACTCCACTGGTCACAGCATATATTTAAATGTTTTATCCAGTTACCAATATAGTCAATTATATATTTTATCTACATTAGCTTCAGAAGAAAAATCCACAAACCAGGTTTCTTTAATAAATGACAAAATTGTTGATTTATTGTTAAGCAACACTTATTCAATAAAGATGCAAAGCTTATTAACACACAGTTTGAAATATGAAAGTATAAATATCTGCCCTTCTAAAATATCCTAACACATGCACACACACACGGGTAAAGAACAAAATAAAGAATAATGAAAAAACTGGCTCTGCAGAGATTAACTTAAAAAAAAACTTTGGCCAAGTATTATGACCAGGCGAGAAAGGTGTCTAGGGGTCTCTTTCAGCCATCAACTGGTCTTATTGCAAGAGGATTTAATGTTTTAACACACTTAGTGAATACTTATTCACTGCTTTCCAATTATAAGGCAAAGAAATGAGCATCAAACAGGCCTTCTTAGGTTTAAAGAAGAAAAGTGAAATTTATTAACACTTAAACTTAAACTCTAATTCGGTTAACATCTCCGGATACACGCCGCGCCCCACGCTAGCATACATACGTGATATGCACATGCAAATAGAGACAGAAAAGAGCAGAAGAAAAAAACAAAATAGAGCGAGGTCTGGGGCAATATCAAAAGAGTTTCTTGTATCAGTGCTTCGAGCTCACTGTAGTCCTTTTGTAGGTAGTCCTGCTTTTTGCTGGGACCCAGTAGTCTTCTTAAACCTTGTTCACTGGAGGAAACCTTTCTCTCTTGGGGTTCATATGACTTCAATGGTTTCCGAGGCTGGCGAGAGCGAGATGGGAGAAGACAGGAGAGAGGTCTTTTTAGTCCAGGAGCATACAGCTTTCTGAGTTTTAAAGCTCTGTGGCAAGTTCAAATTTTTTTAAAACAACAGCCAGTCATGTGACTAAACTGGTCAACTGGTCTGACCACATCTGTTTGTGCATTTGGTCATCTTAGCAGTTAACCTGGAATGCTAGCCTCTCCACCTTCAACATCTGGTAATCAAAAGTCCATTGTGGGTTAAATTGGAGCAGGGAGTGGTCCCTTTGTTCTTTCCAAGCACTGTCTGTTACTATGCAAATGTCTTTCCAGTCAGGGGCTTGGCAACTCCTTGTAATAGGCCTTCTTTTCTTCCCAGCAACAATTTTAAAATTTAATGTCCATGTGGCAAAATATCCGTCCCTCATTCTTGGCAGGTGGGGGCCTGCATGACACCAAGTTATTGTCAATTCTTGAAGCAAAAGGATAAGATATGGAACGTTCCAGATGTCCCTTTTGATCTGGTGTCCGGGTCCACATAGATGGCTGTCACTGAGATCTTTCTGGAGCAGTTCCATTCAGGAGACATCGAGTAGTAGTCTTGCAGGCTTTTCGGGAGAATTACTGCATAAGTGGGTTCAGCTATCCCACTGGATTCTCAGAAGACTTTTCAAAACAGATGGCAAAGGATGAGTTGGGTGGCTTCTCGCTTAGCAGGCTATCCACCAACTGAACTCCAAACAAAACCAAAACTCCTAACAGACATAAACCCAGACATGTGAATTCTCTAAGTTCAAATAGTCCCATAGTCCATAAGGCTCCGGCTGTTTACTTAGCTTAAGAAATGTGACTTCCAGTAAGTGTTTTTAAACAAAGTCCCAAGTGTCCTTCCAGTGATCCTTTCAAAAAAAAACAAATCCAGGCATCTTCTCAGTAATTTTCCACAAGTCCTCAAAAAAATATCAATAATGGAAGCACATCCATGACATCTCTCCAATGAGATAGCTGAGGCAAATGTAGAGGTTAAAGCAAGCAAGTCCAGTAGGCAGGCCGGGCAGGGGCAGGACAGGGAGCATGGAAGGTCTGGTAGGCTAAACTGCATTTACTTTAATGCAAGAGCCTTACAGGTAAGGTAGATGAACTCAGAGCATGGATCAGTACATGGGATTGTGAAATTATAGCTATTACGGAAACATGGTTGAGGGATGGGCAGGACTGGCAGCTCAATGTTCCGGGGTATTGATGCTTCCGGCGTGACAGAGGTGGAGGTAAGAGAGGAGGGGGAGTTACATTATTGATTAGGGACGGCATCACGGCAGTACTTAGAGAAGTTATCCCAGGGGGAACATCCAGCGAGGCCATATGGGTAGAACTTAGAAATAAGAAAGGGATGATCACTTTGATGGGATTATACTATAGGCCCCCCAATAATCAGAGGGAATTGGAGGAGCACATATGTAGGGAAATCACAGATAGGTGTAGGAATTATAGGGTTGTAATAGTAGGTGATTTTAACTTTCCTAATATTGACAGGGACTGTCTTAGTGCGAAGGGATCAGATGGGGAAGAATTTGTTAAGTGTTTCCAGGATAGTTTTCTGAAGCAGTATGTGGATGGCCGTACTAGAGAAGGGGTTACACTCGACCTCCTCTTAGGAAATGAGGCTGGGCAGGTGGTTGATGTGTCAGTGGGGGAGCACTTTGGGACCAGTGACCATAACTCTATTAGCATCAAGATAGTTATGGAAAAGGATAGGACTGGTTCTCAGGTTGAAGTCCTAAATTGGGGGAAGGCTAATTTCGATGGCATCAGACAGTAACTCTCAAGAGTTGAATGGGAGAGGCTGTTTACAGGTAAAGGGACGTCTGGCAAATGGGAGGCTTTTAAAAGTGAGATAGTAAGAGTTCAGGGCTGGCATGTTCCTGTTAGATGGAAGGGCAAGGCTGGCAAGTTTAGGGAACCTTGGTTGACGAGGGATATTGAGGGTCTGGTCAGGACAAAGAAGGAGGCATATGTCAAGTATAGGCAGCTGGGATCAAGCAAGTCCCTCGAGGAGTATAGGGGATGTAGGAGTATACTTAAGAAGGAAATTAGAAGGGCGAAAAGGGGCCATAAGATTTCCCTGGCAGATAAGAATCCTAAAAGATTCTATAAGTATATTAAGAGTATAAGGGTAGCTAGGGAGAGAGAAGTCCCCTTAAGGATCAGTATGGTAATCTATGTGTGGAGCCACGGGAAATGGGTGAGGTCTTAAATGAATACTTCTTGTCTGTATTTACCGTGGAGAAGGTCATGGAAGCTAGTGAGTTCAAGGGAGGGAACAGCGATATCCTGGAGCATATCAACATTACAAAGGAGGAGATGTTGGAGTTTTTGAAGCGCATTAAGGTGGACAAATCCCCAGGGCCTGACTAGGTGTAGCCTAGGATGCTATGGGAAGCAAGGGAGGAGATTGCTGGGGCCCTGGCAGAGATTTTTTTATCATCGTTAGCCACGGGTGAGGTACCTGAAGACTGGAGGATAGCTAATGTTGTGCCTTTATTTAAGAAGGGCAGCAGGGATAAGCCAGGGAACTACAGGCTGATGAGCCTTACATCAGTGGTGGGAAAGTTGTTGAAAGGGATTCTGAGAGACAGGATTTATATGCATTTGAAAGGGCAAGGTCTGATTAGGGATAGTCAGCATGGCTTTGTGCGTGGGAAATCATGTCTCACGAATTTGATTGAGTTTTTCGAGGAGGTGACCAAGAGGATTGATGAGGGCAGGGCGATGGACATTGTCTGCATGGACTTTAGGAAGGCCTTTGACAAGGTCCCTCATGGTAGGCTGGTCCAGAAGGTTCGACCACATGGGATCCAGGGTGAGCTAGCCAATTGGATACAAAATTGGCTTGGTGATAGGAGGCAGAGGGTGGTAGTGGAGGGTTGTTTTTCAGATTGGAGGCTGGTGTGCAGCAGGGATCAGTGCTGGGCCCTCTGCTGTTTGTCATATATATTAATGACTTGGATGTGAATGTAAGGGGCATGATTAGTAAGTTTGCAGATGACACCAAAATTGATGGTATAGTGGACAGTGAAGAAGGTTGTCTCAGGTTACAACAGGATATAGATCAACTGGAAAAATGGACAAGGGATTGGCGAATGGAATTTAATGCACACAAGTGTGAAGTGATGTATTTTGGGAAGTTAAACCAGGACAGGACATATACAGTAAATGGCAGGGCCCTGGGGAGTGTTGTTGTGCAGGGAGACCTTGGGGTGCAAGTACATAGTTCCCTGAAAGTGGAAACACAGGTACACAGGGTGGTGAAGAAGGCGTATGGCATGCTTGCCTTCATCGGCCGAGACATTGAGTACAAGTGTTGGGACGTCACGCTACAGTTGTACATAACATTGGTTAGGCCGCATTTGGAGTACTGTGTGCAGTTCTGGTCGCCGCACTACAGGAAAGATGTGATTAAGCTAGAGAGGGTGCAGAAAAGATTCACAAGGATGTTGCCTGGTTTGGAGGGCTGGAGTTATAAAGAGAGATTGGATAGGCTGGGTCTGTTTTCCCTGGAACGAAGGAGGCTGAGAGGGGACATGATAAAGGTATATAAAATTATGAGAGGCATAGATAGGGGAGATAGCCAGACTCTGTTTCCCATGGTAGGGGTGACTAAAACTAGAGGGCATAGATTTAAGGTGAGAGGGAGGAGGTTTAAAGGGGATCAAAGGGGTAAATTTTTCACACAAAGGATAGTGGGTATCTGGAATGAGCTGCCAGAGGAGGTGGTGGAGGCAGGAACAGTAACAACATTTAAGTGGCATCTGGACAGGTACTTGAATGAGCAAGGCATAGAGGGATATGGAATTAATGCAGGCAGGTGGGATTAGTATAGATAGGCATTATGGTCGGCATGGATGCGGTGGGCCGAAGGGCCTGTTTCTGTGCTGTATGACTCTGTGACTCTATTTAAAGAATGAGGTGCTGATGAGGAAGTGGAGACCTCCTCACAGACCTGCAGATGAAGAGTGGACATTGGTCCACCAGGTAGTGGTGCCGCCGAGATATTGTGGGGAAATATTGAGAGCAGCCCACGAGATTCCAATGGCTGGACACGTCGGTATCCAAAAAACCCAAGCCCACATTAGACCACATATTGAATGGCCACAACTCCACAGGGATATGGTGGAGTTCTGCAAAGCTTGCCACATGTGCCAGGTTGTGAGGACACCCCAACCTGCAATAAAACCTGCACTCTTAATTCTCATACCAACTTTTGGGGAACCCTTCAGCAGAGTGCTGGTGAATTGTGTGGGATCCCTGCCAAAAACAAAAGGGGGGGCTTCCAGTTCTCATCATTATGGATGTGGTTACCCGATTTCCAGAGGCTATCCCCTAAGAACTATCTCTGCCAAGGTAGTGGTGGAGGGGATAAGCCAATTCTTTACTCGATATGGGCTGCCTGTTGAGATCCAGTCAGATCAGGGCACAAATATCACATCTGGTATCTTTCAAAGGGTCATGAATAATCTGGGCATAACTCAACTAAAGTCCTCAGCCTACCACCCACAGTCACAAGGGGCTTTGGGATGGTACCACCAGACCCTTAAGGCAATGATCAGGGCATACTGCTATGAGTACTCACCATGACTGGGACAAAAGGCTGGTATTTCTTCTGTTTGCTACCAGGAACTCACCCAATGAGTCCACTGGCTTTAGTCTCTTTGAATTAGTTTATGGACAAAGTGTGAGGTCCTCTTAAACGAATCAAGGAGAGGTATTTGGGACACAGGGATGAGCCTTCCATGTTAGACGACATCTCCATGTTCCATGTGCAGCTCACGAGAGACTGTGCAGTAGCTCAGGAATAGCTAAAAACCTCCAAGACAGCTATGAAAAGGCAGGCAGATAAACATGTCAAGGCCAGAACATGTCAGCCCGGAGACCATGCGTTAGTGCTATTACCAACACAGGGTAAACCACTGAAAGCCTCGTTCAGTGGCCCATACAGAGTAGTAAAGAGGATTAGTGAGGTGAATTATTTAATTGACACCCCAGACCAGAGGAAAAAGCAAAGGCTGTGTCACATCAATATGTTAAAGTAGTATCACAGCCAGAAAGGGGACAAACAAGTACAAGTCTGTCAGGCAGTCAGGAAGGAGGAGGGTGAAAAGGACAGTGAGGATGAGTTAGAAGGAGGCCTGGAGGATTCCCAAATTGAACCCCGAACCACCTGGTTAGCTGACACTGAAACGTTAGGGTATTTAGACACAGTACTCTCCTATTTAAACGTAGAACAGAGAGCAGACTTAACAAGGCTGCTCACAGCGTTTAAAGAGATCTGCAAAGACAAATCAGGGTTCACAACCCTAATCCTACACAATGTGGATTTGGCAGAGACCCCTCCCAAAAAACAAAATCCCCATTGCCTAGATCCCAGGAAACTGACCCAAGTTCAGGAGGAAATTCAGTATATGCTGGAGCGCAAGCTGATTGAGCCCAGTCAGAGCAGCTGGGGTTCCCCAGTTGTGTACATGCCCAAGCCCGATGGCTCAACATGGCTCTGAATTGATTACAGGAATGTTAACAGTGAGCAGAGCTGACTCCTAGCCAATTCCTCGCCTGAAAGACTGTATCGATAGAGTAGGAAATGCCACCTACATTAACAAAATAGCCTTGATAAAAGGAATGTGGCAGGTTCCTTAACCCCCCTAGCTAAAGAGATTTGGGCTTTTGATGCCCCAGATGGCTTATTTCAGTGCTGAGTGATGCCGTTTGGATTAAGAAATGTCTCAGCCATCTTCCAAAGGCTAATGTACCAGCTAGTGGCTGGCCTATCCCACTGTGTAGTGTACCTGGATGATCTGTTAGCGTACAGTGACACTGGGGAGACCACCTAGAGCAGTCAGAAGCCCTCTTCCGAAGATTACAGTCGGCTGACCTCATGGTAAATCCTGCAAAGAGCGAGTTCACTAAAGCTCAAGTAACCTACCTGGGGCATATTGTGGGTCAAAGGCAGGTGCTGCCCAGAGCAGCAAAGGTACAGGCGCTGATGGATTTTCCCGTCCCCACAACCAAACAGGAAATAATGCGATTTTTGGGGATGCGTTGGTTTTACCACAAGTTCGTCCCAAACGTCAACACAATAGCTCCCCGACTGACAGACTTATTACAGAACAGAGTGAAGATAGTGTGGTCAGGGAGGTTCCAAACAGCTTTTGAGAGGCTGAAAGCCATCTTAACCAGCGAACTGATGCTGACAGCTCCAAACTTTAACAAACCATTTAAAGTGGCAGTTGATACTAGTGACCTAGGAGTAGGTGCCATCCTGCTCCAAGATGATGAATCAGGCATTGAGAGGCCAGTTGGGTATTTCTCTAAAAAAACTAAACATACATCAAAAGAGATACTCCACTGTGGAAAAGGAAACTCTGGGACTGTTGCTGGCTCTCAAGCACTTTGAGGTATATGTCCAAAATATGGAGACCATAGTCTATAATGACCACAATGCTTGAGCATGTGTGGAGAAATTCAAGACCAAGAATGCAAGGTTTTTCGATGGAGCCTGCTTTTGCAACCCTACCACCTAAAGAATACCCACATTGGAGAAAAAGAAAAGCTGATGCTTTAGCCAGAGTCTAACCGAACACATAAACATTCCAGATGAAAACTAAACCAGAGCATAGCTATGGCAGTGTGAGATTGAGAAATGAGTGTTTGAAGATGAATGCTTGTGTACAGTTTATTTTTTTTATGACCTTATAATAGAATGCTCCTGTCATCACATCTCATTCAGCATGGTGTGGAGGTATCACGAAAGCGTGCTAGACCGGCTGGAAACCAGAATTAAATTTTTAAAAAGGAACAGATAAAAGGTGACGGCTAGCAGCTAAAATGGCCACTGCAATTTGCATCAAAATACCCCACCTTTCAATACATCGAGATGGAGACATAGTGTCTGCTCAGACCCCAGCAAAAACAATGACCTGGGAATTTTGAGTGAACTACCTGCCCTGTCCCCATTAGCAAGACATTCAAGGCAATCACTGGGACATTAAACTGGTGGAAACAAACCACTCAAATGCAATCACTTGAACAGTGGGATCCTGGTTGAGAGAAAGGAATTCCTAGACACAAACTGATTAAGTTGTAAGAGGAAATACACACTGGGTGACGGTTATGTGACAGGCCCCACCATCTATGTGTGTTAAGCTGGTTTATCTCACTCTGAAGACCAGACAAGTATCTAGACACAGACCAGAGAAGACCCAAGTGGGGTCAAGCTTCGAACCCTGTCTGCTGGCCATAACTACGTAGGCCTGCTGCAGACAAAACCTCATGCAGGAAACCATCTGCATCGCTCTCTCCAGGAAAACCCCGCATCAGCTGGCCATATCTGGAATTCAGAAGCCTTAGGACCACAGAGTTCAGCCGGAAGACAACCAAATCACCAACCACCACAGACTGTACACTCCTTTTTATTGCTCCAGACTCTAATCTGACCAATCTATCTTTCCCACTCTGTAACCTATTTATGTGTGTATGTGAACCTCAAGTGTGTGTGTGTGTGAAAGCGAGAGCATCATTTATTATTTTACTTCGATCGTTTTAATTGCAATAAAACTAACCTTTTTGTTAAACTTAAGAAAACCTGTCCTATGATCATAGCGCGTAAATAATTAAACACTTATTGAATTGGCAAGCATTTCCACTTAAAAAGTGGTCAAATAAAGAGAGGGACAAGAGGGGCGCTCTTTGACCCCTCCTCATCTGATCGTAACACAAGATATATCATTTATTACAAATTGTATGGGATTTAGCAAAATATGTATGACACAGGAAGGTTGTTGGGAGACCAAGGTATGATCTGCATCTGTGGCTACTGTCACCAATGAGAAACACCTAATTAATAACATTTAAATACAACAAAAGTTACTTTATAATTCTATATCAAATATCTGCCCTTTTTGCACAGGCAGGTACTTCTCCATAAGCCAAAAGGGATCCAAAATGATTATGGTCTACTGCATACTGCATAAATAACTTCATAATCCCAAGTTGGGTAATCATGCAAAATGATAAGGGAATGGCCCATATTGCACGATGAAGAGGAAAGGAGATGGAGGATGAGAAGGAAGAAATGGAGGAAGCGGAGGTGACACCAGGAAGATTGGTGAAGCAAGCACTCATAAGAGACAATGGGACAAATTTTTAACTTGCCGCCAAGGATGAAACTGGCTTTGGGGAATCAGCCGCCCATTATAGAAACTGCCTGATTTTCATTGATTTTAATGGAATTAAAAATAAGGCTGTTTCTTTCACAGACGCTCAATCCTGAATGACAATTTTAAAACAGAGTTTCCCCTAGTTACTGCGTCAATGATGCAATAATATTTTAATCCTCCAGTTACAGTATACTACAATGATGCTAGAACTCCTTTATTTTTGCACATCCAGTATGGGCATCCCCTGTATTCTCTGGTAAAATATTTTGTAACTAATTAAAAATTATTAGTCTTATTGCACACTTTATCACTTACAGAGTGTAAAACATCATGAATGCAGGAAGTCTTTTGCCTTCGAGAAACTGATAGTCTCTCATTGAATATGTCAGACTACATCCAATGTCATGCGAACTACTTGTTTATAGTTATGGGGTGAAAGTACTATGCTATATTAAATGAACTCAGATCTAACACACATTGCCTGGCAATCTCATGTCTCCTGACAGCATTCAATTTTCCAGGCTGTGCCTTGGACTCTCTTGGATCAGAATTTGTTTGCTTGATGTTTCAGTTTAACGCCTCCATAGTATTTGATTTTGCTTGAATCAGCCCTGTGTGATTTGTCAGGCTGCACCAACACAGGCTCAATGATCACCTGCTTTGACAGCTCACCTGCCAGTTGAACAGTATTGGACCTTAAATCTCCCATTTGCTCATCGCATCTCCAGCACTTGAGAGGCTCCAAGATGATTAGCTCACTTGCCTCTCTGATTTTGCACCCAGCAGCCTTGATCAAGGAATTTGAAATTTCTTTTCGAAAATGATCTCTTAATAGGCGGAATAATGCAGCTTCATTCTGCTGGCAATATGCCTCTTCAGCTGCAAACCCACATCTGAAAATTGTGCATTTCCAACTCGTAATTGAAAGGATGGGAAAATCCTACAAAGGACATGTCTGAATTACTGGTCGGTGCTACCAGAGGGCAAGACTCCCTGTGACATCAAAAAATTCCCCCAAGTATTCTTTCACTTCATCATAAGACATTATATTGTTCCCACTAACCATTATGTAATTATTTTTATTTTTATCATTGGTTCTCTGTTACTGGGATCTTTATTTTTTGGGCAGTTTCTTTAACAAACTGCCGATCCTCAATGGCAATTTTACAACAGCTTTTCCCCTAGTAATTGCCTCACTGATGATATAATATTTTAATCTTCCTGCTACAGTATCCTGCAATGATGCTAAAACTGCTACATTTTTGCACATCCAGAATAAACGTTGTAGACGCTTTGCCAAGGAATGGGCATCCTATGTATTTTCTGATACATTATATTGTACTTAAGGAAAAATAGTCTTGTGGCAAATTTACCATTTACAGAGTGGAATATCCCATGAATGCAGCCAATCTTTTGCCTTTGAATTTTAAATTTCTTCTGTTCTCAAGTCAAAATCAGTATGAAATGTTTGTTATGATGCATTAAAATTTGTACAATATATTGGGTGCACTTGCCAAAACACAGTACACGCTTTACTGTCGAGTGACAGTATCAGCCTTTCTGTCCATACTTCTATGGGATTTTGTTAACAATTCAAAAGCCATCGGAAAACAACTAAATGATTGCCGTCCTTAAAGTCTGAAAAAGTTAAATGTGGTAAAGTAAGCGTGTGCAGAATTGTATGTTGTATCAAATGGGCTCCCAATCATTGCTCCCATAATTGGCAACTCACTGCACCAATTAAAAGGGTTGTTGGAGCGCGGAATGCTTTGTCATAGAGGGAGTGCAGCGAAGGTTTACCAGATTGATTCCTGGGATGGCGGGACTGACGTATAAGGAGAGATTGAGTCGGTTAGGATTATATTAGCTGGAGTTCAGAAGAGTGAGGGGGGAATCTCATAGAAACCTATAAATTCTAACAGGACTTGACAGGGTAGATGCAGGAAGGATGTTCCCGATGGCGGGGGAATCCAGAACCAGGGGTCATAGTCGAAGGAAACGGGGAAAACCTTTCAGGACTGAGATGAAGAGAAATTTCCTCACCCAGAGAGTGGTGAGCCTGTGGAATTTGCTACCACAGAAAGCAGTTGAGGCCAAAACATTGTCTGTTTTCAAGAAGGAGTTAGATGTAGGTCTTGGGGCAAAAGGGATCAAAGGATATGGGGAGAAAGTGGGAACAGGTTACTGAGTTGGACAATCAGCCATGATCATAATGAATGGCGGAGCATGCTTGAAGGGCTGAATGGCCTACTCCTGCTCCTAATTTCTATGTTTCTATGTCTTTCAGAATGATTGATGCAAAACTGATAATCTTTCAATATGCATGGTTATTATCAGTTTTGTTCTGACATTAGGTCATCAACCTGAAATGCTAACTCTGTTTCTCTCTCCACAGATGATGACTGGCTTGTTCGGAACTATGTTTGCTTGTGAAAGGTTCAAGCAGTGGTGGTAGTACACAAGTTGCCACTTATTCTGCTTGTTAAATCTTCGAATGACTGTCTGTTGCAAAGAATGATGATCAGCCTGTAGGAATATGACCTGAGAGTGTTGTGTTCTCTGGGCAACTTTTCGTGCAGTGCCAATGCTAGTCGATTAGAATGTGAAAACCAATGAGAAAGCTAAAGAGCATGTTCAAGCCTACACTGACATGGTTATTATCTGACCAATAGATGAATGTAATCACAAACAAGAAATAGAAGATGAAGTCTTTGAGATCCTCAGAAAATACAAGAGAGATGGCCACAACTGAAACAAAATTACTCCCCAGGAATTCAGAATACTGAGACTGTCAACAGTAATGCATGCAGTAAAATGGTAAATGCAAAATGCTTATGTAATGAAATACTACAAAAGATTCAACATAAAGAAACGTAGCAAATAGGCATAAAGCAGGTCATTGCTCACAAATTATTCATCCTACTCAACAGATAAGGTCAAGCACATCAATAATTGAAAGATATGGGGTAAGAAGACCTATTCATGAAATTGTAAGATTATTAGGTTACTTAAAGTTACTAACCAGAGTACTAATTGTTAAAATCCAGCTATTATACAGAGCACCTAACTTATTATCATAAACTAACATCTGGCTTTATTAGAATGCATCTTTGTGGTATGGTTAAAGTGAAAAAACTTAGGAAATAAGGGTTTTTTTATTCATTCATGGGATGTGGGCAACGCTGACCAGGCCAGCATTTATTGCCCATCCCTAATTTCCCTGGAGAAGGTAGTGGTGAGCTGCCTTCTTGAACCGCTGCAGTCCATGTGGGGTAGGTACACCCACAGTGCTGTTAGGAAGGGAGTTCCAGGATTTTGACCCAGCGACAGTGAAGGAACGGCGATATAGTTCCAAGTCAGGATGGTGTGTGACTTGGAGGGGAACTTGCAGGTGGTGATGTTCCCATGTATTTGCTGCCTTTGTCCTTCTAGTTGGTAGAGGTCGCGGGTTTAGAAGGTGCTGTCTAAGGAGCCTTGGCGCGTTGCTGCAGTGCATCTTGTAGATGGTACACACTGCTGCCACTGTGCGTCAGTGGTGGAGGGAGTGAATGTTTGTAGATGGGGAGCCAATCAAGCGGGCTGCTTTGTCCTGGACGGTGTCGAGCTTCTTGAGTGTTGTTGGCGCTGCACCCATCCAGGCAAGTGGAGAGTATTCCATCACACTCCTGACTTGTGCCTTGTAGATGGTGGACAGGCTTTGGGGAGTCAGGAGGTGTGTTACTCGCCTCAGGATTCCTAGCCGCTGACCTGCTCTTGTGGCTATTCCAGTTCAGTTTCTGGTCAATGGTAACCACTAGCATGTTGATAGTGGGGGATTCAGCGATGGTAATGCTGTTGAATGTCAAGGGGAGATGGTTAGATTCTCTCTTGTTGGAGATGGTCATTGCCTGGCACTTGTGTGGCGTGAATGTTACTTGCCACTTATCAGCCCAAGCCTGGATATTGTCCCGGTCTTCCCGCATTTCTACACGAACTGCTTCAGTATCTGTGGAGTCATGAATGGTGCTGAACATTGTGCAATCATCCGTGAACATCCCCACTTCTGACCTTATGATTGAAGGAAGGTCATTGATGAGGCAGCTGAAGATGGTTGGGCCTAGGACACGACCCTGAGGAACTCCTGCAGTGATGTCCTGGAGCTCAGATGATTGACCTCCAACAACCACAACCATCTTTCTTTGCGCTGGGTATGACTCCAGCCAGCGGAGGGTTTTCCCCCTGTTTCCCATTGACCTCACTTTTGCTAGGGCTCCTTGATGCCATACTCGGTCAAATGCTGCCTTGATGTCAAGGGCAGTCACTCTCGCCTCACCTTTTGAGTTCAGCCCTTTTGTCCATGTTTGAACCAAGGCTGTAATGAGGTCAGGAGCTGAGTGGCCCTGGCGGAACCCAAACTGAGCGTCACTGAGCAGGTTATTGCTAAGCAAGTGCTGCTTGATGGCACTGTTGATGATACCTTCCATCACTTTACTGATGATGGAGAGTAGGCTGATGGGGCGGTAATTGGCCGGGTTGGATTTGTCTTGCTTTACGTGTACAGGACATACCTGGGCAATTTTCCACATTGCAGGGTAGATACCAGTGTTGTAGCTGTACTGGAACAGCTTGGCTAGGTGTGCGGCAAGTTCTGGAGCGCAGGTCCTCAGTACTATTGCCGGTATATTGTCAGGACCCTTTGCAGTATCCAGTGCCTTCAGTCGTTTCTTGATATCACGCGGAGTGAATTGAATTGGCTGAAGTCTGGCATCTGTGATGCTGGGGACTTCAGGAGGAGGCCGAGATGGATCATCAACTTGGTACTTCTGGCTGAAGATTGTTGCAAATGCTTCAGCCTTATCGTTCGCACTGATGTGCTGGGCTCCCCCATCATTGAGGATGGGGATATTTGTGGAGCCACCTCCTCCAGTTAGTTGTTTAATTGTCCACCACCATTCATGGCTGGATGTGGTAGGACTGCAGAGCTTAGATCTGATCCGTTGGTTATGGGATCACTTAGTTCTGTCTATTGCATGCTGCTTACGCAGTTTGGCATGCAGATAGTCCTGTGTTGCAGCTTCACCAGGTTGACACCTCATTTTGAGGTTTGCCTGGTGCTGCTCCTGGCACGCCCTCCTGCACTCTTCATTGAACCAGGGTTGGTCTCCTGACTTGATGGTAATGGTAGAGTGGGGGATATGCCGGGCCATGAGATTACAGATTGTGCTTGAATACAATTCTGCTGCTGCTGATGGCCCACAGCGCCTCATGGATGCCCAGTTTTGCATTGCTAGATCTGATCGAAATCTATCCAATTTAGTATGGTGATTGTGCCACACAACATGATGGACGGTATCCTCAATGTGAAGGCGGGACTTCGTCTCCACAAGGACTGTGCGGTGGTCACTCCTACCAATACAGTCATGGACAGAAGCATCTGCAGCAGGCAGATTGGTGAGGACGAGGTCAAGTATGTTTTTCCCTCGTGTTGGTTCCCCCACCACCTGCCGCAGACCCAGTCTAGCAGCTATGTCCTTTAGGACTCAGCCAGCTCGGTCAGTAGTGGTGCTACCGAGCCACTCTTGGGTGGGGGACTTCAATGTCCATCACCAGAGTACATTTTGTGCCCTTGCCACCCTCAGTGCTTCCTCCAAGTGGTGTTCAACATGGTGGAGTACTGAGTCATCAGCTGAGGGAGGGTGGTAGGTGGTAATCAGTAGGAGGTTACCTTGCCCATGTTTGACCTGATGCCATGAGACTTCATGGGGTCTGGAGTCAATGTTGAGGACTCCCAGGGCAACTCCCTCCCTCCTGTATACCACTGTGTCACCACCTCTGGTGGGTCTGTCCTGCCGGTGGGACAGGACATACCCAGGGATAGTGATTGCAGTGTCTGGGACATTGTCTGCAAGGTATGATTCTGTAAGTATGACTATGTCAGGCTGTTGCTTGACGAGGCTGTGGGACAGCTCTCCCAACTTTGGCAAAAGCCCCCAGATGTTAGTAAGGAGGACTTTGCAGGGTCGACAGGGCTGGGTTTGCCATTGTCGTTTCCGGTGCCTAGGTCGATGCCGGGTGGTCTGTCCGGTTTCATTCCTTTTTATTAACTTTGTAGCGATTAGGTACAACTGAGTGGTTTTTAGGCCATTTCAGAGGGCATGTAAGAGTTAACCACATTGCTGTGGGTCTGGAGTCACATGTAGGCCAGACCAGGTAAGGACAGCAGACTTCCTTCCCTCAAGGACATTAGTGAACCAGATGGGCTTTTACAACAATCGACAATGGTTTCATGGCCATCATTAGACTAGCTCTTTTTAATTCCAGATTTATTAATTAAATTCAAATTCCACCTTCTGCTGTGGTGGGATTTGAACCCATGTCCCCAGAGAAATACCCTGGGTCTATGGGTTACTAGTCCAGTGATAATACCACTACCCCACCGCCTACCGTACAGTATAGACAAGATGTCAAGGCAGAGGGATTCTGGGACGTTATGTCAAGTTTTAAAATGCTTACTTGCAGCAAAAGGGTGAGACCTTGAGAACAGTCAGTGAAAACAGCTCTCTGGAGATTTGTCTCGTAGTGAGATAAGGAACCTCCAAATGTAGAAGCATTGAGATAAAGTAATCAACACAAAGTAGGTAGTACAAGCTGCGCAAATTCGAAAGGTTAGCAACCATCACAAAATGATCTTTGGTTGATTAAGAAAGGCATCTTTTAATACAAGTCTAATCACTGATTGGGAAAGGGGAGGGTTAATTGGAAAGCTGCCAGGATAAAAGAAGTTTTGTCTTTGATACTGCACGGCAGAGAATTTTCAAACAACAACAAGTGATAAGAGAGAGAGGCCGAACAAAAACTTGAAGACCAAAAGCTGCAAGAGAAAGAGTTGTCCGCTCTGCCGTACAGTCTCTAATATGGGTCATATCTGTGTTAGGCTGTTAATCACTGCCTGAGTTTGTGACTATGGTTTATCTGAAAACTTACTCAACCAATCTTACAAATTAAACACTCAGAACGATCTAAAGTGTCTAAGTTGATTAAAAATAGTTATCGGTTTCAATAATTATAACTCTGCATTATTGCAGGATCACAAAACATGGCCACAATAAAAATAATAAAAGAATCACTTTGATACGAATAAGTATCAATGGCCTATAGTTATGGGTACATGAGGGTTGTAATTGTGGTGACTGTGTGAGCAGGAGTAGAGGTTGAACAACTGTGGGCTACTGTTTCTAAACCACAATTGAGTTGTTAATATGTTTAATAATTTGATCTTGGATTAAAAGTAATGTCCAAACAAGAACTTTACTAAATCGGGGTTGAGTTTTTCCATCTTACACTGAAAACTGCCTCTCCTGCTGAGATCTCAGCATACACCATCAGACCTGCAGGGTCTATGTTTATGGGTCAGAACAAAAAACAACACAGTGCATCTACAGAATCACAGAATTGTTACAGCGTCGAAGGAGGCCATTCACCCCATCGTATTTGCATCGGTTCTCCGAATGAGCAATTCACCTAGTGCCACTCCCCCGCCTTCTTCCCGTAACCCTATACGTTCTCTTTGTCATATAACAGTCTAATTCTCTTTTGAATGCTTCAGTTGAACCTGCCTCCACCATGCTCTCAGGCAATGCATTCCAGACCTTAACCACTCGCTGCGTGAAAAAGTTTTTCCTCATGTCGCTTTTGCCCTTCTTTTAACAATTACTTTAAATATGTGCCCTCTCATTCTCGATCCTCTCATGAGTGGGAACAGTTTCTCCCTATCTACTCTGTCCAGACCCCTCATGATTTTGAAAATCTCTATCAAATCTCCTGTCAGCCTTCTCTTCTGCAAGGAAAACAGTCCTAACCTCTCCAATTTATCTTCATAACTGAAGTTCCTAATTCTTGGAATCATTCTTGTGAATCTTTTCTGCACCCTCTCTGAACCCTTCACATCCTTCCTAAAGTACAGCGCCCAGAACTGGATGCAATATTCCAGCTGTGGCCGAACTAGTGTCTTATACAAGTTCAACATAATCTCCTTGCTCTTGTACTCTATGCCCCTATTAATAAAGCCCAGGAGACTGTATGCTTTATTAACTGCGCTCTCAACCTTTGCTGCCACCTTCAATGACTTATGCACATATACACCCAGGTCCCTTTGCTCCTGCATCCCCTTTAGAATTGGACCCTTTATTTTATACTATCTGTCCATGTTCTTCCTACCAGAATACATCACTTCACATTTCTTCGCACTGAACTTCATCTGCCACCTGTCTGACCATCACAGAGGTAAAATGAAAAATAGTCATTAAGAAATAAGGTTAATCAAATTGTACTAAGACTCTCATGAATTATACATTATTTCACTCTTTGGAATCATACAATATAGTGTGAAAAAACTTACCCAGAACAAACGCAGCTACATAATTTGACATATCTCCAAAACCAATAAAAAAGCACAGTGCGCAGAACAATTCCCAACTCCAAGAGGTCGTTTGAATGAAACTTAAGGTGATTTGTATGATCATAGCTCCATAGAGAACATTTTTTCTCCCATACCTTTGAAAAGCAAAAAAAAAATTAACACTTTAGTTATATTTTATATTTCTAAATACTTACTTTCATCAACTACCCCCTCTCCCACTTCTACAGTTATAAATAAACTTCTCTGTCTTAAGTAGCCACAATTTGGCTGCAGAATTACCCAATAGTTTCTGAAGCTGAGGAACATAGGAAGAGGAGTAAGCCGTTTAGCCTCTCGAGCCTGTTCCGCCCGTCATTCAATTAGATCATGGCTGATCTGCGACCTAACTCCATATACCTACCTTTGCCCTATAACATAGAAACATAGAAAATAGGAGCAGCAGTAGGCCATTCGGCCCTTCGAGGCTGCTCTGCCATTTATTATGATCATGGCTGATCATCCAACTCAGTAACCTGTTCCCGCTTTCCCCCCTCCGCCATATCCTTTGATCCCCTTCACCCCAAGAGTTATATCTAACTCCTTCTTGAAGACATACAATGTTTTGTCCTCAACTGCTTTCTGTGGTAGCGAATTCCACATAAACCTTAACACCTTTGGGTAACAGAAATTTACAAACCGCAGTTTTAAAGTTAACAATTGATATCACATTAATTGCCATTTGCAGAAGAGAGCTCCAAATTTATACCACCCTTTGCGTAAAGAAGCATTTCCTCATGTCACTCCTGAAAGGTCTGGCTCTAATTTGTGGACTACGACCCCGAGTACAGATTCCCAAACCAGCGGTTAGCAGTTTATCACTATCTACCCTATCTGTTTCCCTTAATATCTTAAAAACCTTGGTCAAATGACCCCTTAACCTTCTAAATTCTAGGAAATACAACTTTAGTTGTGTAATTTCTCCTCATCATTTAACCTTTGGAGTCCAGGTATCATTCTGGTAAATCTCCTTCCTAAGGTGTCGTGCCCAGGGCTGCTCACAGTAACTCCGGGTGTCGTCTAACCAGGGCTTTGTATAGCTGTAGTACAACTTCTATCCCCTTGTATCCTAGTCCTCTAGGTATAAAGGCCGGCATTCCATTAGCCTTTTTGATTATTATCTGTACCTGTTCATGACATTTTAATGATCCATGTACCTGGACCCCAAGTCTCTTTGGACCTCCACTGTTTTGACCTTTTCATGATTTAGAAATTACCCTGTTCTATCCTTTCTAGGTCCAAAGTGGATGACCTTATTTTTGCCAACATTGAAATCCATTTGTCACAGTTTTGCCCGATTATTTTATTTGTTAATATCTCTTTGTAATTCAATGTATCTCCATCTATACTGCAAAAATGCCTCCTACCTTGGTGCTATCAACAAACTTTCTATCGGCCTTCTACCCATCACCTAAGACATTAATAAGTACAATGAAAAGTTGAGGCCCCACCACAGATACTTGCAGGACATTCTGCCAATTAGAGCACCAGCCCATTATCCCTACTCTCTGTCACCTGCCACTCATTCAATTTCCTACCAGGTCAATAATTTGCCTCCACTTGCATGAGCTTCAACTTTAGCTAACAAACTCTTATGAGGGACTTTATAGAATGTCATCTGGAAGTTCATATAAATAACGTTGCCCATTCCCCTGTCCACTACTTTAGTCAACTGTCAAAAAAATTCAATCTTATTCATCAGGCATGACCTACCCTTTACGAATCAATGCTGGCTCTTTCTGATCAGCTGAAAGTTTTCAAAGTGTTCAGTCACTCTATGCTTAATTAGACCTTCTGCTCCTTCTTGGATCTCCAAGGCAGAGCAATAAAGGAATGATAGCTACACTGATACAAAGAAATCTCAACATCTACTCCAATTTTATATGAATAGCCACTGCCTGATGGATTGGTGGTCAAAGGTATTTTCCCGCAGAAGCTTTCCCACAAAGGATAGGTGGTACGGCATGGTCCAACTGGATGGAGCGTTCCGCGGCAATGTGACCAGACCCATCCTTCGCAACATTGGGGACAGATAGAACCACAGCACGTAGTGACACTTGGTGTTTGCATACTGGGGCTTTGCGCACAGCTTGATGCAGCTGCACACGAAGGTGGTCATCAGGATGAGGGCGACATTGGGTACATTTTTCCCATCCTTATCCAGAAGTTTGAACATCATGTCACTCCGGACCTGGTCCATTTTGGATCTCCAGATAAAGCGGAAAATGGCTCGGGTATCCTCCATAGTGCAGGGGTGGGGTATGGGCCAGACCTGTACCATGTACAGCAACAGTGTGAGCGCCTCATATCTGACGACCAGGTTCTTACCCATAATGGAGAGAGATCGCTGCTCCACATGCTCAGTTTATGGTGTACCCTGGCTACTTGCTCCTTCCAGGTTTTGGCACATGTCCTGGCCCTTCCGAACCATATCCCCAGAACCTTCAGGTAATCTAACCTGACGGTGAAGGGGACAAAGGATCGGTCAGCCCTGTTCTCAAAGAACATGGCCTCGCTCTTGCTGTGGTTAACTTTGTCTCCCGAGGCCAGTTCGAACTGGTCGCAGATGCTCATCAGTCTGCGAACGGACAGCGGATCCGAGCAGAAGACGGCGACATCGCCCATGTACAGGGACGTGAGTGTCACTGGCAAAGCCAACATTTATTGCCCTTGAACTGCATGGCTTTCAGAGTGTAGGTAAGAGTCAACCACATTATCATGGGTCTGGAATCACATGTAGGACAGCAGATTTCCTCCCCTGTAGGACATTAGTGAACCAAATGTTTTTTTTAAATAACAATCCAGTAGTTTCATGATGATTTATTAAAGAGACTAACATTTTTAATTCCATATTAAATGAATTCAAATCCCCCCTGCTGTTCTGGTGGGATCTGAGTTTATGTCACTGGAGCAGTAATCCAGGCCACTACATTAATAGTCTACTAACATTATCACTACGCTACCTTGCCTACACTACAACAACAGCTACACTTCAAAAGCACTTAATTAGCTGCGAAGAACTTCACCAATATGGTGGAAAGTGCTCTATAAATGCAAGTTCTTTCTTTATCATTACCATTTTGACTTCATGAAACATGACAAACATTATCATTTCAAAGTGACATATAACTGATATTTTGGGGCCTTGTCTGCGTATCAAGTGCTTGCTGAAAAAAATCAGGACTGACCAAACTTCTTTCCCCTCTGCACCATATTAACCACAATCCTGGTCTGAAAGGATATAAACTCTGTCGCATACTGTAGGTGGGTAGTGAACTAGCTATGCAGTGTGTTAAGAGTTCAAATCCCACCATGGCACTTTCTCAGGCAATTGGGCATTAAGCAATGAATGTAACCTTGCCAGCATCACCCTCATCCTGAGAACTCATTGAAGAAAAGTTGGAAATTTTCATGGTAACAGAAATCCCCAGTGTGCAGTGGCTGGAGACCCTCCTATTAACAGCAGCACTCAAGTAAAGGCAACACAACAGGAGAAGGCAAAACGGATGGTAGTGAAGGAGGCAGGAAAATGCGAGAAATGTTTGACAATGAAGGAGAAAGGGAAGGAGAAGTGGGTGGCATTAAAATTGAGAAGGAAGGAGGAAATGAGAGTGAAAAGGGCCGAAGCTGGGAGATGGGGAAGAATGTGGGACTGGAACTTTGGGGTGATGTAGGAAGAAGAGTGTCAATATTAACTGCAACAGGGAAACTGTTGCATAAACTGCTGCATAAACTGGGAGGTAAAGTGCCTCACTTTAAACTGAGTAGGTTGGGTGGGTGAAATGTGCCACCTTAAACTAAGGGGTAGAAATCCCAGGTTGAACTGGTGGGAGCAGTGCCACATGTACTGGAAATGTAGTATGTTGAACTGAGAGAAGGTTTTAGGGAGGCAAGGAGGTCCAGTTTGAACTGTGGGTGGAAGATGAATAACAGCAGCTTGCATTGAGGGGAGCAAGGATTGTGCCAGCTTCAAGGAGGTTGGAGAGGAAGAAAACTGCTGACTTCAAGGGGACAAGGGTTGGAAGAAAGTTGAATTTAGGGCAGAAGAAATGAGTTCCAGGTTAGATTGAAGAGTAAGTAAAAGTGCCAGTGCAAACCAAAAGGATTGGAGGAGGAGAGAATGAAAGGTGATTTTAACCCATTCTTCCTGCCAGGAATGGGATAGTCATATTGGTAAAATTGCCTCTGAAAACTTATCGTCTTGTTCCTGCTCCATTCACACCCACTGATGCATTAACTGGGCCCTTCTTTTAGATGGTCAAATCACCTACTTGCCTGACTTTTATGGAATCCTCATTAATATATGCTTATTGAGATCATGAAAGAAAAAGGGGCCCTAAAATCTAAGTTTTAAAATTCCGTTTCTGAGACCAGGAGAAGCAGGAGTGCACTTCCATGTCCCATGTCTGGGCCTGGGATCCTCTTCCTCCCATCCTACCAGATACCCTCCCCATAACTTACCTGTGTGTCAGCAAATCACCCTACCAGCTGTATCTTTACATCCTTTTCAGGCGGGAAGCTAGCCAGTGGGATGCAATTGACATCCAGGAGTTAAAATAGCCTGGGTCATAAATTGACAGTGTTGTTGGGGGTGTGGGGGAAATGGTTGTTGTCCCACTGGTCAACTGAATTCTACTCCCAGTTAAAATTCTTTGTTTAACTCTTTCAATGGTGTGTGATCCTGTACTTTATATTCTGGCCAATTGACTTAAGTAAGCTTAGGTACAGGAACTTGGATGCAAATCACCAATACTGTTCCCCGCTGATGGTGCTGTGACTCAAGATAACCTTTCAGCGCTGCAAGAGCCTGAACAGGGGTTCAAGTCTGCTGGACAGATTGTGATTGGATGAGAGAGTCAGCAGAGGAGGGCAATAATGATCAGTCTTCGGTAATGGGATGTTCTGGAAGCATACCCAAGATCAAGAGCAATGACAGTTTATTTCTTTGTGCCTGTGGTTATTGACAATAGCAGAGGCCATGAGTAAAAGCCAGAGAAAAACAACCAGGACTGAGTGCCCAACTCCCTTACCAATGCTTCAGGGAGAATGGCACTGTACAAGACAGAGAGGCATCACATTGCAGGGCAAACAGTGTCATTGAAAATAACTTTGATCCTACAAGGAGTTCTCAGTATGTATGATTAATGCTTAAACTGGGAAGTAAAGATATTGATTAGCTAAAAGCTTAGAGATTTTCTTTGCTTTTAGTCCAAAGTGATAAGGCTGTGGAAGAATAAGAGGACAAAAGTGAACCACCAAAGCAGATAGAAATGCCAATCAGGTCTGTTCAAATGTCTTTGGATGCCATGATCTCTGTGAAGATCGAAGCCGAGATTGAAACTAGGTCCAGAGGTCTGATTGACGAGTCACCACCCTAAAATGTTAACTCTGTTTCTCCCTCCACAGATGCTACCTTACCTGATGAGTATTTCAAGCATTTTCTGTTTTTATGCCAGAGATCAAAGGTTGCAGTCAGAGCCCAAGGTTGCAGCAGGACGTGGAGGTCAGAGGCTAAAATTACAACCAGATGCAGGAGGCAGAAATCTGAGTTAGGCATGCAGTGCCAAGTCAGGCCAAAGTATGTTTGATGGCACAAATGGAAGAAAATACACTTTGACCAGACACCAGACTGGTTCTACCAGCTTTCAGAAACCTCAGATGCCAGAATTTCACAAGTTGTCCTTTTGTTTCAGCAGCAAAGTAAAACAAGCTAAAAACTCCTAACAACAGGACCCTTTTTATGTGATCAAGTACAATCAATCAGCTGTATCTACATTCCCACGGGATTGACTCTCGTTACATTGACCTGCACTTGAAATGTTTTCTTTTTCAATTGAATACAAGGGTTGTAGGTGTACCTGTCTGAAATGTGTCCTGAGATGAACGCACCACTTGTCATCCCAAAATAAACCACTGACGTGGCCATGGGACCTTTCCAACCGTTCTCACAAACTAGATCCCACTGCAAGAAAGGCAAAATAAATAGTTACAATCATTCAAATACAGGTTCTCCTTTTGGAAAATAATCACTTCTATCTTCTAAAAATAAAATTATAATCGACTATAACATTTTTGTAAGTCTTATAAGGAGAGATTCGCAGCAGACTTTAATTCATTTTTGTTTCTGTTTAACAGCATTTCCCCAATTTTCCATCTTTTCACCTACAGCTCTTGGCAGCATGTAACTTTCTGGGCATCAGGAGCCCTCTGACACCTTAACCAAGTGGGCATTCTTCATAGAATCATAAAAAGTTGCAGCACACAAAATGGCTATTTATCTTCCTGCGGACAGATTTTTTTTATTCAAGAACCAGCTAGTCCCAATTTTGCGTTCAATTCACAGAATTTATGGACTCTGCTTCAATGGCAGTTTGAGGCAAATAGTTCCATATTCTGACCAAACAATTTTTTTTCTAACTGTCCCTTCAAATATTTTTGTAATTTTCTTTAATTTGAGCCCTCTTGTTAGCGTCTTATTGGTTAGTGGAAATAATTCCTCACTATGGCTGGAATTTTACATTGTGGCAGTGGCCCGCCCACTGGCGGAAAGGTTGTTGGGAGAGCCCGCCTCAGCCAGGCTGGGAAGCCATGCAGCAATTTTGCGTGGCCCAGGCCCTTAATTGGCCTCAGTTGGGACTTCCACCTCTCTGAGGCAGGAAGACCTGCCTCCAAGAGCTGCTGGCCAATCAGAGTGCTAGCAGCTCATCAGTCCCCAAAACACCACCAGGAGCAGTGGCCACTGCTGGGACTGCACCCAGCAAGAAGTGGCCAATGGATGGCATCCTTCAGGAAGGGAAGTGGGGCACAGGCTTTGCCGGGGAACAATCAGCGGGGCCCCGGTGAGGGATGGGGTGGGAGTCGGAGAGCAGTATTGATGGGGGGGGGGGGGGTGCAGTTTTAGCAGCGGTGGCCTATCCTGCTGGGGGGCCTTCCGTGGGGCATAGGGTGCCTGATCAGCAACCCCTCTGCACTCCGACTTCAGCTGCAAGGAGGACGCCAGTTATTACTGAGCGGCCGGCTTGGGTGCTGAAATACCCGTCTGCCGCTGGTAAAATACCAGCAGCAGTGGGAGGAGGCCCTTAAATGGCAATTAATTTGTCACTTAAGAGCCTCAATTGGCCTGGGGTGGACAGGCTGCTTGCCACCTGCCCCACCGCTGGTAAAATAGCAGTGAGGATAGGTAAGCAACAGGCATGGGGCCACCCCACCCCACCCTGTCTCCCATACTATTTTATGCCCCACTTCGCCTCCCAGCTCACTCTCGAGAGCAGGTATAAAATTCCGGCCTATAACAGTAATTTTACCCTCTCTGGATGTGGGAAACTCTGCGTTTATAGTCCATTTATGGTTGCTCTGAGCCAGTGGTAATGGACATTTTTCCTTGCACTGCTGTATTCCTTGTGGTGATGATAGCCCATAGACTGCATCTTGTTGTCCACCCGACAGCAGGTTCTGTGGTGGGGGGGTGCACTGGAGAATTGGAGCAGCAGCGACCACCAAAGAACTCGATGCCAGCATTGCCAGACCCAATCTTCCATGCATTGGGATAGGCTGATGATGCCCTTCCCGCCCAGAGATCAATTGAAGCCCTTAACTGGCCTATTAATGGCCACTTAAGGGCATCTTCGCGCTGCCGCTGGGATATTACCAGCGGCGGGTATGGGGCCTCTGCCTCCTGGAGAGGACGCCTTCGAAAATGAGGCGCCCTCCCTGCAGGATTGGGGTGGGGGTCCCTCCTCTATGGGCAATTTGTGGCCCACAGAGGACCCCCACGGAACCAATTCACCCTCTCCCCTGTACTGAACGGCCACCTACCCCACACACCCCCTCACCGGGGTCATCAGGTTACAAAGATGAATCAAGTTTAATAAGAAGTAAATTTAAACAGAAGTAATGGCAAACCATTATCAGATTATGACATTTACCAAAACAATAAATGTGTCAAAGTTCCAATAGATATTGGAAAGTAACGATTTTAGTTTGGACCAGGTATCTGTGATTGAAAGTTTTTGCATAAGATTGGATGTCGACTGGATGTCTACTAGCCTTGACCCACTAGCAACCTTGCAAAATAGAAATACAATAAAAAAAAATTCAGACTACTCCCTGGGTTAAATACTTCTACAGCTTCTTCAAATACTACCATGGGATCTTTAATATCCAATCAAACCAATGGGAACAGACAAGGGTGAATAACACCAAGAATAAATTAACTGGGCATTCATCCAGGCTGTCAATTGGCTTCCATAATTCCCTGTATAACAACTGTGATTTTAGAATGTAAATCGTTGTGTTTGAAGCACATTGAAATGTTATGAGAACTTGTTAACAATGTGATGTATAAATGACATTCGATCAATATAACAAAAAATGAAGTTTTTAATGCTCCAATGCAAGACAAATCTTCAACCTATCACAAGGCAGAATCATGTGCCACCGAATATAAATGAAATTTCCACAAACCTACAGACTAGAATGAAGATTAAGTGGTGATCAATTTTGTCTGGGAGCCACAAATATGGATCGCTGTCTGATTTCCTACACCCCACTCACTCATTCTGTATCAGTGCCAGAAGTCCTGCTGTCCAACAAATCTACCCTCATATCTCATTAAGACTGCGGTGAAAGAAAAGCCACATTGGCTGGAAACACCAGTTGCCAGTCTTTTATCCATCCTGCGATCGAGCATTGTTATATTGTTTTGCAGAGTGTAGAGAAATCCCATCTCTGACATCAAAGCGATCCAGTCTTGATAAGAATGGCTGGAATCCAGCCTTTACACAATCAGAGAAATATAGGTAGCTCATAAATTCTCAAGAAGACAATGACTGAAACATTTCCACAAAGGTTTGTGGGAGTTTAGCCAGATCTTCATGTTCATGACAGACACAGAAAATATTTTGGATAAATCCAAAAAGTGTGTACCAAATATCAATGTCAGAATCTTGCATATCCCTTCTCCCTACCGTTGAATTCCCTCCAAGATATACGGCTGAATTTTGTAGTCCCGCCACCGGGAGTGGCGGCGGGCGTGGACAATGGTGGCCATGCAGCATGGGAAACACGCAGCTGCGCCGCCATGATTACGTGGCGGGCGTCCACTTAACATATTGATGGTGCCGCCACCCCACTCCCCCAATCACATTGCAAGGTGGCATGGGTGACGATATTCACAGTGTCACCTGATGCAGGATCAGGTGTTGGTTCCATTTTTAAAAGGCTCCCAGCCCTGCAAACAAAATGCAGAGTTGCCCCCTACCCCGCCGTCCATAATATAATGCAGAGTTTCCCCTTCCCCCAATCCATAAACTAATGCAGAGTTGCCCACTTCCCCCAATCCATAAACTAATGCAGAGTCGCACTCTTCCCCCCAATCCATAAACTAATGCCGAGTTGTCCCCTTCCTCCCAATCCATAAACTAATGCAGAGTTGCCCCTTCCTCCCAATCCATAAACTAATGCAGAGATGCCCTCAACCTCCCAATCCATAAACTAATACTGAGTTGCCCTCTTCCCTCCAATCCATAAACTAAGGCAGAGTTGCCCTCAACCTCCCAATCCATAAACTAATACCGAGATGCCCTCTTCCCCCAATCCATAAATTAATGCCAAGTTCCCCGATTCCTCCCAAACCAAAAAATAATGCAGAGTTGCCCCCTTTCCCCGCAATACAGAAATTAATGCAGAGTTGCCCCCTTCCCCCCAATAAATCAATTAATGCCGAGTTGCCCTCTTCCCCACAATCCATAAACTAATGCAGAGTTGCCCTCTTCCCCCCAATCCATAAACTAATGCAGAGTTGCCCTCTTCCTCCCAATCCATAAATTAACGCCGAGTTGCCCTCTTCCTCCCAATCCATAAACTAATACCGAGTTGCCCTCTTCCCCCCAATCCATAAATTAATGCAGAGTTGCCCTCTTCCCTCCAATCCATAAACTAATGCCGAGTTGCCCTCTTCCTCCCAATCCATAAACTAACACCGAGTTGCCCTCTTCCTCCCAAACCAAAAAACAAAGCAGAGTTGCCCCCTTCCCCCATTCCACAAACTAATGCCGAGTTGCCCTCTTCCCTCCAATCCATAAACTAATGCCGAGTTGCCCTCTTCCCACCAATCCATAAACTAATGCCGAGTTGCCCCCTTCCTCCCAATCCAAAAACGAATACCAAGTTGCCCTCTTCCTCCCAATCCATAAAATAATGTAGAGTTGCCCCCTTCCCCCCAGTCCATAAATTAATACCGAGTTGCACTCTTCCTCCCAAACCATAAATTAATGCAGAGTTGCCCCCTTGCCCCCAATCCATAAATTAATGCAGAGTTGCCCTCTTCCCCCCAATCCATAAATTAATGCCGAGTTGTCCCCTTCCCCCCAATCCATAAATTAATACTGAGTTGCCTTCTTCCCCCCAATCCATAAATTAATGCCGTGTTGCCCCCTTCCTCCCAATCCATAAAATAATGCAGAGTTGCCCCCTTCCCCCCAATCCATAAATTAATGCCGAGTTGCCCCCTTCCTCCCAATCCATAAACTAATGCCGAGTTGCCCCCTTCCCTCCAATCCATAAACTAATGCCGAGTTGCCCCCTTCCCTCCAATCCATAAACCAATGCCGAGTTGCCCCCTTCCCGCCAATCCATAAATGAATGCCGAGTTGCACCCTTCCTCCCAATCCATAAACTAATGCCGAGTTGCCCCCTTCCCTCCAATCCATAAACTAATACCGAGTTGCCCTCTTCCCACCAATCCATAAGATAATGCAGAGTTGCCCCCTTCCACCCCATTCATAAACCAATGCAGAGATGCCCTCTTCCCGCCAATCCATAAATTAATACCGAGTTGCCCTCTTCCTCCCAAACCAAAAAATAATGCAGAGTTGCCCCCTTCCACCGATCCATAAACTAATGCCGAGTTGCCCCCTTCCACCAGATCCATAAACTAATGCAGAGACGCACTCTTCCCCCAATCCATAAATTAATGCCGTGTTGCCCCCTTCCTCCCAATCCATAAACCAATGCAGTGTTCCCCACTTCCTCCCAATCCATAAATTAATGCCAAGTTGCCCTCTTCCCCTCCAATCCATAAATTAATGCCGAGTTGCCCCCTTCCTCCCAATCCATAAAATAATGTAGAGTTGCCACCTTCCCCCAATCCATAAATTAATGATGAGTTGCCCCCTTCCTCCCAATCCATAAACTAATGCCGCGTTGCCCCCTTCCCACCAATCCATAAACTAATGCCGAGTTGCCCCCTTCCCTCCAATCCATAAACCAATGCCGAGTGGCCCCCTTCCCGCCAATCCATAAATGAATGCCGAGTTGCACCCTTCCTCCCAATCCATAAACTAATGCCGAGTTGCCCCCTTCCCTCCAACCCATAAACTAATACTGAGTTGCCCTCTTCCCACCAATCCATAAGCTAATGCAGAGTTGCCCCCTTCCTCCCCATTCATAAACCAATGCAGAGATGCCCTCTTCCCGCCAATCCATAAATTAATACCGAGGTGCCCTCTTCCTCCCAAACCAAAAAATAATGCAGAGTTGCCCCCTTCCACCGATCCATAAACTAATGCCGAGTTGCCCCCTTCCACCCGATCCATAAACTAATGCCGAGTTGCCCTCTTCCTCCCAATCCATAAACGAATGCCAAGTTGCCCTCTTCCCCCCAATCCATAAACTAATGCCGAGTTGCCCTCTTCCTCCCAAACCAAAAAATAATGCAGAGTTGCCCCCTTCCCCTCAATCCATAAACTAATACCGAGATGCCCGCTTCCTCCGAATCCATAAACTCATGCAGAGTTGCCCCCGTCCCACCAATTCATGAACTAATGCAGAGTTGCCCTCTGCCTCCCAATCCATAAACTAATGCCGAGTTGCCCTCTTCCTCCCAATGCATAAATTAATGCCGAGTTGCCCTCTTCCTCCCAATCCATAAACTAATGCAGAGTTGCCCCCTTCCCCCCAATTCATAAACTAATGCAGAGTCGTGCTCTTCCTCACAATCCATAAACTAATGCAGAGTTGCCCTCTCCCTCCCAATCCATAAACTAATGCAGAGTTGCCCCCTTCCCCCCAATCCATAAACTAATGCAGAGACGCACTCTTCCCCCAATCCATAAATTAATGCCGTGTTGCCCCCTTCCTCCGAATCCATTAACCAATGCAGAGTTGCCCCCTTCCTCCAAAGCCATAAATTAATGCCGAATTGCCCTCTTCCCCCCCCCCAATCCATAAACTAATGCCGAGGTGCCCCCTTCCTCCCAATCCATAATCTAATGCCGAGTTGCCCTCTTCCCCCCAATGCATAAACTAATGCCGAGTTGCCCTCTTCCCCCCAATCCATAAACTAATCCCGAGTTGCCCCCTTCCTCCCAATCCATAAACTAATGCCGAGTTGCCCTTTTCCTCACAATCCATAAACTAATGCCGAGTTGCCCTCCTCTTCCCAATCCATTAGCTAATACAGAGTTGCTCTCTTCCCCCCAGTCCATAAATTAATTCCAAGTTGCCCTCTTCCCCACAATCCATAAACTAATACCGAATTGCCCTTTTCCTCACAATCCATAAACTAATGCCGAGTTGCCCTCCTCTTCCCAATCCATAAACTAATACCGAGTTGCCCCCTTCCCACCAATCCAGAAATTAATGTCGAGTTGGCCTCTTCCTCCCAATCCATGAACTAATACCGAGTTGCCCTCTTCCCCCACAATCCTGAAATTGATGCAGAGTTGCCCACTTCCCCCCAATCCATAAAATAATGCTGAGCTGCCCCCTTCGCCCAAATGCATAAATTGATACCGAGTTGCCCTCTTCCTCCCAAACCAAAAAATAATGCAGAGTTGCCCCCGTCCCCCCAATCCATAAACTAATGCTGGGTTGCCCTCTTCCTCCCAAACCAAAAAATAATGCCGAGTTGCCCACTTTCTCCCAATCCATAAACTAATTCCGAGTTGCCCTCTTCCCCACAATCCATAAACTAATACCGAGTTGCCCTCTTCCTCCCAATCCATCAACCAATGCCGAGTTGCCCCCTTCCTCCCAAACCAAAAAATAATGCTGAGTTGCCCTCTTCCTCCCGAACCTCAAAATAATGCCGAGTTGCCCCCTTCCTCCCAAACCAAAAAATAATGCCGAGTTGCCCTCTTCCTCCCAAACCTCAAAATAATGCCGAGTTGCCCCCTTCCCCCCAATCCATAAATTAATGCCGAGTTGCCCTCTTCCCCTCAATCCATAAATTAATGCAGAATTGTCCTTTTCCTCCCAATCCATAAACTAATACCGAGTTGCCCCCTTCCTCCCAAACCAAAAAATAATGCTGAGTTGCCCTCTTCCTCCCAAACCTCAAAATAATGCCGAGTTGCCCCATTCCTCCCAAACCAAAAAATAATGCCGAGTTGCCCTCTTTCTCTCAAACCTCAAAATAATGCCGAGTTGCCCCCTTCCCCCCAATCCATACATTAATGCCGAGTTGCCCCCTTCGTCCCAATCCATAAACTAATGCATAGTTGCCCCCTTCCACCCAATCCATAAATTAATACTGAGTTGCCCTCTTCCCCCCAGTCCATAAACTAATACCGAGTTGCACTCTTCCTCCCAATCCATAAATTAATGTAGAGTTGCCCCCTTCGCCACAATCCATATATTAATTCAGAGTTGCCCCCTTCCCCCCAATCCATAAACTAATACCGAGTTGTCCTCTTCCTCCCAATCCATAAACTAATGCCGAGTTGACCTCTTCCTCCCAAACCAAAAAATAATGCAGACTTGCCCTCTTCCCCCCAATCCATAAACTAATGCAGAGTTGCCCTCTGCCCCCCAATCCATAAACTAATGCCGAGTTGCCCTCTTCCCCCCAATCCATAAACTAATGCAGAGTTGCCATCTTCCTCCCAATCCATAAATTAACGCCGAGTTGCCCTCTTCCTCCCAGTCCATATATTAACGCCGAGTTGCCCTCTTCCTCCCAATCCATAAATTAACGCCGAGTTGCCCTCTTCCTCCCAATCCATAAATTAGCGCCGAGTTGCCCTCTTCCTCCCTATCCATAAATTAACGTCGTGTTGCCCTCTTCCTCCCAGTCCATAAACTAATACCGAGTTGCCCTCTTCCCCCCAATCCATAAATTAATGCCGAGTTGCCCTCTTCCCCCCCAATCCATAAACTAACGCCGAGTTGCCCTCTTCCACCAATCCATAAACTAATGCCGTGTTGCCCCCTTCCTCCCAATCCATAAACTAATGCAGAGTCGTGCTCTTCCTCACAATCCATAAACTAATGCAGAGTTGCCCTCTCCCTCCCAATCCATAAACTAATGCAGAGTTGCCCCCTTCCCCCCAATCCATAAACTAATGCAGAGACGCACTCTTCCCCCAATCCATAAATTAATGCCGTGTTGCCCCCTTCCTCCCAATCCATAAACCAATGCAGTGTTCCCCACTTCCTCCCAATCCATAAATTAATGCCAAGTTGCCCTCTTCCCCCCCAATCCATAAACTAACGCCGAGTTGCCCTCTTCCCTCAATCCATAAACTAATGCCGTGTTGCCCCCTTCCTCCCAATCCATTAACCAATGCAGAGTTGCCCCCTTCCTCCAAAGCCATAAATTAATGCCGATTTGCCCTCTTCCCCCCCCAAGCCATAAACTAATGCCGAGGTGCCCCCTTCCTCCCAATCCATAATCTAATGCCGAGTTGCCCTCTTCCCTCCAATGCATAAACTAATGCCGAGTTGCCCTCTTCCCCCCAATCCATAAACTAATCCCGAGTTGCCCCCTTCCTCCCAATCCATAAACTAATACCGTGTTGCCCCCTTCCCACCAATCCAGAAATTAATGTCGAGTTGCCCCCGTCCCCCCAATCCATAAACTAATGCTGGGTTGCCCTCTTCCTCCCAAACCAAAAAATAATGCCGAGTTGCCCACTTTCTCCCAATCCATAAACTAATTCCGAGTTGCCCTCTTCCCCACAATCCATAAACTAATACCGAGTTGCCCTCTTCCTCCCAATCCATCAACCAATGCCGAGTTGCCCCCTTCCTCCCAAACCAAAAAATAATGCCGAGTTGCCCTCTTCCTCCCAAACCTCAAAATAATGCTGAGTTGCCCCCTTCCTCCCAAACCAAAAAATAATGCCGAGTTGCCCTCTTCCTCCCAAACCTCAAAATAATGCCGAGTTGCCCCCTTCCCCCCAATCCATAAATTAATGCCGAGTTGCCCTCTTCGCCCCAATCCATAAATTAATGCAGAATTGTCCTTTTCCTCCCAATCCATAAACTAATACCGAGTTGCCCCCTTCCTCCCAATCCATAAACTAATGCAGAGTTGCCCATTTCCCCCCAATCCATAAATTAATGCAGATTTGCCCCCTTGCCCCCAATCCATACATTAATGCCGAGTTGCCCCCTTCGTCCCAATCCATAAACTAATGCATAGTTGCCCCCTTCCACCCAATCCATAAATTAATACTGAGTTGCCCTCTTCCCCCCAGTCCATAAACTAATACCGAGTTGCACTCTTCCTCCCAATCCATAAATTCATGTAGAGTTGCCCCCTTCGCCACAATCCATATATTAATTCAGAGTTGCCCCCTTCCCCCCAATCCATAAATTAATGCAGAGTTGCCCCCTTGCCCCCAATCCATAAATTAATGCCGCGTTGCCCCCTTCGTCCCAATCCATAACCTAATGCAGAGTTGTCCTCTTCCTCCCAATCCATAAATTAATAGTGAGTTGCCCTCTTCCCCCCAGTCCATAAACTAATACCGAGTTGCACTCTTCCCCCCAATCCATAAATTAATGCCGAGTTGCCCCCTTCCTCCCAATCCATAAACTAATACTGAGTTGCCCTCTTCCCCCCAGTCCATAAACTAATACCGAGTTGCACTCTTCCCCCCAATCCATAAATTAATGCCGAGTTGCCCTCTTCCCCACAATCCATAAACTAATATCGAGTTGACCTCTTCCTCCCAAACCAAAAAATAATGCAGAGTTGCCCTCTTCCCCCCAATCCATAAACTAATGCAGAGTTGCCCTCTGCCCCCCAATCCATAAACTAATGCCGAGTTGCCCTCTTCCCCCCAATCCATAAACTAATGCAGAGTTGCCATCTTCCTCCCAATCCATAAATTAACGCCGAGTTGCCCTCTTCCTCCCAATCCATAAATTAACGCCGCGTTGCCCTCTTCCTCCCAATCCATAAATTAACGCCGAGTTGCCCTCTTCCTCCCAATCCATAAATTAGCGCCGAGTTGCCCTCTTCCTCCCAATCCATAAATTAACGCCGAGTTGCCCTCTTCCTCCCAATATATAAATTAATGCCGAGTTGCCCTCTTCCCCCCAATCCATAAACTAATACCGACTTGCCCCCTTCCTCCCAAACCATAAATTAATGCCGAGTTGCCCTCTTCCCCCCCAATCCATAAACTAATGCCGAGTTGCCCCCTTCCACCCGATCCATAAACTAATGCCGAGTTGCCCTCTTCCTCCCAAATCAAAAAATAATGCAGAGTTGCCCCCTTCCCCTCAATCCATAAACTAATACCGAGATGCCCGCTTCCTCCAAATCCATAAACTCATGCAGAGTTGCCCCCGTCCCACCAATTCATGAACTAATGCAGAGTTGCCCTCGGCCTCCCAATCCATAAACTAATGCCGAGTTGCCCTCTTCCTCCCAATGCATAAATTAATGCCGAGTTGCCCTCTTCCTCCCAATCCATAAACTAATGCAGAGTTGCCCCCTTCCCCCCAATTCATAAACTAATGCAGAGACGCACTCTTCCCCCAATCCATAAATTAATGCCGTGTTGCCCCCTTCCTCCCAATCCATTAACCAATGCAGAGTTGCCCCCTTCCTCCAAAGCCATAAATTAATGCCGAATTGCCCTCTTCCCCACAATCCATAAACTAATGCCGAGGTGCCCCCTTCCTCCCAATCCATAATCTAATGCCGAGTTGCCCTCTTCCCCCCAATCCATAAACTAATCCCGAGTTGCCCCCTTCCTCCCAATCCATAAACTAATGCCGAGTTGCCCCCTTCCTCCCAATCCATAAACTAATACCGAGTTGCCCTCTTCCTCCCAATCCATTAGCTAATACAGAGTTGCCCTCTTCCCCCCAGTCCATAAATTAATTCCAAGTTGCCCTCTTCCTCACAATCCATAAACTAATACCGAATTGCCCTTTTCCTCACAATCCATAAACTAATGCCGAGTTGCCCTCCTCTTCCCAATCCATAAACTAATACCGAGTTGCCCCCTTCCCACCAATCCAGAAATTAATGTCGAGTTGGCCTCTTCCTCCCAATCCATGAACTAATACCGAGTTGCCCTCTTCCCCCACAATCCTGAAATTGATGCAGAGTTGCCCACTTCCCCCCAATCCATAAAATAATGCTGAGCTGCCCCCTTCGCCCAAATGCATAAATTGATACCGAGTTGCCCTCTTCCTCCCAAACCAAAAAATAATGCAGAGTTGCCCCCGTCCCCCCAATCCATAAACTAATGCTGGGTTGCCCTCTTCCTCCCAAACCAAAAAATAATGCCGAGTTGCCCACTTTCTCCCAATCCATAAACTAATTCCGAGTTGCCCTCTTCCCCACAATCCATAAACTAATACCGAGTTGCCCTCTTCCTCCCAATCCATCAACCAATGCCGAGTTGCCCCCTTCCTCCCAAACCAAAAAATAATGCTGAGTTGCCCTCTTCCTCCCAAACCTCAAAATAATGCCGAGTTGCCCCCTTCCTCCCAAACCAAAAAATAATGCCGAGTTGCCCTCTTCCTCCCAAACCTCAAAATAATGCCGAGTTGCCCCCTTCCCCCCAATCCATACATTAATGCCGAGTTGCCCCCTTCGTCCCAATCCATAAACTAATGCATAGTTGCCCCCTTCCACCCAATCCATAAATTAATACTGAGTTGCCCTCTTCCCCCCAGTCCATAAACTAATACCGAGTTGCACTCTTCCTCCCAATCCATAAATTAATGTAGAGTTGCCCCCTTCGCCACAATCCATATATTAATTCAGAGTTGCCCCCTTCCCCCCAATCCATAAACTAATACCGAGTTGTCCTCTTCCTCCAAATCCATAAACTAATGCCGAGTTGCCCCCTTCCTCCCAATCCATAAACTAATGCAGAGTTGCCCCCTTCCCACCAATCCATAAATTAATGCAGAGTTGCCCCCTTGCCCCCAATCCATAAATTAATGCCGCGTTGCCCCCTTCGTCCCAATCCATAACCTAATGCATAGTTGCCCCCTTCCACCCAATCCATAAATTAATACTGAGTTGCCCTCTTCCCCCCAGTCCATAAACTAATACCGAGTTGCACTCTTCCCCCCAATCCATAAATTAATGCCGAGTTGCCCCCTTCCCCCCAATCCATAAACTAATGCAGAGTTGTCCTCTTCCTCCCAATCCAAAAATTAATACTGAGTTGCCCTCTTCCCCCCAGTCCATAAACTAATACCGAGTTGCACTCTTCCCCCCAATCCATAAATTAATGCCGAGTTGCCCCCTTCCTCCCAATCCATAAACTAATACTGAGTTGCCCTCTTCCCCCCAGTCCATAAACTAATACCGAGTTGCACTCTTCCCCCAATCCATAAATTAATGCCGAGTTGCCCCCTTCCTCCCAATCCATAAACTAATGCAGAGTTGTCCCCTTCCACCCAATCCATAAACTAATGAAGAGTTGCCCCCTTCCCCCCAATCCATAAATTAATGCAGAGTTGCCCCTTCCCCTCAATCCATAAACTAATACCGAGATGCCCCCTTCCCCCCAATACATAAATTAATGCCGAGTTGCCCTCTTCCCCACAATCCATAAACTCATATCGAGTTGACCTCTTCCTCCCAAACCAAAAAATAATGCAGACTTGCCCTCTTCCCCCCAATCCATAAACTAATGCAGAGTTGCCCTCTGCCCCCCAATCCATAAACTAATGCCGAGTTGCCCTCTTCCCCCCAATCCATAAACTAATGCAGAGTTGCCATCTTCCTCCCAATCCATAAATTAACGCCGAGTTGCCCTCTTCCTCCCAGTCCATAAATTAACGCCGAGTTGCCCTCTTCCTCCCAATCCATAAATTAACGCCGAGTTGCCCTCTTCCTCCCAATCCATAAATTAGCGCCGAGTTGCCCTCTTCCTCCCTATCCATAAATTAACGTCGTGTTGCCCTCTTCCTCCCAGTCCATAAACTAATACCGAGTTGCCCTCTTCCCCCCAATCCATAAATTAATGCCGAGTTGCCCTCTTCCCCCCCAATCCATAAACTAACGCCGAGTTGCCCTCTTCCCCCAATCCATAAACTGATGCCGTGTTGCCCCCTTCCTCCCAATCCATAAACTAATGCAGAGTCGTGCTCTTCCTCACAATCCATAAACTAATGCAGAGTTGCCCTCTCCCTCCCAATCCATAAACTAATGCAGAGTTGCCCCCTTCCCCCCAGTCCATAAACTAATGCAAAGACGCACTCTTACCCCAATCCATAAATTAATGCCGTGTTGCCCCCTTCCTCCCAATCCATAAACCAATGCAGTGTTCCCCACTTCCTCCCAATCCATAAATTAATGCCAAGTTGCCCTCTTCCCCCCCAATCCATAAACTAACGCCGAGTTGCCCTCTTCCCTCAATCCATAAACTAATACCGTGTTGCCCCCTTCCTCCCAATCCATTAACCAATGCAGAGTTGCCCCCTTCCTCCAAAGCCATAAATTAATGCCGATTTGCCCTCTTCCCCCCCCCAATCCATAAACTAATGCCGAGGTGCCCCCTTCCTCCCAATCCATAATCTAATGCCGAGTTGCCCTCTTCCCTCCAATGCATAAACTAATGCCGAGTTGCCCTCTTCCCCCCAATCCATAAACTAATCCCGAGTTGCCCCCTTCCTCCCAATCCATAAACTAATGCCGAATTGCCCCCTTCCTCCCAATCCATAAACTAATACCGAGTTGCCCTCTTCCTCCCAATCCATTAGCTAATACAGAGTTGCCCTCTTCCCCCAGTCCATAAATTAATTCCAAGTTGCCCTCTTCCCCACAATCCATAAACTAATACCGAATTGCCCTTTTCCTCAAAATCCATAAACTAATGCCGAGTTGCCCTCTTCTTCCCAATCCATAAACTAATACCGTGTTGCCCCCTTCCCACCAATCCAGAAATTAATGTCGAGTTGCCCCGGTCCCCCCAATCCATAAACTAATGCTGGGTTGCCCTCTTCCTCCCAAACCAAAAAATAATGCCGAGTTGCCCACTTTCTCCCAATCCATAAACTAATTCCGAGTTGCCCTCTTCCCCACAATCCATAAACTAATACCGAGTTGCCCTCTTCCTCCCAATCCATAAACTAATGCTGGGTTGCCCCCTTCCTCCCAATCCATAAACTAATGCAGAGTTGCCCCATTTCCCCCCAATCCATAAATTAATGCAGATTTGCCCCCTTGCCCCCAATCCATACATTAATGCCGAGTTGCCCCCTTCATCCCAATCCATAAACTAATGCATAGCTGCCCCCTTCCACCCAATCCATAAATTAATACTGAGTTGCCCTCTTCCCCCCAGTCCATAAACTAATACCGAGTTGCACTCTTCCTCCCAATCCATAAATTCATGTAGAGTTGCCCCCTTCGCCACATTCCATATATTAATTCAGAGTTGCCCCCTTCCCCCCAATCCATAAACTAATACCGAGTTGTCCTCTTCCTCCCAATCCATAAACTAATGCCGAGTTGCCCCCTTTCTCCCAATCCATAAACTAATACCGAGTTGCACTCTTCCCCCCAATCCATAAATTAATGCCAAGTTGCCCCCTTCCCCCCAATCCATAAACTAATGCAGAGTTGTCCTCTTCCTCCCAATCCATAAATTAATACTGAGTTGCCCTCTTCCCCCCAGTCCATAAACTAATACCGAGTTGCACTCTTCCCCCCAATCCATAAATTAATGCCGAGTTGCCCCCTTCCTCCCAATCCATAAACTAATACTGAGTTGCCCTCTTCCCCCCAGTCCATAAACTAATACCGAGTTGCAGTCTTCCCCCCAATCCATAAATTAATGCCGAGTTGCCCTCTTCCCCACAATCCATAAACTAATATCGACTTGACCTCTTCCTCCCAAACCAAAAAATAATGCAGAGTTGCCCTCTTCCCCCCAATCCATAAACTAATGCAGAGTTGCCCTCTGCCCCCCAATCCATAAACTAATGCCGAGTTGCCCTCTTCCCCCCAATCCATAAACTAATGCAGAGTTGCCATCTTCTTCCCAATCCATAAATTAACGCCGATTTGCCCTCTTCCTCCCAATCCATAAATTAACGCCGCGTTGCCCTCTTCCTCCCAATCCATAAATTAACGCCGAGTTGCCCTCTTCCTCCCAATCCATAAATTAGCGCCGAGTTGCCCTCTTCCTCCCAATCCATAAATTAACGCCGAGTTGCCCTCGTCCTCCCAATCCATAAATTAATGCCGAGTTGCCCTCTTCCCCCCAATCCATAAACTAATACCGACTTGCCCCCTTCCTCCCAAACCATAAATCAATGCCGAGTTGCCCTCTTCCCCCCCAATACATAAACTAATGCCGAGTTGCCCTCTTCCCCCAATCCATAAACTAATCCCGAGTTGCCCCCTTCCTCCCAATCCATAAACTAATGCCGAGTTGCCCCCTTCCTGCCAATCCATAAACTAATACCGAGTTGCCCTCTTCCTCCCAATCCATAAACTAATACCGAGTTGCCCTTTTCCTCCCAATCCATTAGCTAATACAGAGTTGCCCTCTTCCCCCCAATGCATAAACTAATGCCGAGTTGCCCTCTTCCCCCCAGTCCATAAATTAATTCCAAGTTGCCCTCTTCCCCACAATCCATAAACTAATACCGAATTGCCCTTTTCCTCACAATCCATAAGCTAATGCCGAGTTGCCCTCTTCTTCCCAATCCATAAACTAATACCGAGTTGCCCTCTTCCCCCCAATCCATAAACTAACGCCGAGTTGCCCTCTTCCCCCAATCCATAAACTAATGCCGTGTTGCCCCCTTCCTCCCAATCCATTAACCAATGCAGAGTTGCCCCCTTCCTCCAAAGCCATAAATTAATGCCGAATTGCCCTCTTCCCCCTCCAATCCATAAACTAATGCCGAAGTGCCCCCTTCCTCCCAATCCATAATCTAATGCCGAGTTGCCCTCTTCCCCCCAATGCATAAACTAATGCCGAGTTGCCCTCTTCCCCCAATCCATAAATTAATCCCGAGTTGCCCCCTTCCTCCCAATCCATAAACTAATGCCGAGTTGCCCCCTTCCTCCCAATCCATAAACTAATACCGAGTTGCCCTCTTCCTCCCAATCCATAAACTAATGCAGAGTTGCCCTTTTCCTCCCAATCCATTAGCTAATACAGAGTTGCCCTCTTCCCCCCAGTCCATAAATTAATTCCAAGTTGCCCTCTTCCCCACAATCCATAAACTAATACCGAATTGCCCTTTTCCTCACAATCCATAAACTAATACCGAATTGCCCTTTTCCTCACAATCCATAAACTAATGCCGAGTTGCCCTCTTCTTCCCAATCCATAAACTAATACCGTGTTGCCCCCTTCCCACCAATCCAGAAATTAATGTCGAGTTGGCCTCTTCCTCCCAATCCATGAACTAATACCGAGTTGCCCTCTTCCCCCCCAATCCTGAAATTGATGCAGAGTTGCCCACTTCCCCACAATCCATAAAATAATGCTGAGCTGCCCCCTTCGCCCAAATGCATAAATTGATACCGAGTTGCCCTCTTCCTCCCAAACCAAAAAATAATGCAGAGTTGCCCCCGTCCCCCCAATCCATAAACTAATGCTGGGTTGCCCTCTTCCTCCCAAACCAAAAAATAATGCCGAGTTGCCCTCTTCCACCCAATCCATAAACTAATGCAGAGTTGCCCTCTTCCTCCCAATCCATAAACTAATACCGAGTTGCCCTCTTCCTCCCAATCCATAAACTAATTCCGAGTTGCCCTCTTCCCCACAATCCATAAACTAATACCGAGTTGCCCTCTTCCTCCCAATCCATCAACCAATGCCGAGTTGCCCCCTTCCTCCCAAACCAAAAAATAATGCCGAGTTGCCCTCTTCCTCCCAAACCTCAAAATAATGCCGAGTTGCCCCCTTCCCCCCAATCCATAAATTAATGCCGAGTTGCCCTCTTCCCCCCAATCCATAAACTAATGCCGAGTTGCCCTCTTCCCCCCAATCCATAAATTAATGCAGAATTGTCCTTTTCCTCCCAATCCATAAACTAATACCGAATTGCCCCCTTCCTCCCAATCCATAAACTAATGCAGAGTTGCCCCATTTCCCCCCAATCCATAAATTAATGCAGATTTGCCCCCTTGCCCCCAATCCATACATTAATGCCGAGTTGCCCCCTTCCCCCAATCCATAAACTAATGCAGAGTTGTCCTCTTCCTCCCAATCCATAAATTAATACTGAGTTGCCCTCTTCCCCCCAGTCCATAAACTAATACCGAGTTGAACTCTTCCCCCCAATCCATAAATTAATGCCGAGTTGCCCCCTTCCTCCCAATCCATAAACTAATGCAGAGTTGCCCCCTTCCCCCCAATCCATAAATTAATGCAGAGTTGTCCCCTTCCCCTCAATCCATAAACTAATACCGAGATGCCCCCTTCCCCCCAATACATAAATTAATGCCGAGTTGCCCTCTTCCCCACAATCCATAAACTAATATCGAGTTGAGCTCTTACTCCCAAACCAAAAAATAATGCAGAGTTGCCCTCTTCCCCCCAATCCATAAACTAATGCAGAGTTTCCCTCTGCCCCCCAATCCATAAACTAATGCCGAGTTGCCCTCTTCCCCCCAATCCATAAACTAATGCCGAGTTGCCCCCTTCCTGCCAATCCATAAACTAATACCGAGTTGCCCTCTTCCTCCCAATCCATAAACTAATACCGAGTTGCCCTTTTCCTCCCAATCCATTAGCTAATACAGAGTTGCCCTCTTCCCCCCAATGCATAAACTAATGCCGAGTTGCCCTCTTCCCCCCAGTCCATAAATTAATTCCAAGTTGCCCTCTTCCCCACAATCCATAAACTAATACCGAATTGCCCTTTTCCTCACAATCCATAAGCTAATGCCGAGTTGCCCTCTTCTTCCCAATCCATAAACTAATACCGAGTTGCCCTCTTCCCCCCAATCCATAAACTAACGCCGAGTTGCCCTCTTCCCCCAATCCATAAACTAATGCCGTGTTGCCCCCTTCCTCCCAATCCATTAACCAATGCAGAGTTGCCCCCTTCCTCCAAAGCCATAAATTAATGCCGAATTGCCCTCTTCCCCCTCCAATCCATAAACTAATGCCGAAGTGCCCCCTTCCTCCCAATCCATAATCTAATGCCGAGTTGCCCTCTTCCCCCCAATGCATAAACTAATGCCGAGTTGCCCTCTTCCCCCAATCCATAAATTAATCCCGAGTTGCCCCCTTCCTCCCAATCCATAAACTAATGCCGAGTTGCCCCCTTCCTCCCAATCCATAAACTAATACCGAGTTGCCCTCTTCCTCCCAATCCATAAACTAATGCAGAGTTGCCCTTTTCCTCCCAATCCATTAGCTAATACAGAGTTGCCCTCTTCCCCCCAGTCCATAAATTAATTCCAAGTTGCCCTCTTCCCCACAATCCATAAACTAATACCGAATTGCCCTTTTCCTCACAATCCATAAACTAATACCGAATTGCCCTTTTCCTCACAATCCATAAACTAATGCCGAGTTGCCCTCTTCTTCCCAATCCATAAACTAATACCGTGTTGCCCCCTTCCCACCAATCCAGAAATTAATGTCGAGTTGGCCTCTTCCTCCCAATCCATGAACTAATACCGAGTTGCCCTCTTCCCCCCCAATCCTGAAATTGATGCAGAGTTGCCCACTTCCCCACAATCCATAAAATAATGCTGAGCTGCCCCCTTCGCCCAAATGCATAAATTGATACCGAGTTGCCCTCTTCCTCCCAAACCAAAAAATAATGCAGAGTTGCCCCCGTCCCCCCAATCCATAAACTAATGCTGGGTTGCCCTCTTCCTCCCAATCCATAAACTAATGCAGAGTTGCCCTCTTCCTCCCAATCCATAAACTAATACCGAGTTGCCCTCTTCCTCCCAATCCATAAACTAATTCCGAGTTGCCCTCTTCCCCACAATCCATAAACTAATACCGAGTTGCCCTCTTCCTCCCAATCCATCAACCAATGCCGAGTTGCCCCCTTCCTCCCAAACCAAAAAATAATGCCGAGTTGCCCTCTTCCTCCCAAACCTCAAAATAATGCCGAGTTGCCCCCTTCCCCCCAATCCATAAATTAATGCCGAGTTGCCCTCTTCCCCCCAATCCATAAACTAATGCCGAGTTGCCCTCTTCCCCCCAATCCATAAATTAATGCAGAATTGTCCTTTTCCTCCCAATCCATAAACTAATACCGAATTGCCCCCTTCCTCCCAATCCATAAACTAATGCAGAGTTGCCCCATTTCCCCCCAATCCATAAATTAATGCAGATTTGCCCCCTTGCCCCCAATCCATACATTAATGCCGAGTTGCCCCCTTCCCCCAATCCATAAACTAATGCAGAGTTGTCCTCTTCCTCCCAATCCATAAATTAATACTGAGTTGCCCTCTTCCCCCCAGTCCATAAACTAATACCGAGTTGAACTCTTCCCCCCAATCCATAAATTAATGCCGAGTTGCCCCCTTCCTCCCAATCCATAAACTAATGCAGAGTTGCCCCCTTCCCCCCAATCCATAAATTAATGCAGAGTTGTCCCCTTCCCCTCAATCCATAAACTAATACCGAGATGCCCCCTTCCCCCCAATACATAAATTAATGCCGAGTTGCCCTCTTCCCCACAATCCATAAACTAATATCGAGTTGAGCTCTTACTCCCAAACCAAAAAATAATGCAGAGTTGCCCTCTTCCCCCCAATCCATAAACTAATGCAGAGTTTCCCTCTGCCCCCCAATCCATAAACTAATGCCGAGTTGCCCTCTTCCCCCCAATCCATAAACTAATGCAGAGTTGCCATCTTCCTCCCAATCCATAAATTAATGCCGAGTTGCCCTCTTCCCCCCCAATCCATAAACTAACGCCGAGTTGCCCTCTTCCCCCAATCCATAAACTAACGCCGAGTTGCCCTCTTCCCCCAATCCATAAACTAATGCCGTGTTGCCCCCTTCCTCCCAATCCATTAACCAATGCAGAGTTGCCCCCTTCCTCCAAAGCCATAAATTAATGCCGAATTGCCCTCTTCCCCCTCCAATCCATAAACTAATGCCGAAGTGCCCCCTTCCTCCCAATCCATAATCTAATGCTGAGTTGCCCTCTTCCCCCCAATGCATAAACTAATGCCGAGTTGCCCTCTTCCCTCAATCCATAAATTAATCCCGAGTTGCCCCCTTCCTCCCAATCCATAAACTAATGCCGAGTTGCCCTCTTCCTCCCAAACCAAAAAATAATGCCGAGTTGCCCTCTTCCTCCCAAACCTCAAAATGATGCCGAGTTGCCCCCTTCCCCCCAATCCATAAATTAATGCCGAGTTGCCCTCTTCCCCCCAATCCATAAACTAATGCCGAGTTGTCCTCTTCCCCCCAATCCATAAATTAATGCAGAATTGTCCTTTTCCTCCCAATCCATAAACTAATACCGAGTTGCCCCCTTCCTCCCAATCCATAAACTAATGCAGAGTTGCCCCATTTCCCCCCAATCCATAAATTAATGCAGATTTGCCCCCTTGCCCCCAATCCATACATTAATGCCGAGTTGCCCCCTTCCCCCCAATCCATAAACTAATGCAGAGTTGTCCTCTTCCTCCCAATCCATAAATTAATACTGAGTTGCCCTCTTCCCCCCAGTCCATAAACTAATACCGAGTTGCACTCTTCCCCCCAATCCATAAATTAATGCCGAGTTGCCCCCTTCCTCCCAATCCATAAACTAACACTGAGTTGCCCTCTTCCTCCCAATCCATAAACTAATGCAGAGTTGCCCCCTTCCCCCCAATCCATAAATTAATGCAGAGTTGTCCCCTTCCCCTCAATCCATAAACTAATACCGAGATGCCCCCTTCCCCCCAATACATAAATTAATGCCGAGTTGCCCTCTTCCCCACAATCCATAAACTAATATCGAGTTGAGCTCTTACTCCCAAACCAAAAAATAATGCAGAGTTGCCCTCTTCCCCCCAATCCATAAACTAATGCAGAGTTTCCCTCTGCCCCCCAATCCACAAACTAATGCCGAGTTGCCCTCTTCCCCCCAATCCATAAACTAATGCAGAGTTGCCATCTTCCTCCCAATCCATAAATTAACGCCGAGTTGCCCTCTTCCTCCCAATCCATAAATTAACGCCGAGTTGCCCTCTTCCTCCCAATCCATAAATTAACCCCGAGTTGCCCTCTTCCTCCCAATCCATAAATTAGCGCCGAGTTGCCCTCATGCTCGCAATCCATAAATTGACGCCGAGTTGCCCTCTTCCTCCCAATCCATAAAATAATCCCGAGTTGCCCTCTTCCCCCCAATCCATAAATTAATGCCGAGTTGCCCTCTTCCCCCCAATCCATAAACTAATACCGAGTTGCCCCCTTCCTCCCAAACCATAAATTAATGCCGAGTTGCCCTCTTCCCCCCAATCCATAAACTAATACCGAGTTGCCCTCTTCCCCCAATCCATAAATTAATGCCGAGTTCCCCGATTCCTCCCAAACCAAAAAATAATGCAGAGTTGCCCCCTTCCCCCCCAATACAGAAATTAATGCAGAGTTGCCCTCTTCCCCACAATCCATAAACTAATGCAGAGTTGCCCACTTCCCCAATACATAAATTAATGCAGAGTTGCCCCCTTCCCCCCAATACATAAATTAATCCCGAGTTGACTTCTTCCTCCCAAACCAAAAAATAATGCCGAGTTGCCCTCTTCCCCCCAATCCATAAACTAATGCAGAGTTGCCCTCTTCCTCCCAATCCATAAACTAATACCGAGTTGCCCCCTTCCTCCCAAACCATAAATCAATGCCGAGTTGCCCTCTTCCCCCCCAGTACATAAACTAATGCCGAGTTGCCCTCTTCCCCCAATCCATAAACTAATCCCGAGTTGCCCCCTTCCTCCCAATCCATAAACTAATGCCGAGTTGCCCCCTTCCTGCCAATCCATAAACTAATACCGAGTTGCCCTCTTCCTCCCAATCCATAAACTAATACCGAGTTGCCCTTTTCCTCCCAATCCATTAGCTAATACAGAGTTGCCCTCTTCCCCCCAATGCATAAACTAATGCCGAGTTGCCCTCTTCCCCCCAGTCCATAAATTAATTCCAAGTTGCCCTCTTCCCCACAATCCATAAACTAATACCGAATTGCCCTTTTCCTCACAATCCATAAGCTAATGCCGAGTTGCCCTCTTCTTCCCAATCCATAAACTAATACCGAGTTGCCCTCTTCCCCCCAATCCATAAACTAACGCCGAGTTGCCCTCTTCCCCCAATCCATAAACTAATGCCGTGTTGCCCCCTTCCTCCCAATCCATTAACCAATGCAGAGTTGCCCCCTTCCTCCAAAGCCATAAATTAATGCCGAATTGCCCTCTTCCCCCTCCAATCCATAAACTAATGCCGAAGTGCCCCCTTCCTCCCAATCCATAATCTAATGCTGAGTTGCCCTCTTCCCCCCAATGCATAAACTAATGCCGAGTTGCCCTCTTCCCCCAATCCATAAATTAATCCCGAGTTGCCCCCTTCCTCCCAATCCATAAACTAATGCCGAGTTGCCCCCTTCCTCCCAATCCATAAACTAATACCGAGTTGCCCTCTTCCTCCCAATCCATAAACTAATGCAGAGTTGCCCTTTTCCTCCCAATCCATTAGCTAATACAGAGTTGCCCTCTTCCCCCAGTCCATAAATTAATTCCAAGTTGCCCTCTTCCCCACAATCCATAAACTAATACCGAATTGCCCTTTTCCTCACAATCCATAAACTAATACCGAATTGCCCTTTTCCTCACAATCCATAAACTAATGCCGAGTTGCCCTCTTCTTCCCAATCCATAAACTAATACCGTGTTGCCCCCTTCCCACCAATCCAGAAATTAATGTCGAGTTGGCCTCTTCCTCCCAATCCATGAACTAATACCGAGTTGCCCTCTTCCCCCCCAATCCTGAAATTGATGCAGAGTTGCCCACTTCCCCACAATCCATAAAATAATGCTGAGCTGCCCCCTTCGCCCAAATGCATAAATTGATACCGAGTTGCCCTCTTCCTCCCAAACCAAAAAATAATGCAGAGTTGCCCCCGTCCCCCCAATCCATAAACTAATGCTGGGTTGCCCTCTTCCTCCCAAACCAAAAAATAATGCCGAGTTGCCCTCTTCCTCCCAAACCAAAAAATAATGCAGAGTTGCCCTCTTCCACCCAATCCATAAAGTAATGCAGAGTTGCCCTCTTCCTCCCAATCCATAAACTAATACCGAGTTGCCCTCTTCCTCCCAATCCATAAACTAATTCCGAGTTGCCCTCTTCCCCACAATCCATCAACCAATGCCGAGTTGCCCCCTTCCTCCCAAACCAAAAAATAATGCCGAGTTGCCCTCTTCCTCCCAAACCTCAAAATAATGCCGAGTTGCCCCCTTCCCCCCAATCCATAAATTAATGCCGAGTTGCCCTCTTCCCCCCAATCCATAAACTAATGCCGAGTTGCCCTCTGCCCCCCAATCCATAAATTAATGCAGAATTGTCCTTTTCCTCCCAATCCATAAACTAATACCGAATTGCCCCCTTCCTCCCAATCCATAAACTAATGCAGAGTTGCCCCATTTCCCCCCAATCCATAAATTAATGCAGATTTGCCCCCTTGCCCCCAATCCATACATTAATGCCGAGTTGCCCCTTCCCCCCAATCCATAAACTAATGCAGAGTTGTCCTCTTCCTCCCAATCCATAAATTAATACTGAGTTGCCCTCTTCCCCCCCAGTCCATAAACTAATACCGAGTTGAACTCTTCCCCCCAATCCATAAATTAATGCCGAGTTGCCCCCTTCCTCCCAATCCATAAACTAATGCAGAGTTGCCCCCTTCCCCCCAATCCATAAATTAATGCAGAGTTGTCCCCTTCCCCTCAATCCATAAACTAATACCGAGATGCCCCCTTCCCCCCAATACATAAATTAATGCCGAGTTGCCCTCTTCCCCACAATCCATAAACTAATATCGAGTTGAGCTCTTACTCCCAAACCAAAAAATAATGCAGAGTTGCCCTCTTCCCCCCAATCCATAAACTAATGCAGAGTTTCCCTCTGCCCCCCAATCCATAAACTAATGCCGAGTTGCCCTCTTCCCCCCAATCCATAAACTAATGCAGAGTTGCCATCTTCCTCCCAATCCATAAATTAATGCCGAGTTGCCCTCTTCCCCCCCAATCCATAAACTAACGCCGAGTTGCCCTCTTCCCCCAATCCATAAACTAACGCCGAGTTGCCCTCTTCCCCCAATCCATAAACTAATCCCGAGTTGCCCCCTTCCTCCCAATCCATAAACTAATGCCGAGTTGCCCCCTTCCTGCCAATCCATAAACTAATACGAGTTGCCCTCTTCCTCCCAATCCATAAACTAATACCGAGTTGCCCTTTTCCTCCCAATCCATTAGCTAATACAGAGTTGCCCTCTTCCCCCCAATGCATAAACTAATGCCGAGTTGCCCTCTTCCCCCCAGTCCATAAATTAATTCCAAGTTGCCCTCTTCCCCACAATCCATAAACTAATACCGAATTGCCCTTTTCCTCACAATCCATAAGCTAATGCCGAGTTGCCCTCTTCTTCCCAATCCATAAACTAATACCGAGTTGCCCTCTTCCCCCCAATCCATAAACTAACGCCGAGTTGCCCTCTTCCCCCAATCCATAAACTAATGCCGTGTTGCCCCCTTCCTCCCAATCCATTAACCAATGCAGAGTTGCCCCCTTCCTCCAAAGCCATAAATTAATGCCGAATTGCCCTCTTCCCCCTCCAATCCATAAACTAATGCCGAAGTGCCCCCTTCCTCCCAATCCATAATCTAATGCCGAGTTGCCCTCTTCCCCCCAATGCATAAACTAATGCCGAGTTGCCCTCTTCCCCCAATCCATAAATTAATCCCGAGTTGCCCCCTTCCTCCCAATCCATAAACTAATGCCGAGTTGCCCCCTTCCTCCCAATCCATAAACTAATACCGAGTTGCCCTCTTCCTCCCAATCCATAAACTAATGCAGAGTTGCCCTTTTCCTCCCAATCCATTAGCTAATACAGAGTTGCCCTCTTCCCCCCAGTCCATAAATTAATTCCAAGTTGCCCTCTTCCCCACAATCCATAAACTAATACCGAATTGCCCTTTTCCTCACAATCCATAAACTAATACCGAATTGCCCTTTTCCTCACAATCCATAAACTAATGCCGAGTTGCCCTCTTCTTCCCAATCCATAAACTAATACCGTGTTGCCCCCTTCCCACCAATCCAGAAATTAATGTCGAGTTGGCCTCTTCCTCCCAATCCATGAACTAATACCGAGTTGCCCTCTTCCCCCCCAATCCTGAAATTGATGCAGAGTTGCCCACTTCCCCCCAATCCATAAAATAATGCTGGGTTGCCCTCTTCCTCCCAAACCAAAAAATAATGCCGAGTTGCCCTCTTCCACCCAATCCATAAACTAATGCAGAGTTGCCCTCTTCCTCCCAATCCATAAACTAATACCGAGTTGCCCTCTTCCTCCCAATCCATAAACTAATTCCGAGTTGCCCTCTTCCCCACAATCCATAAACTAATACCGAGTTGCCCTCTTCCTCCCAATCCATCAACCAATGCCGAGTTGCCCCCTTCCTCCCAAACCAAAAAATAATGCCGAGTTGCCCTCTTCCTCCCAAACCTCAAAATAATGCCGAGTTGCCCCCTTCCCCCCAATCCATAAATTAATGCCGAGTTGCCCTCTTCCCCCAATCCATAAACTAATGCCGAGTTGCCCTCTTCCCCCCAATCCATAAATTAATGCAGAATTGTCCTTTTCCTCCCAATCCATAAACTAATACCGAATTGCCCCCTTCCTCCCAATCCATAAACTAATGCAGAGTTGCCCCATTTCCCCCCAATCCATAAATTAATGCAGATTTGCCCCCTTGCCCCCAATCCATACATTAATGCCGAGTTGCCCCCTTCCCCCCAATCCATAAACTAATGCAGAGTTGTCCTCTTCCTCCCAATCCATAAATTAATACTGAGTTGCCCTCTTCCCCCCAGTCCATAAACTAATACCGAGTTGAACTCTTCCCCCCAATCCATAAATTAATGCCGAGTTGCCCCCTTCCTCCCAATCCATAAACTAATGCAGAGTTGCCCCCTTCCCCCCAATCCATAAATTAATGCAGAGTTGTCCCCTTCCCCTCAATCCATAAACTAATACCGAGATGCCCCCTTCCCCCCAATACATAAATTAATGCCGAGTTGCCCTCTTCCCCACAATCCATAAACTAATATCGAGTTGAGCTCTTACTCCCAAACCAAAAAATAATGCAGAGTTGCCCTCTTCCCCCCAATCCATAAACTAATGCAGAGTTTCCCTCTGCCCCCCAATCCATAAACTAATGCCGAGTTGCCCTCTTCCCCCCAATCCATAAGCTAATGCAGAGTTGCCATCTTCCTCCCAATCCATAAATTAATGCCGAGTTGCCCTCTTCCCCCCCAATCCATAAACTAATGCCGAGTTGCCCTCTTCCTCCCAAACCAAAAAATAATGCCGAGTTGCCCTCTTCCTCCCAAACCTCAAAATGATGCCGAGTTGCCCCCTTCCCCCCAATCCATAAATTAATGCCGAGTTGCCCTCTTCCCCCCAATCCATAAACTAATGCCGAGTTGTCCTCTTCCCCCCAATCCATAAATTAATGCAGAATTGTCCTTTTCCTCCCAATCCATAAACTAATACCGAGTTGCCCCCTTCCTCCCAATCCATAAACTAATGCAGAGTTGCCCCATTTCCCCCCAATCCATAAATTAATGCAGATTTGCCCCCTTGCCCCCAATCCATACATTAATGCCGAGTTGCCCCCTTCCCCCCAATCCATAAACTAATGCAGAGTTGTCCTCTTCCTCCCAATCCATAAATTAATACTGAGTTGCCCTCTTCCCCCCAGTCTATAAACTAATACCGAGTTGCACTCTTCCCCCCAATCCATAAATTAATGCCGAGTTGCCCCCTTCCTCCCAATCCATAAACTAACACTGAGTTGCCCTCTTCCTCCCAATCCATAAACTAATGCAGAGTTGCCCCCTTCCCCCCAATCCATAAATTAATGCAGAGTTGTCCCCTTCCCCTCAATCCATAAACTAATACCGAGATGCCCCCTTCCCCCCAATACATAAATTAATGCCGAGTTGCCCTCTTCCCCACAATCCATAAACTAATATCGAGTTGAGCTCTTACTCCCAAACCAAAAAATAATGCAGAGTTGCCCTCTTCCCCCCAATCCATAAACTAATGCAGAGTTTCCCTCTGCCCCCCAATCCATAAACTAATGCCGAGTTGCCCTCTTCCCCCCAATCCATAAACTAATGCAGAGTTGCCATCTTCCTCCCAATCCATAAATTAATGCCGAGTTGCCCTCTTCCCCCCCAATCCATAAACTAACGCCGAGTTGCCCTCTTCCCCCAATCCATAAACTAACGCCGAGTTGCCCTCTTCCCCCAATCCATAAACTAATGCCGTGTTGCCCCCTTCCTCCCAATCCATTAACCAATGCAGAGTTGCCCCCTTCCTCCAAAGCCATAAATTAATGCCGAATTGCCCTCTTCCCCCTCCAATCCATAAACTAATGCCGAAGTGCCCCCTTCCTCCCAATCCATAATCTAATGCTGAGTTGCCCTCTTCCCCCCAATGCATAAACTAATGCCGAGTTGCCCTCTTCCCTCAATCCATAAATTAATCCCGAGTTGCCCCCTTCCTCCCAATCCATAAACTAATGCCGAGTTGCCCTCTTCCTCCCAAACCAAAAAATAATGCCGAGTTGCCCTCTTCCTCCCAAACCTCAAAATGATGCCGAGTTGCCCCCTTCCCCCCAATCCATAAATTAATGCCGAGTTGCCCTCTTCCCCCCAATCCATAAACTAATGCCGAGTTGTCCTCTTCCCCCCAATCCATAAATTAATGCAGAATTGTCCTTTTCCTCCCAATCCATAAACTAATACCGAGTTGCCCCCTTCCTCCCAATCCATAAACTAATGCAGAGTTGCCCCATTTCCCCCCAATCCATAAATTAATGCAGATTTGCCCCCTTGCCCCCAATCCATACATTAATGCCGAGTTGCCCCCTTCCCCCCAATCCATAAACTAATGCAGAGTTGTCCTCTTCCTCCCAATCCATAAATTAATACTGAGTTGCCCTCTTCCCCCCAGTCCATAAACTAATACCGAGTTGCACTCTTCCCCCCAATCCATAAATTAATGCCGAGTTGCCCCCTTCCTCCCAATCCATAAACTAACACTGAGTTGCCCTCTTCCTCCCAATCCATAAACTAATGCAGAGTTGCCCCCTTCCCCCCAATCCATAAATTAATGCAGAGTTGTCCCCTTCCCCTCAATCCATAAACTAATACCGAGATGCCCCCTTCCCCCCAATACATAAATTAATGCCGAGTTGCCCTCTTCCCCACAATCCATAAACTAATATCGAGTTGAGCTCTTACTCCCAAACCAAAAAATAATGCAGAGTTGCCCTCTTCCCCCCAATCCATAAACTAATGCAGAGTTTCCCTCTGCCCCCCAATCCATAAACTAATGCCGAGTTGCCCTCTTCCCCCCAATCCATAAACTAATGCAGAGTTGCCATCTTCCTCCCAATCCATAAATTAACGCCGAGTTGCCCTCTTCCTCCCAATCCATAAATTAACGCCGAGTTGCCCTCTTCCTCCCAATCCATAAATTAACCCCGAGTTGCCCTCTTCCTCCCAATCCATAAATTAGCGCCGAGTTGCCCTCATCCTCGCAATCCATAAATTGACGCCGAGTTGCCCTCTTCCTCCCAATCCATAAAATAATCCCGAGTTGCCCTCTTCCCCCCAATCCATAAATTAATGCCGAGTTGCCCTCTTCCCCCCAATCCATAAACTAATACCGAGTTGCCCCCTTCCTCCCAAACCATAAATTAATGCCGAGTTGCCCTCTTCCCCCCAATCCATAAACTAATACCGAGTTGCCCTCTTCCCCCAATCCATAAATTAATGCCGAGTTCCCCGATTCCTCCCAAACCAAAAAATAATGCAGAGTTGCCCCCTTCCCCCCCAATACAGAAATTAATGCAGAGTTGCCCTCTTCCCCACAATCCATAAACTAATGCAGAGTTGCCCACTTCCCCAATACATAAATTAATGCAGAGTTGCCCTCTTCCCCCCAATACATAAATTAATCCCGAGTTGACCTCTTCCTCCCAAACCAAAAAATAATGCCGAGTTGCCCTCTTCCCCCCAATCCATAAACTAATGCAGAGTTGCCCTCTTCCTCCCAATCCATAAACTAATACCGAGTTGCCCCCTTCCTCCCAAACCATAAATCAATGCCGAGTTGCCCTCTTCCCCCCCAATACATAAACTAATGCCGAGTTGCCCTCTTCCCCCAATCCATAAACTAATCCCGAGTTGCCCCCTTCCTCCCAATCCATAAACTAATGCCGAGTTGCCCCCTTCCTGCCAATCCATAAACTAATACCGAGTTGCCCTCTTCCTCCCAATCCATAAACTAATACCGAGTTGCCCTTTTCCTCCCAATCCATTAGCTAATACAGAGTTGCCCTCTTCCCCCCAATGCATAAACTAATGCCGAGTTGCCCTCTTCCCCCCAGTCCATAAATTAATTCCAAGTTGCCCTCTTCCCCACAATCCATAAACTAATACCGAATTGCCCTTTTCCTCACAATCCATAAGCTAATGCCGAGTTGCCCTCTTCTTCCCAATCCATAAACTAATACCGAGTTGCCCTCTTCCCCCCAATCCATAAACTAACGCCGAGTTGCCCTCTTCCCCCAATCCATAAACTAATGCCGTGTTGCCCCCTTCCTCCCAATCCATTAACCAATGCAGAGTTGCCCCCTTCCTCCAAAGCCATAAATTAATGCCGAATTGCCCTCTTCCCCCTCCAATCCATAAACTAATGCCGAAGTGCCCCCTTCCTCCCAATCCATAATCTAATGCCGAGTTGCCCTCTTCCCCCCAATGCATAAACTAATGCCGAGTTGCCCTCTTCCCCCAATCCATAAATTAATCCCGAGTTGCCCCCTTCCTCCCAATCCATAAACTAATGCCGAGTTGCCCCCTTCCTCCCAATCCATAAACTAATACCGAGTTGCCCTCTTCCTCCCAATCCATAAACTAATGCAGAGTTGCCCTTTTCCTCCCAATCCATTAGCTAATACAGAGTTGCCCTCTTCCCCCCAGTCCATAAATTAATTCCAAGTTGCCCTCTTCCCCACAATCCATAAACTAATACCGAATTGCCCTTTTCCTCACAATCCATAAACTAATACCGAATTGCCCTTTTCCTCACAATCCATAAACTAATGCCGAGTTGCCCTCTTCTTCCCAATCCATAAACTAATACCGTGTTGCCCCCTTCCCACCAATCCAGAAATTAATGTCGAGTTGGCCTCTTCCTCCCAATCCATGAACTAATACCGAGTTGCCCTCTTCCCCCCCAATCCTGAAATTGATGCAGAGTTGCCCACTTCCCCACAATCCATAAAATAATGCTGAGCTGCCCCCTTCGCCCAAATGCATAAATTGATACCGAGTTGCCCTCTTCCTCCCAATCCATAAACTAATGCCGAGTTGCCCTCTGCCCCCCAATCCATAAATTAATGCAGAATTGTCCTTTTCCTCCCAATCCATAAACTAATACCGAATTGCCCCCTTCCTCCCAATCCATAAACTAATGCAGAGTTGCCCCATTTCCCCCAATCCATAAATTAATGCAGATTTGCCCCCTTGCCCCCAATCCATACATTAATGCCGAGTTGCCCCTTCCCCCCAATCCATAAACTAATGCAGAGTTGTCCTCTTCCTCCCAATCCATAAATTAATACTGAGTTGCCCTCTTCCCCCCAGTCCATAAACTAATACCGAGTTGAACTCTTCCCCCCAATCCATAAATTAATGCCGAGTTGCCCCCTTCCTCCCAATCCATAAACTAATGCAGAGTTGCCCCCTTCCCCCCAATCCATAAATTAATGCAGAGTTGTCCCCTTCCCCTCAATCCATAAACTAATACCGAGATGCCCCCTTCCCCCCAATACATAAATTAATGCCGAGTTGCCCTCTTCCCCACAATCCATAAACTAATATCGAGTTGAGCTCTTACTCCCAAACCAAAAAATAATGCAGAGTTGCCCTCTTCCCCCCAATCCATAAACTAATGCAGAGTTTCCCTCTGCCCCCCAATCCATAAACTAATGCCGAGTTGCCCTCTTCCCCCCAATCCATAAACTAATGCAGAGTTGCCATCTTCCTCCCAATCCATAAATTAATGCCGAGTTGCCCTCTTCCCCCCCAATCCATAAACTAACGCCGAGTTGCCCTCTTCCCCCAATCCATAAACTAACGCCGAGTTGCCCTCTTCCCCCAATCCATAAACTAATCCCGAGTTGCCCCCTTCCTCCCAATCCATAAACTAATGCCGAGTTGCCCCCTTCCTGCCAATCCATAAACTAATACCGAGTTGCCCTCTTCCTCCCAATCCATAAACTAATACCGAGTTGCCCTTTTCCTCCCAATCCATTAGCTAATACAGAGTTGCCCTCTTCCCCCCAATGCATAAACTAATGCCGAGTTGCCCTCTTCCCCCCAGTCCATAAATTAATTCCAAGTTGCCCTCTTCCCCACAATCCATAAACTAATACCGAATTGCCCTTTTCCTCACAATCCATAAGCTAATGCCGAGTTGCCCTCTTCTTCCCAATCCATAAACTAATACCGAGTTGCCCTCTTCCCCCCAATCCATAAACTAACGCCGAGTTGCCCTCTTCCCCCAATCCATAAACTAATGCCGTGTTGCCCCCTTCCTCCCAATCCATTAACCAATGCAGAGTTGCCCCCTTCCTCCAAAGCCATAAATTAATGCCGAATTGCCCTCTTCCCCCTCCAATCCATAAACTAATGCCGAAGTGCCCCCTTCCTCCCAATCCATAATCTAATGCCGAGTTGCCCTCTTCCCCCCAATGCATAAACTAATGCCGAGTTGCCCTCTTCCCCCAATCCATAAATTAATCCCGAGTTGCCCCCTTCCTCCCAATCCATAAACTAATGCCGAGTTGCCCCCTTCCTCCCAATCCATAATCTAATGCCGAGTTGCCCTCTTCCCCCCAATGCATAAACTAATGCCGAGTTGCCCTCTTCCCCCAATCCATAAATTAATCCCGAGTTGCCCCCTTCCTCCCAATCCATAAACTAATGCCGAGTTGCCCCCTTCCTCCCAATCCATAAACTAATACCGAGTTGCCCTCTTCCTCCCAATCCATAAACTAATGCAGAGTTGCCCTTTTCCTCCCAATCCATTAGCTAATACAGAGTTGCCCTCTTCCCCCCAGTCCATAAATTAATTCCAAGTTGCCCTCTTCCCCACAATCCATAAACTAATACCGAATTGCCCTTTTCCTCACAATCCATAAACTAATACCGAATTGCCCTTTTCCTCACAATCCATAAACTAATGCCGAGTTGCCCTCTTCTTCCCAATCCATAAACTAATACCGTGTTGCCCCCTTCCCACCAATCCAGAAATTAATGTCGAGTTGGCCTCTTCCTCCCAATCCATGAACTAATACCGAGTTGCCCTCTTCCCCCCCAATCCTGAAATTGATGCAGAGTTGCCCACTTCCCCACAATCCATAAAATAATGCTGAGCTGCCCCCTTCGCCCAAATGCATAAATTGATACCGAGTTGCCCTCTTCCTCCCAAACCAAAAAATAATGCAGAGTTGCCCCCGTCCCCCCAATCCATAAACTAATGCTGGGTTGCCCTCTTCCTCCCAAACCAAAAAATAATGCCGAGTTGCCCTCTTCCACCCAATCCATAAACTAATGCAGAGTTGCCCTCTTCCTCCCAATCCATAAACTAATACCGAGTTGCCCTCTTCCTCCCAATCCATAAACTAATTCCGAGTTGCCCTCTTCCCCACAATCCATAAACTAATACCGAGTTGCCCTCTTCCTCCCAATCCATCAACCAATGCCGAGTTGCCCCCTTCCTCCCAAACCAAAAAATAATGCCGAGTTGCCCTCTTCCTCCCAAACCTCAAAATAATGCCGAGTTGCCCCCTTCCCCCCAATCCATAAATTAATGCCGAGTTGCCCTCTTCCCCCCAATCCATAAACTAATGCCGAGTTGCCCTCTTCCCCCCAATCCATAAATTAATGCAGAATTGTCCTTTTCCTCCCAATCCATAAACTAATACCGAATTGCCCCCTTCCTCCCAATCCATAAACTAATGCAGAGTTGCCCCATTTCCCCCCAATCCATAAATTAATGCAGATTTGCCCCCTTGCCCCCAATCCATACATTAATGCCGAGTTGCCCCCTTCCCCCCAATCCATAAACTAATGCAGAGTTGTCCTCTTCCTCCCAATCCATAAATTAATACTGAGTTGCCCTCTTCCCCCAGTCCATAAACTAATACCGAGTTGAACTCTTCCCCCCAATCCATAAATTAATGCCGAGTTGCCCCCTTCCTCCCAATCCATAAACTAATGCAGAGTTGCCCCCTTCCCCCCAATCCATAAATTAATGCAGAGTTGTCCCCTTCCCCTCAATCCATAAACTAATACCGAGATGCCCCCTTCCCCCCAATACATAAATTAATGCCGAGTTGCCCTCTTCCCCACAATCCATAAACTAATATCGAGTTGAGCTCTTACTCCCAAACCAAAAAATAATGCAGAGTTGCCCTCTTCCCCCCAATCCATAAACTAATGCAGAGTTTCCCTCTGCCCCCCAATCCATAAACTAATGCCGAGTTGCCCTCTTCCCCCCAATCCATAAACTAATGCAGAGTTGCCATCTTCCTCCCAATCCATAAATTAATGCCGAGTTACCCTCTTCCCCCCCAATCCATAAACTAACGCCGAGTTGCCCTCTTCCCCCAATCCATAAACTAACGCCGAGTTGCCCTCTTCCCCCAATCCATAAACTAATGCCGTGTTGCCCCCTTCCTCCCAATCCATTAACCAATGCAGAGTTGCCCCCTTCCTCCAAAGCCATAAATTAATGCCGAATTGCCCTCTTCCCCCTCCAATCCATAAACTAATGCCGAGTTGCCCCCTTCCTGCCAATCCATAAACTAATACCGAGTTGCCCTCTTCCTCCCAATCCATAAACTAATACCGAGTTGCCCTTTTCCTCCCAATCCATTAGCTAATACAGAGTTGCCCTCTTCCCCCCAATGCATAAACTAATGCCGAGTTGCCCTCTTCCCCCCAGTCCATAAATTAATTCCAAGTTGCCCTCTTCCCCACAATCCATAAACTAATACCGAATTGCCCTTTTCCTCACAATCCATAAGCTAATGCCGAGTTGCCCTCTTCTTCCCAATCCATAAACTAATACCGAGTTGCCCTCTTCCCCCCAATCCATAAACTAACGCCGAGTTGCCCTCTTCCCCCAATCCATAAACTAATGCCGTGTTGCCCCCTTCCTCCCAATCCATTAACCAATGCAGAGTTGCCCCCTTCCTCCAAAGCCATAAATTAATGCCGAATTGCCCTCTTCCCCCTCCAATCCATAAACTAATGCCGAAGTGCCCCCTTCCTCCCAATCCATAATCTAATGCCGAGTTGCCCTCTTCCCCCCAATGCATAAACTAATGCCGAGTTGCCCTCTTCCCCCAATCCATAAATTAATCCCGAGTTGCCCCCTTCCTCCCAATCCATAAACTAATGCCGAGTTGCCCCCTTCCTCCCAATCCATAATCTAATGCCGAGTTGCCCTCTTCCCCCCAATGCATAAACTAATGCCGAGTTGCCCTCTTCCCCCAATCCATAAATTAATCCCGAGTTGCCCCCTTCCTCCCAATCCATAAACTAATGCCGAGTTGCCCCCTTCCTCCCAATCCATAAACTAATACCGAGTTGCCCTCTTCCTCCCAATCCATAAACTAATGCAGAGTTGCCCTTTTCCTCCCAATCCATTAGCTAATACAGAGTTGCCCTCTTCCCCCCAGTCCATAAATTAATTCCAAGTTGCCCTCTTCCCCACAATCCATAAACTAATACCGAATTGCCCTTTTCCTCACAATCCATAAACTAATACCGAATTGCCCTTTTCCTCACAATCCATAAACTAATGCCGAGTTGCCCTCTTCTTCCCAATCCATAAACTAATACCGTGTTGCCCCCTTCCCACCAATCCAGAAATTAATGTCGAGTTGGCCTCTTCCTCCCAATCCATGAACTAATACCGAGTTGCCCTCTTCCCCCCCAATCCTGAAATTGATGCAGAGTTGCCCACTTCCCCACAATCCATAAAATAATGCTGAGCTGCCCCCTTCGCCCAAATGCATAAATTGATACCGAGTTGCCCTCTTCCTCCCAAACCAAAAAATAATGCAGAGTTGCCCCCGTCCCCCCAATCCATAAACTAATGCTGGGTTGCCCTCTTCCTCCCAAACCAAAAAATAATGCCGAGTTGCCCTCTTCCACCCAATCCATAAACTAATGCAGAGTTGCCCTCTTCCTCCCAATCCATAAACTAATACCGAGTTGCCCTCTTCCTCCCAATCCATAAACTAATTCCGAGTTGCCCTCTTCCCCACAATCCATAAACTAATACCGAGTTGCCCTCTTCCTCCCAATCCATCAACCAATGCCGAGTTGCCCCCTTCCTCCCAAACCAAAAAATAATGCCGAGTTGCCCTCTTCCTCCCAAACCTCAAAATAATGCCGAGTTGCCCCCTTCCCCCCAATCCATAAATTAATGCCGAGTTGCCCTCTTCCCCCCAATCCATAAACTAATGCCGAGTTGCCCTCTTCCCCCCAATCCATAAATTAATGCAGAATTGTCCTTTTCCTCCCAATCCATAAACTAATACCGAATTGCCCCCTTCCTCCCAATCCATAAACTAATGCAGAGTTGCCCCATTTCCCCCCAATCCATAAATTAATGCAGATTTGCCCCCTTGCCCCCAATCCATACATTAATGCCGAGTTGCCCCCTTCCCCCCAATCCATAAACTAATGCAGAGTTGTCCTCTTCCTCCCAATCCATAAATTAATACTGAGTTGCCCTCTTCCCCCAGTCCATAAACTAATACCGAGTTGAACTCTTCCCCCCAATCCATAAATTAATGCCGAGTTGCCCCCTTCCTCCCAATCCATAAACTAATGCAGAGTTGCCCCCTTCCCCCCAATCCATAAATTAATGCAGAGTTGTCCCCTTCCCCTCAATCCATAAACTAATACCGAGATGCCCCCTTCCCCCCAATACATAAATTAATGCCGAGTTGCCCTCTTCCCCACAATCCATAAACTAATATCGAGTTGAGCTCTTACTCCCAAACCAAAAAATAATGCAGAGTTGCCCTCTTCCCCCCAATCCATAAACTAATGCAGAGTTTCCCTCTGCCCCCCAATCCATAAACTAATGCCGAGTTGCCCTCTTCCCCCCAATCCATAAACTAATGCAGAGTTGCCATCTTCCTCCCAATCCATAAATTAATGCCGAGTTACCCTCTTCCCCCCCAATCCATAAACTAACGCCGAGTTGCCCTCTTCCCCCAATCCATAAACTAACGCCGAGTTGCCCTCTTCCCCCAATCCATAAACTAATGCCGTGTTGCCCCCTTCCTCCCAATCCATTAACCAATGCAGAGTTGCCCCCTTCCTCCAAAGCCATAAATTAATGCCGAATTGCCCTCTTCCCCCTCCAATCCATAAACTAATGCCGAAGTGCCCCCTTCCTCCCAATCCATAATCTAATGCTGAGTTGCCCTCTTCCCCCCAATGCATAAACTAATGCCGAGTTGCCCTCTTCCCTCAATCCATAAATTAATCCCGAGTTGCCCCCTTCCTCCCAATCCATAAACTAATGCCGAGTTGCCCTCTTCCTCCCAAACCAAAAAATAATGCCGAGTTGCCCTCTTCCTCCCAAACCTCAAAATGATGCCGAGTTGCCCCCTTCCCCCCAATCCATAAATTAATGCCGAGTTGCCCTCTTCCCCCCAATCCATAAACTAATGCCGAGTTGTCCTCTTCCCCCCAATCCATAAATTAATGCAGAATTGTCCTTTTCCTCCCAATCCATAAACTAATACCGAGTTGCCCCCTTCCTCCCAATCCATAAACTAATGCAGAGTTGCCCCATTTCCCCCCAATCCATAAATTAATGCAGATTTGCCCCCTTGCCCCAATCCATACATTAATGCCGAGTTGCCCCCTTCCCCCCAATCCATAAACTCATGCAGAGTTGTCCTCTTCCTCCCAATCCATAAATTAATACTGAGTTGCCCTCTTCCCCCCAGTCCATAAACTAATACCGAGTTGCACTCTTCCCCCCAATCCATAAATTAATGCCGAGTTGCCCCCTTCCTCCCAATCCATAAACTAACACTGAGTTGCCCTCTTCCTCCCAATCCATAAACTAATGCAGAGTTGCCCCCTTCCCCCCAATCCATAAATTAATGCAGAGTTGTCCCCTTCCCCTCAATCCATAAACTAATACCGAGATGCCCCCTTCCCCCCAATACATAAATTAATGCCGAGTTGCCCTCTTCCCCACAATCCATAAACTAATATCGAGTTGAGCTCTTACTCCCAAACCAAAAAATAATGCAGAGTTGCCCTCTTCCCCCCAATCCATAAACTAATGCAGAGTTTCCCTCTGCCCCCCAATCCATAAACTAATGCAGAGTTGCCCCATTTCCCCCCAATCCATAAATTAATGCAGATTTGCCCCCTTGCCCCCAATCCATACATTAATGCCGAGTTGCCCCCTTCCCCCCAATCCATAAACTAATGCAGAGTTGTCCTCTTCCTCCCAATCCATAAATTAATACTGAGTTGCCCTCTTCCCCCAGTCCATAAACTAATACCGAGTTGAACTCTTCCCCCCAATCCATAAATTAATGCCGAGTTGCCCCCTTCCTCCCAATCCATAAACTAATGCAGAGTTGCCCCCTTCCCCCCAATCCATAAATTAATGCAGAGTTGTCCCCTTCCCCTCAATCCATAAACTAATACCGAGATGCCCCCTTCCCCCCAATACATAAATTAATGCCGAGTTGCCCTCTTCCCCACAATCCATAAACTAATATCGAGTTGAGCTCTTACTCCCAAACCAAAAAATAATGCAGAGTTGCCCTCTTCCCCCCAATCCATAAACTAATGCAGAGTTTCCCTCTGCCCCCCAATCCATAAACTAATGCCGAGTTGCCCTCTTCCCCCCAATCCATAAACTAATGCAGAGTTGCCATCTTCCTCCCAATCCATAAATTAATGCCGAGTTACCCTCTTCCCCCCCAATCCATAAACTAACGCCGAGTTGCCCTCTTCCCCCAATCCATAAACTAACGCCGAGTTGCCCTCTTCCCCCAATCCATAAACTAATGCCGTGTTGCCCCCTTCCTCCCAATCCATTAACCAATGCAGAGTTGCCCCCTTCCTCCAAAGCCATAAATTAATGCCGAATTGCCCTCTTCCCCCTCCAATCCATAAACTAATGCCGAAGTGCCCCCTTCCTCCCAATCCATAATCTAATGCTGAGTTGCCCTCTTCCCCCCAATGCATAAACTAATGCCGAGTTGCCCTCTTCCCTCAATCCATAAATTAATCCCGAGTTGCCCCCTTCCTCCCAATCCATAAACTAATGCCGAGTTGCCCTCTTCCTCCCAAACCAAAAAATAATGCCGAGTTGCCCTCTTCCTCCCAAACCTCAAAATGATGCCGAGTTGCCCCCTTCCCCCCAATCCATAAATTAATGCCGAGTTGCCCTCTTCCCCCCAATCCATAAACTAATGCCGAGTTGTCCTCTTCCCCCCAATCCATAAATTAATGCAGAATTGTCCTTTTCCTCCCAATCCATAAACTAATACCGAGTTGCCCCCTTCCTCCCAATCCATAAACTAATGCAGAGTTGCCCCATTTCCCCCCAATCCATAAATTAATGCAGATTTGCCCCCTTGCCCCAATCCATACATTAATGCCGAGTTGCCCCCTTCCCCCCAATCCATAAACTAATGCAGAGTTGTCCTCTTCCTCCCAATCCATAAATTAATACTGAGTTGCCCTCTTCCCCCCAGTCCATAAACTAATACCGAGTTGCACTCTTCCCCCCAATCCATAAATTAATGCCGAGTTGCCCCCTTCCTCCCAATCCATAAACTAACACTGAGTTGCCCTCTTCCTCCCAATCCATAAACTAATGCAGAGTTGCCCCCTTCCCCCCAATCCATAAATTAATGCAGAGTTGTCCCCTTCCCCTCAATCCATAAACTAATACCGAGATGCCCCCTTCCCCCCAATACATAAATTAATGCCGAGTTGCCCTCTTCCCCACAATCCATAAACTAATATCGAGTTGAGCTCTTACTCCCAAACCAAAAAATAATGCAGAGTTGCCCTCTTCCCCCCAATCCATAAACTAATGCAGAGTTTCCCTCTGCCCCCCAATCCATAAACTAATGCCGAGTTGCCCTCTTCCCCCCAATCCATAAACTAATGCAGAGTTGCCATCTTCCTCCCAATCCATAAATTAACGCCGAGTTGCCCTCTTCCTCCCAATCCATAAATTAACGCCGAGTTGCCCTCTTCCTCCCAATCCATAAATTAACCCCGAGTTGCCCTCTTCCTCCCAATCCATAAATTAGCGCCGAGTTGCCCTCATCCTCGCAATCCATAAATTGACGCCGAGTTGCCCTCTTCCTCCCAATCCATAAAATAATCCCGAGTTGCCCTCTTCCCCCCAATCCATAAATTAATGCCGAGTTGCCCTCTTCCCCCCAATCCATAAACTAATACCGAGTTGCCCCCTTCCTCCCAAACCATAAATTAATGCCGAGTTGCCCTCTTCCCCCCAATCCATAAACTAATACCGAGTTGCCCTCTTCCCCCAATCCATAAATTAATGCCGAGTTCCCCGATTCCTCCCAAACCAAAAAATAATGCAGAGTTGCCCCCTTCCCCCCCAATACAGAAATTAATGCAGAGTTGCCCTCTTCCCCACAACCCATAAACTAATGCAGAGTTGCCCACTTCCCCAATACATAAATTAATGCAGAGTTGCCCCCTTCCCCCCAATACATAAATTAATCCCGAGTTGACCTCTTCCTCCCAAACCAAAAAATAATGCCGAGTTGCCCTCTTCCCCCCAATCCATAAACTAATGCAGAGTTGCCCTCTTCCTCCCAATCCATAAACTAATACCGAGTTGCCCCCTTCCTCCCAAACCATAAATCAATGCCGAGTTGCCCTCTTCCCCCCCAATACATAAACTAATGCCGAGTTGCCCTCTTCCCCCAATCCATAAACTAATCCCGAGTTGCCCCCTTCCTCCCAATCCATAAACTAATGCCGAGTTGCCCCCTTCCTGCCAATCCATAAACTAATACCGAGTTGCCCTCTTCCTCCCAATCCATAAACTAATACCGAGTTGCCCTTTTCCTCCCAATCCATTAGCTAATACAGAGTTGCCCTCTTCCCCCCAATGCATAAACTAATGCCGAGTTGCCCTCTTCCCCCCAGTCCATAAATTAATTCCAAGTTGCCCTCTTCCCCACAATCCATAAACTAATACCGAATTGCCCTTTTCCTCACAATCCATAAGCTAATGCCGAGTTGCCCTCTTCTTCCCAATCCATAAACTAATACCGAGTTGCCCTCTTCCCCCCAATCCATAAACTAACGCCGAGTTGCCCTCTTCCCCCAATCCATAAACTAATGCCGTGTTGCCCCCTTCCTCCCAATCCATTAACCAATGCAGAGTTGCCCCCTTCCTCCAAAGCCATAAATTAATGCCGAATTGCCCTCTTCCCCCTCCAATCCATAAACTAATGCCGAAGTGCCCCCTTCCTCCCAATCCATAATCTAATGCCGAGTTGCCCTCTTCCCCCCAATGCATAAACTAATGCCGAGTTGCCCTCTTCCCCCAATCCATAAATTAATCCCGAGTTGCCCCCTTCCTCCCAATCCATAAACTAATGCCGAGTTGCCCCCTTCCTCCCAATCCATAAACTAATACCGAGTTGCCCTCTTCCTCCCAATCCATAAACTAATGCAGAGTTGCCCTTTTCCTCCCAATCCATTAGCTAATACAGAGTTGCCCTCTTCCCCCCAGTCCATAAATTAATTCCAAGTTGCCCTCTTCCCCACAATCCATAAACTAATACCGAATTGCCCTTTTCCTCACAATCCATAAACTAATACCGAATTGCCCTTTTCCTCACAATCCATAAACTAATGCCGAGTTGCCCTCTTCTTCCCAATCCATAAACTAATACCGTGTTGCCCCCTTCCCACCAATCCAGAAATTAATGTCGAGTTGGCCTCTTCCTCCCAATCCATGAACTAATACCGAGTTGCCCTCTTCCCCCCCAATCCTGAAATTGATGCAGAGTTGCCCACTTCCTCACAATCCATAAAATAATGCTGAGCTGCCCCCTTCGCCCAAATGCATAAATTGATACCGAGTTGCCCTCTTCCTCCCAAACCAAAAAATAATGCAGAGTTGCCCCCGTCCCCCCAATCCATAAACTAATGCTGGGTTGCCCTCTTCCTCCCAAACCAAAAAATAATGCCGAGTTGCCCTCTTCCTCCCAAACCAAAAAATAATGCAGAGTTGCCCTCTTCCACCCAATCCATAAAGTAATGCAGAGTTGCCCTCTTCCTCCCAATCCATAAACTAATACCGAGTTGCCCTCTTCCTCCCAATCCATAAACTAATTCCGAGTTGCCCTCTTCCCCACAATCCATCAACCAATGCCGAGTTGCCCCCTTCCTCCCAAACCAAAAAATAATGCCGAGTTGCCCTCTTCCTCCCAAACCTCAAAATAATGCCGAGTTGCCCCCTTCCCCCCAATCCATAAATTAATGCCGAGTTGCCCTCTTCCCCCCAATCCATAAACTAATGCCGAGTTGCCCTCTGCCCCCCAATCCATAAATTAATGCAGAATTGTCCTTTTCCTCCCAATCCATAAACTAATACCGAATTGCCCCCTTCCTCCCAATCCATAAACTAATGCAGAGTTGCCCCATTTCCCCCCAATCCATAAATTAATGCAGATTTGCCCCCTTGCCCCCAATCCATACATTAATGCCGAGTTGCCCCTTCCCCCCAATCCATAAACTAATGCAGAGTTGTCCTCTTCCTCCCAATCCATAAATTAATACTGAGTTGCCCTCTTCCCCCCAGTCCATAAACTAATACCGAGTTGAACTCTTCCCCCCAATCCATAAATTAATGCCGAGTTGCCCCCTTCCTCCCAATCCATAAACTAATGCAGAGTTGCCCCCTTCCCCCCAATCCATAAATTAATGCAGAGTTGTCCCCTTCCCCTCAATCCATAAACTAATACCGAGATGCCCCCTTCCCCCCAATACATAAATTAATGCCGAGTTGCCCTCTTCCCCACAATCCATAAACTAATATCGAGTTGAGCTCTTACTCCCAAACCAAAAAATAATGCAGAGTTGCCCTCTTCCCCCCAATCCATAAACTAATGCAGAGTTTCCCTCTGCCCCCCAATCCATAAACTAATGCCGAGTTGCCCTCTTCCCCCCAATCCATAAACTAATGCAGAGTTGCCATCTTCCTCCCAATCCATAAATTAATGCCGAGTTGCCCTCTTCCCCCCCAATCCATAAACTAACGCCGAGTTGCCCTCTTCCTCCCAATCCATAAACTAATACCGAGTTGCCCTCTTCCTCCCAATCCATAAACTAATTCCGAGTTGCCCTCTTCCCCACAATCCATCAACCAATGCCGAGTTGCCCCCTTCCTCCCAAACCAAAAAATAATGCCGAGTTGCCCTCTTCCTCCCAAACCTCAAAATAATGCCGAGTTGCCCCCTTCCCCCCAATCCATAAATTAATGCCGAGTTGCCCTCTTCCCCCCAATCCATAAACTAATGCCGAGTTGCCCTCTGCCCCCCAATCCATAAATTAATGCAGAATTGTCCTTTTCCTCCCAATCCATAAACTAATACCGAATTGCCCCCTTCCTCCCAATCCATAAACTAATGCAGAGTTGCCCCATTTCCCCCCAATCCATAAATTAATGCAGATTTGCCCCCTTGCCCCCAATCCATACATTAATGCCGAGTTGCCCCTTCCCCCCAATCCATAAACTAATGCAGAGTTGTCCTCTTCCTCCCAATCCATAAATTAATACTGAGTTGCCCTCTTCCCCCCAGTCCATAAACTAATACCGAGTTGAACTCTTCCCCCCAATCCATAAATTAATGCCGAGTTGCCCCCTTCCTCCCAATCCATAAACTAATGCAGAGTTGCCCCCTTCCCCCCAATCCATAAATTAATGCAGAGTTGTCCCCTTCCCCTCAATCCATAAACTAATACCGAGATGCCCCCTTCCCCCCAATACATAAATTAATGCCGAGTTGCCCTCTTCCCCACAATCCATAAACTAATATCGAGTTGAGCTCTTACTCCCAAACCAAAAAATAATGCAGAGTTGCCCTCTTCCCCCCAATCCATAAACTAATGCAGAGTTTCCCTCTGCCCCCCAATCCATAAACTAATGCCGAGTTGCCCTCTTCCCCCCAATCCATAAACTAATGCAGAGTTGCCATCTTCCTCCCAATCCATAAATTAATGCCGAGTTGCCCTCTTCCCCCCCAATCCATAAACTAACGCCGAGTTGCCCTCTTCCCCCAATCCATAAACTAACGCCGAGTTGCCCTCTTCCCCCAATCCATAAACTAATCCCGAGTTGCCCCCTTCCTCCCAATCCATAAACTAATGCCGAGTTGCCCCCTTCCTGCCAATCCATAAACTAATACCGAGTTGCCCTCTTCCTCCCAATCCATAAACTAATACCGAGTTGCCCTTTTCCTCCCAATCCATTAGCTAATACAGAGTTGCCCTCTTCCCCCCAATGCATAAACTAATGCCGAGTTGCCCTCTTCCCCCCAGTCCATAAATTAATTCCAAGTTGCCCTCTTCCCCACAATCCATAAACTAATACCGAATTGCCCTTTTCCTCACAATCCATAAGCTAATGCCGAGTTGCCCTCTTCTTCCCAATCCATAAACTAATACCGAGTTGCCCTCTTCCCCCCAATCCATAAACTAACGCCGAGTTGCCCTCTTCCCCCAATCCATAAACTAATGCCGTGTTGCCCCCTTCCTCCCAATCCATTAACCAATGCAGAGTTGCCCCCTTCCTCCAAAGCCATAAATTAATGCCGAATTGCCCTCTTCCCCCTCCAATCCATAAACTAATGCCGAAGTGCCCCCTTCCTCCCAATCCATAATCTAATGCCGAGTTGCCCTCTTCCCCCCAATGCATAAACTAATGCCGAGTTGCCCTCTTCCCCCAATCCATAAATTAATCCCGAGTTGCCCCCTTCCTCCCAATCCATAAACTAATGCCGAGTTGCCCCCTTCCTCCCAATCCATAAACTAATACCGAGTTGCCCTCTTCCTCCCAATCCATAAACTAATGCAGAGTTGCCCTTTTCCTCCCAATCCATTAGCTAATACAGAGTTGCCCTCTTCCCCCCAGTCCATAAATTAATTCCAAGTTGCCCTCTTCCCCACAATCCATAAACTAATACCGAATTGCCCTTTTCCTCACAATCCATAAACTAATACCGAATTGCCCTTTTCCTCACAATCCATAAACTAATGCCGAGTTGCCCTCTTCTTCCCAATCCATAAACTAATACCGTGTTGCCCCCTTCCCACCAATCCAGAAATTAATGTCGAGTTGGCCTCTTCCTCCCAATCCATGAACTAATACCGAGTTGCCCTCTTCCCCCCCAATCCTGAAATTGATGCAGAGTTGCCCACTTCCCCACAATCCATAAAATAATGCTGAGCTGCCCCCTTCGCCCAAATGCATAAATTGATACCGAGTTGCCCTCTTCCTCCCAAACCAAAAAATAATGCAGAGTTGCCCCCGTCCCCCCAATCCATAAACTAATGCTGGGTTGCCCTCTTCCTCCCAAACCAAAAAATAATGCCGAGTTGCCCTCTTCCTCCCAAACCAAAAAATAATGCAGAGTTGCCCTCTTCCACCCAATCCATAAACTAATGCAGAGTTGCCCTCTTCCTCCCAATCCATAAACTAATACCGAGTTGCCCTCTTCCTCCCAATCCATAAACTAATTCCGAGTTGCCCTCTTCCCCACAATCCATCAACCAATGCCGAGTTGCCCCCTTCCTCCCAAACCAAAAAATAATGCCGAGTTGCCCTCTTCCTCCCAAACCTCAAAATAACGCCGAGTTGCCCCCTTCCCCCCAATCCATAAATTAATGCCGAGTTGCCCTCTTCCCCCCAATCCATAAACTAATGCCGAGTTGCCCTCTGCCCCCCAATCCATAAATTAATGCAGAATTGTCCTTTTCCTCCCAATCCATAAACTAATACCGAATTGCCCCCTTCCTCCCAATCCATAAACTAATGCAGAGTTGCCCCATTTCCCCCCAATCCATAAATTAATGCAGATTTGCCCCCTTGCCCCCAATCCATACATTAATGCCGAGTTGCCCCTTCCCCCCAATCCATAAACTAATGCAGAGTTGTCCTCTTCCTCCCAATCCATAAATTAATACTGAGTTGCCCTCTTCCCCCCAGTCCATAAACTAATACCGAGTTGAACTCTTCCCCCCAATCCATAAATTAATGCCGAGTTGCCCCCTTCCTCCCAATCCATAAACTAATGCAGAGTTGCCCCCTTCCCCCCAATCCATAAATTAATGCAGAGTTGTCCCCTTCCCCTCAATCCATAAACTAATACCGAGATGCCCCCTTCCCCCAATACATAAATTAATGCCGAGTTGCCCTCTTCCCCACAATCCATAAACTAATATCGAGTTGAGCTCTTACTCCCAAACCAAAAAATAATGCAGAGTTGCCCTCTTCCCCCCAATCCATAAACTAATGCAGAGTTTCCCTCTGCCCCCAATCCATAAACTAATGCCGAGTTGCCCTCTTCCCCCCAATCCATAAACTAATGCAGAGTTGCCATCTTCCTCCCAATCCATAAATTAATGCCGAGTTGCCCTCTTCCCCCCCAATCCATAAACTAACGCCGAGTTGCCCTCTTCCCCCAATCCATAAACTAACGCCGAGTTGCCCTCTTCCCCCAATCCATAAACTAATCCCGAGTTGCCCCCTTCCTCCCAATCCATAAACTAATGCCGAGTTGCCCCCTTCCTGCCAATCCATAAACTAATACCGAGTTGCCCTCTTCCTCCCAATCCATAAACTAATACCGAGTTGCCCTTTTCCTCCCAATCCATTAGCTAATACAGAGTTGCCCTCTTCCCCCCAATGCATAAACTAATGCCGAGTTGCCCTCTTCCCCCCAGTCCATAAATTAATTCCAAGTTGCCCTCTTCCCCACAATCCATAAACTAATACCGAATTGCCCTTTTCCTCACAATCCATAAGCTAATGCCGAGTTGCCCTCTTCTTCCCAATCCATAAACTAATACCGAGTTGCCCTCTTCCCCCCAATCCATAAACTAACGCCGAGTTGCCCTCTTCCCCCAATCCATAAACTAATGCCGTGTTGCCCCCTTCCTCCCAATCCATTAACCAATGCAGAGTTGCCCCCTTCCTCCAAAGCCATAAATTAATGCCGAATTGCCCTCTTCCCCCTCCAATCCATAAACTAATGCCGAAGTGCCCCCTTCCTCCCAATCCATAATCTAATGCCGAGTTGCCCTCTTCCCCCCAATGCATAAACTAATGCCGAGTTGCCCTCTTCCCCCAATCCATAAATTAATCCCGAGTTGCCCCCTTCCTCCCAATCCATAAACTAATGCCGAGTTGCCCCCTTCCTCCCAATCCATAAACTAATACCGAGTTGCCCTCTTCCTCCCAATCCATTAGCTAATACAGAGTTGCCCTCTTCCCCCCAGTCCATAAATTAATTCCAAGTTGCCCTCTTCCCCACAATCCATAAACTAATACCGAATTGCCCTTTTCCTCACAATCCATAAACTAATACCGAATTGCCCTTTTCCTCACAATCCATAAACTAATGCCGAGTTGCCCTCTTCTTCCCAATCCATAAACTAATACCGTGTTGCCCCCTTCCCACCAATCCAGAAATTAATGTCGAGTTGGCCTCTTCCTCCCAATCCATGAACTAATACCGAGTTGCCCTCTTCCCCCCCAATCCTGAAATTGATGCAGAGTTGCCCACTTCCCCACAATCCATAAAATAATGCTGAGCTGCCCCCTTCGCCCAAATGCATAAATTGATACCGAGTTGCCCTCTTCCTCCCAAACCAAAAAATAATGCAGAGTTGCCCCCGTCCCCCCAATCCATAAACTAATGCTGGGTTGCCCTCTTCCTCCCAAACCAAAAAATAATGCCGAGTTGCCCTCTTCCTCCCAAACCAAAAAATAATGCAGAGTTGCCCTCTTCCACCCAATCCATAAACTAATGCAGAGTTGCCCTCTTCCTCCCAATCCATAAACTAATACCGAGTTGCCCTCTTCCTCCCAATCCATAAACTAATTCCGAGTTGCCCTCTTCCCCACAATCCATAAACTAATACCGAGTTGCCCTCTTCCTCCCAATCCATCAACCAATGCCGAGTTGCCCCCTTCCTCCCAAACCAAAAAATAATGCCGAGTTGCCCTCTTCCTCCCAAACCTCAAAATAATGCCGAGTTGCCCCCTTCCCCCCAATCCATAAATTAATGCCGAGTTGCCCTCTTCCCCCCAATCCATAAACTAATGCCGAGTTGCCCTCTTCCCCCCAATCCATAAATTAATGCAGAATTGTCCTTTTCCTCCCAATCCATAAACTAATACCGAATTGCCCCCTTCCTCCCAATCCATAAACTAATGCAGAGTTGCCCCATTTCCCCCCAATCCATAAATTAATGCAGATTTGCCCCCTTGCCCCCAATCCATACATTAATGCCGAGTTGCCCCCTTCCCCCCAATCCATAAACTAATGCAGAGTTGTCCTCTTCCTCCCAATCCATAAATTAATACTGAGTTGCCCTCTTCCCCCCAGTCCATAAACTAATACCGAGTTGAACTCTTCCCCCCAATCCATAAATTAATGCCGAATTGCCCCCTTCCTCCCAATCCATAAACTAATGCAGAGTTGCCCCCTTCCCCCCAATCCATAAATTAATGCAGAGTTGTCCCCTTCCCCTCAATCCATAAACTAATACCGAGATGCCCCCTTCCCCCCAATACATAAATTAATGCCGAGTTGCCCTCTTACCCAACAATCCATAAACTAATATCGAGTTGAGCTCTTACTCCCAAACCAAAAAATAATGCAGAGTTGCCCTCTTCCCCCCAATCCATAAACTAATGCAGAGTTTCCCTCTGCCCCCCAATCCATAAACTAATGCCGAGTTGCCCTCTTCCCCCCAATCCATAAACTAATGCAGAGTTGCCATCTTCCTCCCAATCCATAAATTAATGCCGAGTTGCCCTCTTCCCCCCCAATCCATAAACTAACGCCGAGTTGCCCTCTTCCCCCAATCCATAAACTAATCCCGAGTTGCCCTCTTCCCCCAATCCATAAACTAATGCCGTGTTGCCCCCTTCCTCCCAATCCATTAACCAATGCAGAGTTGCCCCCTTCCTCCAAAGCCATAAATTAATGCCGAATTGCCCTCTTCCCCCTCCAATCCATAAACTAATGCCGAAGTGCCCCCTTCCTCCCAATCCATAATCTAATGCTGAGTTGCCCTCTTCCCCCCAATGCATAAACTAATGCCGAGTTGCCCTCTTCCCTCAATCCATAAATTAATCCCGGGTTGCCCCCTTCCTCCCAATCCATAAACTAATGCCGAGTTGCCCTCTTCCTCCCAAACCAAAAAATAATGCCGAGTTGCCCTCTTCCTCCCAAACCTCAAAATGATGCCGAGTTGCCCCCTTCCCCCAATCCATAAATTAATGCCGAGTTGCCCTCTTCCCCCCAATCCATAAACTAATGCCGAGTTGTCCTCTTCCCCCCAATCCATAAATTAATACAGAATTGTCCTTTTCCTCCCAATCCATAAACTAATACCGAGTTGCCCCCTTCCTCCCAATCCATAAACTAATGCAGAGTTGCCCCATTTCCCCCCAATCCATAAATTAATGCAGATTTGCCCCCTTGCCCCCAATCCATACATTAATGCCGAGTTGCCCCCTTCCCCCCAATCCATAAACTAATGCAGAGTTGTCCTCTTCCTCCCAATCCATAAATTAATACTGAGTTGCCCTCTTCCCCCCAGTCCATAAACTAATACCGAGTTGCACTCTTCCCCCCAATAAATAAATTAATGCCGAGTTGCCCCCTTCCTCCCAATCCATAAACTAACACTGAGTTGCCCTCTTCCTCCCAATCCATAAACTAATGCAGAGTTGCCCCCTTCCCCCCAATCCATAAATTAATGCAGAGTTGTCCCCTTCCCCTCAATCCATAAACTAATACCGAGATGCCCCCTTCCCCCCAATACATAAATTAATGCCGAGTTGCCCTCTTCCCCACAATCCATAAACTAATATCGAGTTGAGCTCTTACTCCCAAACCAAAAAATAATGCAGAGTTGCCCTCTTCCCCCCAATCCATAAACTAATGCAGAGTTTCCCTCTGCCCCCCAATCCATAAACTAATGCCGAGTTGCCCTCTTCCCCCCAATCCATAAACTAATGCAGAGTTGCCATCTTCCTCCCAATCCATAAATTAACGCCGAGTTGCCCTCTTCCTCCCAATCCATAAATTAACGCCGAGTTGCCCTCTTCCTCCCAATCCATAAATTAACCCCGAGTTGCCCTCTTCCTCCCAATCCATAAATTAGCGCCGAGTTGCCCTCATCCTCGCAATCCATAAATTAACGCCGAGTTGCCCTCTTCCTCCCAATCCATAAACTAATACCGAGTTGCCCTCTTCCCCCCAATCCATAAATTAATGCCGAGTTGCCCTCTTCCCCCAATCCATAAACTAATACCGAGTTGCCCCCTTCCTCCCAAACCATAAATTAATGCCGAGTTGCCCTCTTCCCCCCAATCCATAAACTAATACCGAGTTGCCCTCTTCCCCCAATCCATAAATTAATGCCGAGTTCCCCGATTCCTCCCAAACCAAAAAATAATGCAGAGTTGCCCCCTTCCCCCCCAATACAGAAATTAATGCAGAGTTGCCCTCTTCCCCCCAATCCATAAACTAATGCAGAGTTGCCCACTTCCCCAATACATAAATTAATGCAGAGTTGCCCCCTTCCCCCCAAAACATAAATTAATCCCGAGTTGACCTCTTCCTCCCAAACCAAAAAATAATGCCGAGTTGCCCTCTTCCCCCCAATCCATAAACTAATGCAGAGTTGCCCTCTTCCTCCCAATCCATAAACTAATACCGTGTTGCCCCCTTCCTCCCAATCCATAAACTAATACCGAGTTGCCCTCTTCCCCCAATCCATAAATTAATGCCGAGTTCCCCGATTCCTCCAAATCAAAAAATAATGCAGAGTTGCCCCCTTCCCCCCCAATACAGAAATTAATCCAGAGTTGCCCCCTTTCCCACAATCCATAAACTAATGCAGAGTTGCCCCTTCCCCCCAATACATAAATTAATCCCGAGTTGACCTCTTCTTCCCAAACCAAAAAATAATGCAGAGTTGCCCTCTTCCCCCCAATCCATACATTAATACAGAGTTGCCCTCTTCCCTCCAATCCATAAACTAATGCCGAGTTGCCCTCTTCCTCCCAATCCATAAATTAGTACTGAGTTGCCCTCTTCCCCCCAGTCCATAAACTAATACTGAGTTGCACTCTTCCCCCCAATCCATAAGTTAATGCCGAGTTGCCCCGTTCCTCCCAATCCATAAACTAATAGCGAGTTGCACTCTTCCCCCCAATCCATAAATTAATGCCGAGTTGCCCCCTTCCTCCCAATCCATAAACTAATGCAGAGTTGTCCCCTTCCTCCCAATCCATAAATTAATGCCGAGGTGACCTCTTCTTCCCAAACCAAAAAATAATGCAGAGTTGCCCCCTTCCCCCCAATATATAAATTAATGCCGAGTTGCCCTCTTCCCCCCAATCCATAAACTAATGCAGAGTTGTCCTCTTCCTCCCAATCCATAAATTAATACTGAGTTGCCCTCTTCCCCCCAGTCCATAAACTAATACTGAGTTGCACTCTTCCCCCCAATCCATAAGTTAATGCCGAGTTGCCCCGTTCCTCCCAATCCATAAACTAATAGCGAGTTGCACTCTTCCCCCCAATCCATAAATTAATGCCGAGTTGCCCCCTTCCTCCCAATCCATAAACTAATGCAGAGTTGTCCCCTTCCTCCCAATCCATAAACTAATGCAGAGTTGCCCCCCTCCCCCAATCCATAAATTAATACTGAGTTGCCCTCTTACCCCCAGTCCATAAACTAATACCGAGTTGCACTCTTCCCCCCAATCCATAAATTAATGCCGAGTTGCCCCCTTCCTCCCAATCCATAAACTAATACTGAGTTGCCCTCTTCCCCCCAGTCCATAAACTAATACCGAGTTGCACTCTTCCCACCAATCCATAAATTAATGCCGAGTTGCCGCCTTCCTCCCAATCCATAAACTAATGCAGAGTTGTCCCCTTCCCCACAATCCATAAACTAATGCAGAGTTGCCCACTTCCCCAATACATAAATTAATGCAGAGTTGCCCCCTTCCCCCCAATACATAAATTAATCCCGAGTTGACCTCTTCCTCCCAAACCAAAAAATAATGCCGAGTTGCCCTCTTCCCCCCAATCCATAAACTAATGCAGAGTTGCCCTCTTCCTCCCAATCCATAAACTAATACCGAGTTGCCCCCTTCCTCCCAAACCATAAATTAATGGCGAGTTGCCCTCTTCCCCCCAATCCATAAACTAATACCGAGTTGCCCTCTTCCCCCAATCCATAAATTAATGCCGAGTTCCCCGATTCCTCCAAATCAAAAAATAATGCAGAGTTGCCCCCTTCCCCCCCAATACAGAAATTAATCCAGAGTTGCCCCCTTTCCCACAATCCATAAACTAATGCAGAGTTGCCCCTTCCCCCCAATACATAAATTAATCCCGAGTTGACCTCTTCTTCCCAAACCAAAAAATAATGCAGAGTTGCCCTCTTCCCCCCAATCCATAAATTAATACAGAGTTGCCCTCTTCCCTCCAATCCATAAACTAATGCCGAGTTGCCCTCTTCTTCCCAATCCATAAATTAATACTGAGTTGCCCTCTTCCCCCCAGTCCATAAACTAATACTGAGTTGCCCCCTTCCCCCCAAAATATAAATTAATGCCGAGTTGCCCTCTTCCCCCAATACATAAATTAATGCAGAGTTGCCCCCTTCCCCCCAATACATAAATTAATCCCGAGTTGACCTCTTCCTCCCAAACCAAAAAATAATGCAGAGTTCTCCTCTTCCACCCAATCCATAAATTAATGCAGAGTTGCCCTCTTCCCTCCAATCCATAAACTAATGCCGAGTTTCCCTCTTCCTCCCAATCCATAAACTAATGCCGAGTTGCCCTCTTCCTCCCAAACCAAAAAAAAAGCAGAGTTGCCCCCTTCCCCCCATTCCACAAACTAATACTGAGTTGCCCTCTTCCCCCCAATCCATAAATTAATGCAGAGTTGCCCTCTTCCCTCCAATCCACAAACTAATACTGAGTTGCGTTCTTTCTCCCAATACATAAACTAATGCCGAGTTGCCCTCTTCCTCCCAAACCAAAAAATAATGCAGAGTTGCCCCCTTCCCCTCAATCCCTAATCTAATACCGTTTTGCCCCCTTCCCCCCAATACATAAATTAATGCCGAGTTGCCCTCTTCCCTACAATCCCTAAACTAATATCGAGTTGACCTCTTCCTCCCAAACCAAATAATAATGCAGAGTTGCCCCCTTCCCCCCAATATATAAATTAATGCCGAGTTGCTCTCTTCCCCCCAATGCATAAACTAATGCAGAGTTGCCCTCTGCCCCCCAATCCATAAACTAATGCCGAGTTGCCCTCTTCCCCCCAATCCATAAACTAATGCAGAGTTGCCATCTTCCTCCCAATCCATAAATTAACGCCGAGTTGCCCTCTTCCCCCCAATCCATAAACTAATGCAGAGTTGTCCTCTCCCTCCCAATCCATAAATTAATATTGAGTTGCCCTCTTACCCCAGTCCATAAACTAATACCGAGTTGCCCTCTTCCCCCAATCCATAAATTAACGCCGAGTTGCCCTCTTCCCCCCAATCCATAAACTAATACCGAGTTGCCCTCTTCCCCCAATCCATAAATTAACGCCGAGTTGCCCTCTTCCCCCCAATCCATAAACTAATGCAGAGTTGCCATCTTCCTCCCAATCCATAAATTAACGCCGAGTTGCCCTCTTCCCCCCAATCCATAAACTAATACCGAGTTGCCTCCTTCCTCCCAAACCATAAATTAATGCCGAGTTGCCCTCTTCCCCCCAATCCATAAACTAATACCGAGTTGCCCTCTTCCCCCAATCCATAAATTATTGCCGAGTTCCCCGATTCCTCCCAAACCAAAAAATAATGCAGAGTTGCCCCCTTCCCCCCAATACAGAAATTAATGCAGAGTTGCCCCCTTCCCCACAATCCATAAACTAATGCAGAGTTGCCCCCTTCCCCAATACATAAATTAATGCAGAGTTGCCCCCTTCCCCCCAATACATAAATTAATCCCAAGTTGACCTCTTCCTCCCAAACCAAAAAATAATGCAGAGTTGCCCCCTTCCCCCCAAAATATAAATTAATGCCGAGTTGCCCTCTTCCCCCAATACACAAATTAATGCAGAGTTGCCCCCTTCCCACCAATACATAAATTAATCCCGAGTTGACTTCCTCCCAAACCAAAAAATAATGCAGAGTTGCCCTCTTCCCCCCAATCCATAAATTAATGCAGAGTTGCCCTCTTCCCTCCAATCCATAAACTAACGCCGAGTTGCCCTCTTCCTCCCAAACCAAAAAACAAAGCAGAGTTGCCCCCTTCCCCCCATTCCACAAACTAATACTGAGTTGCCCTCTTCCCCCCAATCCATAAATTAATGCAGAGTAGCCCTCTTCCCTCCAATCCCTAAACTAATACCGTTTTGCCCCCTTCCCCCAATACATAAATTAACGCCGAGTTGCCCTCTTCCTCCCAATCCATAAATTAACGCCGAGTTGCCCTCTTCCTCCCAATCCATAAATTAGCGCCGAGTTGCCCTCTTCCTCCCAATCCATAAATTAACGCCGAGTTGCCCTCTTCCTCTCAAACCTCAAAATAATGCCGAGTTGCCCCCTTCCTCCCAAACCAAAAAATAATGCCGTGTTGGCCTCTTACTCCCAAACCAAAAAATAATGCAGAGTTGCCCCCTTCCCCCCAATACAGAAATTAATGCAGAGTTGCCCCCTTCCCCACAATCCATAAACTAATGCAGAGTTGCCCCCTTCCCCCAATACATAAATTAATGCAGAGTTGCCCCCTTCCCCCAATACATAAATTAATCCCAAGTTGACCTCTTCCTCCCAAACCAAAAATAATGCAGAGTTGCCCTCTTCCCCCCAATCCATAAATTAATGCAGAGTTGCCCTCTTCCCTCCAATCCGTAAACTAGTGCCGAGTTGCCCTCTTCCTCCCAATCCATAAACTAACGCCGAGTTGCCCTCTTCCACCCAAACCAAAAAACAAAGCAGAGTTGCCCCCTTCCCCCATTCCACAAACTAATACTGAGTTGCCCTCTTCCCCCCAATCCATAAATTAATGCAGAGTTGCCCTCTTCCCTCCAATCCACAAACTAATACTGAGTTGCCCTCTTTCTCCCAATACATAAACTAATGCCGAGTTGCCCTCTTCCTCCCAAACCAAAAAATAATGCAGAGTTGCCCCCTTCCCCCCAAAATATAAATTAATGCCGAGTTGCCCTCTTCCCCCAATACATAAATTAATGCAGAGTTGCCCCCTTCCCCCCAATACATAAATTAATCCCGAGTTGATCTCTTCCTCCCAAACCAAAAAATAATGCAGAGTTGCCCTCTTCCACCCAATCCATAAATTAATGCAGAGTTGCCCTCTTCCCTCCAATCCATAAACTAATGCCGAGTTTCCCTCTTCCTCCCAATCCATAAACTAATGCCGAGTTGCTCTCTTCCTCCCAAACCAAAAAAAAAAGCAGAGATGCCCCCTTCCCCCCATTCCACAAACTAATACTGAGTTGCCCTCTTCCCCCCAATCCATAAATTAATGCAGAGTTGCCCTCTTCCCTCCAATCCACAAACTAATACTGAGTTGCGTTCTTTCTCCCAATACATAAACTAATGCCGAGTTGCCCTCTTCCTCCCAAACCAAAAAATAATGCAGAGTTGCCCCCTTCCCCTCAATCCCTAAACTAATACCGTTTTGCCCCCTTCCCCCCAATACATAAATTAACGCCGAGTTGCCCTCTTCCTCCCAATCCATAAATTAAAGCCGAGTTGCCCTCTTCCTCCCAATCCATAAATTAGCGCCGAGTTGCCCTCTTCCTCCCAATCCATAAATTAACGCCGAGTTGCCCTCTTCCTCTCAAACCAAAAAATAATGCAGAGTTGTCCCCTTCCCCTCAATCCCAAAACTAATACCGTTTTGCCCCCTTCCCCCCAATACATAAATTAATGCCGAGTTGCCCTCTTCCCCACAATCCATAAACTAATATCGAGTTGACCTCTTCCTCCCAAACCAAATAATAATGCAGAGTTGCCCCCTTCCCCCCAATATATAAATTAATGCCGAGTTGCCCTCTTCCCCCCAATGCATAAACTAATGCAGAGTTGCCCTCTGCCCCCAAATCCATAAACTAATGCCGAGTTGCCCTCTTCCCCCCAATCCATAAACTAATGCAGAGTTGCCATCTTCCTCCCAATCCATAATTAACGCCGAGTTGCCCTCTTCCCCCCAATCCATAAACTAATGCAGAGTTGTCCTCTTCCTCCCAATCCATAAATTAATACTGAGTTGCCCTCTTACCCCAGTCCATAAACTAATACCGAGTTGCACTCTTCCCCCCAATCCATACATTAATGCCGAGTTGCCCCCTTCCTCCCAATCCATAAACTAATACCGAGTTGCACTCTTCCCCCAATCCATAAATTAATGCCGAGTTGCCCCCTTCCTCCCAATCCATAAACTAATGCAGAGTTGTCCCCTTCCTCCCAATCCATAAACTAATGCAGAGTTGCCCCCTTCCCCCAATCCATAAATTAATGCAGAGTTGCCCCCTTGCCCCCAATCCATAAATTAATGCCGAGTTGCCCCCTTCCCCCCAGTCCATAAACTAATACCGAGTTGCCCTCTTCCCCCCAATCTATAAACTGATGCCGAGTTGCCCCCTTCCTGCCAATCCATAAATGAATACCGATATGCCCTCTTCCCCGCAATCCATAAATTAATACCGATTTGCCCTCTCCCTCCCAATCCATAAACTAATACCCAGTTGCCCTCTTCCTCCCAATCCATAAATTAATACCGATTTGCCCTCTTCCTCCCAATCCATAAACTAATACCCAGTTGCCCTCTTCCTCCCAATCCATAAATTAATACCGATTTGCCCTCTTCCTCCCAATCCATAAACTAATACCCAGTTGCCCTCTTCCTCCCAATCCATAAACTAATACCGAGTTGCCCTCTTGCCCCCAACCCATAAACTAATACCGAGTTGCCCGCTTCCCACCAGTCCATAAGCTAATGCAGAGTTGCCCCCTTCCTCCCCATCCGTAAACCAATGCAGAGTTGCCCTCTTCCCGCCAATCAATAAATTAATACCGAGTTGCCCTCTTCCTCCCAAACCAAAAAATAATGCAGAGTTACCCCCTTCCACCCGATCCATAAACTAATGCCGAGTTGCCCTCTTCCCCCCAATCCATAAATTAATACCGATTTGCCCACTTCCTCCCAAACCAAAAAATAATGTAGAGTTGCCCCTTTCCCCTCAATCCATAAACTAATACCGAATTGCCCTCTTCCTCCCAATCCATAAACTAATGCCGAGTTGCCCTCTTCTCCCCAATGCATATACGAATTCCGAGTTGCCCTCTTCCTCCCAAAACAAAAAATAATGCAGAGTTGCCCCCTTCCCCTCAATCCATAAACTAATAACGAGATGCCCCCTTCCCCCCAATACATAAATTAATGCCGAGTTGCCCTCTTCCCCACAATCCATAAACTAATATCGAGTTGACCTCTTCCTCCCAAACCAAAAAATACTGCAGAGTTGCCCCCTTCCCCCCAATATATAAATTAATGCCGAGTTGCCCTCTTCCCCCCAATCCATAAACTAATGCAGAGTTGCCCTCTGCCCCCCCAATCCATAAAGTAATGCCGAGTAGCCCTCTTCCCCCCAATCCATAAACTAATGCAGAGTTGCCATCTTCCTCCCAATCCATAAATTAACGCCGAGTTGCCCTCTTCCTCCCAATCCATAAATTAACGCCGAGTTGCCCTCTTCCTCCCAATCCATAAATTAATACTGAGTTGCCCGCTTACCCCCAATCCATAAATTAATGCCGAGTTGCCCCCTTCCTCCCAATCCATAAACTAATACCGAGTTGCACTCTTCCCCCCAATCCATAAATTAATGCCGAGTTGCCCTCTTCCTCCCAATCCATAAATTAACGCCGAGTTGCCCTCTTCCTCCCAATCCATAAACTAATACCGAGTTGCACTTTTCCCCCCAATCCATAAATTAATGCCGAGTTGCCCCCTTCCGCCCAATCCATAAACTAATACCGAGTTGCACTCTTCCCCCCAATCCATAAATTAATGCCGAGTTGCCCCCTTCCTCCCAATCCATAAACTAATGCAGAGTTGTCCCCTTCCTCCCAATCCATAAACTAATGCAGAGTTGCCCCCTAAACCCAATCCATAAATTAATGCAGAGTTGCCCCCTTGCCCCCAATCCATAAATTAATGCCGAGTTGCCCCTTTCCCCCCAGTCAATAAACTAATACCGAGTTGCACTCTTCCCCCCAATCTATAAACTGATGCCGAGTTGCCCCCTTCCCGCCAATCCATAAATGAATACCGATTTGCCCTCTTCCCCGCAATCCATAAATTAATACCGATTTGCCCTCTCGCTCCCAATCCATAAACTAATACCCAGTTGCCCTCTTCCTCCCAATCCATAAACTAATACCCAGTTGCCCTCTTCCTCCCAATCCATAAATTAATACCGATTTGCCCTCTTCCTCCCAATCCATAAACTAATACCCAGTTGCCCTCTTCCTCCCAATCCATAAACTAATACCGAGTTGCCCTCTTTCCCCCAACCCATAAACTAATACCGAGTTGCCCGCTTACCACCAATCCATAAGCTAATGCAGAGTTGCCCTTTTCCTCCCCATCCATAAACCAATGCAGAGTTGCCCTCTTCCCGCCAATCAATAAATTAATACCGAGTTGCCCTCGTCCTCCCAAACCAAAAAATAATGCAGAGTTACCCCCTTCCACCCGATCCATAAACTAATGCCGAGTTGCCCTCTTCCCCACAATCCAGAAACTAATATCGAGTTGACCTCTTCCTCCCAAACCAAAAAATAATGTAGAGTTGCCCCCTTCCCCTCAATCCATAAACTAATACCGAATTGCCCTCTTCCTCCCAATCCATAAACTAATGCCGAGTTGCCCTCTTCCTCCCAAACCAAAAAATAATGCAGAGTTGCCCCCTTCCCCTCAATCCATAAACTAATACCGAGATGCCCCCTTCCCCCCAATACATAAATGAATGCCGAGTTGCCCTCTTCCCCACAATCCATAAACTAATATCGAGTTGACCTCTTCCTCCCAAACCAAAAAATAATGCAGAGTTGCCCCCTTCCCCCCAATATATAAATTAATGCCGAGTTGCCCTCTTCCCCCCAATCCATAAACTAATGCAGAGTTGCCCTCTGCCCCCCAATCCATAAACTAATGCCGAGTTGCCCTCTTCCCCCCAATCCATAAACTAATGCAGAGTTCTCATCTTCCTCCCAATCCATAAATTAACGCCGAGTTGCCCTCTTCCTCCCAATCCATAAATTAACGCCGAGTTGCCCTCTTCCTCCCAATCCATAAACTAATACTGAGTTGCCCTCGTCCCCCCAATCCATAAATTAATGCCGAGTTGCCCTCTTCCCCCCAATCCATAAACTAATACCGAGTTCCCCCCTTCCTCCCAATCCATAAATTAATGCCGAGTTGCCCGATTCCTCCCAAACCAAAAAATAATGCAGAGTTGCCCCCTTGCCCCCCAATACAGAAACTAATGCAGAGTTGCCCCCTTCCCCCCAATTCATAAATTAATCCCGAGTTGACCTCTTCCTCCCAAACCAAAAAATAATGCAGAGTTGCCCTCTTCCCCCCAATCCATAAACTAATGCCGAGTTGCCCTCTTCCTCCCAATCCATAAACTAACACCGAATTGCCCTCTTCCTCCCAAACCAAAAAACAAAGCAGAGTTGCCCCCTTCCCCCCATTCCACAAACTAATACTGAGTTGCCCTCTTCCCCCCAATCCATAAATTAATGCAGAGTTGCCCTCTTCCCGCCAATCAATAAATTAATACCGAGTTGCCCTCGTCCTCCCAAACCAAAAAATAATGCAGAGTTACCCCATTCCACCCGATCCATAAACTGATGCCGAGTTGCCCTCTTCCCCCCAATCCATAAATTAATACCGATTTGTCCACTTCCTCCCAAACCAAAAAATAATGTAGAGTTGCCCCCTTCCCCTCAATCCATAAACTAATACCGAATTGCCCTCTTCCTCCCAATCCATAAACTAATGCCGAGTTGCCCTCTTCCTCCCAAACCAAAAAATAATGCAGAGTTGCCCCATTCCCCTCAATCCATAAACTAATACCGAGATGCCCCCTTCCCCCCAATACATAAATTAATGCCGAGTTGCCCTCTTCCCCACAATCCAGAAACTAATATCGAGTTGACCTCTTCCTCCCAAACCAAAAAATAATGCAGAGTTGCCCCCTTCCCTTCAATCCATAAACTAATACCGTTTTGCCCCCTTCCCCCCAATACATAAATTAATGCCGAGTTGCCCTCTTCCCCACAATCCATAAACTAATGCCGAGTTGCCCTCTTCCCCCCAATCCATAAACTAATGCAGATTTGCCATCTTCCTCCCAATCCATAAATTAACGCCGAGTTGCCCTCTTCCCCCCAGTCCATAAACTAATACCGAGTTGCCCTCTTCCTCCCAATCCATAAATTAGCGCCCAGTTGCCCTCTTCCTCCCAATCCATAAACTAATACTGAGTTGCCCTCGTCCCCCCAATCCATAAATTAATGCCGAGTTGCCCTCTTCCCCCCAATCCATAAACTAATACCGAGTTGCCCCCTTCCTCCCAATCCATAAATTAATGCCGAGTTGCCCGATTCCTCCCAAACCAAAAAATAATGCAGAGTTGCCCCCTTCCCCCCCAATACAGAAACTAATGCAGAGTTGCCCCCTTCCCCCCAATTCATAAATTAATCCCGAGTTGACCTCTTACTCCCAAACCAAAAAATAATGCAGAGTTGCCCTCTTCCCCCCAATCCATAAACTAATGCCGAGTTGCCCTCTTCCTCCCAATCCATAAACTAACACCGAGTTGCCCTCTTCCTCCCAAACCAAAAAACAAAGCAGAGTTGCCCCCTTCCCCCCATTCCACAAACTAATACTGAGTTGCCCTCTTCCCCCCAATCCATAAATTAATGCAGAGTTGCCCTCTACCCTCCAATCCACAAACTAATACTGAGTTGACCTCTTTCTCCCAATACATAAACTAATGCCGAGTTGCCCTTTTCCTCCCAAACCAAAAAATAATGCAGAGTTGCCCCCTTCCCTTCAATCCATAAACTAATACCGTTTTGCCCCCTTCCCCCAATACATAAATTAATGCCGAGTTGCCCTCTTCCCCACAATCCATAAACTAATGCCGAGTTGCCCTCTTCCCCCCAATCCATAAACTAATGCAGATTTGCCATCTTCCTCCCAATCCATAAATTAACGCCGAGTTGCCCTCTTCCCCCCAGTCCATAAACTAATACCGAGTTGCACTCTTCCCCCCAATCCATAAATTAATGCCGAGTTGCCCCCTTCCTCCCAATCCATAAACTACTACCGAGTTGCACTCTTCCCCCCAATCCATAAATTAATGCCGAGTTGCCCCCTTCCTCCCAATCCATAAACTAATGCAGAGTTGTCCCCTTCCTCCCAATCCATAAACTAATGCAGAGTTGCCCCCTTCCCCCAATCCATAAATTAATGCAGAGTTGCCCCCTTGCCCCAATCCATAAATTAATGCCGAGTTGCCCCCTTCCCCCCAGTCCATAAACTAATACCGAGTTGCACTCTTACCCCCAATCTATTAACCGATGCCGAGTTGCCCCCTTCCCGCCAATCCATAAATGAATACCGATTTGCCCTCTTCCCCGCAATCCATAAATTAATACCGATTTGCCCTCTTCCTCCCAATCCATAAACTAATACCCAGTTGCCCTCTTCCTCCCAATCCATAAACTAATACCCAGTTGCCCTCTTCCTCCCAAACCATAAATTAATACCGATTTGCCCTCTTCCTCCCAATCCATAAACTAATACCCAGTTGCCCTCTTCCTCCCAATCCATAAACTAATACCCAGTTGCCCTCTTCCCCCCAACCCATAAACTAATACCGAGTTGCCCGCTTCCCACCAATCCATAAGCTAATGCAGAGTTGCCCCCTTCCTCCCCTCCATAAACCAATGCAGAGTTGCCCTCTTCCCGCCAATCAATAAATTAATACCGAGTTGCCCTCTTCCTCCCAAACCAAAAAATAATGCAGAGTTACCCCCTGCCACCCGATCCATAAACTAGTGCCGAGTTGCCCTCTTCCCCTCAATCCATAAACTAATACCGAATTGCCCTCTTCCTCCCAATCCATAAACTAATGCCGAGTTGCCCTCTTCCTCCCAAACCAAAAAATAATGCAGAGTTGCCCCCTTCCCCTCAATCCATAAACTAATACCGAGATGCCCCCTTCCCCCCAATACATAAATTAATGCCGAGTTGCCCTCTTCCCCACAATCCATAAACTAATATCGAGTTGACCTCTTCCTCCCAAACCAAAAAATAATGCAGAGTTGCCCCCTTCCCTTCAATCCATAAACTAATACCGTTTTGCACCCTTCCCCCCAATACATAAATTAATGCCGAGTTGCCCTCTTCCCCACAATCCGTAAACTAATGCCGAGTTGCCCTCTTCCCCCCAATCCAAAAACTAATGCAGATTTGCCATCTTCCTCCCAATCCATAAATTAACGCCGAGTTGCCCTCTTCCCCCCAGTCCATAAACTAATACCGAGTTGCCCTCTTCCTCCCAATCCATAAATTAGCGCCCAGTTGCCCGCTTCCTCCAAATCCATAAATTAACGCCGAGTTGCCCTCTTCCTCCCAATCCATAAACTAATACTGAGTTGCCCTCGTCCCCCCAATCCATAAATTAATGCCGAGTTGCCCTCTTCCCCCCAATCCATAAACTAATACCGAGTTGCCCCCTTCCTCCCAATCCATAAATTAATGCCGAGTTGCCCGATTCCTCCCAAACCAAAAAATAATGCAGAGTTGCCCCATTCCCCCCCAATACAGAAACTAATGCAGAGTTGCCCCCTTCCCCCCAATTCATAAATTAATCCCGAGTTGACCTCTTCCTCCCAAACCAAAAAATAATGCAGAGTTGCCCTCTTCCCCCCAATCCATAAACTAATGCCGAGTTGCCCTCTTCCTCCCAATCCATAAACTAACACCGAGTTGCCCTCTTCCTCCCAAACCAAAAAACAAAGCAGAGTTGCCCCCTTCCCCCCATTCCACAAACTAATACTGAGTTGCCCTCTTCCCCCCAATCCATAAATTAATGCAGAGTTGCCCTCTACCCTCCAATCCACAAACTAATACTGAGTTGACCTCTTTCTCCCAATACATAAACTAATGCCGAGTTGCCCTTTTCCTCCCAAACCAAAAAATAATGCAGAGTTGCCCCCTTCCCTTCAATCCATAAACTAATAGCGTTTTGCCCCCTTCCCCCCAATACATAAATTAATGCCGAGTTGCCCTCTTCCCCACAATCCATAAACTAATGCCGAGTTGCCCTCTTCCCCCCAATCCATAAACTAATGCAGATTTGCCATCTTCCTCCCAATCCATAAATTAACGCCGAGTTGCCCTCTTCTCCCCAGTCCATAAACTAATACCGAGTTGCACTCTTCCCCCCAATCCATAAATTAATGCCGAGTTGCCCCCTTCCTCCCAATCCATAAACTACTACCGAGTTGCACTCTTCCCCCCAATCCATAAATTAATGCCGAGTTGCCCCCTTCCTCCCAAACCAAAAAATAATGCAGAGTTGCCCCCTTCCCTTCAATCCATAAACTAATACCATTTTGCCCCCTTCCCCCCAATACATAAATTAATGCCGAGTTGCCCTCTTCCCCACAATCCATAAACTAATGCCGAGTTGCCCTCTTCCCCCCAATCCATAAACTAATGCAGATTTGCCATCTTCCTCCCAATCCATAAATTAACGCCGAGTTGCCCTCTTCCCCCCAGTCCATAAACTAATACCGAGTTGCACTCTTCCCCCCAATCCATAAATTAATGCCGAGTTGCCCCCTTCCTCCCAATCCATAAACTACTACCGAGTTGCACTCTTCCCCCCAATCCATAAATTAATGCCGAGTTGCCCCCTTCCTCCCAATACATAAACTAATGCAGAGTTGTCCCCTTCCTCCCAATCCATAAACTAATGCAGAGTTGCCCCCTTCCCCCAATCCATAAATTAATGCAGAGTTGCCCCCTTCCCCCCAGTCCATAAACTAATACCGAGTTGCACTCTTCCCCCCAATCTATAAACTGATGCCGAGTTGCCCCCTTCCCGCCAATCCATAAATGAATACCGATTTGCCCTCTTCCCCGCAATCCATAAATTAATACCGATTTGCCCTCTTCCTCCCAATCCATAAACTAATACCCAGTTGCCCTCTTCCTCCCAATCCATAAATGAATACCGATTTGCCCTCTTCCTCCCAATCCATAAACTAATACCCAGTTGCCCTCTTCCTCCCAATCCATAAACTAATACCCAGTTGCCCTCTTCCTCCCAAACCATAAATTAATACCGATTTGCCCTCTTCCTCCCAATCCATAAACTAATACCCAGTTGCCCTCTTCCTCCCAATCCATAAACTAATACCCAGTTGCCCTCTTCCCCCCAACCCATAAACTAATACCGAGTTGCCCGCTTCCCACCAATCCATAAGCTAATGCAGAGTTGCCCCCTTCCTCCCCTCCATAAACCAATGCAGAGTTGCCCTCTTCCCGCCAATCAATAAATTAATACCGAGTTGCCCTCTTCCTCCCAAACCAAAAAATAATGCAGAGTTGCCCTCTTCCCCCCAATCCATAAACTAATGCCGAGTTGCCCTCTTCCTCCCAATCCATAAACTAACACCGAGTTGCCCTCTTCCTCCCAAACCAAAAAACAAAGCAGAGTTGCCCCCTTCCCCCCATTCCACAAACTAATACTGAGTTGCCCTCTTCCCCCCAATCCATAAATTAATGCAGAGTTGCCCTCTACCCTCCAATCCACAAACTAATACTGTTGACCTCTTTCTCCCAATACATAAACTAATGCCGAGTTGCCCTTTTCCTCCCAAACCAAAAAATAATGCAGAGTTGCCCCCTTCCCTTCAATCCATAAACTAATACCGTTTTGCCCCCTTCCCCCCAATACATAAATTAATGCCGAGTTGCCCTCTTCCCCACAATCCATAAACTAATGCCGAGTTGCCCTCTTCCCCCCAATCCATAAACTAATGCAGATTTGCCATCTTCCTCCCAATCCATAAATTAACGCCGAGTTGCCCTCTTCCCCCCAGTCCATAAACTACTACCGAGTTGCACTCTTCCCCCCAATCCATAAATTAATGCCGAGTTGCCCCCTTCCTCCCAATACATAAACTAATGCAGAGTTGTCCCCTTCCTCCCAATCCATAAACTAATGCAGAGTTGCCCCCTTCCCCCAATCCATAAATTAATGCAGAGTTGCCCCCTTGCCCCCAATCCATAAATTAATGCCGGGTTGCCCCCTTCCCCCCAGTCCATAAACTAATACCGAGTTGCACTCTTCCCCCCAATCTATAAACTGATGCCGAGTTGCCCCCTTCCCGCCAATCCATAAATGAATACCGATTTGCCCTCTTCCCCGCAATCCATAAATTAATACCGATTTGCCCTCTTCCTCCCAATCCATAAACTAATACCCAGTTGCCCTCTTCCTCCCAATCCATAAACTAATACCCAGTTGCCCTCTTCCCCCCAATCCATAAACTAATACCGAGTTGCCCGCTTCCCACCAATCCATAAGCTAATGCAGAGTTGCCCCCTTCCTCCCCTCCATAAACCAATGCAGAGTTGCCCTCTTCCCGCCAATCAATAAATTAATACCGAGTTGCCCTCTTCCTCCCAAACCAAAAAATAATGCAGAGTTACCCCCTTCCACCCGATCCATAAACTAGTGCCGAGTTGCCCTCTTCCCCCCAATCCATAAATTAATACCGATTTGCCCACTTCCTCCCAAACCAAATAATAATGCAGAGTTGCCCTCTTCCCCCCAATCCATAAACTAATGCAGAGTTGCCATCTTCCTCCCAATCCATAAATTAATGCCGAGTTGCCCCCTTCCTCCCAATACATAAACTAATGCAGAGTTGTCCCCTTCCTCCCAATCCATAAACTAATGCAGAGTTGCCCCCTTCCCCCAATCCATAAATTAATGCAGAGTTGCCCCCTTGCCCCCAATCCATAAATTAATGCCGGGTTGCCCCCTTCCCCCCAGTCCATAAACTAATAACGAGTTGCACTCTTCCCCCCAATCTATAAACTGATGCCGAGTTGCCCCCTTCCCGCCAATCCATAAATGAATACCGATTTGCCCTCTTCCCCGCAATCCATAAATTAATACCGATTTGCCCTCTTCCTCCCAATCCATAAACTAATACCCAGTTGCCCTCTTCCTCCCAATCCATAAACTAATACCCAGTTGCCCTCTTCCCCCCAATCCATAAACTAATACCGAGTTGCCCGCTTCCCACCAATCCATAAGCTCATGCAGAGTTGCCCCCTTCCTCCCCTCCATAAACCAATGCAGAGTTGCCCTCTTCCCGCCAATCAATAAATTAATACCGAGTTGCCCTCTTCCTCCCAAACCAAAAAATAATGCAGAGTTACCCCCTTCCACCCGATCCATAAACTAGTGCCGAGTTGCCCTCTTCCCCCCAATCCATAAATTAATACCGATTTGCCCACTTCCTCCCAAACCAAATAATAATGCAGAGTTGCCCTCTTCCCCCCAATCCATAAACTAATGCAGAGTTGCCATCTTCCTCCCAATCCATAAATTAACACCGAGTTGCCCTCTTCCCCCCAATCCATAAACGAATGCAGAGTTATCCTCTTCCTCCCAATCCATAAATTAATACTGAGTTACCCTCTTCCCCCCAGTCCATAAACTAATACCGAGTTGCACTCTTCCCCCCAATCCATAAATTAATGCCGAGTTGCCCCCTTCCTCCCAATCCATAAACTACTACCGAGTTGCACTCTTCCCCCCAATCCATAAATTAATGCCGAGTTGCCCCCTTCCTCCCAATCCATAAACTAATGCAGAGTTGTCCCCTTCCTCCCAATCCATAAACTAATGCAGAGTTGCCCCTTCCCCCAATCCATAAATTAATGCAGAGTTGCACTCTTCCCCCCAATCTATAAACTGATGCCGAGTTGCCCCCTTCCCGCTAATCCATAAATGAATACCGATTTGCCCTCTTCCCCGCAATCCATAAATTAATACCGATTTGCCCTCTTCCTCCCAATCCATAAACTAATACCCAGTTGCCCTCTTCCTCCCAATCCATAAACTAATACCCAGTTGCCCTCTTCCTCCCAATCCATAAATTAATACCGATTTGCCCTCTTCCTCCCAATCCATAAACTAATACCCAGTTGCCCTCTTCCTCCCAATCCATAAACTAATACCGAGTTGCCCTCTTCCCCCCAACCCATAAACTAATACCGAGTTGCCCGCTTCCCACCAATCCATAATCTAATGCAGAGTTGCCCCCTTCCACCCGATCCATAAACTAGTGCCGAGTTGCCCTCTTCCCCCCAATCCATAAATTAATACCGATTTGCCCACTTCCTCCCAAACCAAAAAATAATGTAGAGTTGCCCCCTTCCCCTCAATCCATAAACTAATACCGAATTGCCCTCTTCCTCCCAATCCATAAACTAATGCCGAGTTGCCCTCTACTCCCCAATGCATAAACTAATGCCGAGTTGCCCTCTTCCCCCCAATCCATAAACTAATCCCGAGTTGCCCCCTTCCTCCCAATCCATAAACTAATGCCGAGTTGCCCCCTTCCTCCCAATCCATAAACTAATACCGAGTTGCCCTCTTCCTCCCAATCCATAAACTAATGCAGAGTTGCCCTTTTGCTCCCAATCCATTAGCTAATAAGAGTTGCCCTCTTCCCCCCAGTCCATAAATTAATTCCAAGTTGCCCTCTTCCCCACAATCCATAAACTAATACTGAATTGCCCTTTTCCCTCCCAATCCATAAACTAATGCCGAGTTGCCCTCTTCTTCCCAATCCATGAACTAATACCGAGTTGCCCCCTTCCCCCCAATCCAGAAATTAATGTCGAGTTGGCCTCTTCCTCCCAATCCATGAACTGATACCGAGTTGCCCTCTTCCCCCCCAATCCTGAAATTGATGCAGAGTTGCCCACTTCCCCCCAATCCATAAAATAATGCTGAGCTGCCCTCTTCCTCCCAATGCATAAATTGATGCCGAGTTGCCATCTTCCTCCCAAACCAAAAAATAATGCAGAGTTGCCCCCGTCCCCCCAATCCATAAACTAATGCCGGGTTGCCCTCTTCGTCCCAAACCAAAAAATAATGCCGAGTTGCCCACTTCCTCCCAATCCATAAACTAATTCCGAGTTGCCCTCTTCCCCCCAATCCATAAACTAATACCGAGTTGCCCTCTTCCTCCCAATCCATAAACTAATTCCGAGTTGCCCTCTTCCCCCCAGTCCATAAACTAATACCGAGTTGCACTCTTCCCCCCAATCCATAAATTAATGCCGAGTTGCCCCCTTCCTCCCAATCCATAAACTACTACCGAGTTGCACTCTTCCCCGCAATCCATAAATTCATGCCGAGTTGCCCCCTTCCTCCCAATCCATAAACTAATGCAGAGTTGTCCCCTTCCTCCCAATCCATAAACTAATGCAGAGTTGCCCCCTTCCCCCAATCCATAAATTAATGCAGAGTTGCCCCCTTGCCCCCAATCCATAAATTAATGCCGAGTTGCCCCCTTCCCCCCAGTCCATAAACTAATACCGAGTTGCACTCTTCCCCCCAATCTATAAACTGATGCCGAGTTGCCCCCTTCCCGCCAATCCATAAATGAATACCGATTTGCCCTCTTCACCGCAATCCATAAATTAATATAGATTTGCCCTCTTCCTCCCAATCCATAAACTAATACCCAGTTGCCCTCTTCCTCCCAATCCATAAACTAATACCCAGTTGCCCTCTTCCTCCCAATCCATAAATTAATACCGATTTGCCCTCTTCCTCCCAATCCATAAACTAATACCCAGTTGCCCTCTTCCTCCCAATCCATAAACTAATACCCAGTTGCCCTCTTAACCCCAACCCAAAAACTAATACCGAGTTGCCCGCTTCCCACCAATCCATAAGCTAATGCAGAGTTGCCCCCTTCCTCCCCATCCATAAACCAATGCAGAGTTGCCCTCTTCCCGCCAATCAATAAATTAATACCGAGTTGCCCTCTTCCTCCCAAACCAAAAAATAATGCAGAGTTACCCCCTTCCACCCGATCCATAAACTAGTGCCGAGTTGCCCTCTTCCCCGCAATCCATAAATTAATACCGATTTGCCCACTTCCTCCCAAACCAAATAATAATGCAGAGTTGCCCCCTTCCCCCCAATATATAAATTAATGCCGAGTTGCCCTCTTCTCCCCAATCCATAAACTAATGCAGAGTTGCCCTCTGCCCCCCAATCCATAAACTAATGCCGAGTTGCCCTCTTCCCCCCAATCCATAAACTAATGCAGAGTTGCCATCTTCCTCCCAATCCATAAATTAACGCCGAGTTGCCCTCTTCCCCCCAATCCATAAACTAATGCAGAGTTGTCCTCTTCCTCCCAATCCATAAATTAATACTGAGTTGCCCTCTTCCCCCCAGTCCATAAACTAATACCGAGTTGCACTCTTCCCCCCAATCCATAAATTAATGCCGAGTTGCCCCCTTCCTCCCAATCCATAAACTACTACCGAGTTGCACTCTTCCCCCCAATCCATAAATTAATGCCGAGTTGCCCCCTTCCTCCCAATCCATAAACTAATGCAGAGTTGTCCCCTTCCTCCCAATCCATAAACTAATGCAGAGTTGCCCCCTTCCCCCAATCCATAAATTAATGCAGAGTTGCCCCCTTGCCCCCAATCCATAAATTAATGCCGAGTTGCCCCCTTCCCCCCAGTCCATAAACTAATACCGAGTTGCACTCTTCCCCCCAATCTATAAACTGATGCCGAGTTGCCCCCTTCCCGCTAATCCATAAATGAATACCGATTTGCCCTCTTCCCCGCAATCCATAAATTAATACCGATTTGCCCTCTTCCTCCCAATCCATAAACTAATACCCAGTTGCCCTCTTCCTCCCAATCCATAAACTAATACCCAGTTGCCCTCTTCCTCCCAATCCATAAATTAATACCGATTTGCCCTCTTCCTCCCAATCCATAAACTAATACCCAGTTGCCCTCTTCCTCCCAATCCATAAACTAATACCGAGTTGCCCTCTTCCCCCCAACCCATAAACTAATACCGAGTTGCCCGCTTCCCACCAATCCATAAGCTAATGCAGAGTTGCCCCCTTCCTCCCCATCCATAAACCAATGCAGAGATGCCCTCTTCCCGCCAATCAATAAATTAATACCGAGTTGCCCTCTTCCTCCCAAACCAAAAAATAATGCAGTTACCCCCTTCCACCCGATCCATAAACTAGTGCCGAGTTGCCCTCTTCCCCCCAATCCATAAATTAATACCGATTTGCCCACTTCCTCCCAAACCAAAAAATAATGTAGAGTTGCCCCCTTCCCCTCAATCCATAAACTAATACCGAATTGCCCTCTTCCTCCCAATCCATAAACTAATCCTGAGTTGCCCCCTTCCCCCCAATCCATAAACTAATGCCGAGTTGCCCCCTTCCTCCCAATCCATAAACTAATACCGAGGTGCCCCCTTCCTCCCAATCCATAAACTAATGCCGAGTTGCCCTCTTCCCCCCAATCCATAAACTAATACCGAGTTGCCCCCTTCCTCCCAATCCATAAACTAATGCCGAGTTGCCCCCTTCCCCCCAATCCATAAACTAATGCCGAGTTGCCCCCTTCCTCCCAATCCATAAACTAATACCGAGTTGCCCCCTTCCTCCCAATCCATAAACTAATGCCGAGTTGCCCTCTTCTCCCCAATCCATAAACTAATCCTGAGTTGCCCCCTTCCTCCCAATCCATAAACTAATGCCGAGTTGCCCCCTTCCTCCCAATCCATAAACTAATACCGAGTTGCCCTCTTCCTCCCAATCCATAAACTAATGCAGAGTTGCCCTTTTGCTCCCAATCCATTAGCTAATAAGAGTTGCCCTCTTCCCCCCAGTCCATAAATTAATTCCAAGTTGCCCTCTTCCTCCCAATCCATAAACTAATGCAGAGTTGCCCTTTTGCTCCCAATCCATTAGCTAATAAGAGTTGCCCCCTTCCTCCCAATCCATAAACTAATGCCGAGTTGCCCCCTTCCTCCCAATCCATAAACTAATACCGAATTGCCCTTTTCCCTCCCAATCCATAAACTAATGCCGAGTTGCCCTCTTCTTCCCAATCCATAAACTAATACCGAGTTGCCCCCTTCCCCCCAATCCAGAAATTAATGTCGAGTTGGCCTCTTCCTCCCAATCCATGAACTAATACCGTGTTGCCCTCTTTCCCCCCAATCCTGAAATTGATGCAGAGTTGCCCACTTCCCCCCAATCCATAAAATAATGCTGAGCTGCCCTCTTCCTCCCAATGCATAAATTGATGCCGAGTTGCCATCTTCCTCCCAAACCAAAAAATAATGCAGAGTTGCCCCCGTCCCCCCAATCCATAAACTAATGCCGGGTTGCCCTCTTCCTCCCAAACCAAAAAATAATGCCGAGTTGCCCACTTCCTCCCAATCCATAAACTAATTCCGAGTTGCCCTCTTTTCCCCAATCCATAAACTAATACCGAGTTGCCCTCGTCCTCCCAATCCATAAACTAATTCCGAGTTGCCCTCTACCCACAATCCATAAACTAATACCGAGTTGCCCTCTTCCGTCCGATCCATAAACTAATGCCGAGTTGCCCTCTTCCCCCCAATCCATAAATTAATGCACAATTGTCCTTTTCCTCCCAATCCATAAACTAATACCGAGTTGCCCCCTTCCTCCCAATCCATAAACTAATGCAGAGTTGCCCCCTTCCTCCCAATCCATAAACTAATGCAGAGTTGTCCTCTTCCTTCCAATCCATAAACTAATGCAGAGTTGCCCCCTTCCCCCCAATCCATAAATTAATGCCGAGTTCCCCCTTCGTCCCAATCCATAAACTAATGCCGAGTTGCCCCCTTCCCCCCAATCCATAAATTAATACTGAGTTGCACTCTTCCTCCCAATCCATTAATTAATGTAGAGTTGCCCCCTTCCCCCCAATCCATAACTTAATGCAGAGTTGCCCCCTTCCCCCAATCCATAAATTAATGCCGAGTTCCCCCCTTCCTCCCAATCCATAAACTAATGCAGAGTTGCCCCCTTCCCCCCATCCATAAATTAATACCGATTTGCCCTCTTCCTCCCAATCCATAAACTAATACCGAGTTGCCCTCTTCCTCCCAATCCATAAACTAATACCGAGTTGCCCCCTTCCCCCCATCCATAAATTAATGCAGAGTTGCCCCCTTCCTCTCCATCCATAAACCAATGCAGAGTTGCCCTCTTCCCGCCAATCCATAAATTAATACCGAGTTGCCCTCTTCCTCCCAAACCATAAATTAATGCCGAGTTGCCCTCTTCCTCCCAATTCATAAACTAATGCAGAGTTGCCCTCTTCCCCCCAATTCATAAACTAATGCAGAGTCGTGCTCTTCCTCACAATCCATAAACTAATGCAGAGTTGCCCCCTTCCCCCCAATCCATAAACTAATGCAGAGGCACACTCTTCCCCCAATCCATAAATTAATGCCGTGTTGCCCCCTTCCTCCCAATCCATAAACCAATGCAGAGTTGCCCCCTTCCTCCGAAGCCATAAATTAATGCCGAGTTGCCCTCTTCCCCCCAATCCATAAACTAACGCCGAGTTGCCCTCTTCCCCCAATCCATAAACTAATGCCGTGTTGCCCCCTTCCTCCCAATCCATAAACCAATGCAGAGTTGCCCCCTTCCTCCCAAGCCATAAATTAATGCCGAGTTGCCCCCTTTCCCCCCAATCCATAAACTAATGCCGAGTCCAACATGGTGTTGGACAAGCAGACTGACATCACAGAGACAGTGGGTGGGTCAAGAGGTTTTGGAGAGGTAGAGCTGGAATTATGTCAGCATACACGTGGAAACTGACCCCAATGTATTCAAATACTGCCACTAAGGTGCAGCATAGATGAGGAAGAAGAAGGGGCCAAGAATAGATCATAAGGAAACTCTACAGGTAGCAGTATGGATGGAGGAGAAGAACTTATTGCTGGAGATGATCAAGCTATAATTGCACAAGCAAGAGAGAAGTCAAGCAAGAATCATACCCCCTCGAAAGCCCAGTCAGAATTCTTAATGTAAGACACACCTTGGGTAGCTCTCCTGACCAAATTTATAACTCTGGACTTCCTGGTAAACTCTGTGCGCAAAAAGGCCATTCGGAGCTTAATGATTTCCCATAAAGTACAAAAGGGAATTACAACTACATGACTAGGAAATCAATAGGAAATACCATAATTTTTACTGGCCTTTAAGTGTTTGGCAGTGGGCTGTGAAGAGGAAAAAAATATGGATTTGTTTTTGCCTTCCTGCAGTGCAGAGCCTAATATTGAATACACAACTCTGAAGTCATATTAAGATTTTCTGTACACTCATTATTACCTCTTTTATATTCTATACAGTTTGTGATAAAACCTTAGAATCCAATTAGTTTTTAGTCCCTACAATATGTGGGTCTTCTGGCACATTTCTTCCATAATTCACTGAGAAATGAAGTGGACAGTGGATAGATTAATCCTGGGCCCTGTTTTGTCAAGTTCCAGCATCTGATGAAACTATCTGTAGGACTTGGGGGTGGAACCTCTGTCTACCCAAACATAGGCCCTACATCAAAAGGCGAATAATTGGAAAGGAGTCCACAGGATGCAGCTTGAAAGGAGATGTATTGGTCTCCCCACCAATGGAAATGTGGTCCGGTTTAGACCTTCAAAAAATTACAGTCAACCTTTTAAAGGGAGCCAATGAGGGAAAAGAGTTTAAATTTATGGGCCAGTGGCATGGACACCTCCCAAAGCAGGTTGGCTTGCCACATTTTCTGGTCTCCTTTGCTTGTGTGATCATATTACATACCCCTACAGTGATGCAGGCACACCCCAGTAATATGGAAATGAGGAACTCTCCCCTTTATCCCATAGACTCCAGCAGCTTCAAAGGCTTGCAGATGTTCAAGGCTATTATGTCTAATTATCAGTTTCCAGTTGCACCGTTTTGCTGAATTCAGCTAACTCAGCATAAAGAGGGGATTGAATGTGGGACCAGCTGGGTCGTATGGTTTAGTACTACGTTGGGAAATGCTATTCTGCACTAGTTTAGCACATTTGAATTGGTTCTTGTCCATCATTTGTTTTCTCCATTTGGCATATGAGCAATATGAGAAGCAGCTCGATTTAGGGCTGTTTTATTTTCATGTGTTTTCTCCGCCCCTGGTCCATTCCTCCATTACCCCCACCACCTCGTCCCCGTCCCATGGCACCTTCCCCTGCAATCGCAGGAGGTGTAATACCTGCCCATTTACCTCCTCTCTCCTCACTATCCCAGGCCCCAAATACTCCTTTCAGGTGAAGCAGCGATTTACTTGTACTTCTTTCGATGTAGTATACTGTATTCGCTGCTCACAATGTGGTCTCCTCCACATTGGGGAGACCAAGCGCAGACTGGGTGACCGCTTTGCGGAACACCTCCGCTCAGTCCGCAAGCAGGACCCTGAGCTTCTGGTTGCTTGCCATTTCAACACTCCCCCCTGCTCTCATGCTCACATCTCTGTCCTGGGATTGCTGCAGTGTTCCAGTGAACATCAACGCAAGCTCGAGGAACAGCATCTCATCTGCCGATTAGGCACACTGCAGCCTGCCGGACTGAACATTGAATTCAATAATTTCAGAGCATGACAGCCCCCCATTTTACTTTCATTTTTAGTTATTTTTTTTTTATTTTTTACAATTTTTTTTTTGCATTTATTTCATTTCATCTTAGTTTGTTCAGTTTGCTTACCCACTGTTTGTTTTCATGATTGCACTTGCTGCTGTTCAATCTTCAGTCCGTTAACACTTTATCTGTACTCATGCTTTGTCTTTCAACACACTATTAACATATTGTTTGCTTTTGCTCCATGACCTTTTGGTCAGCTATGTGGCCTTGTCCAATCTACACCACCTCCTTTGTTATCTTTTGCCCCACCCCCACCTCACTTGCTTATAACCTGTGACATTTTTAATATTTGTCAGTTCCGAAGAAGGGTCACTGACCCGAAACGTTAACTCTGCTTCTCTTTCCACAGATGCTGCCAGACCTGCTGAGTGGTTCCAGCATTTCTTGTTTTTATTTCAGATTTCCAGCATCCGCAGTATTTTGCTTTTATGATACAATGCATGTTTGGTGCATAGGTTAGAGTGCAGTAGTGAGTGATGTAGCATTCTGGAGATATATATATATGGATGTATATGCATATGCTCGAACAATGTAGTTCCTAAGTCATTTTGGATAATATAACATTTACTATCAAAAGACATTTAAAAACTAGCCATTGTGCTTTGCAACCTATAGGGCTAGAGTTTCTGCTTTGGGCACAATCAGTAATCTGAGCACAAAGTATGCTAGCTGTTTGAAGTGGAGCTATGGTTCAGGTTTCCACTCAAATTCATTCACGTAAACATAAATGTAAAATTTTTCATGAACCAGCACAATCGGCCAGTGTCATAAAACACAATTCTTCATTTCTTTTTCCTTCGATTAAAATACATTCCTTGATATATTTAAGAGTGGTAACATGTTGCATTTTATTAACACAGCTGAAAATGTGTATATCACAAAAACATCAGTATTTTTATGACATGTCTGGTCAGCCACCTGTGAGTAACCTGATTTTCAATCACTGAAAATGATTTTAAAAAGGCTATATTGAACCAGTTACCAGCTTCATTGGTGAACACTAGTCAGTTTCTTGGTAAATTAAATATTTTTTAATAGTTAAAAGCTTTGTTAATGTGCCCACTAGTGCCTGGGCACGTAAAAAAAAATCTTAATTTGAACAGCCTCCTCCAAGGGCCACAAACAGGCACAATCAGTGGAATTGTGGGCGGGGCCAGATTCCAGCACAATGATTTTTAAACAAGTCAATTTGAGCTTGATGCAACTTGCACTTAAAATTCCTTTACGTTTCACACTGGTTTGACCAAATTCAGGTGAATTGTAGTGGAAAATCCAGGCAGCAGCATGCAAATTTTGTGTAAAATCATCTGCTTCGGTATTCAAGAGCCCTAAAATTCTCTACCCTCATTCTGAGAGATAAGTTATAATGAATGCTCAATAACAGGAAGAAAGGGGTCACAAAATTCTGCTCTGTGGCACCGTTAGTTTTGGCACTGCAGGTGCCATTTTAGTACCAAGATGGCATCTACAGCATGCACGCTTGGAGAGACAAAAGTCGATTCCCTGGTCCACTTAACCCAAAATGGACTGTGATCACCAGACATTGAAGGTGAGGACACTCACATTCCAGGATGACTGCTAAGATGGCAGAATCCACAAACAGAAGTGGTCAAACCAGCTAGTCACATGACTAACCTGCTGGGCAACCTGGGTTTTTTTTTTAATTGTGCCACAGAGAAAGGCAAAAGGCTGTTTGAGACTGAAGCTGGAGCAAGGAAGCCTCTCTCTTTCTCTCTCGCTTTCGCCCAAGCCACCAGACCCACAGAAGACACATAAACCTCAGGAGAGAAAAGACTCTGACATCGAAACAAGTTGAAGCGTGAACTGGGCCCCAACGAACAGCAGGACTGACCGGTGAGCAAATTTTGAAACATAAAGGCATTAAAAATTTATCTTGCTGATAAAAAAAAATGTGCATTCTTGTGACTTACGTTCTCGTCACCATATTGAAAACTGATTCAGTGACGTACCTGATATTGTTTTTGCTTGCATAAGCAGTCAATCTCTGCCCGCACACTTGATGTAGAGATGCAGAGTATTCTGGATAGGTGTCCATCTTTGAAGAGAGACCTTGATCTCTCTCCCACCTCTCCCTGCATTCTGTGTGTATGTGTCTCATTCTCTCTCCCAACTCCCCCCGCCCACCACCCCCAACCACCTTCCCTCCAGGGCTGGGGGACACAGATTGAAAGTATTGCGCAAAAGATGCAGGGGGAATACGAGGAAGAGGTTTTTTATGCAGCAGGTGGCAATGACCTGGAACTCACTGCCCACAAGGGTGGTGGAAGCAGAGACAATCAATGACATCAAGAGGAAGTTGGGTGGCCACCTGAGAGAAATAGACTTGCAGGGCTATGGGGATCGAGCCAGGGACTGACTCTGTGGAGAGCTGGCATGAGCTCGATAGATAGAATGGCCTCCTTCTGTGCTCTAAGTAAATGACTCTTTCCCCACCCCCCGCCCCGTCTCTCTCTCTCTGTCTGTCTATCTCTCTATCTCTGTCTCCCCCAACTCTCTGTCTCCCTCTCCAGCTCTCTCTGTCTCCTTCCACCTCCCTCTGTCCCTCTCCACCCACCCTCTCTCTGCATCTCTCCCCCCTCTCTCTCCACACACCGTGTCTCAAATGTTCCCCATTCCTCACTCAGTGTTCCCTTCTCTCTCTCTCTGCCCCTCCTCTCTCTCTGTCTGTTCTCTCCCTCCCTCTGTTCCCCCCTCTCCCTCTCCCCTCTCTCTCTCTCTTACACAGTTGCAGAGAGCAGACACTTAGCAGATGGTTGGTCAGTTCTTTTGGAAAACATCGCACTGTCAGTTTCAAGCTGACAGCTGCTGACGTCAGGAACAGCTGTTTTCCCACAGACTGGGGTTTGCCGGTGGGCTATTTTTTTTCAAGTGAGAAACTGCCGGAAAACCCCGAGTCTGTTGGAAAACGGCTGTTCCTGATGTCAGCAGCCGTCAGCTTGAAACTGACAGCGTGATATTTTCCAAGAGGCCTCTCTGTGAGAAGAAGACAAAGGGAAATTTCTAAATAAAAAAAACTCCAGTCACAGTGACGATGAGGAACTGTCCCAGGAACTGTTTACATCTGTGGGCTGGATCCTAACCTGCACTAGATCATGCCTGAACTTCTACCTCAATTCCATTTTCCCACACTATCCCCATATCCCTTGATATCTAGAAATCTATTGATCTCTGTCTTTAATCTGCTCAATGACTGAGCTTCCACAGCCTCTGGGGTACAGAATTCCACAGATTCACCACCCTCTGAGTGAAGAAATTCCTCCTTATCTCAGTCCTAAATGGCCTGCCTTTTATTCTGAGACTGTATCCTAAAACCCCACAACCCCCCAGCCAGGGGAAACATCCTTCCTGCATCTACCCTATTGAGACCTGTAAGAATGTTGTATGTTTCGATGAGATCACGTCTCATTCTTCTAAACGCGACAGAATACAGGCCCAAACATCAGCAATAGGGAAAATGCTAGAATCTATTATAAAGGATGTGATAACTAGACACTTCGAAAATAATGGTAGGTTTGGCCAGAGTCAGCATGAATTTATGAAAGGGAAATCATGTTAGAGTTTTTTGAGGATGTAACGAGCAGAATAGATAAAGGGAGAACCAGTAGAATTCTGCAGAAGAGTGGAAATCATTTCTTAAAGCTAAGCTGGTTTGCATTCGTCCTGAATCCAATTATGTCTTCAATGCCATTCAGGATGTTTTTAATTTGAAAACTCCAAATTGGAAGAAACTGTGTTCTGTGGTGTATTTACATCAAAGTGGAATAATTTGGAAGATGTGGTTTATTTGGATCTTCAGAAGGCTTTCGATAAGGTCCCACACAGGAGGTCTGTGAGCAAAATTAGAGTACATGGGATTGGGAGTAATATACTGGCATGGATTGAGAATTGGTTTACAGACAGAAAACTGAGAGTAGGAATAAACAGGTCATTCTCAGGTTGGCAGGCTTTGACTAGTAGGGTACTGCAAGGATCAGTGCTTGGGCCCTAGCTATTCACAATCTATATCAATGTTTTGGATGGGGGGACCAAATGTAATATTTCCAAGTTTGCTGATGATGCAAAACTAGGTGGGAATATGAGTTGTGAGGAGGATGCAAAGAGATTTCAAGGGGATTTAGACAGGCTAAGTGAGTGGGCAAGAACATGGCTGATGGAATATAATGTGAAAAAATGTGAAGTTATCCACTTTGGTAGAAAAAAGCAGAAATGCAAAGTATTTCTTAAATGGTAAGAGATTGGAAGTGTTGATGTCCAAAGTCACTGAAAGCTAACATGCAGGTGCAGCAAGCAATTAGGAAGGCAAATGGTATGTTGGCCTTTATTGCAAGAGGATTTGAGTACAGGAGTAAAGAAGTCTTGCTGCAATGGTATAGAGCCTTGGTGAGACCGCATCTGGAGTATTGTGTACAGTTTTAGTCTCCTTACCTAAGGAACCATATACTTGCCATCGAGGGAGTGCAACAAAGGTTCACCAGACTGATCGCTGGGATGGTGGGATTATCCTATGAGGAGATATTGAGGAGACCGGACCTATATTCTCTGAAGTTTTGAAGAATGAGAGGTGATGTCATTGAAGCATACAAAATTCTTAAAGGGCTCGACAGGGCAGATGCAGGAAAGATGTTTCCCCTGGCTAGGGGATCTAGAATCAGGGGACACAGTCTCAGAATAAGAGGCAGAACTTAGGACTAAGATGAGGGGGAATTTCTTCACTCGGAGGGTAATGAATATTTGGAATTCTCTACCCCAGAGGGCTATGGAGGCTCAGTCATTGAGTATACTCAAGACAGCGATCGATAGATGACTTGGGCGGGCTTTCCAGGACCACTCAGGCAGACATCGGCAAGGGGTGGGTGTTGAAACAAGGGTGGCCTTTGCCACCAGAGGCCCTGCGTGGAAAACAGATTGCTCAAGTAGGAGCACCACCCCACCACCCAGGTTTTACTGGCAGCCTCCCCCGTGATAGAGGGCTCCCCTGTCACTGGCTAAATCCCAGCAGTGGCAGGAAGAGGCCCTTAATTGTCCATTGAATAGCCACTTAAGGGCCTCATCATCCTTCTGGACCGGTTTTCAGCCTTTGACACAGTTGACCACATCATCCTTCTCCAACGCCTCTCCACTGTCACCCAGCTGGGTGGGACTGCTCTCACTTGGTTCCATTCTTATTTATCCATCATAGCCAGAGAATCACTTGCAATGGCTTCTCTTTCTGATCCTGCACCATTCCCTCTGGTGTTCCCCCCTCCTATTTCTCATCTACATGCACCAAGCATTTCTGAACGCATGCCTATCAGTCTGTTTTGAGACAGCATCCCATTGCAATCCGCTGCAGCAGAACCTGCGTGTAACCTCACCTTCTGGGGAGCTGGCACCCATGCAATCCTTGCCCCTTGTCTGGCTGCAGGCCACTCGTAACCGGTGACTCACCACCTGTGGACCCCGCCTTTATGCCACTCTCTAAATGACACACAGTGCCACTACCTGAGCTGGAGGCTGCGAGTGTCAGGACTTCAGCCTCCCACCTAACTGCATGGCCAGGCAGTTGTTCTTGGGTATCTGAAGCCATAAAGGCACAAGGGGAGGCTGGGGATGAGGGAAGGGAGGGAAGCAAGAGGTGCATTGTTACACCATCTGCAGGTTGTAAATCATAACAGGTTTCAGGGTGAGGGTGAAGTAGGATGTGAGAAGGTGGTTTAGGCAGGAACATACCATCATTCTCGATGGTTTCAGGCCCATCGCTGGCCACAGCCTCAGTGTCAGCCACTCCAATGATTTCCAGCAACGTCTCCTTCATGGGAGTGAGGACATACAGTCATGCCTACCCCACCTATCCCCCGCTCCGCCAACACCACCACCCCCGCCCCCCAAGACATCCTGCAGAAGAGAGGAGCGAGTAGAGCATTCCGTTTGGGTGATGTGCCGGCCGCAGTTTTTTTTTTATTCGTTCATGGGATGTGAGTGTCACTGGCAAGCCCAGCATTTATTACCCATCCCTAATTGCCCTTGAACTGAGTGGCTTGCTAGGCCATTTCAGAGGGCCTTTAAGAGTCAACCAGTTGTGGGTCTGGAGTCACATGTAGGCCAGACCAGGTAAGGACGGCAGATTTCCTTCCCTAAAGGACATTAGTGAACCAGATGAGTTTTTAACAACAATCGACAATGGTGTCATGGTCACCATTAAACTAGCTATTAATTCCAGATTTATTAACTGAATTCAAATTTCACCATCTGCCGTGGTGGGATTCGAACCCATGTCTCCAGAGCATTAGCCTGGGCCTCTGGATAGCTGGCAGTGTGTGCAAGATGTGAGATTTGAGTGTGTGGCTTGCAGCAGTGACAATTGTGTGCATGTGAGGTGAGACTATGAATGTGAGGTACGAGATGGTAGGTGAGTGAAGGGGGTGTGGTGAATGGAGCAGTGTGAGAGGCTAGAGGTGCAGTTGGTAGGATACGGCATTCACTGACCTTGACTACTCCTGGAAGATCAGAAACTTCTTGTGGTACTGCATCGGAACTAGACTGCTGGCATGGACCACAATGGCTACCTGCTCCCATTGTATTCTAAGTATCAAGCATAGGACCTCCTCGGTCCTTAAGGGAAGAGGACCTCACTGCTCCTGAGGACCTCCTGCACCAAGGCTTCTAGTCCTGCATCGGAGAACTTTGTGGCATGCTGTCTGGCCTTTTGTGCTATTTTTCAAGATTATTCCTGCTTTTTCACCACTTCCAGCCCCTGCTGCTGCCAGAATGCACCTCGCCTTTAAGAGCTGCAGGCTAGCTTTAAATATTATGGGCTAGCTTTAAGAGGTACAAAAGCAAAATAATGCGGATGCTGGAATCTGAAACAAAAAACAGAAAATGCTGGAAATACTCAGCACATCAGGCAGCATCTGTGCAGAGAAAAACAGAGTTAACATTTCAGGTCTGTGTGATGAAAGGTCACACAGACCTGAAATCTTAACTTAGCTTTAAGTGGGGTCAGCTTCGCACGAACTTGGGCCCTCTGCTAAGGCATGCAGCCACTCAATAGTGTGTTCAGTGTAGATCTGCACACCACAATCATTATAATTAGCAGGCAGCACCAAGTTTGCACGCTGTCTGCATTATTTTGAACAGACATGTGTTCAACATGCATTGGGATCGCCATGACTGATTATGGGGCTATACAATTTATCCCCCCAAAAAGCTCCCAGTAAGAATCGATGCAATTAGCCTCTGTTTGAACTTGTGATGTGACTAAAGCCTTGATAGGGAGGGAAAGTGGGTGTAGCAGCTTGCTAACCAATAGACTCGTTCCATGTCTGTACACATTCCATCGTAGATTCTGTCCTAAGGTTACAAGAACATTGCTTTGAAATGTTTCCCTTCAAGGGACAAGCAAACTGATCCAAGCTTTCACTCCTTCAAAATAGGGAATCAGAGATCACTATATTTTTTTAATTTTATGTTCCAGTTTCAAAATTGAATTCACACTTTTTTACATCAGTCATGTTCTTTAGTGTTTTTCAGACCTTAACCTGACATACCCGATTCTCAGCTGGCATTTTACAATTAGGAAACTCGTTCGCACTTGTAACCCGCATTTGAGGCTGGTGCAACCCTCATTATGGTTACAAAGATTATTTAAATAGATCCTTTGGTGGATCTATAGGGTATGGGGCAAAAGCCGGAACAGGCTACTGAGTTGGATGAACAGCCACGATCATAATGAATGGCAGAGCAGGCCCGAAGGGCCAAATGGCCTACTCCTGCTCCTATTTTCTATGTTTTTTCTATGTTTCTATCTTGCAGCTTTCTCACTGGCAATGCTGCCAACCAGCGTACCCTTTCATTTTTTCTTGCAGTGCATAGGGTGATTTGTTTAAGTGTTAAATTTTTTCGCGTGGTCATGCAGGCGTGGCAACTAAAGGCGCCGACTTGTGTGCAGCTTTGAGGGAATATTGCTGCCAGCCCATTTGAAACAGGCACTGTGTGGTTAAAACTTTTGATTGGTGTGCTTGTTCTTTGTTTATTGAAGTGCTTCATCTATATTTTTATTGGTGCATGCATTTTTGTTGTTTCAGTTTTCTTTTTTTTCGTTCTGCAACAGTAAACAACACTGTAAAAGTGCCTCAAAAGGGCTTTAGGATGTCCTGACGCCAGGAAAGGCGCTACGTAAATGCACATATTTCCGTTTTCTTTCGTTCATTGCAAATCCTTGAGGGGCATGTTTTCTGAGGCACCAGCCACACCAAGGTGCCTTGTATGTCATGAGCTTTCATTAGAAAACAGTGTACCAGCTACCTGCGATTTTCTGATACAGATGCAAGGTACACGGGTGAAGACTTCAGATACATAACCTTTGTTTCTAACTCTTCTTCAAACAACTATCCTGCATCTAGCTGTTATTTTGCTTACAGCAGCTAAAGTGGACAGAATGGGTGGGAATTTCTTTGGGGATTCCAATGGCACGCCTAGATTTGGAGGAGGAAGTTCCTATTGGGCATTTCAGAGGAGACTTGTCTTCAGCGCATCCTCTTCAGAAAGGATGCAGCCACATTGCTATGCCATCTCTTGGAGGCCAGATTGCAGAGAAACTATAGCACAGGTATGATTCTTCCCAAGCATGAATTAAACTTTCATGCTACCGGCTACTTGCAAGCCACCACTGGTGACGTACACCAACTCAGTTAGTGACAGTTCATGAAGGCATCAAGCAAGTGACAGACTTTGTTTCTAAGGGCAATATAGGCTCCCTGTAAAAAGGATCCATAAGCTTAACAGAACAGAGCCCTATGCTGAAATTTTACCGGCACTCTGGAGATGGGCTGGGAGGCGGGAGGGCTTGTAAAATGGCAGCGGAAGGCTTCGGGAGGGAAGCCACAGGATATTCTTAGAAGCAGGAATGGCAGCAGCGCAACAGCCCGCTGACCAGAGGCGGGTAGCCAATTAATTCAATGAAATGTCCAATTAACTGCCATTTTATGCCCCTGCCAGCTTTTTACTGGCATCGGCATGGGGCCCCTGCCTCATGAGGAGAGAGCCAGGTACATCAAAACAACCTCCAGCAGCTTTCTGGGGGTCGGGGGGGTGGGTGTTGGTGGTGGTGGGGGTCTTCCTTTCTGGCTGCTCCATTGCCCACAGAGGGGTTCCTGGTGGCAATGACCATCCCCACAGTTTCAATGCAGCCACTGGAAGACTCATTCATTCAATCTGGCCACACCACATTAAAAGAAATTGCTAACCCACCATTTGAGGGCATCTCAATATGGAGACGCAGGCCACCATCCTTAATTAGACAGCAGTCCCAGAGGCAGCTTCCAATAAAATGACCCCTGTGCTCCCGCCATCCATCTGTATTGGCTCGGGATCCACTTTCTGTCCTGATAGCGGGACTTCCTTGATTCAGGTAAAATTCAACCCCTAGACTTTCATCCACATTTTTGCCCATTTTTGTGTTTTTCGGGGATGAGATAGTGGAGGAAAATGAAGTGAGGCCTGCCACTGAATCCTCACCCCTAAATATGGCTACCAAAATTTTTCTCCATCTCTTTTGGAGGCAGATCTCACAACCTGCCAATTGTCCACTTTTCTACATGTAAGTGATGGTGATTCATTGGGGTTTGGTACCACACCAAGTTCCTTCAGTGATCAGCTGAGAAAAGATTCCCTGGAACTATGCCTGTATTGAAGAAGCATTCAGAGTTGTTTGTCACTGGAAGTCAGGGCTCCCTCCCCAAAACAATTATTTTCAGCAGTATGTTTTGTTTCTAAGCAAATGAATTGTTTAATGAAGTTATTGTCCTGCCCCTTGAGCTGCTGCAGCCCAGTATTTCCCACCCCATCCTGGTAAACTCCCAGTGGAGAGCAGAGGTAGTCTGGGAGTCTGTTCTGCATATAGAATTGACCAGGGCCCAGAAAAATGAACTAAGGTTGGTTCAGTGGTCGTAAACCCTACCCCACCTCACTTCCAGTGAGAAGATCGCTAATGTGGCCAGAATGGTTCCTGAGTGCCAGGGTTTGCAAGAATGCAGAGCATCATAGATGACACCCTTTCTATGCAGTGATATCCTTCAGGGGAGAGTGCTCTGACGTATCAAATAGATCAACTCTCCTCATACCACCTCATATAATATCACATCCCCCACATTGCCAGCCCGTCAGATAGAGGACAGGTACTGTGTTGCTCCATCACTTGACACCTGAACCATTTTGTTCCTGCACATTGAGTTTCCTTTCACTTAATGTGCGCCTGGCATTTGTTTCCCCATCTTCATTCCTAGCAAAAGTTGTCAAATATTAAAAATCCATTTCGAAACTTCCCTGTAAAGATGGAAATGTCATTTGCCTACATCCACACCCTTAAGTACTGAGGTGCTCCTATGAATCCCATTAGGAAAGTCTGGGCTTCTTCTGATCCAGGCTTCATGCCCCTTCCCTGTCTCCCTGTCAAGCAAGACCCCTGGAACTGATGATGACAACATCAGCTTCTGATTTTCATCCTTTTCTACTGGCCAACTGTCATTTTCTACCAGAAATGACTGGACAGCTGACCAATTGAAAGTAGGAACCTTGAGCCTGTTCTGCCATTGAACTGGTTCGTAGCCGATCTGTATTTCAACTCCCTTTACTCGCATTTGCTCCACATCCATTAATATGCTTATATGAGAAAAATCTCTCAAACTCAGTCTTGAGAATTTCAATTGTTCCAGAATCCAGGGCACTCTTGGGAGAGAATTCCAGATTTCCAGTACCCTTCAGTTGAAAAAGTGTTTTTTTTATTTCAATCCTGAATGGCCGAGGCCGTAGTATCATTCGAATGAAGCTGCACCCATTCCGAGGCCAATATATCTTTCCTAAGTTTGATGCCCAGAACTGTACCCCATACTCCATATGGGATCTGACCAAAGTTCTTTACAAGGTGGGATCAAATTGGGTCCGACAGTTAAAACCTGCCGAGCTTCTTACACTCCTGTGCTGGTTTGGTCATCCACCCCAGCTGGCTCCTTGCCAGGAGAATCAGTCCTAGAAAACACAGGAACATAGTAAATAGGAGTAGGCCATTCGGCCTGTCGAGCCTGCTCCGCCATTCAAACATCCCCATATCCCTTGATGTCATTTGTCTCCAGAAATCTATCAATTTCTGTCTTGTACATGCATAGTGCTTGAGCTTCCACAGCCCTCTGGGGTAGAGAATTCCAAAGATTCACCACCTTCTGAGTGAAGAAATTCCTCCTCATCTCAGTCTTAAATGGCCTACCCTTTGTTCTGAGATTGTGTCCCCTGGTTCTAGGCTCACCAACCAGAGGAAACATCCTATCCACATCCTATCCACATCCACCCTGTCGCACCCTGTAAGAATTTTGTAAGTTTCAATGAGATCACCTCTCATTCTTCAAAACTCTGGAGAATACAAGCCCAATCTCCTCATTCTGTCCTCATATTTTAAAGTGATTGGTGGAAAAATTAGAGGGGAGATGAGAAAAACCTTTTTCACCCAGAAGGTGGTGGGGGTCTGGAATTCATTACCTGAAAGAGTAGTTTGAGGCAGAAACCCTCAACTCATTCAAAAGGAGTCTGGATATGCACCTCAAGTGCCATAATCTGCAGGGCTATGGACAAAATGCTGGAAGATGGGATTAGAACTGGTGGATCGTTTTTCAGCCGGCAAATACATGATGGGCCAGGTGGCCTCTTTCAGTGCCTTAAACACTCTATGATTCTATGATTGTCTGATGAATAATCTCACCATCCCAGGGATTAGTCTGGTGAACCTCCGTTACACTTCCTCTTTGGCAAGTCTATCCTTCTTTAGATAAGGAGATCAAGACTGTACACAATCCTCCAGGTGCAGTTTCACCAAGGCTTTATACAATTGCAGCAAGATTTCTTTATTTCTGTACTCAGATCCCCTTGCATTGAAGGCCAACATACCATTTGTCTTCTTAATTGCTTGCTGCACTTGCATGTTAGCTTTTAGTGACTCATGAACAAGGACACCCAGGTCCCTTTGGACACCAACACTTCTCAACCTCTCATCATTTAAGAAATATTCTGTCTTTCTGTTTTTTCAACCAAAGTGGATCACTTCAGATTTAGTCACATTATATTCCATCTGCCATGTTCTTGCCCATTCATATGGTCTGTCCAAATCCTCTTGAAGCCTCCTTGCATCTTCCTCACAACTTACATTCCCATCTAGCTTTGTGTCATCAGAAAATTTGGAAATATTACAATTGGACCCCACATTTATATAGATTTGAACAACTGTAGCTCCAGCACTGATCCTTGCGGTACACCACCAGTAGTAACCTGCCGTCCTGAGAATGACCCGTTTATTCCTACTGTCTGCTTTCTGTCTGTTAACCAATTCTCAGTCCATTGCAGTATACTACCCCCAATCCCATGTGCTCTAATTTTGTTTACTAACCTTCTGTATGGGACCTTATCAAAAGCCTTCTGAAAATCCAAATACACCACATCCACTGGTTCTCCTTTCTCTATGCTGCAAGTAACATCCTCAAAAAACTCCAACAGGTTTGTCAAACATGAATTCCCTTTCACAAATCCACATTGACTCTGCCCAGTCATATCATTATTTTCCAAGTGTCCAGTTATCTCATCCTTTATAATAGATTCGCACATTTTCCCTACCACTGACAACAAACTAACAGGTCTGTAGTTCTCATTTCTCACTCTCCCTCCCTTCTTAAATAGTGGAAGAGTCAGTTACTAGGGGACATAGGTTTAAGGTGCGAGGGGCGAAGTTTAGAGGGGATGTGCGAGGCACGTTCTTTAGCGACGTTTAAGAGGCATCTTGACAAATACATGAAGAGGATGGGAATAGAGGGATACAGTCCCCGGAAGTGCAGAAGGTTTTAGTTTCGGCAGGCATCAAGATCGGCACAGACTTGGAGGGCCGAATGGCCTGTTCCTGTGCTGGACTGTTCTTTGTACTTTTGTTCTTTGTACATTTGTTACATTGCAGTCTACAGGAACCTTTCCAGAATCTATAGAATTTTGAAAGATCCAATATCTCTGTAGCCACCTCATTCAACACTCTAGGATGTAGCTCAACCAGTCCAGGGGATTTATTAACCTTTAATCCAGTTAATTTTTCAAGTACTACTTTTTTATGAATACTGATTTCTTTTGGTTCCTCAGTTTCACAGAGATTATCTGTATCTTCTTCCGTGAAGACAGACACAAAATAGTTTAGTTTCTCCGCCATTTCCCTGTTCTTCACTATAAATTCTCCTATCTCCACCTGTAATGGGCCAACATTTGTCCTTGCTAATCTTTTCCTTTTCATATACTAAAGAAACTTTTACAGTCTGCCTTTATCTTTCTCGCTAGCTTACATTCATATTCTTTTTTCCCTTTCTTTATCAGTTTCTTGGTCATCCTTTGCTGGGTTCTAAATTGCTCCCAATCCTCAGGCTTACCACTTTTTCTGGCCACTTCCTTTGATCTAATGCAATCTTTAACTTCTTTCGTTATCCACGGTTGATTCACCTTTCCATTGGAAACTTGTGCCTGAGGGGAATCTATATCTGTTGTACACCATGTAATACTTCTTTAAATACTAGCCATTGCATGTTTACCATCATATCTTTGAGTGTAATTTCCCAATCCACAACAGCCAAATTGCCCCTCATACCTTCATAGTTTCCCTTGTTCAGATTTAAAACCGGAGTTTCAGAATGAATTATATCACATTATTCTACTATCAACACTCTCTCTGGACTAATGCTTTGTCTTTCACCACTACCATCAACACATGCTTTGCCTTTGTCTTTGTCCCAGGACAGCTTTGTTATTTAATCTCTCCTGTTCTCGGCCCTTTCAAATGCCTTCCCCTTTGTTCTCTCCCCCACCCGCCTCCCCTTCACTTGCTTAAAACCTAGTCCTTTTCTAACCTTTGCCAGTTTTAATGAAAGGTCACAGACCTGAAACGTTAACTCTGCTCCTCTCTCCACAGATGCTGCCAGATCTGCTGAGCATTTCCAGCACTTTTTGTTTTTATTTCAGATTTCCAGCATCTGCAGTATTTTGCTTTTCTTTCACATTCAAACTTAATGTGAAATTCTTTCATATTATGGTCACTATTTCCCAAGAACAATGTCATTAATTAGCCCTTTCTCATTACATAACACTAAATCTAAAATAGCCTGATCCCTAGTTGGTTCTTTAACGTGCTGCTTCAGAAACCCATCTCGTCCTGTTACATTGTGAGCTGCATCTTCTCCCAAAACCTTATGGCCTCTTTCATGGGCAGATTTGTTTATTCAACCTTTGACTTTTTTGACTGTTTGCTGAGGTACAGGGAATGCTTCATGTTTGATCACCTTTCCTGACTATTCATTTCAAAGGTATACAATATGCACAGTTTTGAAAATGCAATTTAATATCCAATGCAGTTTAGCTTCAGATCACTGTTGAAAGAAATGAACCATCTGATTGTATCTGATATATAATTTTCAATTACATTTTGAGTTAACATAAATTTCATATCACATAATATATACAAAAGCTAACAGTCCCAATAACATGCCATGACATAAATCTCATATCACCTAGCCAAAATCATCACTGTTCAAATTGTGTAAGTTAATTACATGAGCCAACTATATAATTGTCACCCATGGCTGCCCTGTTATGTCTTACATTTTACCCAAGTATATCTTGCTTGATCAGCATTAAAGAATCCCTAGAAACCAAAGTGTGACTTTTTATGCATAAAATGTGGTAATTTGATAATGTAGTATTTTCCAGGGTTCAAACAGAAACTCTTGTTATTGTAATAACTTTCTGGAATTAACATAAGCACTTTTGTGTTCGACTTTTCAAATGGGTCAATAATAAACACTCTATTAGAACTTAGGCCATGAATCAGATATATTAAAAGGTAAAGATTAAGATGCTAATAAAATTAATACAACCGATGGCTCGACAACTCCAAGTATATCTTCTGGAATGCATAAGTAGCAAGACACTGCACAAACTCACAAAACCTGGGCTGGAGCCCATTACATAAAGTTTCATCTAATCACATCTATCCTAATAAACCCAGAAGAACTGATGAACTAGGAAGGTTTTCCCATTTATCCTTCAGAATCAGGAGCTTCTAGCTACTGAGCTGTCCATTAGTGGATTTAAAAACTTTCCTCAGAAACCCATCTCCAGCCAACCAAGGTGATAAAAAGACATATTGAATGGACTAATTATGTAGATGGTTATTAAGAAATACTTCTGATGAAATCAACATTAATGGATTTGGAATTAAAAGGCTTTAACATATAAAGATAAACAAGTGCTAAGGCAGCCAGATGTGGCTCTGTCATCGGACCGAGGAATCCTCACAATTGAATTTCTGGCCACACATACAGAATGCAAATTCTATCTTATCCAGAAACAATGATGCTGCATTAACGTACATTTAAAATGATCGATTACTTCTCATAGATAGAAGTTAAAAATACATGCAATTCTTTGTGATTGGGACTGTAATAATAATACACATTTCTATGTGTGGGAGCTTGCTGTGCACATATTGGCTACTCCATTACCTACATTACAAGTGACTACACTTCAAAAGTAGTTCATTGGTTATAAAGCACTTTGAGATGACTGGTGATCATGAAAGCTCTATATAAATGCATCCCTTCCTACTTCTTTCTATTGATATTATCAGCCGTAGCTCCTTTCCCTCCAAATGGAAGGACATCGGAAAACTATCAACAATTACTATTATTAATTAGTTCAGAAAATTATCTTGGGGAAACACATGTTAGGACAATTCAATGTATGAATTTTACAGTACAGACAGAGAAAGAATTACAAGATATTGCGTTATTAGAGGTCAAAGAAGAATTGTTTTAAATTGGTGAAAGTCACCACCACGAGAAATCTATCACAAAACCAAAACATTACCTCTAACACAAAATAGAATTCCTGCTTTGTTTGTTTGCAGAAAGTGAGTAAAGGTTTCCTGGGAGAATTTCTTCCAACAATAAAACAGAAATCTAATTCATGTTGTACGAATCTGCCAACTCTCTGTTCGTGTTGCTTCATTAGACTCACATTAGGCTAACAACACTGTGGAAGAAGTATTTATCACAAAGCACAAAATCTGGCTGGTGGTCTGTGGTGTAGTATGCAACAGAAACATCATGTATTTATTTATAAATAAAGGCATACTTTGATCATACAAATTATGCCTTTGCAATACAGTTTCAGTACTTTTTTTCTCTGAAGCATAGGAAACACAGGAACAAGAGTAAGCCATTGAGTTCCTTGCATCTCTAACACAAGAACATAAGGAATAGGAGCAGGAGTAGGCCATTCAGCCCTTCAAGACTGTTTCACCATTTAACTAAGATCATAGCTGATCTACTGCATCAACTCCACCTTCCCATACTATCCCCATATCCCTTGATTCCTTAAATGTCCAAAAATCCATTGATATCAGTCTTAATATTCTCATTGACTGAATATGTACAGCTCTCTGGGGTGGAGAAATCCAAAGACTCACAGCTCTTTGAGTGAAAAGATTTCTCCTCATCTCAGTCCAAGATGGCCGACCCCTTATTCTGAGATTGTGACTCCTAGTTCTAGACTCCCCAGCCAGTGTATAATAGTATATAATACCACATCTTTTGTCACATAGTCTCATGTTCATATTTTTGCACCACTGTGTATCTTCTGAAACACCATCAGCAACACGAAAGGAGATCCATAAGTAAACAGTATAAAAAGATAATTGTCTCAAAAGCAGCTTATCCAACTCTATTGTCATTATAAATAAGTGTAATGGGACAAATATGGATCCTATGATAGTCAGTTGCAGGAGCCTTGCCCTTGTACAAAATATGTACAAAGTAGAGACGTGAATGAAAGATTCTTACCTCACTGACAATAGTAGAGATGTATCTGTCTTTGCTGTACACCCAGCCATCCACACAGTGCTCTGTTTCACGTATTGTATCATTGAAACCATCTTGCACCTGAGTTTTGAACCTGGTACATTTACTGTAGACTTGCTCACCCTCCACTGTCTCCATGGGCAGCAGTAAACTGAGATTTGTGAAGGAAGTTTCCTCAATGGTCATGTTTGAAGAGTTAGACAGACGGCAGTGGTGCTGAGGGGTATCTGCCAGAAACACCATACACAGACCCACATAGCCATTTGGGATTAAACCAATGCTGAGTAAAAAGAAAATAGTTCTCTGATAACAGCCCCATTGTCCCAGGAAAGAAGTCGCTTCATCGTAATCTTGCATCTTCTTTTATCTTCTTCAAAACACCTTGCTGAGCAGCTGGTACCTTATGTCTCTTATTGAAACAGCAAAACTGCTTCATCCAATTCCATTCAGAAAATTGTAAGTTTTGCTTCCAGTCAGAATGGACAAAGCACGTACAATAGTCACAGCGTTTACAATCCACATTCAACAACCCCAAACTTCTTACTGTAGCGAATCTGTTGGAAGATCAAATAGAAAACAAGTCTTCATATCATACATAAACAACAGGATCTGTATCTGTCATATGTTAATAGACGAACAGGTCAATATCAGAGTCCTGCAATGACAAACTGTGTCGAAGCATCTGAAAAACAAGATAGTTTTTTCCACAAAGCTATGTACCTCCTCCACATTTCATGCATGGACAGCGAAGAACATTAATTGGTTGTTAGTTCATTGATTGACATGGCTTTTCAGAGCCTATTAATATATGCTTTCACCTCTTTATAAATAACGGGACATTATTAACATCTGGGGGCTTGTGCCAAAGTTGGGAGAGCTGTCCCACAGACCAGTCAAGCAACAGCCTGACATAGTCATACTCACGGAATCATACCTTACAGACAATGTCCCAGACACTGCCATCACCATCCCTGGGTATGTCCTGTCCCACCAGCAGGACAGACCCAGCAGAGGTGGCGGGACAGTGGTCTACAGTAGGGAGGGAGTTGCCCTGGGAGCCCTCAACATCAACTCCGGACCCCATGAAGTCTCTTGGCATCAGGTCAAACATGATAAAGATAACCTCCTACTGATTACCACCTACCACCCTCCCTCAGCTGATGACTCAGTACTCCACCATGTTGAACAGCACTTGGAGGAAGCACTGAGGGTGGCAAGGGCACAAAATGTACTCTGGGTGGGGGACTTCAATGTCCATCACCAAGAGTGGCACGGTAGCACCACTCCTGACCGAGCTGGCCGAGTCCTGAAGGACATAGCTGCTAGACTAGGTCTGCGGCAGGTGGTGAGGGAACCAACACGAGGGAAAAACATACTTGACCTCGTCCTCACCAATCTGCCTGTCGCAGATGCTTCTGTCCATGACAGTATTGGTAGGAGTGACCACCACACAGTCCTTGTGGAGACGAAGTCCCGCCTTCACATTGAGGATCCCGTCCACCGTGTTGTGTGGCACTATCACCGTGCGAAATGGGATAGATTTTAAACAGGTCTAGCAATGCAAAACTGGGCATCATTGAGGCGCTGTGGGCCATCAGCAGCAGCAGAATTGTACTCCTCCACAATCTGTAACCTCATGGCCCGGCATATCCCCCACTCTACCATTACCATCAAGCCAGGAGACAATGAAGAGTGCAGGAGTGCATGCCAGGAGCAGCATCAGGCATACCTTAAAATGAGGTGTCACCTGGTGAAGCTACAACCCAGGGCTACTTGCATGGCAAACTGCGTAAGCAGCATGCAATAGACAGAGCTAAGCGATCCCATAACCAACGGATCAGATCTAAGCTCTGCAGTCCTGCAACATCCAGCAGTGAATGGTGGCAGTCAATTAAACAACTAACTGGAGGAGGTGGCTCCACAAATATCCCCATCCTCAATGATGGGGGAGCCCAGCACATCAGTGCGAAAGATAAGGCTGAAGCATTTGCAACAATCTTCAGCCAGAAGTGCCGAGTTGATGATCCATCTCGGCCTCCTCCTGAAGTCCCCAGCATCACAGATGCCAGACTTCAGCCAATTCGATTCACTCCGCGTGATATCAAGAAACGACTGAAGGCACTGGATACTGCAAAAGCTATGTGCCCTGACAATATTCCAGCAATAGGGCGGCACAGTGGCGCAGTGGTTAGCACCGCAGCCTCACAGCTCCAGGAACCCGGGTTCGATTCCGGGTACTGCCTGTGTGGAGTTTGCAAGTTCTCCCTGTGTCTGCGTGGGTTTTCTCCGGGTGCTCCGGTTTCCTCCCACAAGCCAAAAGACTTGCAGGTTGATAGGTAAATTGGCCATTATAAATTGTCACTAGTATAGGTAGGTGGTAGGGAAATATAGGGACAGGTGGGGATGTTTGGTAGGAATATGGGATTAGTGTAGGATTAGTATAAATGGGTGGTTGATGTTCGGCACAGACTCGGTGGGCCGAAGGGCCTGTTTCAGTGCTGTATCTCTAATCTAATCTAATCTACTGAAGACCTGTGCTCCAGAACTTGCCACGCCCCTAGCCAAGCTGTTCCAGTACAGCTACAACACTGGCATCTACCCTGCAATGTGGAAAATTGCCCAGGTATGTCCTGTACACAAAAAGCAGGACAAGTTCAACCCAGCCAATTACTGACCCATCAGCCTACTCTGAATCATCAGTAAAGTGATGGAAGGTGTCATCAACAGTGCCATCAAGCGGCACTTGCTTAGCAATAACCTGCTCAGTGATGCTAAGTTTGGGTTCCGCCAGGGTCATTCAGCTCCCGACCTCATCACAGGCTTGGTTCAAACATGGACAAAAGAGTTGAACTCAAGAGGTGAGGTGAGAGTGACTGCCCTTGACATCAAGGCAGCATTTGACTGAGTATGGCATCAAGGAGTCCCAGCAAAACTGAGGTCAATGGGAATCAGGGGGAAAAAGCTCCGCTGGCAGGAGTCATACCTAGCACAAAAGAAGATGGTTGTGGTTGTTGGAGGTCAATCATCTCAGCTCCAGGACATCACTGCAGGAGTTCCTCAGGGTAGTGTCCCAGGCCCAACCATCTTCAGCTGCTTCAACAATGACCTTCCTTCAATTATAAGGTCAGAAGTGGGGATGTTCGCTGATGATTGCACAATGTTCAGCACCATTCGTCACTCCTCAGATACTGAAGCAGTCCGTGTAGAAATGCAGCAAGACCTGGACAATATCCAGGCTTGGACTGATAAGTGGCAAGTACCATTCGCGCCACACAAGTGCCAGGCAATGACCATCTCCAACAAGAGAGAATCTAACCATCTCCCCTTGACATTCAACGGCATTACCATTGCTGAATTCCCCACTATCAACATCCTAGGGACTACCATTGACCAGAAACTGAACTGGAGTAGCCATATAAATACCATGGCTACAAGAGCAGGTCAGAGGCTAGAAATCCTGAGGCAAGTAACTCATCTCCTGACTCCCCAAAGCCTGTTCACCATCTACAAAGCATAAGTCAGGAGTGTGATGGAATATTCTCCACTTACCTAGATGGGTGCAGCTCCAACAACACTCAAGAAGCTCGACACCATCCAGGACAAAGCAGCCCGCTTGATTGGCACCCCATCTACAAACATTCACTCCCTCCACCACCGACGCACTGTAGCAGCAATGTGTACCATCTACAAGATGCACTGCAGCAATGCACCAAGGCTCCTTAGACAGCACGTATTTAGATGAGCATTTGAAATGCCATAGCATACAAAGCTACGGGCCAATTGCTGGAAAATGGGATTAGAATAGTTAGGTGCTTGATGGCCGGCATAGACATGATAGGCTGAAGGGCCTGTTTCTGTGCTGCATAACTCTATGACTCATTTCTCTTTGCTAGTTGCTTACTTCAATGTAGATCAAATTACCAGAACAGAATGTTTCAGCACCGGAAAGATTGCAGCTGCTGTTAGTGCTGGAGCAGTAACATAGTGTTATCCTTCTTTGCAGACTTGTTAACTTTTAAGGCATCAGTATCTCTATTTCTCATTTTCAGAATTATAACACAAGGTTCATACCAGGGAAGGTAATACGCATTGGAACCCCCACCCCACGTCATTCCCCTTAGACAGATGAAGAATACAGAAGACAGCTATAAAGATAAACAAGGCTATGTGACCTATATAAAGTTTTCTATGAACCTGTAGCACAAGTAGCTGACCTTGCAAAGTAACGACTTTAGTTCCAGGAACACATGCTAAAATAGAATGTGGCAGAGAAAGCACTTTAAAAGCAACTACAAGACCAATCAACAAATTTGTTAACATGAAATGCATGAAGAATCACAGAGTCAGCAGCATAGAAGGAGGCTATTTGGCCCTTCAAGACCATGCCAGCTCTCTGCAGAGCAATCCAGTCATTCCTATTCCCCAACTCTATTCCAGTAGCTCTGCAAGTTTATTTCCCTTATGTGCCCATCCAAATTCCTTTTGAAATCATTGATTGTCTCCACCAACCTCATAGACAGCGAGTTCCAGGTCGTTACCACTCACTGTGTAAAAAGGTTCTTCTCACATCCCCCCTGCATCGCTTTTGCCCCAAACTTTAAATCTGTGTCCCCTAGTCCTTGTACCATCAGCTAATGGGAATAAGTTTTCTTTGTCTACCTTATCTAAACCTGTCATAATCCTTTACACCTTTATCAAATCTTCCCTCAATCCCCTTTGCTCCAAGGAGAACAACCCCAGCTTTTCCCAACCTAACCTGAGACTGTGACACCTAGTTCTAAACTCTGCAGCCAAGGGAAACATCCTCTCAGCATTAATCCTATCAAACCTCTTAAGAATTATATATGTTCACCTCTCATTCTTCTAATCTCTAGCGAATATAGAATCATCGAATGACTACAGCTCAGAAGGAGGCCATTTGGCCCAGTGTGTCTGCGCCAGCTCTCTGCAAGAGCAACTCACCTCGTACCACTCCCTGCCTTTCCCCCGTAGCCCAGAAAATGTTTTCTCCTCATATAACTAGCCAATTCTCTTTCAAAGGCCTTAATTGAATCTGCCTCCACCACACTCTCAGGCAGTGCACTCCAGATCCTAACCACACGCTGTGTAAAAAGGTTTTTTGTCATGTCACCGTTGCTTTTTTGCCAATTACCTTAAATCGGTGTCCTCTGTTTCTCAATTCTTCCACCAACGAAAACAGTTTCTCCTTATCTGCTCTGTCCAGACCCCTCATGATTTTGAGCACTTCTATCAAATCTCCTCTTAATCTTGTCTTCGCCAAGGAGAACAAATTCTGCAATCTATCCTTGTAACTTTTTTTAAAATTCTTTCATGGGATATGGGCGTTGCTGGCAAGGCCAGCATTTGTTGCCCATCCCTAATTACATAGGAACATAGAAACAGAGGAAATAAGAGCAGGAGTAGGCCAATTGGTCCCTCAAGCCTGCTCTGTCATTTAACTAGATCATGCCTGATCTTCTACCTCAACACCATTAACCCGCACTATCCCCATATCCCTTGATATCTTTACTATCAAGAAATGTATCGATCTCTGTCTTGAATATACTCAATGACTGAGCCTCCGCAACCCTCTGGGGTAGCGAATTCCAAAGATTCACCACCCTCTGAGTGAAGAAATTCCTCCTCATCTCAGTCCTCAATGGCCCACCTCGTATTCTGAGACTGTGTCCCCTGGTTCTAGACTCCACAGCCAGGGGAAACATTCTGCATCCACCCTGTCGAGCCCTGTAAGAGTTTTGTATGCTTCAATGAGATCACCTCTCATTATTCCACAATCTTCCTCAAAGAACAATCCCACCATCCCAGGAGCAGTCTGGTGAACCTTTGTTGCACTCCCTCTATGGCAAGTATATTTTGCCTTAGGTAAGGAGACGAAAACTGTACACAATATTTTAGGTGCGGTCTCATGAATGCTGTATGCAGTTACAGCAAGACTTCCTTACTCCTGTACTCAAATCCTCTTGCCATAAAAGTCAACATACCATTTGCCCTCCTAATTGCTTGCTGTACCTGCATGTTAGCTTTCAGTGACTTATGAACGAGGACACCCAGGTCCCTTTGGACCTCAACACTTCCCAGTCTCTCACCATTTAAGAAATACTCTGCATTTCTGTTTTTGTCTATCGAAGTGGATAACTTCACATTTTCTCGCATTATATTCCATCTGCCATGTTCTTGCCCACTCACTTAGCCTATAACATCCCTTTGAAGCCTCTTTGCATCCTCCTCATAACTCATATTTCCACCTTGTTTTGTGTCATCAACAAATTTGAAAATATTACATTTGGTCCCCACATCCAAATCATTGATATAGATTGTGAATAGCTGGGGTCCAAGCACTGATCCTTGCAGTACCCCACTCGTCACAGTCTGCCAACCTGAGAATGACCCGTTTATTCCTACTTTCTGTTTTCTGTCTGTAAACCAATTCTCAATCCATGCCAGGAATTACCCCCAATCCCACGTACTCTAATTTTGCTTACTAACCTCCTGTGTGGGACCTTATCAAAAGCCTTCTGACAATCCAAATACACCATATCCACTGGTTCCCCCCTTATCTATTCTGCTTGCTACATCCTCATAAAACTCTAACAGGTTTGTCCAACATGATTTCCCTTTCATAAATCCATATTCACTCTTCCCAATCCTACCATTATTTTCTAAGTGTCCTGTTATTACATCCTTTATAATAGATTCTAGCATTTCCCTGCTACTGATATCAGGCTAACAGATCTTAGTTCCCTGTTTTCTCTCTCTCTCCTATCTTAAATCGCTGGGTTACATTTGCTACCTTCCAAGCTGCAGGAACTGTTCCAGAATATATCGAATTTTTGAAGATGATCACTGACACATCCACTATCTCTACAGCCACCTCTTTCAACATTCTGGGATGTAGATCATCAGGTCCAGGGGATTTATTAACTTTCAGTCCCATTATTTTTTCCAGTATTACTTTTTTACAGGTACTAATTTTTTTCCGTTCCTCATTCTTGCTAGTCCTTTGATTCTCTTGTACTCCTGGAAGGTTTTTTGTATCTTCCTCTGTGAAGACAGACACAAAGTATTTATTTAGTTTCTTTTTCTTTATCAGTTTCTTGTTTCTACTGAATTGTAAAATGCTCCTAATCCTCAGGCTTAATACTTTTTTGGCACCTTTATAAGTATCTTCTTTTGATCTAATACAGGGTTGTCCAACATATGTCCTGTGGGCCAGGATTCAGCCCACCAAAGGTTTCAATCCAACCTGTGGATGTAAATTGTACCCAGTCATTCCTCATTCTCGTCAGGGGTCCGTGACTGGTAATTTCAGAGATGAGAAATTTCCCATTGGCTTCTTCTTTCTGACCAGCCTGGCTTTTTTAAAAGAATTGTACTGTCAGTTTCACAGCTGAATTGGAATTTCTAAGCTTTGTCCTGGATGGTGTCGAGCTTCTTGAGTGTTGGAGCCGCACTAACCCAGGCAAATGGAGAGTATTCCAGCACACTCCTGACTTGTGCCTTGTAGACGGTGGACAGACTTTGGGGAGTCAGGAGGTGGGTTACTTGCCTCAGAATTCCAAGCCTCTGACCTGCTCTTGTAGCCACAGTATTTATGTGGCTGGTCAGTTCAGTTTCTGGTCAATGGTAACACCCAGGATATTGATAGTGGGGGATTCAGCGATGGTAATGCTATTGAATGTCAAGGCAAGATGGTTAGATTGTCTCTTATTGGAGATCGTCATTGTCTGGCACTCGTGTGGCACGAATGTTACTTGCCTCTTATCAGCCCAAGCCTGGATGTTGTCCAGGTTTTGCTGCATATGGACATGGACTGCTTCAGTATCTGAGGATTTGTGAATGATACTGAACATCATACAATCATCAGCGAATGTCCGCACCTCTGATCTTATGATGGAGGAAAGGTCATTGATGAAGCAGCTGAAGATGGTTGGGCCTAGGACACGATCCTGAGGAACTCCTGCAGCAATGTCCTGGGGCTGAGATGATTGGCCTCCAACAACCATAATCATCTTCCATTGGGCTAGGTATCAGTCCAACCAGAGAAGAGTTTTCCCCCTTGTTCCCATTGACTTCAGTTTGGCTAGGGCTCCTTGATGCCACATTGAGTCAAATGCTGCCTTGATATCCAGGGTGATCACTTTTACCTCACCTCATGAGGTCAGCTCTTTTGTCCATTCTTGGACCAAGGTTGTAATGAGGTCAGGAGCCGAGTTGCCCTGGCAGATCCCAATCTGAGCATCGGTGAGCAGGTTAAGTATTAAGCTGTTTACATGCCGCTTGACAGCACTGTCAATGACACCTTCCATCACTTTGCTGATGATCAAGAGTAGACTGATGGTGTGGTAATTGGCCGGGTTGGATTTATCCTGCTTTTTGTGGATAGGACATACCTGCGCAATTTTCCACATTGTCAGGTAGATGCAAGTGTTGTAGCTGTACTGGAACAGGCTAGGGGCACAGCAAGTTCTGGAGCACAAATCTTCAGTATTACAGCTGGGATGTTTTCAGGACCCACAGTCTTTGCAGTATCCAGTGCCTTCAGCCATTTTTTGATATCTAGTGGAGTGAATTGGATTGGCTGAAGACTGGCATCTATGATACTGGGGACCTCAGGAGGAGGCTGAGATGCATGATCCACTTGGCCCTTCTGGCTGAAGATTGTTGCCTTTTCTTTAGCATTGATGTGCTGGGCTCCCCCATCATTGAGGATGTGGACATTTGTGAATCCTCCTCCTCCTGTTAGTTGTTTAATTGTCCACCATCATTCACAACTGAATGTGGCAGGACTGCAGAGCTTAGATCTGATCTGTTAGTTGTGGGATTGCTTAGCCCTGTCTATTGCAAGCTGCTTCTGCTGTTTGGCATGCAAGTCATCCTGTGTTGTAGCTTCACAAGGTTGACATCTCATTTTTAAGAATGCCTGGCATGCCCTCCTGCACTCCTCATTCAACTAAGGTTGATCTCCTGGCTTGATGGTAATGGTAGAGTGAGGGATATGCCGGGTCATGAGGTTACAGATTGTGTTTGAATACAATTCTGCTGCTGCTGATGGTTCACGGCACCTCATGGATGCCCAGTTTTGAATTGCCACATCTGTTCAAAATCTATCCTATTTAGCATGGCGGTTGTGCCACACAACACAATCGAGGGTATCCTCAGTGTGAAGAAAGGAGTTTGTTATCACAAGGATTGTGTGGTGGTCACTCCTGCCAATACTGTAATCAACAGATGCATTTGCAACTGGTAGGTTGGTGAGTACAGGGTCTTGTAGGTTCTTCACTCTTGTTGGTTCCTTCACCACCTGTCTCAGGCCCATTCTGGCAGTTATGTCCTTTGGGACTTGGCCTACTCGATCATTACCGAGCCACTCTTTGTGATAGACATTGAAGTCTCCACGCAGACTACATTCTGTGCCCTTTCACCTTTGTCAGTTCTGATGAAGGTTTACAGACCTGATACGTTAATTCTGTTTCTCTCTCCACAGATGCTGCCTGACCTGCTGAGTAATTTCAGCACTTTCTGTTTTTATTTCAGATTTCCAGCATCTGCAGTATTTTGTTTTTCTTCCTACTCTCTGTTTTCTGTCCATTAAACATCCTGAATCCATGCTAATATATTACCCCCAAATGCATGAGCCCTAATTTTGTGTAATAACCCTTTGTGTGGCACATCATCAAATTTTTTTTTTAGAACATTACAGCACAGTACAGGCCCTTCGGCCCTCGATGTTGCGCCGACCTGTGAAACCATCTGACCTACACTATTCCATTATCATCCATATATCTATCCAATGACCACTTAAATGCCCTTAAAGTTGGCGAGTCTACTACTGTTGCAGGCAGGGCGTTCCACGCCCCTACTAATCTCTGAGTAAAGAAACTACCTCTAACATCTGCCCTATATCTATCACCCCTCAACTTAAAGCTATGTCCCCTCGTGTTTGCCATCACCATCCGAGGAAAAAGACTCTCACTTTCCACCCTATCTAACCCTCTGATTATCTTATATGTCTCTATTAAGTCACCTCTCCTCCTCCTTCTCTCCAACGAAAACAACCTCAAGTCCCTCAGCCTTTCCTCGTAAGACCTTCCCTCCATACCAGGCAACATCCTAGTAAATCTCCTCTGCACCCTCTCGAAAGCTTCCACATCCTTCCTATAATGCGGTGACCAGAACTGCACGCAATACTCCAGGTGCGGCCTCACCAGAGTTTTGTACAGCTGCAGCATGACCTTGTGGCTCCAAAACTCGATCCCCCTACTAATAAAAGCTAACACACCATATGCCTTCTTAACAGCCCTATTAACCTGGGTTGCAACTTTCAGGGATTATGTACCTGGACACCAAGATCTCTCTGTTCATCTACACTACCAAGAATCTTCCCATTAGCCCAGTACTCTGCATTCCTGTTACTCCTTCCAAAGTGAATCACCTCACACTTTTCCGCATTAAACTCCATTTGCCATCTCTCAGCCCAGCTCTGCAGCCTATCTATGTCCCTCTGTACCCTACAACATCCTTCGGCACTATCCACAACTCCACCGACCTTCGTGTCATCCGCAAATTTACTAACCCACCCTTCTACACCCTCATCCAGGTCATTTATAAAAATGACAAACAGCAGTGGCCCCAAAACAGATCCTTGCAGTACACCACTAGTAACTAAACTCCAGGATGAACATTTGCCATCAACCACCACCCTCTCTCTTCTTTCAGCTAGCCAATTTCTGATCCAAAGCTCTAAATCACCTTCAACCCCATACTTCCGTATTTTCTGAAATAGCCTACCGTGGGGAACCTTATCAAACGCCTTACTGAAATCCACATACACCACATCCACTGCTTTACCCTCATCCACCTGTTTGGTCACCTTCTCGAAAAACTCAATAAGGTTTGTGAGGCACGACCTACCCTTCACAAAACCATGCTGACTATCGCTAATGAACTTAGCAACTTCTATTGGTTTCTCCTTATCTATCATGCTAGTTACAACTTCAAAAAATGCTTAACAGATTTGTCAAACACAATTTCCATTTCATAAATCTTTGTTGACTGTGCTGAATCATATTATGATTATCTAGTGCCCTTTTGTCACATCCCTAATAATGATTCCAGCATCCAAGGCCCCAAACACTCCTTCCAGGTAAAACAGCGATTTACTTGTACTTCTTTCAATTTAGTATACTCTATTTGCTGCTCATGATGCAGTTTCTTCTACATTGGGGAGAGCAAATACAGATTGGGTGATCGCTTTGATGAACATCTCATTTCAGTCCACAAGCATGACCTTGAGCTATCTATTGCCAATAATTTTAATCTTTCACCCCCTCCCCCCTCCCACTCTGACCTATCTGTCCTTGGACTCCTACATTGTTCCAATGAAGCTTAAAGTAAGTTCAAGGAGCAAAACCTCATCTTTCCATTAGGCATTTAACAGCCTTCCAGACTCAATATTGAGTTCAACAATTTCAGGTCTGCTCCTATTTTTGTTTTTGTACAGCAGCTATTGATGATGCTTCGAGGTGATGGTCAGAGGCTAGGAATCTTGCGGAAAGTAACTCACCTGCTGCCCTTTTATCAACCTCCTACCACCCTGTGATTTCTCCTCAACCTCACTAAAATCTTCATGCCGAGTACATGCTTAATTTAAATATTGGTAGTGAGAGTTGGTGCTGTGGGTCAGGTGCTTTTTTCTGTGTCCCTTGTAGCTCACTTGGTTCAATGTAAAATAACAGATGAAATAAATAATGGAAGAAAGTAACAACTGATTGTTTGGAGGGTAGGACTGGTAGCGATTTGATTTTGTTAGCTTACATTTCCACCCTCCAATTGTTCTGGTTGCTAGAAACTGACAACTCCCCAATGCCAGTGGAAAAAAAGCTGATTTTTCTTGTAAAACGGTGAAAAGTTGATACGAAAAGTTGAGTACCAGCTCACAAGACTGATGGTAGGCACATCTGATCATTGGAGTTTAAAAGTGCCAGAAATTATAATAACGCTTGTCAACAGAGCAGTCTGTGGTAACTCAAAGGTTAAGAGATAACCAGCACAGATAAGATGGGCCAAATGGACGTTTCCTGTGCAGTATGATTCTATGAAATTTGCACTATTTGTGACTTGCTTCCAGGCCAGACAGAATTTTATATTTAGATTTTGTTTCACTGAGCATGCAGTAGCAAGTTAAAATGTTATGTGTAGCAAAAAATATGATTAATATTTAAAATGGAGATTGTTTTAGTGATGTCTGACACAGCAAAATGAAATTAGTTTGAATTTGTACATCTAATTAAATTTTTTATCACTCAGTCTTTGTTGTAAACACTTTCTTCCAATTCTAGTCAATGTACAGGATAAGGTTCCCAACCCTCCCGGATTGTCCTGGAGTCTCCAGGAATTAAAGGTTAATCTCCAAGACACTGTTGTATCCAAACCAGGAGAAAAATCATAAAGAGCATTAAAAAAAATAATGTTTTTTAAAAATGTTTTTAAACACTTAAAAAAAATTGGAAATCGAGGGCAAAAGGCTGCTTTGCGATGGCCAAGATTCATCCAGTTTATGGAGAGTCTGTTTTTCTTCCAATTGGCAAAGGAAAGACGGTTCACCATGACAATGGACGTGTTGAGTGGCCAATGGCAGCATTGTTGGAGTGCGACGGTTGCAACAGGAGGTCATGTGACACAAGCTCCAGGAACACGACCAACCAGAGTTGGCAACCCTGGTACAGGACCATTTAGAATGCATTACCATCAAGTATTAGGACTTTTATATTTTTAAGTCTTGAGCAGTTGGTATCCAATCTTGCCATATTAGCATAGCTATTGTCAAAGAGATAGCTAGCACTGAAAAAATTAAAACCAATGAGGTACTCACTTTTTTTTAAGAATAGTTCAAAACTTGTATACAAACACATTTTGAGGATTGCGAGAATATCTGAAACATGCCATTACTTTGATAACCCATTGTGGAAGTCAAGTCATGTACAAAAATGTGCAATAATGACGCATAAAATGAAAGCTTCTTACCTCAGTGACAATAGTAGAGATGTATCTGTCTGTACTGTACACCCAGCCATCCATGCAGGGCTCTATTCCATGTGTTGTGCTGATTGAATTAATCTTCAAATAGATTCCAGGCAGAAAGTTATCGCCGTTGCTTCCGATAAGAATGTGCAAATCTCATAAGAAATCAGTTTGAGGCAACTGTATCTCTTTGTTTGAACTGTTGTAAAGCTAATTGAAGCTCAATTTCAAAACAGGGCTTCATATCTTATTCAAATAATATTAACTATAAAGGTTAATACTGTCAGAATAACTGTAAAACCATACTGTGTCTAAAAAAAATCTTGGAAATGTGTCAGTAGTCGAGCACCTTTCTCAGATTTCCTTTTGGTGCAAATGTTTAATTGGTTCCTTTTGTTTGTCTGTCAAACCATGCTTCCACCCTTTATGAACAGATACTCCAATAGCTTACAACATTTATAATAGGTGAGTGAAACCAGCAGCTGACAACCTGGTGGCTAAAGTGCTATACTGGAAACAGAATTTTCTCTTGAGGGGAAATGATGACAATCCAATTATTTTTCAAGGTATAATTTAATGTGCTTTTACAATAAGAATCATATTTTATTGGAACAAGTTTTATGATTGATGCTGTTGGAAAACAAACTTGATTAAAAAAAAGATACTCCTCAGAAATGTTCAAATGAAAACGCATTGAAAACCTTCGTGAGTCTGATTAGAATTTGCCTTTGTAAAAGGTCAAAAGACATCTGATGTTAGATATGTGAGATGCCAATTTAAATGTTGCCTTTTGGCTAAGATGTGGAGATGAAAGCACAAGTTGTTGGCTCTCTTGTATTGAAGTTCCTTAACTGGCTACCAGTTAACATCAGTCCTTTGCAAAAATTTGTAGCAACACTTAAAATAAACCCCAACCCTTACTATGGTACAATCCCAAATTACAGCATTTCCTTCTGGTTGCAGCTACAATGATAATAACTGCCTGTCCTCACATACACCAAAATTTGTCAGTGTACAAGGATAAAATGGAAACATTTTGTTCGATGTGAGATTTGACAGTTTCCAGAAACACTGATCTTGGGATCTATAGATTTCCATACTGACTAGAAATAATGAAGAATTGGATAGCAGGAACAGTCTAAACAGATTTAGCAGTCATCAATGTAGTGCCCACATTCCTGGGATTACTGAATCTTTTGTACAATGCCTCGGAAGAATTCTCTACTGTTTCCAGGTTTCATATTCCAGATATTCTCTCATATGAAGACTTAGTCCAAAAATATTCATTGAGCTACATAAAAAGCTATATGCACCTATCATTTGGCATGTCGACACATCATAATTCATTGATTGTAGGGTCATATTCTATTTTGCTTGTTAAGGACCATTATTGGGATTTTGGTGTGCAAACCTAAATAGCATCAGATACTGCATCTCCTTGGCATGGGAAGCCACTCTAAATATTCTAGAGGCGCATCAGTGCCGGCCGCCAGGATGAATATCGCGGTGGCACATCAGGAGGTGACGGGACCTTCATTAATGCAGGTAAGTTAATTTATTTACATATTTAAATTGAGGTCCCGTCGCTGAGCTGCAGGCTGGGTCGGTCGTGACGAGGCCTTGCCGCCCCCGTCAAGATCGAGCTGGGCCCAGCCAGCGTCGAGGTCTGTGGCAGGCCTCATCCGGGGCAATCTTCATGCCCCCTTACCCCCGCCACAGATCCCGGCGTCGAGGGCTCTATAAAATCCAGCCCGTGATATTCACTGATGATTGCACAGTGTTCAGTTCCATTTGCAACTCCTCAGATACTGAAGCAGTCCGTGCCCGCATGCAGCAAGACCTGAACAATATTCAGGTTGGGTTGATAAGTTCAAGTAACATTTCTGCCACACAAGTGCCAGGCCATCACCATTGACCATAAACTTAATTGAACCAGCAATATAAATATTGTAGCTGTAAGAGGTATTCTGCGACAAGTAACTCATCTCCTGAATCCCGATGTCTTTCCACCATCCACAAGGCGGAAGTCAGGAATGTGATGGAATACTTGCCACTGGCCTGGATGGGTGCAGCTGCAACAACACTCAAGAAGCTCGACATCATCCATGACAAAGCAGCCCGCTTGATTGGCATCCCATCCACCACCTTCAGCATTTACTCCCTCCACCAAGGCATACCGTGGCTACTGTGTGTACATCTACAAAATGGCAAGGCTCCTTCAACAGAACATCTCAAACCAGTGACCTCGACCACCTAGAAAGACAAGGGCAGCAGGTGAATAGGAACATCACCACTGGCAAATTTCCCTCAAAGTCACACACCATCCTGACTTGTAAATATATCGCTGTTCCCTCATCGTTGTTGGGCCAAAATTCTTCTTAAGGACATTTATGGATGGGCAATAAAAGCTGGCCTTGCCAACAACACCCACATCCCATTTACGAATAAAAAAGTATAGGTTGCAGGAGCCTACAATACCCTCCCACCATATAGGACCATCTTATCAGCTATTATAAAGATGGTTATTAGTATGAAAGGAACGTTCACATTGCAGCCTGTCAGACTATTAATCAGCCTATGAGTCTTCCACTTGCCTTTTCCCACATAAATCTGTCCTCTTCATTCAGGTGCTGCTGTGTAATCCAAGCTAACTGTTTCAGTTGTTACGAACAGGCAGTTAATCCTTTTTATTTCTGAACAAATTTCCTTGTTTTTTTCAACTACCTGTCTGTAAATAGATTAGTGTTTGAACTTCTTTCCCTGTCTTAAACCCTAGTAATAAATGACCGCATCAACAACACGGTTTTATAAAGTTAGAACAAAGAAGTCTGGTTTATTTACACACTCTTAAACGCAGGAAGGGGTTTAAATTCACCACGCACGCTTACAAACAGTCAGGGAAAGGTTAAAGGCATAAAAAGGCAAGGGCATTTACGAAATAGAAACTTAAACTACCATGAATTTCAGTTAAAACTAGTATCCGTTAAATTAGCAGAAAAAGTCCAAAAAGTTGAAGATCACTGATTAGAAATGAGGAATAGGGGAGGAGCTGTTGGAAATATCTCTTCTCTTACAGACTTCTTCTTCTTTGTATTCTCAGATATAAATGGAGGTGTGGAACCTGAGGTGAGCCATCGTTGGACTAGGGGTGAGAGTTTGCTTGGTCAGTATGTTTCTCACGCAAACTGTTCCTTCGGAATGTGCCATGTCTGGCTGATGAGATAAGAAGAGTGTTGTTGAAGCCTGATGTCTCCTTCTGTTGTTGCGCTGTACCAGCTGCAAGGCCAATGGTGAGATAGATATGTAAACGAAGGATTGAAAATTACTGTATCTTATTCGTTCAGAGCAAGAATTAAATTGTAATATTATTGGTGCTTTCGAATGCAAATTAAGGATTGAAATATTGTTGGAAGATTATTGGTTGCAGGACAAAGGAGGAAAGTTATGCATGGAGTCAGAGAAAATGGGTGAGATTCTAAATGAGTACTTTGCATCGGTATTCACCGAGGAGAGGGACATGACGGATGTTGAGGTTAGGGACAGATGTTTGATTACTCTAGGTCAAGTCGGCATAAGGAGGGAGGAAGTGTTGGGTATTCTAAAAGGCATTAAGGTGGACAAGTCCCCAGGTCCGGATGGGATCTATCCCAGGTTACTGAGGGAAGCGAGAGAGGAAATAGCTGGGGCCTTAACAGATATCTTTGCAGCATCCTTAAACATGGGTGAGGTCCCGGAGGACTGGAGAATTGCTAATGTTGTCTCCTTGTTTAAGAAGGGTAGCAGGGATAATCCAGGTAATTATAGACCGGTGAGCCTGACGTCAGTGGTAGGGAAGCTGCTGGAGAAGATACTGAGGGATTGGATCTATTCCCATTTGGAAGAAAATGGGCTTATCAGTGATGGGCAACATGGTTTTGTGCAGGGAAGGTCATGTCTTACCAACTTAATAGAATTCTTTGAGGAAGTGACAAAGTTGATTGATGAGGAAGGGCTGTAGATGTCATATACATGGACTTCAGTAAGGCATTTGATAAGGTTCCCCATGGTAGACTGATGGAGAAAGTGAAGTCGCATGGGATCCAGGGTGTACTAGCTAGATGGATAAAGAACTGGCTGGGCAACAGGAGACAGAGAGTAGCAGTGGAAGGGAATTTCTCAAAATGGAGACGTGTGACCAGTGGTGTTCCACAGGGATCCGTGCTGGGACCATTGTTGTTTGTGATATACATAAATGATTTGGAGGAAAGTATAGGTGGTCTGATTAGCAAGTTTGCAGACGACACTAAGATTGGTGGAGTAGCAGATAGTGAAGGGGACTGTCAAAGAATACAGCAGAATATAGATAGATTGGAGAGTTGGGCAGAGAAATGGCAGATGGAGTTCAATCCGGGCAAATGCGAGGTGATGCATTTTGGAAGATCCAATTCAAGAGTGAACTATACAGTAAATGGAAAAGTCCTGGGGAAAATTGATGTCCAGAGAGATTTGGGTGTTCAGGTCCATTGTTCCCTGAAGGTGGCAACGCAGGTAAATAGAGTGGTCAAGAAGGCATACGGCATGCTTTCCTTCATCGGACGGGGTATTGAGTACAAGAGTTGGCAGGTCATCTTAGAGTTGTATAGGACTTTGGTTCGGCCACATTTGGAATACTGCGTGCAGTTCTGGTCACCACATTACCAAAAGGATGTGGATGCTTTGGAGAGGGTGCAGAGGAGGTTCACCAGGATGTTGCCTGGTATGGAGGGTGCTAGCTATGAAGAGAGGTTGAGTAGATTAGGATTATTTTCATTAGAAAGGCGGAGGGGGGACCTGATTGAGGTGCACAAAATCATGAGAGGTATAGACAGGGTGGATAGCAAGAAGCCTTTTCCCAGAGTGGGGGATTCAATTACTAGGGGTCACGAGTTCAAAGTGAGAGGGGGAAAGTTTAGGGGGGATATGCGTGGAAAGTTCTTTACGCAGAGGGTGGTGGGTGCCTGGAACGCGTTGCCAGCGTAGGTGGTAAATCCGAACACGATAGCGTCTTTTAAGATGTATCTAGACAGATACATGAATGGGCAGGAAGCAAAGAGATACAGACCCTTAGAAAATAGGCGACATGTTTAGGTAGAGGATCTGGATCGGCGCAGGCTTGGAGGGCCGAAGGGCCTGTTCCTGTGCTGTAATTTTCTTTGTTTCTTTGTTTCTTAGAACAGTATAATTGCCACTGTTTGACTGTCATTCTTTAGAACATCGCACTGAGTCTCAATGTGAGCTCTACTGTGTTTGTTCTCCTTGTGCACAAGTTAATAAAGTAGTTTCCGAGTACTCATCCGAGGAAGTTTGATTTATTTTGCTCTAGTTTCTTCCACAGAGGTAGCTCGATATTTGCTGAAGTCACCTTTTCCTTAGATGGTGAGGAAGCCCGGAGAAGGCAGGTTTTCTTGTTATTTTTGCAGATTGTGCCTTTAATTTTCTTTGCTGTTTTAAGTCTGTGGCTTCTTTTTAATTTTTCTGGCTTCTGGCAGCCTGTAACTTAGAGATGGCGTACAGCAGCAGGCAGACTGTGTCTTCTCTGCGAGGTGGTTGTGTCTTCCGAACTAGATATTCCCTTAACTGCTACAGTTTCAAGTTAAGTAGGCTGAAAAAGGTGGTCTCTTGGACAAGCTGTACTACATGATCTCCCTCCTCCATTTTAACAAGCGGAACATAAAAGTAAGTCTTTAAACATGCTGTATAAAAATGGCGGTTGACATTCACACTTAAATGCACAAAACAGAATTTACAGTGGGGATCTCATCTATTCATGACACAGTGCAGTATTGAAGCAGTGGTACATAATCAATTTGAATTTTTCAGATAAGGCATTAACTGATGTGTTTTTGCAGAATCTGAATCTGGCTCTGTGAAGATATTTCCCTTTCTACATTGCTCAGTAGGTGAGACAGGGCCTGCGTATATAGATTTTAGCACCTTGATACATATGCAGCCAATTGTGATATGCTCGAACATACTTCACTCTCGGAGCACGTTGGTTGTTGGTTGGTTGGCATCCTTCCATCTATGAAAGATGATGGACACTCAGCAAACAATCCATTTGGAGGGTGTCTTCTCTTGGTGCACCTTTGTTGATGGCTGTGAAGGCCAATCCTTGAGAGGCGGGTTCTGTCACAAGTGCCACACTTGAAACTGCCAAGTGACACTGTGAGTTGTTGTTTTTGGCATTGGCATCTGTTGCCAAGCTGCTGTAGCAACTGGTCATCATGGTAATGCACATCACTCCACAGGATGTGCCACCATTTCCCTCTTTTACCAGCTAGTGACTCCCAAGTGCAATGGTTGACGTTTAGGGCCTTCATGTCATGCTTGCAAGCCTCCTTGAAGCAGAGCTTTGGGCACCCCACTGGTCATCTGGCCCCGGCTACCTCACCATACAGAAGGTGTTTGGGTATGCGACCATCTTTCATCCTGCGATATATTCGATCCATCGAAGCTGCCTCTGTTTGATTCATGCCAACACTCTTGGGAGTTCTGCCTTTGAGATGACTGCTGCATTTGTGATTTTGTCCTGCCAGGATATACCTATAATGCGCTGCAGACAGCAAAGATAGAAATTATTGAGCTACTTTTCCTGGTAGCTGTAGGTCGCTCATGTTTCACAGCCATACAGCAAGGTGCTGAGAAGACAGGCTTTATAAACCAATAGCTTGGTCCTGTGGGTCAGCTTGGTGTTATCCCATGCACGTTTTGCGAGTCAGCCAAAGGTGGCAGTTGCTTTCCTTATGCGTGTATCGAGCACTGCATCAAGGGACAGATTGTCTATCACCATGGACCCAAGGTAGCAGAATTTGCGAACCACTTCCAGTGGGGTGTTATTTAGTGTGATAAGGGACAGAGCTGCAACCTTGTCCCATGACCACAGTTTTCATGATGCATATAGTCAAGAACAAGTTACAGGCATGGTAGAAACAGTCCATGAATCTTTGTAGTTGAGTTTCTGTGTGAGCGACTAGCACAGCATCATCAGGGTAGAGAAGTTCTCTGATCAGGACGCAATGTGTTTTTGTCTTCACTCTCAGCCTTGATAGATTGTTGAACTTGCCATCTGAGAATGGAGAAGAAGATGCCCAACAGAGTGGGGGCTAGGACACAACCCCTTTTCACTCCATTCTTCACTCCGAAACTGTCGGAAATGGAGCCATCAAACTGCACAGTGTAATCAACCAAAGCCTTAACGGCAAGCACTGATGCTGGCATCAATGAAGCTTGGAAGTCACTAAACTCAATCATCAATGAAGCAGCAGAAGCATCATTTGGTAAAGGCAGAATCCGCAACAAGGGCTGGTTTCAGACCTACTCAGCTGAGCTGATATCTGTCGTTGATCCAAAAAACAAAGCCTACATGATGGACAACATAAACCCAACAGCTAAGACACTGCATGACCTGAAAGTAACCAAGACAGCTATGTAAAGGACAGGGAGATACAAACACTGGATCAGCTTATGTCAAGAAATCCAAACTGCCTGTGACAAAGGAAATCTGCAAGCTATGCACAAAGGGATCAAGAGGGCGCTTGACCCTGCCATCACCATGTTGCTCCCCTGAAGTCAGAAGATAGTAAACTACTCACTGGCAGAAGTAAGCAGATGTCCCACTGGGCTGAACACTATTGTGAACTGTACTCCTGTGAATCAGACAGTCTGTGCTTGACACTCTCCTGCAACTTACTGTCATAGTTGAGTTCGATGAACAGCCCTCATCACTGGAGCTCGAGAAGGCCATGGACCACCTAGTGAACAGAAGGGCACCCGGCAAGGATGGAATCCCAGCTGAACTGCTCAATCACCGAAAGTCCCATCTACTGCCACACCTTTATGATCTTCTCCTTCTCTGCTGGAAAGTACGTTCTGTTCCACAGGAGATGTGCGACAGCAAAATCATCACACTATACAAAAACAAAGGTGACAGAGGAGAATGCAACAACTACAGGGACATCTCACACTCCTTAGCATTATGGGGAATGCCTTTGCTACAGTCATTTTGGCTGTCCACCAAAGCTCCTTAGTCTGATCCACTCCTTCCATGACAACATGCACTGCACTGTACATTTTGATGGCTCCATTTTGCAGCATGTGGTGAAAACAGTAACAGGCCGACATCAAGCACATTCAGCACTGACACCTGAAGTTGGGACACATGGATTGATCATAGAGGATTGGCACAGAGCAGTATTTTATAAAATACCACCTTCCCTTCTGGCATCCCTTTAGTCCTGCAGCACCACTGAATTGTTATTGGGATTATTCTAATGAAGCATGTAGAAGTTTAATTGCTCAAGCATATCTTAGTGATGCTATCATGTATGCTGTCCCACCTTCCTTTGGTTAAGACATATCCCAATATTTATTGTGGTGTTATTTTCACCCCTCCTGCTGTGCTTTGGTTGCCATCCTTGATTTCTGAGATGACCAAAACAGAGTTGGAGAAGATATGCAGGAACAAAAAGAAAATAATATCTGGGCTTACTGGAAACCCCTACTTTGATACCTGTTTAGATTTCTGTGGTCATAGTGCCTCACATTTCACATTTTAGCAACTGTGCTCACCATAAAATTCCAGGTTACCACATTCCTGACCCATGCATTTGACAAATATGTGCACAATAGTGCACCAGCATCGAGGCCATGCTCCTGCAAAGCCAGCTGCGTTGGATGGGTCATGTTGCCCAATGGACGACAGTTGCCTGTCCAAGGTCATGTTGGATCCAAGGTGAGCTGACCACGGGTAAAAGGAACAGAGGTGGACCCAAGCAAACATTTCAAGGACGCCCTGAAGAAGTCCCTCTCTGTGTGCCACATTGACCATCACTAGTGGGAAGGGCAGACCACAGATCGTGATGCCTGGAGATGCTACATCAGGAGTGCTACAGACACCTTTGAGACTGAGCGAAGAACCAGCATGAAAGAGAAAAGGAGGAGAAGGATAGATCCAATTGCCCCTAGCAGTGACTACACCTTCACTTGTCCCGCTGTGGGAGAAGCTGCCGGTCACAGATAGGCCTGACTAGCCACCAGTGGGCCTGCAACCGATGAGTACAAGCTTCCCAAAATCTGCGAAGAAATGCCAAGAGAGAGGAGTGTGACAAACATATGTAAGGAAAAAGACATGGAACACAGAATATCCACAAGTCAGACATAGTTAAGGAGCCACAGATGAGAGAAGTACTGTAAATCCTTACCAAGAAGAAAACAGGACATTGCATGACAGGTTGCCCTTCCGAATTTGACAGTCAGCATTTGCCCTGATTGATGTTGCATATCAGAAATATGTTTATGTTTTCGGTTAAAACATTTAAAGTTAAAAGATTAACCTCAGATTTGTCATGTTACTTAATTATCTTTGCACAACAGTAAACTTAATTTTACATGCTCGGAGATACATATCATTGTAGCCCTAAACCTGGAGGCACATTTGTGCTCTGTGCTATGAAATAATCTTTGCCACTTTTATGTCTCACAACTGCTAATTTGTAATGGCCCAGATTTTGCAGTCAGTCATGAAGCAATGACACGTGCCACTGACTTCGAAGAAATTGGTATTTCACTCTCTGGCCTTCCAAATATATGCCCATCATTCTTGGAATTCCATGTTTGAATCCTTCTAACCAGGTTTCTGCCCACATCACAGTCCTGAAATAACTCATATCAAAAAGCTGGATTTTGTTTGTAGGCTGCAGGTCCTGGTATCACGACCGGAAGCAGGTTCGGCATTTGTTGGGGTAATGAGTGGATGGATGCACGTGATTAAGCAGCCAGGAAGTGAGAGGATGGAGGCAGGAGCGGAGGTGGTGAAAGCGGCATCAATTAATGCTGGTACCATATTTGAAGGGCTGCCAGCCCTGTATTCACTCCTGCATTTATGTTTGAAAATCTCTGGCGAAGGAAGGTTGACCGATCCTACTACCATGGCTGAAGGAAGACCCCAGGTGGCTCCACGGTTCAGGCCTGCCTCCTCCAGACTCTCCTCTGGACTGCAAGAGAAAGGAGCAAGGTCCTCTTGCCCAAGGACGGGAGGAGGAGACCGGCCTGCCTGACCAAGCAAGCCTGGATAGATTTAGTGGAGGAGGTCAACAGCTGTGGGATCATCCCTAGGACCTCGATCCGGTGCTGGAAGTGGCCTGGCCTGGTCTGATAAGGTGAGTACTCCATACACCATCTACCCTTTGGCCTTGCACGTGGATAGAGGGAGTGTTTGGTGGAGTCATGGGCAATGGGGTAGGGCAGCAAGAAATGCTGCCTGAGGCATGGCTGCATCTCAGTGAGAGGTGCCCGTCTGTCATTGCATTCCCCTACAAAGAGTCGTGAGTGGCTCCGTACAGGAGGCATTCGTGTGCCCTATCGTAGGCCACTTGACTACCACCACCTTGCCTCCCTTGATGGAATAACATCGTTTCGCTTTGCGTTTGCAGGAGAAGGCAGCACACAACTGAAAAAAGCAGGCCAAGACCTGGGTGTACCTTATTTACATATTTTGAGCCCAATGGAAGAGGAGGCAATGGAACTGGCAGGGCAGTAAGGCAGCCGCTCCATATTGGAAGGCGAGTCAGGGGTGCCCACCCAAGACAGTGAGTGAAGATGTCTTGGGGCACAACATGTATGTGGCAAAAATGAGCCATGGTGCTCATGTGTCCACCACTGGATATATGAACATCCACAGTAGGCATGGTTGGAATGTCGCAATGGGAAATCCATAACACTTCAATCTATCTGTTCTTTCATGCAGGCCATGCTCATCAACAAGACCAAAGATCTGGAGCGACTGGGGGAATCCAGCAATGGCCCTGAGTCCTATAGCCCTCTCAGCTTGACTGTTTGGATCTGTGCAGAAGGCACATAGTCACCAACCCTCCTGAAAAGGTCATAGGTGACCTCCTTGATGCACCAATGCGCCACAGACTGCGTTATCCCACGCATACCTCCAGTTGATCCCTGGAATGATCTGATGCATAGAGGTTCAATGCCACTGTGACCTACAGTGACACTGGCATCGGGTGTCCACCAAGCCCTGTGGAGCTCAGCTGACCCTGCATCATGGCATATAGATCAGTGATGGCCTCCCTGGAGAGATGGAGTATTTGGAGACACAGCCACTCAGACATCTGCAGGTAATTGAGCCTCAGCTGATAGACCATCTCTGGTGGGTAGCTTCTTTTGCACGCAGGAGGCTGTTGCCGATCCTCTCTGCGTCCTTCTCTGGTGTCTTGACCCCAAGGATGGCCCTCCTGTGGGACCCCAAGTTGCTGGTGTGCCCCTGCCTGTGACTGGACCTCACTCCCTCTGTGCTGTTCCTGCTCCTTAATGAGGGCCCCAAACCAGGGTGAATGAGGCCCATGATAAGTTGTATCTCATTGAGTGCAAGGCCTTCACAGCAAACAAGCCCCCCACTTTCTCTCACTTGTCACCTCTGATGAAATGGCACTGTCCTGATAGCACCTGGGTATGGCTCCCCTGACAATGATACCCGCTCCTGACAATGATACCCCAATACCCTTCCTCCTCCACCCTCATTGCCAAGTGACGCTGCCTCACCCAATGGCTTCCCAGTGAAGCCAGCACTGAGATCCCAACTCTTTGTCCCCTCCTTTAACCAGGCAAAACTCTGAAACCCTGTGGTTCCCATGTGCCATTTGTTAAATTGGAGCCAGGAACTAAAATTGCTGTCTATTGGCCTCTTAGGTACCTTACTTTCCCTCCCGCTGTGTGGATCTGTGAAGTCTAGCCTCCACGTCAGCCGACTACAGTGAAATACAGAAAGTCATCAAGATGTTGGACTTACGGTCCGACGTCTTCCTTCCTGATTTTATGCCCCCCCGCCTCCGTTCCTGTCCCCAACAATCCCTTAGAATTCAGCCCAAAGTCATAAATGGCATTCTCTGTAACTGTGACCATACAAAACTATCCTTCCTCTTCCTTCTCAACCTGTCTGCAGCCTTTCACACAGTTGACCACACCATTCTCCTTGAATGTCTCTCCTCCATTGTCCAGCTGGGTGGGACTGCACTCGCCTGGTTCTATTCTTATCTATCTAATCACAGCTAGAGAATGATCTGCAATGGCTCCTTTTCCCACTCCCACACGATTACTCCAGAGACCCCCAAACATCTAACCTTGGTTCTCTCCTATTTCTCGCTACCCCCCGTGACATCATCCAAAAGCTCATCATGTTCCACTTGAACACTGTGACACCCATCTCTAACTCACCACTTGATCACTTTACTGTCTCTAGTTCATCACACTGCTTGTCTGAAATCAGTACTGGATGAGCAGAACTTTACTGCGACTAAATATTAGGAAAACCAAAGTTCTTAAAAAGAAAAGGCTGCGGAGTGACCTAATAGAGGTCGTTAAAATTATGAAAGGTTTTGACAGAGAGAGCACTTCCAATTTTGGGGAAGAGCAAAACCAGAGGCCATCAAGATAAGATAATTGCCAAGTAATCAAATAGGGAATTCGGAAGAAACTTCTTTACCCAGAGAGTGGTAAGAACTTGGAAATTGCTACCACAAGGAGTGGTTGAAGCAAATAGTACAGATGCATTTAAGGGGAGGCTAGATAAGCATAAGAGGGTTATGCTGATAATGTTAGATGAGGAAAGAGGAAGGGTTCTTGAGTCCATCATAACGGACTGGTTGGGCTGAATGGCTTGTTTCTGTGCTGCATGCAATCCATTTTCTTCGTCCATGCCACAAACTCCATTCCCTCGCCACTGACTCTATCCCTCTCTCTAGTCAAAGACTGAAATAGACTGTTCACAACCTTGGTGTCATACTTGACCCCAGATCCGCTTCTGACCACCTATCCGCTCCATCACCAAGACCACACACTTCCACCTCTACCTGACTCCACCCTGCCTGAGCTCATCTGCTACTGGAACCCTCATCCATGCCTTGGTTACCTCTAGACTTGATTATTCCAATGCTTTTCTGGATGAATTCCCTTCTTCCACCATACATAAAGTTGAGATCATCCAAAGCATCTTATCTTGACTTGCAGCAAGTCCCATTCACCCACCCCTGTGCTCACTAATCTACATTGGCTCCCAGTCCGGCAATGCCTCAATTTTAAAATTCTCATCCTTGCTTTCAAATTCCTCCTGGCCTCACTCCTCCCTATCTCTGTAACCTCCTTCAACCCTCCAAGTTATCTGTGTTCTTCCAATCCTGACATCTTGCATATCCCTGATTTTAATCGCTCGATCATTGGTGGCCGTGCCTTCAGCTGCCTCGATCCTGAGCTTTGGAATTCCCTCCCTAAACCTCTTTGCCTCTCTACCTCTCTCTCCTGGAACTCCCTTCCTAACAGCAGTTGGGATACCTACACCACAAGGACTGCAGCAGTTCAAGAAGTCAGCTCACCACCACCTTCTCAAGGGCAATAAATGCTGGCCTAGCCAGCGACACCCACATCCTACAATGGATAATTTTTAAAAAATGGTCCTTAAAACCTACCTCTCTGACCTATTACATCCTAATGTGGCTTGGTGTTAAATTTTGTTTGATAATGCTCCCGTGAAGCACCTTGGGATGTTTTACTACTTTAAAAGTGCTATGTAAATGCAAGTTCCTGTTATTGGTCTACAATTATCTACAATTTACAGGTTAATCTCTGTTCCCTTTTTAAAAAATATAATGTAAATCTGATAACTTGGCAAACCTTAGAAATCTCTCCCAAATTTAGCAAACTTACAAACATGTCAGTATAATTATTTTATGCTCTTTTTTTTGCACCAACGATCTTGACACTAGCTTGGCATTGTAATTCGGGTGGGTGCACAGATTGGCCAGTGTCAATCCATGCAGTAAAATTGAGGCTCCTGGATTCAAACTAATTTCGAATCGAATCCTTACAGAAAAGAATTTGATCCATTTACTCTGGACTAAAGTCATACCCAGACCTCAAAAGTGAAAAGCCAGTGTTGAAGCCATTGCACCATCACAACCCACCACATCTAGTTTCATGAGTATGTCTCACTGTCAGTACCTTATTTTAAAAATTGAAGTAAAAAAAAATCAACTTTAATTACCTTTTTTTTTGCTATTTCTGCTCAATATTTTTTCCAAAACTTTAAATATGAGAGGTGTTAATAACATTGAAGAAAATAGTTGGAGGCGTTTTTGTGCTCAAGAATATATCAGCACAATACTAGCATCTTTAGAATAATTACTAAGCGACAGCTTTCAAATCTTGTCTTATTTTGTGTACAAATGAATCCCATATATTCCATGGAGAAAGAAAGGCTCTTTGAGAAAGAGGCACCATTTGTGACGAACTAAGAGAGTTAAGGATAGTATCAAATTGGAAGAAAAGGCATACAATGCTGCAAAGATTAGTGGTAGGCTAGAAGATTGGGACAATTTTAAAACGAGCAAAGGATGGCCAAAACATAAAAAAGATGTTAAAGTATGAGAGTAAACTTGTAAGAAATATAAAACAGACAGTAATAACTTCCACAAATACATAAAAAGGAAAAGGGTAGCTAAAGTAAGTGTTGCTCCCTTCGAGGGTGAGACTGGGTAATTAATAATGGGAAACAAGGAAATGGCAGAGACTTTGAACAAGTAGTTTGAATCTGTTTTCGCAGTTGAAGACACAAAAAGCATGCCAAGAATAGCACAGAATCATAATAGATCATAAGAACTAGGAGCAGGAGTAGGCCGTCCGGCCCCTCGAGCCTGCTCCGCCATTCAATAAGATCATGGCTGATCTTTTCGTGGACTCAGATCCACTTACCCGCGCTCTCATTGTATCCCTTAATTCCTTTATTGTTCAAAAAGATATCTACCTTAGCATTAAAAACGTTTACTGAAGAAGCGTCAACTACTTCACTGGGCAAGGAATTCCATAGATTAACAACCCTCTGGGTGAAGAGGTTCCTTCTTAATTCAGTCCTAAATCCGCTCCCTCTAATCTTGAGGCTATGCCCTCTTATCCTAGCTTCACCTGCCAGTGGAAACATCCTCTCTACTTGTATCTTATCTATTCCCTTCATGATTTTATATGTTTCTATAAGATCCCCCCCTCATTCTTCTGAATTCCAATGAATATAATCCCAATCTACTCGGTCTCTCCTCATAAGCCAACCCCCTCAACTCCGGAATCAACCCAGTGAACCTCCTCTGCACCCTCTCCAGTGGCAGTATATCCTTTCTCAAGTGAGGAGACCAAAACTGCACACACTACTCCAGGTGCGGCCTCACCAGTACAGCTGCAACATAACCTCTCTGCTTTTAAACTCAATCCCTTTAGCAATGAAAGACAAAATTCCATTTGCCTTCCTAATTACTTGCTGTACCTGCAGACCAACCTTCTGCGATTCATGCACAAGGACACCTAGGTCCCTCTGCATAGCAGCATGCTGCAACTTTTTACCATTCAAGTAATAATCCTTTTTACTGTTCCTCCTACCGAAATGAATGACTTCACATTTATTAACATTGTATTCCATCTGCCAGACCTTTGCCCACTCACTCAATGTATCTATGTTCCTCTGCAAAGTTTCACAGTCATCTGCACACTTTGCTCTGCCACTCATCTTAGTGTCATCTGCAAACTTTGACACCCAACACATGGTCCCCAACTCCAAATCATCTATATAAATTGTAAATAATTGCGGTCCCAACACCGATCCCTGAGGCACACCACTAGTGACTGATTGCCACCCAGAATGGCACTCATTAATCCCCACTCTCTGCTTCCTGTTAGTCAACCAATCCTCTATCCATGCTAATACTTTACCCCTAACGCCATGCATCCTTATCTTCTGCAGCAGCCTCTTGTGCAGCACCTTGTCGAAGGCCTTTTGGAAATCTAGGTACACCACATCCACTGGGTCCCCATTGTCCACCTTGCTCGTAATGTCATCATAGAATTCCAAAAGATTTGTCAAGCATGAACCCATGCTGCATCTGCTCAATGGGACAATTTCTATTGAGATGCCCTGCTATTTCTTCCTTGATAATAGACTCAAGCATCTTCCCCACTACAGAGGCTATAATTCCCCATCTTTTGTCTACCTCCCTTTTTAAACAGTGGCGTCACATCTGCTGTTTTCCAATCAGCTGGGACTACCCCAGAGTCCAGCGAATTTTGGAAAATTACCACCAGTGCACCTGCTATTTCTCCCGCCATCTCTTTTAGTACCCTGGGATGTATTCCATCAGGGCCAGGAGACTTATCAATCCTTAGCTCCATTAGCTTGCCCAACACTACCTCTCCCATAATAATGATCATTTCCAGGTCCTCACCTCCGTTCGTCTCTTTGTCAATTACTGGCATGTTATTAATGTCCTCCACTGAGAAGACCGATACAAAATACCTGTTCGATGCCTCGGCCATTTCATCATATCCCATAACTAAATTCCCCTTCTCATCCTCTAAAGGACCAACGTTTACTTTAGCCACTCTTTTTCGCTTTATATATTGATAGAAACTTTTTCTATCTGTCTTAATATTCTGTGCTAGTTTTTTCTCATGTTCTATCTTACTTTTCTTTATAGCTCTTTTTGTGGCTTTCTGTTGACCTTTAAAGTTTTCCCAATCTTCTAGTTTCATGCTGCTTTTGGCCACTTTGTATGCCTTCTCTTTCAATTTGATAGCCTCCCTTATTTCCTTAGACACCCATGGCAGATTACCCCTTTTCTTCCAGCCCTTCCTTTTCACTGGAATGTACTTTTGCTGAGCACTTTGAAAAATTGCTTTGAAAGTCCTCCACTGCTCGTCAACTGTCCCACCGTAAAATCTTTGTTTCCAGTCCACTTTAGCCAAGTCTTCCCTCATTCTATTGTAGTCCCCCTTGTTCAAGCGCAGGACCCTGGTATTGGATTTTATCTTCACACTCTCCATCTGTATTCTAAATTCAACCAAGGGGAAAAAGGAAGAAGTTAAAACAATCACTATCACGAGAGAAAAAGTACTAGGAAAACGAACATACATATGAACATACGAATTAGGAGCAGGAGTAGACCACTCGGCCCCTCTAGCCTGCTCCACCATTCAACAAGGTCACAGCTGGTCTGATTGTAACCTCAACTCCACATTCCCGCCTACCTCCGATAACCTTTCAACCCCTTGCTTATCAAGAATTTATCTACCTCTGCCTTACAAATATTCAAAGACTCTGCTTCCATCACCTTTTGAGGTAGAGAGTTCCAAAGACTCACGTCCCTCTGAGAGAAGACATTTTTCCTCATCTCTGTCTTAAAGCAACCCCTTATTTTTAAACAGTGACCCCTAATTCTAGATTCTCCCAGAGAGGAAACATCCTTTCCACATCCACCCTGTCAAGACCCCTCAGGATCTTATATGTTTCAATCAAGTCACCACTTACTCTTCTAAACTCCAGCAGATACAAGCATAGCCTGTTCAACCTTTTCTCATAAGACAACCCGCCCATTCCAGGTATTAGTCCAGTATAACTTCTCTGAACTGCTTCCAACGCATTTACATCCTTCCTCAAATAAGGAGACCAATACTGTACACAGTACTCCAGATGTAGCCTTCCCAATGCCCTGTATAGCTGAAGCTCCCTACTATTGTATTCAATTCCTAGTTATAAACAATAACATTCTATTAGCTTTCCGAATTATGTGCTGTACCTGCATACTAACCTTTTACAATTCATGCACTAGGACACCCAGATCCCTCTGCATCTCAGAGCTCTGCAATCTCTCACCATTTAGATAATATGCTCTTTTTTCATTTTTCCTGCCAAAATGGACAATTTCACACTTTCCCACATTATACTCCATTTGCCACATCTTTGCCCACTCACATAACGTATCGATATTGCTTTGTAGCCTCCTTATGTCCTCTTCACAACTTACTTTCCCACCTATCTTTGTTTCATCAGCAAATTTAGCAACCATACCTTTGGTCTCTTCATCCAAGTCATTTATATAAATTGTAAAATTTGAGGCCCCAGCACATCATTCGTTACATCTTGTCAACCAAAAAAATGACCCATTTATGCTTGTTTCCTGTTAGGTAGCCGATATTCTATCCATGCCAATATGTTACTTCCTACACCATGAGCTTTTTCCGCAATAACCTTTGATGTGGCACCTTGTCAAATGCCTTCTGGAAATTTACGAACCATCCACCGGTTCCCCTTTATCCGCAGCACGTTACTTCTTCAAAGAACTCCAATAAATTAGCGAAACATGATTTTCTTTCACAAAACCAAGCCTGATTACCTTGAATTTTTCTATGTGCCCTGCTATAATGTCTTTAATAATAGTTTCTAACATTTTCCCAATGACAGATGTTAAGCTAGCTGGCCTGTAGTTTCCTGCTTTCTGTCGCCCTCCCTTTTTGAATAAAGGAGTACATTCGCTATTTTCCAATCGAATGAAACCTTCCCCAAATCTAGGGAATTTTGGAAAATTAAAACCGACGCATCAACTCACAAGCCATTTCTTTTAAAACCCTAGGATGAAGTCCATCAGGGTGCAGCTCCAACAATTCCTTGGTAATTGCAACTTTCTTGAGTTCTTCCCTCCCTTCCATTTCCTTATTTACAGCTATTTCTGGGATGTTACTTGTATCCTCTCGTGAAGACCACTGCAAAATACCTGTTCATCTACATCTCTTTATTTTCCCTTATTAATTCCTCAGACTCCCTTTCTATTGGACCAATGCTCACTTTGTTAATTCTTTTTTTTTTAATATCTATAGAAACTTTTACTATCTTGTTTTTATATTTCGAGCTAGCTTTCTCGCTACTCTAATTTTTCTCTCCTTATCAATCTCTTAGTCATTCTTTGCTATTTTTTATATTCTGTCCAATCTTCTGGCCTGCCACCCATCTTTGTGCAATTATGTGCTGTTTCTTTAAGTTTGATACTATCTTTAACTTTTCTAGTTAACTGCGGATGGTGGGTCCTTCCTTTGGAATTTTTCTTTCTCATTGAAATGTATCTATTCTGTGTATTCTGAAATATCCCCTTAAATGTCTGCCACTGCATCTCTATTGACCCATCCCTTAACCTCATTTGCCAGTTCACTTTAGCTAGCTCTGCTTTCATGATCTCATATTTGCGCTTATTTAAGTTTAAAATACTAGTCTTGGACCCACTCTTCTCTCTCTCAAACTGAATGTAAAATTCAATCTATTATGATTGCTGCTGCATTAGGGCGCCTTCACTATGAGGTCATTAATTAATCCTATCTTGTTGCACAATACCAGATCTTGTATAGCCTGCTCTCTGGTTGGCTCCAGAATATGCTGCTCGAAGAAATTATCCCAAAAACATTCTATGAACTCCTCATCTAGGCTACCTTTGCCCATCTGATTTTTCCAGTCTATATGTACATTAAAACTCCCATGATTATCGCCGTACCTTTCTGAGAAGCTCCCATTATTTCTTCCTTTATACCCCATCCGACCATGTTAGTACTGTTAGGAAACCTGTAAACCACTCCCACAAGTGACTTTTTGCCTTTATCATTTCTCATCTCAACCCAAACTGCTTCTACATCCTGGTTTCCTGAACTTAGGTCAACCCTCTCTAATGTGCTAATACCAACATTAATTAAGCGAGCCACCGCTCCACCTTTTCTTAGCATCCTATCCTTCCTAAATTTCATGAACCCTTCAATATTCAGGTCCCAATCTATGTCATCCTGCGGCCAAGTCTCTGTAATAGCTATCAGATTGTACTTATTTATTTCTATTTGCGCTATCAGTTCATTAGTTTTGTTTCAAATGCTACGTGCATTCAGATATAGAGCCTTTAGTTTTGTCCTTTTGTTATTTTTGTAATCTCTAGCCTTATCTGCTGACTTACTCTTAGAGTTGTACTTTCTGTCCCTTCCTGTCACAGTCTATCATTTCCCTTATAAACATCTTTCTCTCTTGCCTTGTCTCTACTCTTTGATTTACCACATCTTCCCAAATTCGATCCCTTGCCCCCACTATTTAGTTTAAAACCCCCTCTACTTTCCTAGTTATGTGGCTCTCGAGAACACTAGTCCCAGCACAGTTCAGGTGCAGACCGTCCCAATGGTACAGCCCCACTTTCCATAGTACTGGTGCTCGTGCCCCACAAACCAGAACCCACTTCTACCACACCAGTCTTTGAGCCATGCATTAATTTCTATAATTTTATTTGCTTTATGCCAATTTGCACATGGCTCAGGTAATAATCCAGCGATTATTACCTTTGAGGTTCTGCTTCTTAATTTGGTGCCTAACTCCTCATGCTGACTCTGCAGACCCTCTTTCTTTGTCCTGCCAATGTTATTCTTTACCGACATGGACCATGACAACTGGATCCTCCCCCACCCACTGTAAGTTCCTCTCCAGCCCTGAGAAGATGTCCCGAACACTGGCACCGGGCAAGCAATACAGCCACCTGGACTCTTGTTCTTTGCTGCAGAGAACAGTGTCAATCCCCCTCACTATACTATCTCCGACTATCACTACTTTCCTTTTTGCTCTCCCCACTTGAACGGCTTCCTGTACCAAGGTGCCATGGCCAGTCTGTCATTTACCCTGCAGACCTCGCTTTTGTCCACACAGGGCCACTCAGCTCCTGACCTCATTACAGCCTTGGTTCAAACATGGACAAAAGAGCTGAACTCAAGAGGTGAGGTGAGAGTGACTGCCCTTGACATCAAGGCAGCATTTGACCGAGTATGGCATCAAGGAGCCCTAGCAAAACTGAGGTCAATGGGAATCAGGGGGAAAACCCTCTGCTGGCTGGAGTCATAGCTAGTGCAAAGGAAGATGGTTGTGGTTGTTGGAGGTCAATCATCTCAGCTCCAGGACATCACTGCAGGAGTACCTCAGGGGAGTTTCCTAGGCCCAACCATCTTCAGCTGCTTCATCAATGACCTTCCTTCAATCATAAGGTCAGAAGTGGGGATGTTCGCTGATGATTGCACAATGTTCAGCACCATTCGCAACTCCTCAGATACTGAAGCAGTCTGTGTAGAAATGCAGCAAGACCTGGACAATATCCAGGCTTGGGCTGATAAGTGGCAAGTAACATTCGCGCCACACAAGTGCCAGGCAATGACCATCTCCAACAAAAGAGAATCTAACCATCTCCCCTTGACATTCAACGGCATTACCATCACTGAATCCCCCACTATCAACATCCTAGGGGCTCCCATTGACCGAAAACTGAACTGGAGTAGCGATATAAATACCGTGGCTACAAGAGCAGGTCAGAGGCTAGGAATCCTGAGGCGAGTAACTCATCTCCTGACTCCCCAAAGCCTGTCCACAATCTACAAGGCACAAGTCAGGAGTGTGATGGAATACTCTCCACTTGCCTGGATGGGTGCAGCTCCAACAACACTCAAGAAGCTCGACACCATCCAGGACAAAGCGGCCCGCTTGATTGGCACCCCATCTACAAACATTCCCTCCACCACCGACGCACAGTGGCAGCAGTGTGTACCATCTACAAGATGCACTGCAGCAATGCACCAAGGCTCCTTCGACAGCACCTTCCAAACCCATGACCTCTGCCAACTAGAAGGACAAGGGCAGCAAATACATGGGAACACCACCACCTGCAAGTTCCCCTCCAAGTCACACACCACCCTGACTTGGAACTATATCGCCGTTCCTTCACTGTCGCTGGGTCAAAATCCTGGAACTCCCTTCCTAACAGCACTGTGGGTGTACCTACCTCACATGGACTGCAGCGGTTCAAGAAGGCAACTCACCACCACCTTCTCAAGGGCAATTAGGGATGGACAATAAACACTGGCTTGGCCAGCGACGCCCACATCCCGTGAATGAATAAAAAAAAAGGTTGCAAGCACCTCAAACCTGTTTGACAATTGCAGAGGCTGTGGCTCCTCCACAATTGTCTGCTTGGTCCCTTTACCTGCCTCACTCATGGTCACACCCTCCTGTCCCTCACCGTTGACCAAAACAGATGACCCTATTCTAGGGGGCGTGACCATCTTCTGGTACAAAGTGTCCAAGTATCTCTCCCCCTCCTTGATGCTGTGCAGTGTCTGCAGTTCAGCTTCCTGATCCAGAATTCCTCTAGCTGATTACACTTTCTGCAGACGTGTTTGTCCTGGATCGCGTTGGCATCCAGGAGATCCCACATTCTGCAGGTGCAACACAACACCTGTCCTGCCATTGTTACTTATGTTATTTAGTTAACTTAATTTAATTACTTTCTTAATTAATTCCTATGAATACTGCGATTTACTGTGCTTATTAAATGCTGGTACCACGCACAATTAAGAGTTATACTTTTCTTAATTACACAGGTATGTGTTTTCGATATTTATTTTTAAATTTAGTTCATTTTATTTCTAGATTTTCCCTAACTCCGGTGTCCTAAACTGTCGATTAGCATACTGTCCCTTCCACAAAGCACTTACCGGCCAATCAGCTTACTAGTTTCCTGTGATGTAACAGTTGTTCTCTTTTCATTCAGTTTCTTCAAACTGAGCACATGCTGGCTCATAGTAGCTGAATTGGTGTGCTCCACTGCTCCCCACCATCTCCTGCATGTCCACTCTGACTCCCAGGTAGGTTAGGCCGCACTCCGATCCCGGTCTTTATTTATAGGTGCTCTGCTGCTCCCCACCATCTCCTGCATGCCCACTCCGACTCCCAGGTAGGTTAGGCCACACCCCAATCCCCAGTCTTTATTTATAGGTGCTCTGCTGCTCCCCACCATCTCCTGCATGTCCACTCCGACTCCCAGGTAGGTTCGGTCGCACTCCGATCCCGGTCTTTATATGTAGGTGCTCCGCTGCTCCCCACCATCTCCTGCATGCCCACTCCGACTCCCAGGTAGGTTTTTCCATATCCCAATCCCCAGTCTTTATTTATAGGTGCTCCGCTGCTCCCCACCATCTCCTGCATGCCCACTCCGACTCCCAGGTCGGTTAGGCCACATCCCAATCCCCAGTCTTTATTTATAGGTGCTCTGCTGCTCCCCACCATCTCCTGCATGCCCACTCCGACTCCCAGGTAGGTTAGGCCACACCCCAATCCCCAGTCTTTATTTATAGGTGCTCTGCTGCTCCCCACCATCTCCTGCATGTCCACTCCGACTCCCAGGTAGGTTAGGCCGCACTCCGATTCCGGTCTTTATTTATAGGTGCTCCGCTTCTCCCCACCGTCTCCTGCATGTCCACTCCAACTCCCAGGTAGGTTAGGCCGCACTCCGATCCCGGTCTTTATTTATAGGTGCTCCGCTTCTCCCCACCATCTCCTGCATGTCCACTCCAACTCCCAGGTAGGTCAGGCCACATCCCAATCCCCAGTCTTTATTTATAGGTGCTCTGCTGCTCCCCACCATCTCCTGCATGCCCACTCCGACTCCCAGGTAGGTTAGGCCACACCCCAATCCCCAGTCTTTATTTATAGGTGCTCTGCTGCTCCCCACCATCTCCTGCATGTCCACTCCGACTCCCAGGTAGGTTAGGCCGCACTCCGATTCCGGTCTTTATTTATAGGTGCTCCGCTTCTCCCCACCGTCTCCTGCATGTCCACTCCAACTCCCAGGTAGGTTAGGCCGCACTCCGATCCCGGTCTTTATTTATAGGTGTCTGCTGTTCCCGACTGTCTCCCACAGGTCCACTCGGACTCCCAGTTAGGTTAGGCCAAACTCCGTTCCCCGGTCTTTGTTTGTAGGTGCTCTGCTGCTCCTGACTATCTCCGCAGGCCGCACCGACTCCCAGGTAGGTTCAGGACTAAATCCTGACAAGTCCCCAGGACCTGATGGCCTACATCCGAGGGTCTTAAAAGAAGTGGCTACAGAGGTACTGGATGCATTGCTTGTAATTTTCAAAAAGTTTGTAGATTCTGGAAAGGCCCCAGCAGATTGTAAAACTGCAAATGTAACACCTCTATTCAAGAAAAGAGGAAGATAGAAAGCAGGAAACTGTAGGTCAGTTAGCCTAACATCTCTCATTGGGAAAATGCTAGAATCCATCATTAAGGAAGTAGTAGCAGGACATTTAGAAAATCATAATGCAATCAGGCAGAGTGAACATGGTTTTATGAAAGGGAAATCGTGTTTAACAAATTTATTAGAGTACTTTGAGGATATAATAAGCAAGGTGGATAAAGGGGAACTAGTAGATGTAGTGCATTTGGATTTTCAAAAGGCATTTGATAACGTGCCACATAACAGGTTACTACACAAGATAAGAGCTCATGTGTTGGGGGAAATGTATTATCATGGATAGAGGACTGGTTAACGAACAGAAAACAGAGAGTCTAGATAAATGGAGCATTTTCAGGTTGGCAAACTTTAACTAATGGAATGCCACAGGGATCAGTGCTGGGGTCTCAACTATTTACGATCTATATTAATGAATTTGATGAAGGGACCAAGTGTATTGTTGCCAAATTTGTGGACAATACAAAGATAAGTCGGAAAGCAAGTTGTGAGGAGGATACAAAGAGTCTGCAAAGGGATACAGATAGGTTAAGTGAGTGGCAAAATTTGGCAGATTGAGTGTAATGTGGATTGTGAGGTTGTCCACTTTGACTGGAAGAATAGAAAAGCAGAATGGGGGCGTGGGGGCGGCGTAAAATTGAGCGGCAGGCTCCGGGAGGCCTAACCACCCTGATTTGCCTCCGACCAAGTTTACGGATGTCCGGCGGTTGGGGGGGTGGGTGGGTGGGTAGTGAGAAGCGGCCCGCCCGCCCGAGGCCAATCAAGACCCTTAAGTGGCCACTTAACGGCCACTTAAGGGCCCTCGCCGCCTCCATGGGTATTTTACCTGTGGCTGGCAGGTGTGCCGGGGACGTGAAAGGGTGCCCAGCTACAGCTGCCGGCCTTTCCACACCCCGGGTTGGGGGGAGCCTGGCAATCAGGCACAGGGTGCCCGATTGAGGGCCACCCCCACCTCCCAACCCAACCCCGGGATCCAAGACGTCCCTCTCCCCCTAAACGACCACCCTAGCCTCACCAGGGCACGACCGATTTCCCTGGTGAGGCTGCCCGAACTTACCTTCTGTCCCGGTTCCATTGCGTCCTTCTCGGTCGGCTGGGCTGCAGTCTCAGCAATGGCCACTGATTGGCCGGCAGCTCACTGAGGTGGGACCTCCTCCCTCAAGCGGGTGGAAGTCCCTCCTCGGGCCAATTAAAGCCTGGGGATCCATAAAATACGGGACGGATCCCCAGGCTGGGCGGGAGCTGGATCGGTGCCGACATTTACGTTGGAGTCCGACTCCCGTCCGCCCAGCGTAAAATTCCAGCCGACCTTAGTTCTGAAGGCCAAGATGTAGGATCAGTTTGGGTGGAACTAAGAAACAGCAAAGGGCAGAAAACATTGGTGGGAGTTGTTTATAGGCCACTAAACAGTAGTAGTATTGTAAACCACAGTATAAATCAGGAAATTAGAGGTGCGTGTCACAAGGGTATTACAATAATCATGGAGGATTTCAATCTACATATAAACTGGGTGAACCTAGTCAGTACTGATGTCGTGGAGGATGAATTCTTGGAATGTATGCAAGATGGTTTTCTAGAGCAATATGTTAAGGAACCAACTAGTGAACGGGCTATTTTAGATCTAGTATTGTGCAATGAAAATGGGCTAATTAATAGTCTTGTTGTATAGAAGCTTTTAGGAAAGAGTGACCGTAATGTGATAGAATTTTACATTAATTCTGAAAGTAATGTAGTTCAATCAGAAACTAGGGTCTTAAATCTATGCAAAGGAAACTATGAAGGTATGAGGAGCAAACTGGCTATGTTCGATTGGGAAACTATGTTAAAAGATATGACAGTAGACAGGCAATGGCTAACATTGAGAGAACTAATACTTAGTTTACAACAAATATACATTCCTTTAATGCACAAAAACCCAGCAAGGGAAGTGTTCCAACTGTGACTCACGAAAGAAATCAAGGATTGTATTAGATCAGAGGAAGAGGTGCATAAAGTTATCAAATAAAAGGTAAGGCTGTGGGTTGGGATCATTTTAGAATTCTGCAAAGGACCACCAAGAAAAGGATTAAGAAAGGGAAAATAGAATGTGAAAGTAAACTGGCAAGAAACATAAAAACAGACTGTAAAAGCTTCTATGGGTACATAAAAAGGGAAAGATTAGCAAAAGCAAATGTGGGTCCATTACAAGCGGAGTCAGGAGAATTTATAATGGGGAATAAGGAAATGCCAGAGAAACTAAACAAATACTTCATATCTGTCTTCATGGAGGAAAATACTAAAAACCTCCCAGAAATAATGGAGAATCAAGGGACTAGTGTAAACGAGGAACTGCAAGATATTATTAGTTTAAAAAAGTACTAGAGAAATGAATGGGACTTAAAGTAAATAAATTTGCTGGACCTAATGATCTACAGTATTGAAAGAAGTGGTTATCGAGGTAATAGATGCATTGGTGGTCATCTTTCAAAATTCAATAGACCCTGGAATGGTTCCCGCAGATTGGAAGGTGGCAATTATAACCCCACTATTTAAGAAAGGAGGGAGAGAGAAAATGGGTAACTACAGACCTGTCAGTCTAACATCAGGCACAGGGAAAATGCTAGAATCTATAATAAAAGATGTGATAGCAGGACACCTAGAAAATAATGGTTGGGTTGGACAGAGTCAACATAGATTATGAAAGGGAAATCATGTTTAACAAACCTGTTGGAGGTTTTTGAGCTTGTAACTAGCGGAATAGATAAGGGGGAACTGGTGGATGTGGTATATTTATATTTTCAGAAAGCTTTTGATAAGATCCCACAAAAGAGGTTAGTAAACAAAATTGGAACACATGGGATTGGGGGGGAATACATTGGCATGGATTGAGACCTGGTTAATGAACAGAACACAGAGAGTAGGCACAAATGGATCATTTTCAGGTTGGCAGGCTGTGACTAGTGGGATCAGTGCTTGCGCCCCAGCTATTCACAATCTATATCAATGATTTTGATGTGGGGATTAAATGTAATATTTCCAAGTTTGCAGATGACGCAAAACTAGGTGGAAGTGTGAGTTGTGAGGAGGATGTAAAGATGCTTCAAGGGGATTTGGAGAAGCTAAGCCAGTGGGCAAAAATTTGGTAGATGGAATACAGTGTGGAGAAATGTGAGGTTATCCATTTTGGTAGGAAACACAGCAATACAGAGCATTTCTTAAATGGTGGGAGGCTGGGAACGTACGAACAAACATATGAACATAAAAATTAGGAGCCAGAGTAGACCACTTGGCCCCTTGGGTCTGCTCCGCCATTCAATAAGTTCATGACTGAACTGATTACTCCACATTCCCATCTACCCCCGACAACCTTTCATCCCTGTGCTTATCAAGAATCTATCTACCTCTGCCTTAAAAATATTCCAAGTCTCTGCTTCCACCGCCTTTTGAGGAACAGCGTTCCAAAGACTCTCGACCCTCTGTGAGAAAAAAATTCTCCTCATCTCTGTCTTAATTGGCGGATCTCTTATTTTTAAACAATGACCCCTAGTTCTAGATTCTCCCACGAAAGGAAACATCCTTTCCACATCCATCCTGTCAAAACCCCTCAGAATTTATATGCTTCAATCAAGTCATCTCTACTCTCCTAAACTCCAGTGGATACACGCCGAGCTTGCCCAACCTTTCCTCATTAGATAACCCACCCATTCCAGGTATTAGTCGAGTAAACTTTCCCTGAACTGCTTCCAATGCATTTATATCCTTCTTTAAATAAGGAGACCAATACTGTACACAGTACTCCCGAAGCGGTCTCTCCAATGCCCTGTACAAATGAAGCATCACCTCACTGCTTTTGTATTCAATTTCCCTAGAAAAAAACGATAACATTCTATTAGCTTTCTTAATTACTTGCTGTACCTGCACACTAACCTTTTGTGATTCATGCACTAGGACACCCAGATCCTTCTGCATCTCAGAGTTCTGCAATCTCTCACCATTTAGATAATATGCTTCTTTTTTATTCTTCCTGGCAAAATGGACAATTTCCCACATTATACTCCATTTACCAGATCCTTGCCCACTCACTTTATCTATATCGCTTTGTAACCTGCTTATGTCCTCTTCACAATCTACCTTCCTACCCATCTTTGTGTCATCAGCAAATTTAGCAACCATACCTTCGGTCCCTTTACCAAGTCAAGTGTTGAACTTCAAAGGGACTTGGGTGTCCTTGTTCATGAATCACTGAAAGCCAACATACAGATCTAGCAAGCAATTAAGAATGCAAATGGTATGTTGACCTTCATTGCAAGAGGATTTGAGTATAGGAGTAAAGATGTCTTACTACAATTATATACAGCCTTGGTGAGACCACACCTGGAGGATTGTGTGCAATTTTGGTCTCCTTACCTCAGGAAAGATATACTTGCCATCGAGGGAGTGCACCAAAGGTTCATCAAACTAACTCCTGGGATTGTCCTATGAGGAAAGATTAAATAGACTGGGTCTTTATTCTCTGGAGTTTAGAGGAATAAGAGGTGATCTCATTCAAACATGCAAATTTTTACAGGGCTCGAGAGGGCAGATGCAGGAAGGATTTTTGCCCTGGCTGGGGAGTCTAGAACCAAGGGATACAGTATGAGAATAAGGGGCAGGCCATTTAGGACTGAGATGAGGAGGAATTTCTTCATTCAGAGAGTCGTGAGTCTTTGGAATTCTCTGCCCCAGGGGGCTGTGGAGGCTCAGTCATTGAGTATGTTCAAGACAGAGATTGATAGATTTCAACATATTAAAAACGTCAAGGGATACGGGGATAGTGCAGGAAAATGGTTTTGAAGTAGAAGATCAGCCATGATCTCACTGAATGGCAGAGCAGGCTCCAAGGGCTGAATGGTCTACTCCTGCTATTTCTTAGGTTCATCTGTTTTTCTGAGCACTGGATAGGGGACGTTGGGGAGCAGAGGCCACTGTCAGCCTGCAGTGCTGTGCACTCAGCACCGGCGGGCTTGGTCTCGGGTTTGAGGGTCGGGTGGCCATACTACTGTATGAGAGCGTCAGGTGACCATACTATCGGGTAAGAGGGTCAGGTGGCCATACTAATGGGTAAGAGGGTCGGGTGGCCATACTAATGGGTGAGAGGGTTGGGTGGCCATACTAATGGGTAAGAGGGTCGAGTGGCTATACTAATGGATAAAAGGGTCGGGTGGCTATACTAATGGATAAAAGGGTCAGGTGGCTATACTAGTGGATAAAAGGGTAGGGTGGCCATACTAACGGGTAAGAGGGTCGGGTGGCCATACTAATGGGTAAGAGGGTCGGGTGGCTATACTAACGGGTAAGAGGGTCGGGTGGCTATACTCACGGGTAAGAGGGTCGGGTGGCTATATTAACGGGTAAGAGGGTCGGATGGCCATACTAACGGGTAAGAGGGTCGGGTGGCTATACTAACGGGTAAGAGGGTCAGGTGGCTATATTAATGGGTAACAGGGTCGGGTGGCTATACTAACAGGTAAGAGGGTCAGGTGGCTATACTAACGAGTAAGAGGGTTGGGTGGCCATAGTAATGGGTAAGAGGGTAGGGTGGCCATACTAACAGGTAAGAGGGTCAGGTGGCTATAGTACTGGGAGCTGGGCTGGCTCTCAGCAAGGATGGGCATTGAGGGCTTTTGGTGTGTAAGCTGAGGGCGGGTAGCAAAGGCAAAGGTACTAAGGCAACTTTGTCTCTGCAAGGACAGTGCTCTGGAGGCCTAACGATCACCTGACATGGCACTCATACACCCTGTCTTTTGGACCCCCATTGTGTGATGCAGTGCCTCTGACAGAGGGAGGCCAGGAGGCAGCTGTGCCTGCCCCTGAAGCTCCACAACGAGAGCCACAGCAGCTGGCCATACCAGGAAGGGCCAACCTGCACCAGAGAGTGTACCAGACTCGACTCAGCTACTTCCAAATGTCTAAGCGGCATTGTTAGTGAAAACTGCGGTTCTCCAGGAAGGCCGGCTCTGACTTACACGCTAAGCTGAAGGATAAGCTTTGACCTCTGGGATTTGGGGGTCACCCTGTGCCAGTGGCCCTGAAGATCACCACAGCACTCAACTTTTACACGTCTGGATTTTTTCAGGGATCAACCGGGCACATGTGTGGGGTGTCCCGTGCTGCATCAAGGTGACCAATGCCCTGTTCAAGAGGGCCGGCGAGTACGTGCACTACCGGACCAACCCTGACAGTCAGGCAGAGAGGGCCATTGGCTTTGGGGCCATCATTGGATTCCCCCAGGTGCAAGGTGTTATAGATTGCACACATGTGGCCATCAAGTCACCCACAGAGCAGCCTGCCGCCATCATCAACAGGAAGGGCTTCCATTCCGTTAATGTTCAATTGGTCTGTGACCAATGAAAGCTTTTCCTGCAAGTGTGTGCCTGCTTCCTGGGAAGCAGCCATGATGCCTACATACTTCGACAATTCAGATGCCACAGCTTTTCAGGACCCCCCCGCTCGCCTTCAGGGTGGATTCTCGGGGACAAGGGCTATCCATTGAAGACATGGCTAGTGACGCCTTTGAGGAACCCTCACATTGCAGCTGAGAAGAGGTACACTTGCCATGACTGCACCTGAGCGACCATCGAGTAGGCCATTGGGCTGCTGAAGATAAGATTCCAGTGCCTGAATCGATTCAGTGGCCCTGCAGTATGTCCCAGCGAGGGTCTCGTGTGTGGTTGTGGTCTGCTGTGCTCTGTGCAATCTAACACTGCAGAGAGGGAGGCCTTACATGAAGAGTACATGATTGATCACCAGTGCTCAACCAACGAGGAGGACCTGGAGGAGGCTAATGAGCCAGCAGCACTGGATCTTAAACACTTTGCATTGGACGCGAGGCACATTGAGCGACGGGCCAGGGAGGCAAGAGACAGTCTCATACTTAACCGGTTCCAGCTACCATGATGGCCTCTTGAAGTGAACTCAATAAAGACTCACCTCAACGGATTCAGTCTCTCACCTCCTTTCTATCTGGATTCCGTGTCTAGCGTCCAGCTTAACCAGATGCTCTGGTACATCTGAGATGCTTACCAAAGGAGGGCTGTGCCTACACTAGCAGCCAAATGAGGGAGAATGGGCGAAGGCAACATCTCACAATGAAGGCATGAAAGAATAGGCATTTTTCAACAATGAACGTGAACTGTAATAATGGTAGAACTTTATAACGCAATACGAATGGCAAACGTCAAACACCTGTGAAACCAAGTGTGTCTGGATGCTTTTCTTAATACGTTTACAAATGCTTCTATGAGGTGTGATCCCTGCGCTAGCAGCTGGGCTGGAGGCAGGCTGCCCTTTGGCCTGTGATGACTTTGGCGGCTGTCCTCTGGCTGCTTGAGGCCTGGAGGGCCCCGGCTGCCTGAGGGATTCCTGCACTGGTGCAGGACTCTGCTCAGGCATCACGACTACTGAAGTTGGGATCATTGGCAGAGTGGGGTGAGGAGCCGGCGTCCACACTCGGAGCACCCTGAGGGGGGGCCCCCAGATGTGGAGGTCAGCTTCTCCTCCTCCCTTTTAAGGTTCACTTGAACCTCCCTGCTGACCAGAGGAGGACAAGGACCTGGAGAAGACTCCAGGTGTCTCATCCTTCTATTGCCTTGCCACTGCTGCCTTGAGTTCATGGCCAAGATGATGGTGTGCAGGTATGTGCATAATTGTGGGATCTGGCTCTCCATGAGCGTTGGCAAGCTCTCAATGGAGGAAGCCATGCACTCACATGCCTGAGACATGGTAGTACTCATGGCATGGATGGACTCCTCAATCGTCCGTTCATGACTGCACATGGCCTCTGGCATCTCCACCAGATGTTGCCTTATCTCTCCCTGCAACTCCAGCATGCCCTGTTCTGTCGACACCAGAGGTTCTTCATCGGCCTGGGGCTCAGCATGGGCCTGGCCACCCAGAGTCCTCTGACTGTCAGTGACCTCAACGTTTTTTTAATTTCCAAAATATACTTTATTCATAAAAATCTGTAAAAAATACATTCCCAAACAGTTTCAAACAGCACCAAGTCAATAAATACAAACAGTGCCAGGGAGATCAGTTTCCTTCAATACAATCATGAGTTGCCTCACAACCCTTCCATTTCATTTGTCATGCCATATACATTTTTACATTTTACAGCACACAAAATTTTCCCGATACAGTTCGAGGGGTTTCCCATGGATCCAGCCCCTCAGTTCAGCTTGGTGGGGGGACCTTACACTGTGGTCTTTCCCCATTGAGCCTTTGCTGCGACTGCCCCAAGCTTTAGTGCGTCCCTCAGCACGTAGTCCTGGACCTTGGAATGTGCCAGTCTGCAACATTCGGTCGCGGACATCTCTTTGCGCTGGAAGACCAGCAAGTTATGGACAGACCAAAGGGCGTCATTCACCGAATTGATAGTCCTCCAGCAGCAGTTGATGTTTATCTCTGTGTGCGTCTCTGGGAACAGCCCGCAGAGCACAGACTCCTGTGTTACAGAGCTTCTTGGGATGAACCTCGACAAAAACCACTGCATCGCTTTCCACACCTGCTTTGCAAAGACACATTCCAGAAGGAGGTGGGCAACCGTCTCTTCCCCATCACAGCCACTTCGAGGGCATTGTGCGGAGGGTGTGAGACTCTGAGCGTGCAGGAAGGATCTGACAGGGAGGGCCCTTCTCACCACCAGCCAAGCTACATCTTGGTGCTTATTTGAAAGTTCTGGTGATGAGGCATTCCGCCAAATGACTTTGGCAGCCTGCTTGGGGAACCATCCAACAGGATCCACCATCTCCTTTTCCCATAGGGCCTTGAGGACATTCCGTGCAGACCACTGCCCGATGGATCGGTGGTCAAAGGTGTTTTCCCGCAGAAACTGTTCCACGAAGGATAGGTGGTATGGCGCGGTCCAACTGGATGGAGCGTTCCGCAGCAATGTGACCAGGTCCATCCTACGCAACACCGGGGACAGATAGAACCTCAGCACGTAGTGACACTTGGAGTTTGCGTATTGGAGGTCGACACACAGCTTGATGCAGCCGCACACGAAGGTAGTCATCAGGATGAGGGCGACGTTGGGTACATTTTTGCCGCCCTTATCCAGAGGTTTGAACATCGTGTCCCTCCGGACTCGGTCCATTTTGGATCCCCAGATGAAGCGGAAAATGGCTCAGGTGACCGCCACAGCGCAGGAGTGGGGTATGGGCCAGACCTCGGCTTGTCTCAGCTTCAGCCAGTTGTTTAGGTGTGTGTGCAGTGCTATCGACAGCTTGTGACTCTGATTCTAAGGCTGAGCACAAACCCACTGAAGTGAAGGTATCTGCACTGGTAGAAGCTGCAGGACAGTCATGTGATGGTACATCTTCTGACAGCTCATCCTCAGAGGTTGACAGCTGTTCCCCCTTCAGTTGGAGCCTCTTGCGACGGGAACACTAAATAAAGCCCGATATTTCCCTTGTGGGGGGAAATCTAGAACTAGGGAGCACAGTTTCAAAATAAGGGGTCTTCCATTTAAGATGAAAATGAGGAGGAATTTCTTCTCTCAGAGGGTTGTTAATCTTGAGAAGTCTCTTCCCCAGAGATCAGTGGAGGCTGGGTCATTGAATATATTCAAAGCTGAGATGGATTTTTGATCTACAGGAGAGTTAAGGGTTCTGGAGGGTTCTGGCAGGAAAGTGGAGTTGAGGCCACAGTCAGATCAGTCATGATCTTATTGAATGGCGGAGCAGGCTCGAGGGACCGAATGGCCTACTCCTGCTCCTATTTCTTATGATCTTATTTATTTGCAATACCAGTGGCTAGTTTCTCAAAACCTGTTCTCCAATTACACCGTCAATAATCAACCTTCAAGTGAGTTATTCCAGAAATCATCTGAGAGAGCAAAATACCTTTTTGGGGCCATAAATCTATTTCCTTTGAGGTCACCTGATATCTTTGAATCTCTTGACCAGAACTCAAATCCAGTTCTGACACAGCGCCTGCAGGTGAAACATTATACAATCTTTTCTTGTTGCAGACTCAGATGAATCTGCTGTGCATTTACATAATTTCTTCTTTTTATTTTACCTCATTGCTGTTTGTGTGATGCTGTGTACAATATGGCTGTCACTTCTGTGAACATCACAGCAGTCACTACACTTTAAAGTAATTCATTGAGGCGCATTGCTGCTTTTCTGAGAGATATGCAATTTTAACATTCAACCTATTATTAATTTTCCAAAAGGAAGACTGGCATGTGTCTAACTTGTTTCATCCTCATTGAAAGTGGACAACTCATGGCAACATAGAAGCATAGAAAATAGGAGCAGGAGTAGGCCATTCGGCCCTTCGAGCCTGCTCCGCCATTCATTATGATCATGGCTGATAATCCAAATCAGTAACCTGTTCCTGCTTTCCCCCCATATCCTTTGATCCCTTTCGCCCCAAGAGCTACATCTAACTCCTTCTCGAAAACATACAATGTTTTGGCCTCAACTGCTTTCTGTGGTAGCAAATTCCACAGGCTCACCACTCCCTGGGTGAAGAAATTTCTCCTCATCTCAGTCCTGAAAGGTTTACCCTGTATCCTTAGATTATGATCCCTGGTTCTGCACTCCCCACCATCGGGAACATCTGTCCTGCATCTACCCTGTCAAGTCCTGTTCGAATTTTCTAGGTTTCAATGAGATCCCCCCTCACTCTTCTGAACTCCAGCGAATATAATCCTAACCGACTCAATCTCTCCTTATAAGTCAGTCCCGCAATCCCAGGAATCAGTCTGGTAAACCTTCGCTGCACTCCCTCTATAGCAAGAACATCCTTCCTCAGATAAGGAGACCAAAACTGCACACAATATTCCAGGTGTGGCCTCACCAAGGCCCTGTATAATTGTAGCAAGATATGTATGAGGTTACAAGTCTCAAATCTACTGATCTTTGTGCAAAGTACAAGCTCTTGAATAAGGATGAGTAAGCTCGCTGTAAGAGAGCAATCACAGCAGCAACATCACAGGAGAAAAAAAAATATTCAAGCATTTTGAAAGATCTATTGGTTAGAATTTCAATAAAGATGCAGAATGCATAATATAGTTTTGAAAAATCAGGTTCTTATTACCAATATTTTAATAATGGCGGCACAGTGGCAAGCACCGCAGCCTCACAGTTCCAGCGACCCGGGTTCAATTCTGGGTACTGCCTGTGTGGAGTTTGCAAGTTCTCCCTGTGTCTGCGTGGGTTTCCTCCGGGTGCTCCGGTTTCCTCCCACATGCCAAAGACTTGCAGGTTGATAGGTTAATTGGCCATTATAAAATTGCCCCTAGTATAGGTAGGTGGTAGGGAAATATAGGGACAGGTGGGGATGTGGTAGGAATATGGAATTAGTGTAGGATTAGTATAAATGGGTGGTTGATGGTCGGCACAGACTCGGTGGGCCGAAGGGCCTGTTTCAGTGCTGTATCTCTAAATAAAAAATAAATAAAAATTATATACAGCAATAAATCATCAGAACCTGTTGACAATATTTTGAAATTAATATGATATTTCTTTGTATGTTAATTTAGCAAAGGCATTAACCTATCCACAAGATATTACAACGTTATCTGGAAAATCTTATTTCTTGACTCATTTCTGTTACACTTTTCTGTCATCTTTTCCATTATAAATTCTGATGTCATATTTATAATAGAAACTACTCATGTGAATATCATGTAGTAATTACACCCTCCCAGCAGTGGTGGCACTTTAGCTTCTCACTTTTGTATCTCCCACCTCTCCAGGGCAGAAAAACTCTGATGTTTCAACCGAATCCACTTCTCTACTTGACAAATCGTCTTAAGTGTTGCTATTTGCCGTAATTAATAACGTAATCAAAGCATAATATAAAAATAAGTATAGAATATGTGACTTCAGAATAGGGACTGCATTGCATCTGCACACCTTGGTCCAGTTAACCCCTGTCCTCTCATACTGCTTCAGCTGAAGACTCTCCTTGATTCTTGCCTGCCAAATGCCATGGAAGATGGACCATTTTAAAATAGATAAGCTAATGCTTGCATTAAAAGCAGACAGGGGAATGGTACACCCATGCATTATTTATTCATCTGTTAGCATCACCAAAACTAATTTCTATAATAGGAAATCACTTGTGAAACTGTAAGATCATTTATATTCAAGTAGTAATTGATTTTCCGTTGGAATATTTTTCACATTTTATTTGCATTTCAGACTTGTCGAGTTCATTTTATAGAGGCATTTAGTCTTGGAAATGTTAGGTTTACAAGATTTGGAAGACTACCACTTTGCTTTACAATTACTGTTTCTCTTCTTTTCATGCTTGTCTGCCTCAGTAATGATGCTGCTCATACCTGTTTATACCTGCAACAAGAAAAATGTAAACACAACCAATGAGATTAATTTGATTTACTAAGCTCATAGCCTGTTAGCCAGGGGTCAAGGAAAAGTACTTTGGTACTAAATATAATTGTGTTTCTACTTTGCATGGTTTTTACTGAAATTATTCCACTACCACCAAAAGCAACTATACTCATTGAACTGCTAAAGATAATATTTTCTTCCAGGCATTTGTGTATTTGCTCTTTAGGCTTCCATTAAAGGGACAGCTCAAATATCTACATCTTGTTGTGGTGAAGAAAACTGCTGATAGCGAACTAAGATCAAAAGGTAGACAAAACAAGCATTCACGAAAGTAAGTCCTTTTTGATGCGTGCAAGAGCCTTGGAACTTGCTGCTGGTGAACATTCACAGATGTACTATACAAAGCTCTCAGTTCAGGATACGATGCACAATATCAGTTATCAAGTACCCAAAGCATAACCCAACATAATTGTGAATGTAGATTGAGAATAAATACGTCTAGTAACAACCTTTAAGATAACAAAATGTAATGGGCCTCATTCCATTTCACAATACTCAATAACATTTTAATGCAGTCATTTTTGGGGGTGAAATGTCTCTTCCAATGAAAAATGAGAAAAGCTTTTTTTTTCTCCGTAACTATCACTTGGCAAAAAATGGAATAAAACAGAAGACAAAAAATTTGCAGTGCTACGGGGAAAAGGCAGGGGAGTGTGACTAGGTGAGTTGCCCTTGCAGAGCCGGCACGGACAGGACTGGCCGAATGGCCTCCTTCTGTGCTGTAACTATTCTATGATATTTGCCTCTCAATATATGCATTATAGTGACCATGGCACTTTCTGTTTGTTACCAGCAAAGGTGGCAGATCCTGACTAATCAGCAGTCATCTATATAATTTAATATGATTTCGTACAGATGAAATTTAGATCTATTGGGAACGAGTTTAAAAACTGCACACAGGCCAGGCTTTTATGCATGTGCTCTTGCCAGCTTGCCATATGCTCTTCTTTCCCTATTTACTTTAATGGTTGGGAAATTCATAGTCCAACAAATGTAGAAGCCGAAAACCTGGGCCGGAATCTCTACTAGAGTGTTAAATAACATGCCTTTGTTTGCGACTGTAAACTGCTCCTATCTGAACAAAGTATATCAAAGGTAAAAGACAGATGAGGTAAATCAGACAAGAAAAAGGCAAATAAGACAGAGCATTATCGCAGAAATTTTCGGCAGAAGTGCATTGATAGTTCAACCAGAGTTGTGCTGAGACATCTCACATTGCAGCCACGGGAAGGGAACCTCCTAATATTTTCTGAGATCTCCCCATCTAAAAGATTATCAAGAACTTCCAGTGCTGATTGAGCCAAATATTGAGAGCACGGAGACTGGAGGGGAGGGACTCAGGATATCCAAGGCAGTATAAAACAGAAACTGCTGTGCCTTAAAGGGCCACCTGCACTTCTTGTGCTGCTAAACTGGACTGTTTTGCCATTGTTTTTTATTTGGCCTTCTGAAGATGTATCAGGGGTCTGCGACCCCAGGAAACAGGGTGGATTACCTCACTTTCTGACAGAGCCTGGGAAGCAGTCAAAAGGAGATGAGGAAGAGGTTGTAGTCTTTAGGTTTGAGGGGCACACCCTTGAGAAGGCAACTGTCTGGCTTGTGTGAGGTGACTTTTTTTTAGTTCATTCACGGGATGTGGGTGTCACTGGCTAGGCCAGCATTTATTGCCCATCCCTAATTGCCCTTGACGGATGAATGGATTCATCACACTGAGTAATTGCCCTGGTCCAGTGACCTCTCTGCAGAAGCAGCGACAGAGCCATCACCACCTCAGAAAACTCCTAGGCGCACCTAATAGCCAAACACCTCACTTTTTACCTCCACAAGAGTAGCATCTAGGAGCACCAGAAGTGGTGGCGTACATCCTCAATACATAGTCAACAAGCCCAAGAAACATTGGGGGTAATTTTCAACTTCACTGCCTGGGCAGAATCTGGCTGAGTGTGTTGCCTATCCATTGTAGAACCTTCTCAGTTTTCATCCTATTGAATTGGGCAGCTCTATAAAAAGCATCTGATCTGCTCCACCAAGTTACTGCCCAGGTGGTGAGGTTGAAAATTCCTTCCATTGACTCCACAAATAACATGTTTCCAGCAACAAATGTTTGCTTCTAGGCTTTGACTTTGTGTAGATAATTCATTTCAAATACAAGCTGCTTTATTCGACAGACAACAAGTGAACATTTAAGGACAGAATTCATTTTACAAATTCATGGAGTGCGTTTCATTGGCAAGGCCAGAATTTATTACCCATCCCTAGTTGGCATTGAGAAATTGGCGGTGAGCAGCTTTCTTGAACTGCTGCAGTTCATGTGGGATAGGTACACCCCACAGCGCTATTGGGAGGATGTTCCAGGATTTTGACACATCGACAATGAAGGAAAATGATAAGACAGTTCCAAGTCAGGATCGTATATGACTTGGAGAGGAATGTGGAGATGGTGGTGTTCCCATGCACCGGATGCCCTTGTCCTTTTTAGGTGGTAGAGGTCATGGGTTTGCAAGGTGCTGTTGAAGGAGGTGAGTTGCTGCAATGCATCTTGTAGATGGTACACACTGCTGTCACAGTATGTTGGTGGTGGATGGGGTGCCGATCGAGCGGGCTGCTTTATTTTGAATGGTGTCGAGTTTCTTCAGTGTTGTTGCATAAAATTAAAAAATTCTTACAGGGCATAACAGGGTGAATGTAGATAGAATATTTCCCCTGGCCAGTGAGCCTAGAACTGGGGACATAATCTCAGAATAAGGGGTCAGCCATCAAAGACTGAGATGAGGAGGAATTTCTTCACTCAGAGGGTGGTGAATCTTTGGAATTCTCTACCTCAGAGGGTTGTGGAAGCTCAATCATTGAGCATGTTCAAGACAGAAATTGATAGATTTCTGGAAACTAATGACATCAAGGGATATGGGGATTACACGGGAAAGTGGCATTGAGGCAGATGATCAGCCATGTTCTAATTGAATGGCGGAGCAGGCTCAACAGGCTGAATGGCCTACTCATATGTTCCTATGCACATGCGGAAAATGGAGAGTATTCCATCACACTCCTGAATTGTGTCTTGTAGATGGTGGAAAGACTCTGGGGAATCAGGAGGTAAGTTACTCACTGCAGAATACATAGCCTCTGACTTGCGTTTGTAGCCACCATATTTATGTGGCTGGTTGAGTTAAATTAATAGTCAATGGTGACCCCCAGGATGATGATGACAGTAGGCGATTTGATGATAGTAATGTCATTGAATATCAAGGGGAGATGTTTAGATTCCCTCGTTGGAGATGGTCATCGTCTAGCACTTGTGTGGCATAAATGTTTCTTCATCACTGTGTTCCTGCTTTTTCACTTTTTACTGTTCCACCACTGCCTGGTCAAATTGCAATTCTTGCGGATCTGAACGAAGACATAGGGTAGGGTTGTGGTGAGGGGTTGGTGGGGAAAGTAAGAGCTGCATGCTTACACCACACGCAGTTGTAAATCAGAATAGATTGTGCAATGAGGGGTAAGTGAGATCCGGGGAGGATTAGATATGAGCATATATCATATTCAATGGTTTCAGCTCTCCTGCTGGCCACGGCCTCTGTCACAGTAACTCCAATGATGGTGAGCAGGCTCTCCTCCATGTGGGGTAAGAACATGCCTGTCCCTGTGGTTAGGTGCTGCTGCCTCTGGTTATGCACCATCTTGGCCTGCAAGACAGAGAAAAGTGTGTCAGTGAGTGTGATACAATGTGTTTGGGTGATGTGGCTGTCATGGTTGAAGAGCTGGCAGTGTGTACAAGCTATGAGATATGGGTGTGAGGCTTGCAGCAGTGCTAAGTGTGTGAAGGAGAGGTGAAGCCAAGAATATTAGGTATGAGTTGTGGTAGAAAGAGAATGTTGCTAGGTGGGTGATGGGGTTGTGGTGCATTGAGTATTGTGTGAGACTGGTGATGCAGTTGGTGGGATTTCTCATTTGAAGATAAATTCAATGACTTTGACCATTCATGTGAGGTCATTGAACTTCTTGTGGCACTGAGTCCTCAGGGCTAGACTCCTGGCATTGACCGCCATGGCTCTCTGCTCCCACTGCCTTCGCAGAGTTTGTCTGGTGCCTTGAGCACATTGTCTGTCCTGTTCCACCAAAGCTTCAGTGTTGCTCTTGTTCACACTCTGTTCTGCAACCAGTTCTAGCACCTGTTCTAGCCAAATTGCATGTCCCCTTTAAGAGATGTAGGCTGCTTTAAGTTGTGCAGGCTAGCTTTAAATGGTGCTAGTGTTGTATAAGCTCAGGCCCCCCTGCTGAGTGGCTGCACACCTCAGCAGTGTGCTTTGCATGATAGTTGTGTGCGGCCAATGCTAATCAGCAGGCAGAATGCTGCCTGCATCAGAAAAAAATGGGTACAGTTTAATTATGCATTGTGATAACCCACTTGTTTTCGGACTGTGTCCAATTTTTGCAGCCCGTAGTATGACTATGTAAGGCAGTTGCTTGACTAGTTGGTGGAACAGCTCTTCAAATTTTGGCGCAAGTTTCCAGATATTAGTGAGGAGGACTTTGCTTGTGAGGGTTGATTGACTGGGTGTGCCTTTGTCCAGTGCCTAGGTCAATGCCAGGTGTTCCAGGTTTATTCTTTTTGTTTCAGACCATTTCGTGGCTTGCTCAGGCATTTGAGAGGACAGTTAAGAGTCAACCACATTGTTGAGGTCTGGAGTCACATTTAGGCCAGACCATGTAAAGATGGTAGATTTACTTTCCTAAAAGGCATTAATGATGTGATGCATTGTGCCTATTTTTTGAGTGTAAAATGGGCACAAAAGGTAATGACCCTGTGCCCAATTTTGCAGACTTTGGTCCCACTGCTAAATTTATGCAGCCTTTTGTTTAGGCTTCCCAGGCGAATGCTTAAAACAGGCACTGCTGCCTTTAACTATGTAAATTAGGAACCTAAAGTCTGTTAAAGGACCCATCCAGAAATTAGTCACCAATGAACAGGGCAGGAGTTGCCTGGCCCAATGAACTGGGCAGGAGTTTCCTGGCCCAATGAACAGGGCAGGGGTTTCCTGGCCCAATGAACAGGGCAGGAGTTGCCTGGCCCAATGAACAGGGCAGGAGTTGCCTGGCCCAATGAACAGGGCAGGAGTTGCCTGGCCCAATGAACAGGGCAGGAGTTGCCTGGTCCCATGAGCAGGGCAGGGATTTCCTGGCCCAATGAACTGGGCAGGAGTTTCCTGTCCCAATGAACAGGGCAGGGGTTTCCTGGCCCAATGAACAGGGCAGGAGTTGCCTGGCCCAATGAACAGGGCAGGAGTTGCCTGGCCCAATGAACAGGGCAGGAGTTGCCTGGCCCAATGAACAGGGCAGGAGTTGCCTGGCCCAATGAACAGGGCAGGAGTTGCCTGGCCCAATGAACAGGGCAGGAGTTGCCTGGCCCAATGAACAGGGCAGGGGTTTCCTGGCCCAATGAGCGGCGCAGGAGTTGCCTGGCTTAATGAACAGGGCAGGAGTTGCCTGGCCCAATGAACAGGGCAGGAATTGCCTGGCCCCATGAACAGGGCAGGAATTGCCTGGCCCCATGAACAGGGCAGGAATTGCCAGGCCCCATGAACAGGGCAGGGATTTCCTGGCCCAATGAACAGGGCAGGAGTTGCCTGGCCCCATGAACAGGAGAGGAGTTGCCTGGCCCCATGAACAGGGCAGGGATTTCCTGGCCCAATGAACAGGGCAGGAGTTGCCTGGCCCCATGAACAGGGCAGGGATTTCCTGGCCCAATGAACTGGGCAGGAGTTGCCTGGCCCCATGAACAGGGCAGGGATTTCCTGGCCCAATGAGCGGCGCAGGAGTTGCCTGGCCCACTCACGATTCTACAACAGCCTTACTTCCACCAACAAAAATTACATTGAAAACAAATTTTCACTTTATAAAACGTCTTGTGGATCCAAGAGAAACAGGAGTGCCCATCCAAATCCACAGGAGTGACGATTACCCGGTCCCACACCCCATAACACGCTCCAATCCTTTCACCTGGGACTTAGCTGAGGGCCACTTTCAGCATGGCAGATGGTCCAACATTGACAACATAGCTCGACCAAGCTACCTATGGAGGTATGAGGAGTACTGGCAGCTCACGCCGTGATTCCCAACGGTCCTTCGGCCTTTCGGTTTGGACACCTGTTAGTCAAGTAGTGTTGAGTCTGGGTCCAGATCAAAATCTGACGCATGGAGTGACAATTATTTCACATGTACTTTATCTAAATTAAAATTCTTCCTTGTGTATAAGAAAAACATATTAGCCTATGTTCCATTACCTCAAATTTGTGGGCCAACTTAGCTCCTTTTAGTTCTCACTAGCATGGATTTTAAAAGAAGCGAGTTGTTCCTTGAAAGGATGCAAAAAAGCAATAGCCAAAAAAAAAGAAAAGTCGCAGAAAAATCCATTGAGAGAATAGCAATAAAAAGCCACCAGAAAAAAAATTTAAATATTGATTCAAAGTAGATTTTTCTCTTCACCACTGGGCTAAAATCTGGCAGAGCAGCTTGCTCAGACATTATTGAACCCATCTAATTTGCATTTCTTTTGTACTGATGAGCTCAAAGCCTTGGAAGGGTCTGCAAAGGGCAGGTGATCTACTCATCAAGCTGATCTTTTAAAAGCTCCTTTGCGACTCAGCTTCTCCTTATACCTACTGCAGACAGATGGGCTTTCGGTACAGGGTGATCATTTTACAAATGGTGGTAAATTATGTGCACTTTGATTTATATTAATTATCCCCTTAGTTAAATATTAAAAGGAAGTTCTCACAAAAATATGTTGAGTAATCTATATGGTCACTAAGCTTGGATGTGAAAATTGCGTTCAAGTGCATTTCAAGTGGGACCAATTCGTGAGATGAAATTTAATGCACAGAAGTGTGAGTGATTCATTATTGTAGGAAGAATGAGGAGATAAAATAAAGGGTACAATTCTAATGAAGCAGAGGGTCCTGGGGGTGTATGTGCACAAATCATTGAAGGTTGCAGGGCAGGTTGAGAAAGTGGTTCATAAAGCATATGGGATCCTAGGTTTTATAAATAGGAGATAGAGTACAAAAACAAGGAAGTTACAATCAATCTGTATAAAACACTGGTTCAACCTCAACTGGAGTATTGTGTCCCGTTCTGGGCATCACACGTTAAGAAGGATGTGAGGGCATTAGAGAGAGTGCAAAAAAGATTCATGAGAATGGTTCTAGGGATGAGGAACTTCAGTTACATGGATAGATTGGCGAAGCTGGGTCTGTTCTCCTTGGAGAAGAAAAGATTAAGAGGAAATTTGATAGAGGTGTTCAAAATCATGATAGGTCTGGACAGAGTAGATAGGGAGAAACTGTTCCCATTGGCTGAAGGATCCAGAACCGGAGGACACAGATTTAAGGTGATTGGCTAAAGAAACAACAGCGACATGAGGAAAAACTTTTTTTTAGGCAGCAAGTGGTTAGGGTCTGAAAGGCCTTCAAAAGAGAATTGGATAATTATCTGAAGATACAGGACTACAGGGAAAAGGCAGAGGAGTGGGATTAGGTGGGATGTTCTTGCAGAGAGGTGGCATGGACACGACAGGCCGAATGGCCTCCTTCTGTGCTGTAACCGTTCTATGATTCTATGAGCTTCCGACCCCATATCTGCTCCATCACTAAGAATGCCTACTTCTACCTTTGTAACATTGTCTGTCTTCGTTCCTGCCTCAGCACATTTGATGGCGAAAGCAACATCCATGCCTTTGTTACCTCTAGACCCAACTATTCCAATGATCTCCAGGCAGGCCTCCTATCTTGCATCATCCAAAACTCTGCTGCCCTAACTTGCACCAACTCCCGTTCATCCATCACCCCTTGTGCTCGCTGACCTCCATTGGCTCCTGTTCCAGCAAAGCCTCAATTTTAAAATTCATATCCTGGTTTACAAATCCCTCCACAGCCTTGCTCCTCTCTAGCTCCTTAAAATTTACCACGTTACCTGTCCTAATATCTCCTTGTGTGGCTCAGTGTCAAATTGTGTTTGATAATGCTCCTGTGAAGTGCCTTGTGATGTTTTACTATGCGAAAGGTGCTATATAAATGCAATTTCTTGTTGTTAATGTTGCTACAGATGAATTTTCTGGGTGCCATGTGACCAAATCACAGCAATAGAAACAACCTCAGCAGCTGGAAATCTTTCACACAAATCTTTCCCTTATACCTGATTGTAGTCTCTCTCTGAAATCTGCCTGATCTTCACCAGGCCTGACACCAGGGGTCGGAATTCTTCTGTGCACTGATGTCATGTTTCTCTGTGTACTCCTTTAAAAAAGTCATTAATGGGTTACAAATCTGCTAAAAATAGCACAGGGGAATTTCCACACCTGTGCTGCTCTCTACATGGGCCAAAGAGAATGGCGCAGCAAGTACCATAGTAACCAGCAACGCATCCTTCGGGAAATATTCTCTAAGCCTTGATCTAAGCCTTTGTGCAAATGCTCCACTACTTGGTGCATTTCCTGTTCATCCTTTTAAACTTGTCACTTTGAAGGCTTGCCAACTACTATCTGAAAGCATATTCTTATGTTCATGCGATTACAGTTTGAGATTCCTGTAGTACTCAAATTAGAGTTTCTCAACTGGTACTGAAACAGAAAAGTGTAAAGGGCAGGCATGTGCAGTTTCAGTTATGGGCAGTGCAGATGTTGCTGGAGGTGGGAGATGCAACTGTTACAGATGTTGCTGAAGATTTCTGACGAGTCACTGAGTGAGAAGCTCCAGATGGATCAGCAGTGTGAAAAAAATGAAGAGGTATATCATTTTACCTTCAGAAACTTTACATTTGCACCATTACAATTACGTTACTTAACACTAAATAATAATTTGCATTGAGTGAAATAATTTTATCTATACTGAATTCATTGCATTTGAAAACGTGACGTGATACTGTAGAATATTAGAAGTTGTTTGAAATGTTTCACAGTGAGACCGGTGACGTTGAGTAAGATGATTTTACGCTTTACATGATGTGAATTTGCTCTGAAAACAGCAGTTTTTTTTTTGAAAAAGGAATTTTAAGAAGAACTGCAGGCCTCGCCATTTTGGGCAGCGTACTCATTTCTCCAGACGACGGGAATAGTACGCTGCCCGAAACGTCGAGGCCTGCCAGTTCATCTTAGAACTCCTTTTACAAGGAAACAACTTTTTACAGCAAATTCACATGGTGCAAAACGGAAAACTGTCTTACTCAATGTTGCAGAATATTGTTTAATATACAAAACATGATACGTTTACTAATCTCTATATTACAGTTACTTGTATAATGTTCACATAACAAATGACAGTGCTGTATCTCTAAACTAAACTAAACCTTTTGCAGCTTTCATCGGAGACTTGTGGAACTTCCCCTTCTGCCATTGTTAGCATTTTTGATTCTTTAACATTTCCATCAGACTCATTCGCAGAAGTTACTTTTGACATGGCTGCCCATTTAATTCTTTTGGGCCTCCTTATCTCGAGAGACAATGGATACGCGCCCATTTAATATAATGAAATATTTTGAGTACTCTGCAAAGTTCGTTAGTTCCCTGGTAGTTAGTTAACATGCGTCCTTTCTAGAGGTTCAGTGGTTATTTATACAAACCAGTTTTTATTGTTCTTCTGGTCATCCTCTTCACCACTGGTGGTACTGCAGCGTTTTGAGCATCTTCCACCTAATTTTGCAATCATATTTCTGGTGGAGAATCACTGGACTACAGGGGCGGGAAACAGAAATCGGGATCGTTTCCAAGTCCCAAACCCGTCCACAGGGAGAAACAATTATTGGCCCTGAATTTCTTGAGGGTGCCGACTTAATTGCCATGGAGATGGTATTAGTGGCCAATTAGTGGCCACGGGGATGGGAATGGAGGCGGGACTACTCAAGTGCAGGCCCAATTTAAACACAACAGAGCAGCCATTACTGTGGACTGACACAGAAGATCTGAGTTCCACAATGGGTGCAACCCCCTCCAACCCTCAGGGCAGGCCTCTGGGTATTCGGCCTCCAGCAGATACAGCACTTGAAGCTGCATGCTGCTGCTGAACATGAGGAGTATATGCCGCAAAATGGCTGAGAGTCACAGTGCTGCTTAGGACTGGTATCCAATGTTACATGCTCATTCTAATGAATAGGAATATTCATTATTATTAGTGTAGTTTGTACAATGAACATTTCAATGCTAACTTGTCATAGACTATATCTGGATATGAAACTCTTTTATAAGGTCCAGCTCCTAGTATAAGATCAGTCCCTCTTAGGCAGTAGCGGATATTCAGTCATCAGCAGACCTTTTTCATACAAGGCAGCAGCTAAGGAGATCTTGTCATCAAGATTTCCATGCTGGAAGACTATCAACCTTTATATATTGTGGGTATGAGCAAAGCAAGAGCTCTCCCCCCTCAGCAAGCTCGGGGTCTATTTCTATGCATTTTTCATCCTCCTTGTGGTAGTCTCTGGAATTTTCTATGGTATAGTACAGCAATATGCTGCCATTCTCGCCACACAAATTGGCATTGAGGAAAGTTATTATAAAAATTATCTCATTCTCTTTTGGCCTTGCAGGAGAAACAGATCCATAATGCCTGAGAGAGGGCCCAGATAGATGGAGCGGTCCCCGATCTTCAAATCATAACACCCACAGAGGAGAGAATGTTGGAAATAGCCCCAGTGAAAATCTCAACATCCCCTTAACAAGCTCTGAATGAGCTCTTTAAAAATCTTAATTGGTTTTCATTATGAATCAGATGGAATCGTGGGCCTGCCCTTCCCACGCCCTGGTGAAACTGGCTGGTGCTGGAAACTGTGTTGGGAAACCAGCATGTCCCTGGCGGGACCTGTAAATTCAGCCCTTTGTGTGACAAAAATTGAGGTTTTTTTGTCAATAGTTTATATGTTTTTTCTATGTGCTTCATTTCTTAGTTTAAATTAGGCTCAAAGGAAGATAACATCCTCAATATACCTTCTTCACTTACACGCTGGCAGAATGGGATTCATTTCTTTTAACTCTGCATGAAGTACATAGGTGCAGTTAATTACTAACAGAGAGATATCCGACAAAAAGATCACCTAGTACTAGAAAAAATTGATTTGCATTAACAGGCTATTCACAAACAGCATAATCTAACAAGGATGGCCCTAATATAGATAGCACTTGTCAATACCACAGGTAGCCATCAACATGCATTAATGTCTGTTACAAAGCTTGCTGTCCAATTTCCATATAAAACGCCATTTTATTAGAGATTGATTTTTCAACAGCAATATTGTATTCCAAAGGGTATTACGATTATAGGAATAAGACACTGTGGATACACCATTTTGTTTATGAATTTACTGAATCAGCAAATTTACTGAATTTACGGGATCAGAGGTGAGCTGGCAAGATGGATACAGAACTGGCTCAGTCATAGAAGACAGAGGGTAGCAGTGGAAGGGTGCTTTTCTGAATGGAGGGATGTGACTAGTGGTGTTCCGCAGGGATCTGTGCTGGGACCTTTGGTCTTTGTAGGACATATAAGTGATTTGGAGGAAAATGTAGCTGGTCTGATTGGTAAGTTTGCAGACAACACAAAGGTTGGTGGAGTTGCGGATAGTGATAAGGATTGTCAGAGGATACAGCAGGATATAGATCGGTTGGCGACTTGGGTGGAGAAATGGCATATGGAGTTTAATCCGGACAAATGTGAGGTAATGCATTTTGGAAGGTCTAATGCTGGTGGGAAGTATACAGTAAATGGCAGAACTCTTAGGAGTATTGACAGGCAGAGAGATCTGGGTGTACAGGTCCACAGGTCACTGAAAGTGGCAACGCAGGTGGATAAGGTAGTCAAGAAGGCATACGGCATGCTTACCTTCATCGGTCGGGGCATAGAGTATAGAAATTGGCAAGTCATGCTGCAGCTGTACAGAACTTTAGTTAGGCCACACTTGGAATATTGTGTGCAATTCTGGTCGCCACACTACCAGAAGGACGTGGAGACTTTGGAGAGGGTACAGAAGAGGTTTACCAGGATGTTCCCTGGTCTGGAGGGCATTAGCTATGAGGAGAGGTTGGATAAACTCGGATTGTTTTCACTGGAACGACGGAGGTGGAGGGGCGACATGATAGAGGTTTACAAAGTTATGAGCGGCATGGACAGAGTGGATAGTCAGAAGCTTTTTCCCAGGGTGGAAGAGTCAGTTACTAGGGGACATAGGTTAAAGGTGAGAGGGGCAAAGTTTAGAGGGGATGTGCGAGGCAAGTTCTTTACACAGAGGGTGGTGAGTGCCTGGAACTTGCTGCCGGGGAAGGTGGTGGAAGCAGGTATGATAGCGACGTTTAAGAGGCATCTTGACAAATACATGAATAGGATGGGAATGGAGGGATACGATCCCCGGAAGTGTAGAAGGTTTTAGTTTAGACAGGCATCAAGATCGGCGCAGGCTTGGAGGGCTGAATGGCCTGATCCTGTGCTATACTGATCTTTGTTCTTACTGTATGGCATGTTATTGTACTTAAATATGCTTATTCTTTCCACCCAAAACTGCTTGTATTTCTGGGTTTAGGTCATGTGCCCAATGATATTTATTGCCCATCCTTAATTGTCCTTGAGAAGGTGGTGGTGAACTGCCTTCTTGAACTGCTGCAGTCCATGTGGGGGAGCTAGGGAGTTCCAGGATTTTGACCCAGCGACAGTGAAGGAACAGTGATATAGTTCCAAGTCAGGATGGTGTGTGGCTTGGAGGGGAACTTGCAGGTGTTCCCATGCATCTGCTGCCCTTGTGGTAGAGGTCGCGGGTTTGGAAGGTACTGTCTAAGGAGCCTTGGTGCCTTGTACAGAAACAGCAGCAAGAAGACCTCCACCTACAGACGGCTGCGCCACTGGCCCTCTTTAAAGATCATGCACATATTTTGGACTACCTATGTGCTTGCTGTCTGACCCTCCCAAACTCTCCGATCTGAGCAGCATGAACAGTAAGACCACTAACTTTCAATGCAGCTCTATTTGAATTTCTGCCAAATAGTGGCCTAGGGAAGTGTGGCAGAACATGTGTTGACATCACTTTCACACTTGCATTTGATTGCAATGCTTGTTCCTGCTTTCTGATGGGAATCTGAGGAAGTATGCATGTAGCCTAATGGGGCACAGGGCGAGCACCACTAGTCTCCACCCCTTTCTCTTCTGCTTTGCAACCTTTGATATCTTAATTTTTGGTAGATAGAAAAACTATTCTGCGCCTGGAAAATGCCTCATCATAATGAATGTCTTGGTAAAGGATACCAGGCTGGGGGAAAAGTCCACAAATAAAATATATGTTATTCCAATATGTTATTGTGGTAGATGTCACAGGTTTGAAAGGTGCTGTCTAAGGAGCCTTGGTGTGTTGCTGCAGGGCATCTTGTATATGGTACACACTGCTGCCACTGTGCGTCGGTGGTGGAGGGAGTGAATGTTTGTGGATGGTGTGCCAATCAAGCAGGCTGCTTTGTTCTGGATGGTGTCGAGCTTCTTGAGTGTTGTTGGAGCTGCACCCATCCAGGCAAGTGGAGAGTATTCCATCACACTCCTGACTTGTGCCTTGTCGGTGATGGACAGGCACTGGGGAGATGGGGGTTAGGTACTCACTGCTGAATTCCCAGCCTCTAACCTGCGTTTGTAGCCACAGCATTTATATGGTTGGTCCAGTTCAGTTTCTGGTCATTGGTAAGCCCCCAGGATGTTGATAGTGGGGGATTCAGCAATGGTAATGTAATTGAATGTCAACGGGAGATGGTTAGATTCTCTCTCATTTGAGATGGTCATTGCATGGCACTTGTGTCGCGCGGATGTTACTTGCTGCTTATCAGCCCAAGCCTGGATGTTGTCCAGGTGTTGCTGTATCGGGACATGGACTGCTTCAGTATCTGAGGAGTCGCAAATCGTGTTGAACATTATGCAATCATCAGCGAACAGCCCCACTTCTGACCTTATGATGGAGGGAAGGTCAATGATGAAGCAGCTGAAGATGACTGGGCCTAGGACACTACCCTGAGGAACTCCTGCAGGGATGTCCTGAGGCTGAGATGATTGACCCCCAACAACTGCAACCATCTTCCTTTGTGCTAGGTACGATTCCAACCAGCGGAGAGTTTTCCCCCTGATTCCCATTGACTCCAGTTTTTCTAAATGCTGCCTGATGTTAAGGGCTCACCTCACCTCTTGAGTTCAGTTCTTTTGTCCATGTTTGGTCCAAGGCTGGAATGAGGTCAGAAGCTGAGTGGACCAAGCAGAACCCAAACTGAGCATCATTGAGCAAGTTATTGCTGAGCAGGTGCCGCTTGATAGCACTGTCGATGACCCCTTCCAACACGCTGCTGATGATTGAGAGTAGACTGATAGGGCGGTATTTGGCCGGATTGGATTTGTCTTACTTTTTGTGCACAGGAGATACCACGTTGCCAGGTAGATGCCAGCTGAAGCAGCTTGGCTAGGGGCGCAGCTAGTTATGGAGCACCGGTCTTCAGTACTATTGCCAGAATGTTGTCAGGGCCCATAGCCTTTGCAGTATCCAGTGCACCTTCAGCCATTTCCTGATATCACGTGACATGAATCGGTGATGCAGGAGACCTCAGGAGGAGGCTGAGATGGATCATCCACTCGACACTTCTGGCTGATGCTGGATGCAAATGCTTCAGCCTTGTCTTATGCACTGATATGCTGGGCTCCCACATTGTTGAGGATGGGGATATTTGTGGAGCCTCCTCCTCCTGTTAGTTGTTTAACTGTACACCACCATTCACGACTGGATGTGGCAGGATTGCAAAGCTTAGATCTGATCCGTTGGTTGTGACATCGCTTAGCCCTGTCTATCGCATGCTGCTTATGCTGATGACATGCAAGTAGTCCTGTGCTGTGGCTTCACCAGGCTGATACCCCATTTTTAAGTATGCCTGGTGCTGCTCCTGGCAGGCCCTCCAGCACTCTTCATTGAACCAGGGTTGGTTGCCCAGCTCAATATAAAAGCAAAATACTGCAGATGCTGGAAATCTGAAATAAAGCCAAAAAGTATTGGAAATACTCAGCAGGTCTGGCAGCAACTGTGGAATGCTGCCAGACCTGCTGAGTATTTCCAGCACTTTTTGGTTTTATTTGTTTGCCCGCTTGATGGTAATGGTAGAGCGGGGGGTATTCAGGACCATGAGGTTACAGATTGTGGCTGAATACAATTCTGCTGCTGCTGATGGCCCACAGCGCCTCATGGATGCCCAGTTTTGAGTTGCTAGATCTGTTCAAATTCTATCCCATTTAGCACAGTGCGACACAACACGATGGTGGGTATCCTCAATATGAAGACAGGACTTCGTCTCGACAAAGACTGCGGTGGTCACTCCTGCCAACATTGTCATGGACAGATGCATTGCGACAGGTAGATTGGTGAGAACGAGATCTAGTAGGTTTGTCTCTCTTGTTGGTTCTCTCGCTACCTGTCATAGACCCAGCCCAGCAGCTTTAGGACTCAGCCAGCTCTGTCAGTAGTGGTGCTACCGAGCCACTCTTGGTGATGGACATTGAAGTCCCCCACCCAGACTACATTCTGTGCCCTTGCTACCCTCAATGCTTTTTCCAACTGCGGTTCTACATTGAGAAGCACTAATTCATCAGCCAAGGGTGGGGGGGGGGGGGGTGTGGGGGTGGGTGGAGGTGGTGGTGGTGGGTGGTAATTAGCAGGAATTTTCCTTGCTCGTGTTTGACCTGATGCCATGAAACCTCTTGGGGTTCGGAGTCAATGTTGAGCACTCCCAGAGCAACTCCCTCCCAACTATATACCACTGTTCGGCCACCTCTGGTGGGTCTGTCCTGCTGGTGGGTCACGACATAACCATGGATGGTGGTGTCAGGGATATTATCTGTAAGGTACGAGTCTGTGAGTGTGACTATGTCAGGCAGTTGTTTGATAATCTGTGGACAGCTTTCCCAATTTTGGTACAAGCCCCCAGATATTACTAAGAAGGACTTTGCAGGGTTGACAGGGCTGGGTTTGCCATTGTCATTTCCAGTGCCTAGGTCAATGCCATGTGGTCCATGTGGTTTCATTCCTTTTCTTAGACAACCTCGTCAACCATGGTTCAATGGCAGCATTCTTAAAACTGATTTTAACTTTTGGTAAAGGTGGAAAATGTGCATCATCAAATTGTCCACCTGCTATGAATCCTTTCTGATTTTATTTAATTTCCCTCTTGTCTTTGAGTCAGAAGGTTATGTGTTCAAGCCCTACTCCAGAGACTTGAGCACATAATCTATGCTGATACTGCAGTGCAATACTCTCGAATGTGGCACCTTTCAGATGACACATTTAACCAAAGTCCTGCCTGCTCTCTTGGGTCGAAGTCAAATAGCCCATGGTTCTTTTTGAAGCGCAGAGGAAGTTCTCCAGTGTCCTAGTTACCACTTATCCATCAAACAACAGAACTGAAACAGATGATATGGTTATTTTTCTAATTGCTCTTTGTGGGAATTTCTATGTGCAGATTATTTGCAGTGTATTACTCTTTTACTGCAGGGACTACACTTCAAAAGTACTTTGTCGCCTGTGCAGTGCGCCAGAACATCCTGCAGTTATGACTAGCTTTTTGTGCATTCTTTCTTTTAGAGCAAGTGCTAGCAATAATCTTCACATGGCATAAGAAAATGGTGCAAGAAGAAAGTTATGGGCCCACAGACACTTTGATGTAGATTTTGACTTTGTGTCAATTTGCAATCATTGGTGGTGGCGTAGTGGAAATGTCACTGGACTATTAATCCAGAGGCCCAGGCTAGTGGTCTGGGGACATGAGTTTGAATCCCACCAAAGAGATGATGAAATTTGAATTCAATTAATAAATCTGGAATTAGTCTAATGGTGACCATGAAACCATTGTTGATTGTTGTAAAAATCCATCTGGTTCACTAATGTTCTTTATGGAATGAAGTCTACCATCCTCATCTGGTCTGGGCTATATGTGACTCCAGACCCACAGCAATGTGGTTGTCTCTTAAATGCCCTCTGAAATGGTCCAATGGCCTAGCAAGCCACTCAGTTCAAGGGCAATTAGGGATGAGCAATAAATGCTGCCAGTGATGCCCACATCCCAGAAACGAATAAAAAAAACTATTGCACAAATTCCAAAGTACTGCAACACAATGGAAGTGTATGCTAAATGGTAAACCTGTTAACAGAATGTCACAGCAGAAAGAAGTAGTGATTAACTGATGGTACAAGGACGAGGGACATAGATTTAAGGATTTGGGCAAGAGTTATAGGAGGGATATGAGGAAGAACTTTTTCATGCAATGAGTGGTAATAATTTGGAACTTGCTGGCTCCTCGGAAGCGGAGATGATCAATGATTTCAAAAGGAAATGGACGGACACTTGTTGGAAATAAACTTGCAGGGCTACAGGGATAAAGTGGGGGAATGGGACTGGCTGGATTGTGCTGCAGAGAGCAGCATGGACTTGATAGGCCGAATAGCCTCCTTCTTTGCCATAATAACTATTACTCTAGGAAAGCATGTATGGAGGGCTATCACTCAAAGAATGAAGAATGAAGTTCAAATAAATATATTTACAAAGAGAATAGCTGGAACATGACCTTTGCAGAAAGTGATTATGGAAGAAGAGATTTATAACATAATTTAAAAGGAATCAGATAAGCATTTGAAGAAAAAAGAAAAAAGGCAGGGAAATGAGATTAGAGTAGATTGCATCAGTTGAAAAGCAAGCACCTGCACTGATGTGATGGGTTGAATGGTCTCTTCCTGTGCCATAATTTTATGATTATATGCTGAATCAACATTAATTTTGGAAATGCACCTTGGTATACTTGCATACATCTCCTTGTGGTTACCTCAGCAGTGGTATTGAGAGAGAAGTGTGAAAAAGTGAACAGAAAAATTCATTGAAATAGAGAAATTGTTGCAGACAGGTGGTAAGGGGTGGGAGTGGTCCCAACTGACCGCAATCATGTTTTATTTCAAATGAGTTAGCCCCTGAAGGATTTTGTTGCAAATTAACGGACAGTGACAGGGTTTTTTGTAGGTTTAAAACAGGAGATTAACTCTCAGAATTGTTACAGCATAGAAGGAGGCCATTCAGCCCATCGTGTCTGCACTGGGTCTCCAAATGAGCAATTCACCCAGTACCACACCCCTGCCTTCTCCCCGTAACCCCGCACATTCCTCCTTTTCAGAAAACAGGTCTTATTTTCTTTTGAATGCCTTGATTGAACCAGCCTCCATCGCACTCTCTGGCAGTGCATTCCAGACCTTAACCACTCGCTGTATGAAAAATTTAACCTTCATGATGCTTTTGCTTCTTTTGCCAATTACTTTAAATCTGTGCCCTCTCGTTCTTAATCCTTTTACAAGTGGAAACAGTTTCTCCTAATCTACTCTGCATAGACCTTTCCAAGATTTTGAATACCTCTATCAAATCACCTCTCAGCCTTCTCTTCTCCAAGGAAAACAGCCCCAGCTTCTCCAACGTATCTTCATAACTGAAGTTCCTCATCTTTGGTACCATTCTCGTGAATCTTTTCTGTACTCTCTCCAATGCTTTCACACTTTTCCTAAAGTGCGGCGCCCAGAACTGGACGCAATACTCCAGCTGAGGCTGAACTAGTGGCTTATACAAGTTCAACAAAACCTCCTTGCTCTTGTACTCTGTGCCCTTGTTACACTAATGTGCTTTGTTGAATGATAATTTTCTTTGGTCCACTGATCTGAATTTGTCTTTTTTTTTAAAAGCCAGCAAAATCATCCTTTCAGCTTAAGATGACCACCTAATTTGCAACACTGTCTCATACAGTGCAATGCTTGTGAGGAGAGAGATGAAATCTTTGCTAATATCCCAGGAAGAACCAAGACCCAGGAAGTTTAAAGGAACAGCCTTTTGGTTTTCAGCAAGCAGAGAAATACTGTGAACGGCTATGAACGGAATTTAACGTTAGGCAGGAGGCCCCTCTCATCGGCCAAAGACGTGGCGACGAGCCCGCCTCCGCTGGGCCTGGGGAGCCAGATCGGGATTCTTCACGCCCTGGGCACTTAATTGGCGTTGGGTGGGGCTTCCACCTCCTTGAGGCGGGGAAGTCCCGCCAAATGGAGCTGCCGGCCAATCAGGGGGCGGGCAGCTCTTAGCCCCAACAGTGCCACTGCTGGGACTACACCCAGCCAACGGAAGCAAAAGGAAGGATGGCCCTGGAACTAAGGTAAGTTTTAGGGCCTCACTGGGCCCCGGCGAGGAAAGGACGATTGGTTGGAGGGTGGGGAGTGTTATGCGTTGGGGTGGTTGGGGCTTCGGGGGTGGCCCTCCATGGGGCACAGGGTGCCCACAAAAAGGCTGCCAGGTTTTACCTTGAGGTGTTCTTGGGGCCTGCGTTGTTTGCAGTCTTCAATTTGTGGAGTGTTGTAGATTTCTGGTGGTGACGGTCACTTTCAGTTCTCTTCTGTACCAGGTTGAAGTGCAGAATCAGCATCAGGGCTGCTTCTTCTTCTTGTTTAGGCTGGGTCGTTCCACAGCTCTTGGCTGGACACTGTTATATATTTTTTCTGTAAGCTGCCATCTTAGTTAGTCTAGTAGAGAGATTCTTAGTCTGGAAATGTTAAACATTAATCTTTATTACATTATAACTATTTACACTCCACACTAGCCTTTGTGACTCCTCCAAAAGCCATGCTGCAACGATCTTCGAGTCTCTCTCACATATGATCTCTTATATCATCATGGCAGAAGATATTCTTTATACTCTGTCAAGATTAACCATTTCTGATCCTGATCTTCCTCTCAAGTCTTTATCCAAATATATATTTACATATTCTGAGCTCCAGGACATCACTGCAGGAGTTCCTCAGGGTAGTGTCCTAGACCCAACCATCTTCAGCTGCTTCATCAATGACCTTCCTTCAATCATAAGGTCAGAAGTGGGGATGTTCGCTGATGATTGCACAATGTTCCACACCATTCACAACTCCTCAAATACTGAAGCAGTCCGTGCAGAAATGCAGCAAGACCGGGATAACATCTAGGCTTGAGCTGTGAAGTGGCAAGTAACATTCGTGCCACACAAGTGCCAGGCAATGACCATCTCCAACAAGAGAGAATCTAACCATTTCCTCTTGACATTCAATGGCATTACCATCGCTGAATCCCCCTCTATCAACATCTTGGGGGTTACCATTGACCAGAAACTGAACTGGACCAGCCACATAAATGTGGTGGCTACAAGAGCAAGTCAGAGGCTCGGAAGCCTGTGGCTAGTAACTCACCACCTGACTGCCCAAAGCCTGTTCACTATCTGAAAGGCACAAGTCAGGAGTGTGATTGAATACTTTCCACTTGACTGGCTGGGTGCAGCTTCAACAACACTCAAGAAGCTCGACATAATCCAGGACAAAGCAGCCCACTTGATTAGCACCCATCCACAAACATTCACTCCCTCCACCACTGACACACTGTGGCAGCAGTGTGCACCATCTATAAGAGGCATTGCAGCAATGCACCAAGGCTCCTTAGGCAGCACCTTCCAAACCCAAGACAACTACCAACTAGAAGGACAAGGGCAGCAAATGCATGGGAACACCACCATCTGCACGTTCCCCTCCAAGTTACACACCATCCTGACTTGGAACTATATTAGATTAGATTAGATTAGAGATACAGCACTGAAACAGGCCCTTCGGCCCACCGAGTCTGTGCCGAACATCAACCACCCATTTATACTAATCCTGCACTAATCCCATATTCCTACCAAACATCCCCACCTGTCCCTACATTCCCTACCACCTACCTATACTAGTGACAATTTATAATGGCCAATTTACCTATCAACCTGCAAGTCTTTTGGCTTGTGGGAGGAAACCGGAGCACCCGGAGAAAACCCACGCAGACACAGGGAGAACTTGCAAACTCCACACAGGCAGTACCCGGAATCGAACCCGGGTCCCTGGAGCTGTGAGGCTGCAGTGCTAACCACTGCGCCACTGTGCCGTGTTCCTTCACTGTCGCTGGGTCAAAATCCAGGAACTCCCTGACTAACAGCACTGTGGGTGTACCTACCCCACATGGACTGCAGCAGTTCAAGAAGGCAGCTTACCACCACCTTCCCAAGGGCAATTAGGGACAGGCAATAAATGCTGGCCTGGCCAGTGACACCCGCATCCCATAAATGAATTAAAAAAAAAGTTTTCATTGAAGAAAAATTAACAATGCTACACCTTTAAAAATAGTAATTTTTGCTAATGGTTTAAAACCCTTTAAAAATGGCGGCGGCACCTGCGTGTTGGCGCCAGACGCTGTTGCTAGGGACGCAGTGGCCACCCCCGTCTCCGTCATCAGGGTGGCCACTCTGTCCCCTCTATTTAAATGAGCCCCCGCACGTAATATCGCGGGGGCTCCTCGGCGGCACCTCCATGTCAGAAGGCTGCTGAGTTGAAAGCACGACGCTGCAAAGCGAGGCACACTATTAAAATTCAGCCCGAGGAATAAGATATGTCTTTACTGGGCATGACACAAGAATTAAAATGATCAGGCTGATGTGGGAAAGCACACTGTCCTTTTGGTATCTGGTAGCTTGGGTTTGAAACTGGTGGAATGAAACTTTCTCTTCTTTGCTAGTTTTGAGAGACCTACCTGAAATGGCTTTGGGGAGTCTAAAGCCAGTTTCTATGGCGCAGCACAAAATTGCCCACAAATTAACAATCTCACTCAAACAGGCAAAAGGAAATATGTTCAGTTGGAGATCTTTTGGTAATGGTTTGGATTGAGCTTTGTTTTGGAAGTGATTCTTTTTTTTTGTTCAAATATTTTTTGAGGAATTCATAGTCAAACTGAATAAATATTGGATCAGTATTTTTTCAAGACAGCACTGAAAGAACGAATTTGGCAATAATGTTTACTGGTTGTTACATGATTCAAATTAAAAATAGAACAGAAACCCTGATAACAGAGGAAAACGTGGGCAGGGAAGTCAGTTATGCCCCTTGATTCGACAAGCCTGGCAGCAGCAGTGTACACCTGAGAGAGCAGAAAACCCACAAGCTTTTGGTTGTAGCAGTCAGTGTGTTTTACCTTCTGGAGTCAGCGGCTGATAAAGTTAGCCTGCTGCTGGAGAAGTGTCGAGGAAGGAGAGAGGACCACAACCCAGCTCGCTTTCCAGTACTTCTAAAAAGACCCTGAGAAGTCCATTGTGTCAATTCATCTTATCCCCTGTCTTTGAAAAAAGCCTGCTAAAATAATTCTCAGTGCCACCTGAAAAGAACTGTTTTAATAGATCCGAGTGACCTGTCTACATATGCTTGGAGGTTAGATGATATGCCAGTTTTGGAACAACATAATTCATCTGCTGTTTTCTTCAATACTGAGCAAGTAATCAGCCCAAGTGCTTTTTTGCCTGCAACAGAGCTCTGAATTTTAAAAAGTCCCTTTTATTTTTCCGGTTAACCATTTTGTGTGTGTGTCTGTGTCTGCAGGGCCTTTAAAAATTAAAAAGTCTGTGTGTTTATGCTTTGCTTCATTACTAGTTAAGACTTGTTCTATAGTAAACTGCTAATTTTGTTGCTCATTCAAGAAACCTGGTTAGTGTGTTCTATTCTGGGAAAAATAGAGTATATGATTGACCCTATCAATAAGTGGGGCGGCGCAGTGGTTAGCACCGCAGCCTCACAGCTCCAGGGACCCGGGTTCGATTCTGGGTACTGCCTGTGCAGAGTTTGCAAGTTCTCCCTGTGACCGTGTGGGTTTCCGCCGGGTGCTCCTGTTTCCTCCCACAGCCAAAGACTTGCAGGTGATAGGTAAATTGGCTGTTGTAAATTGCCCCTAGTGTAGGTCGGTGGTAGGGAATATGGGATTACTGTAGGGTTAGTATAAATGGGTGGTTGTTGGTCAGCACAGACTCAGTGGGCCGAAGGGCCTGTTTCAGTGCTGTATCTCTAAAATAAAAAAAAAGTGGGAAAATTTAAAATATATGTTGTGATCTGTGGAGAACATAAGAAGCAGGAGTAGGTCATTCAGCCCCTCAAGCCTGCCCTGCAAAGTGGAACTAGAATACACAGTGCACTCCTCCCACCTCGGTCATAACAGCATACATTACTGGGACACAAATTCCACTCTGTGCCTAGGCATGCTATAACTGACGACGCTAATAATGAATACCTATGTTCTGTTTTGCTGTAACGTAATTCTTCACCTTGATGAACAGAAAAATAGGACTGAGAAAAATGTGTACTTACTTGCACATGATGAGTAGCAGTTGATGTAATGTCAAAGTTTGGTTCCGTTCTGGAGGCAGGAAAAAAAACATCGCTGTTCTGAACTTGCATCTCCTGGGATCTTGGTGTCTTGGGGGAATTAGGTGCAGAATGTTGTGGTGCAATAGAGCAGCAGAGCCTTGAGGAACAAAGTCGGTTACCAAAAGAAATTTTTGCATCTAAAATGCATCAATTTATTCATTCACTCACAGCCTAACATGTATTTATGAAGCAGTGTTTAGACTTGCATATATATTTGGCAGTTCTCGGCAGCAGTTATCTCTATTAAATAGTGGCACCTGCTTGCTTTCCATATGAAGACAAACAGATTGCCTTCACACTGCTCTACCTGCTACTGGACTGTGTTCAGACCATGAATGGCGGAGAAGCCACCAGTGCATGTTTGTGGAGGAAACTTATCCAATTATGTTCAATATGATTTGGAACCTGGATTAATTGAGGTGACAATATTAATATCTAATTACATGCCTATACTTCTTTAAAAAATTGTAATTTATTCTATGTTCAATTCATAAAATAATTCAGTTTGGATGCAGTGATGATGTGTCCCACTACCTACTTATACTCATGAATGTTATCCAAACAAAAAGGGCACATTAAACATATACCCATTTCTCACAAATGTCTTACCATCTGATTGGTTGTACCTGCTGCAAATTTTCTGGAAGGGGATGGCCACGTGTTTCAGGTAGGAGTAAGCATAAAATTCCAGCCAATAAAGTGAAACTGCCTATTAGCAGGAAAGTTAACATCCTGTTATATGCTCCTAAAAGACAGAAGGAGACAGATCTACAAATAACTGGAAGATGACAAAAATGCATTTTCAATCACAATGTAGCAAATTAGATTTCAAATGGACCTCAACCTTTAATTTTGTTCTCAGACAACGTACCATTCAGGTCTGGGCACAACTTGCCGCAGCAACATTAAAGGGGCCATTTAACAACTTTGAGCGGCCATAAAGAGTCTTGCCGAGTGGCACATTATATTGGAAATTTCGGTTAATCACACTCTATAAGTGCTGGAAAATGGGATTAGAATAGTTAGGTGCTTTATGGCTGGCACAGATACGATGGGCCGCTGGGCCTGTTTCTGTGCTGTATAACTCTATGACTCTCTAACTCTAAGAGTCTATGAAACGTGATCAATAAATAGAATAAAATTCCAGAAATAGTACTAGACAAAAAAAATCCTAGCCCATTGAATGCTGAAATGGAGGGACTTGAGGCCTTTTCTGGATAGATGAACTAAAATGAGCTGAATGGGTATTCTCTTCAACAATCTTGTGATCTTGAGATTCCCCACTCTATGATTGAGACCATCTGTGCAGCTCCCTCACCACTTTCCCCACATTCACCTCCCACTCCTCATCTCCTGTGGCTTCTCCACCATTCAATAAGATCATGGCTGACCTTCTACATCAACAACACTTTCCGAGCATATCCCCACATACCTTGATTCCTCTCGTGTCCAAAAATCTATTGACCTCTGTCTTGAATATGTTCATCGACTGACCATCTCTGAACTCAGAACCCTCAGAGTAAAGAAATGTCACCTCAAATTAGTCCGAAATGGCCAACCCCTTATCTTCAGATGATAGTCCTTAGTTCTATGCTCTCCAGCCAGGGATAACAGCCTCTCGCCTCTCCCTGTCAAGTCTCTTAAGAATTTAATATTTTTCAATGAGATCATCTCTTATTTTTCTAAACTCCAGAGAATATAAGCCCAGTCTTTCCACAGGGGATAGCCCTCTCATCCAGGAATCCCAGGAAGATAGTGAATATTTGTTGCACCCCTCTAAGACAAGCAAATCCTTCCTTGGGTAAGGAGACCAAAGCTACACACAGTTCTCCAGGTGTGATCTCACCAAAACACTTTACAATTGCAGGAAGACTTCCTTACTCTTACATTCCAATTTCCTTGCAGTAAAGGCTAACATACCATTTGGCTTCCTTATTGCTTGCCATCCCCGAATGTTAACTTTCTGTGATTCATGTACAAGGACACTCAAATCCCTCTGCATACTAACATTTACTCATCTCTCACCTTTAAAACAATATTCTGCTTTTCCATTCTTCCTACCAAAGCAGATAATTTCACACTTCCCACATAATACTCCATCTGCCATCTCTTACCCGAACACTTTTTCCTTTACAGCCTCTTTATGTCCTCCTTACAGCTTACTTTCCCACCTAGCCATGTATTGTCCGAAAATTTGGATATGTTGCACTTTGTCCTTGTCATTGTCTTAGTCATTATTATAGATTGTAAATATCTGACGTACGACCACTGATACCTGTGGCACTCCTCTAGTTACACCCTGCCATCCTGAAAATGACCCCTTTGTTCTTACTCCCTGGTTTCTGCTCACAAACCAATCCGCAGTACATGCTAATATATTACCCCAACCCCATGACCCCTAATTTTGTGTAACAACTTCTTGGCACCTTATCGAATTCCTTCTGAAAATCTGAATATTTTACATCCACTGGCTCCTTCTTATATACTGTGCTAGTGACACCCTCCGAAAACTCAAATAGATTTGTCAAAAGCAATTTCCCTTTCATAAAACCATAAGAATACATTTTTATGACTGAGGCGGAAGTAATGCACTGTTAATTCAGTCCCACTACGCTACAGGTCGCAACATATTAGTAAAGCTTCCCACCTACTTGAAAAATAGTCAAATTAATCACTTTATTTATCCCAAGAATAAAACACACCAAACCAGGTTTCTTTAAACAACAACAAAGTTAACTATTTATTAATCAACTAAGTTTTAAACGATAATGAGATCGATCTATATGTATGAAAAGATTTTATAACTCCTTAATCTTCCTTACCTTCATGCACACACATACATTCAATTACCAATGGCTAACCAGGGAAAACGGAAATATGGTCTTTACAGCAGTTTCTTAGGAATAATAAATAACTGGGTTGTAACTTTTGGTAGTATTTTCCTGGATTGATGAGGTGTCCCAGAGTCAAATAGTCAGATGCCATTTGATATCTCTCCAGTGAAATTAATGAGCTGTCTATGATGAGTAGGCGTTCAAGGTAGTTCATCTGCAGCAGGCATCACACAGATATTTCAGCAACAGGTTGTAGCAACAGGTCTATTTAAATTTTAAAGGAGCAGTCTAACAGTAGAAGCTTTCTTGAGAGTTCAGGAACTTCCAAAAATACTAACGTCAATAGGACTTACTCTCAGGAAAGGAGCTGTCTCCACAGAATACAGCAATTATAGAACTCACTCTTCAGACACTAAATTCTTGAATGGAAGCAACAACAACCTGCCCCACCTGAAATACAGGCTGTCTTTCCTCAAAACAGCGTTTCTCCACAGAGTGTAGCAATTCCTCTTTTCTCTGGGTCTCTTCCTCTTTGATACAGGAACAATTTTTCAAGAAAGAGTGTTTTCTGGGCTGTATTTCCAGCCAATTTCTAGCAATAACTCTTTCAGCTGCTCACAGACCCCTGGTTTCTTCTTTCAATGCCAAAATGGAACTGAAAGGCTCCAGCAGTCCAAATCACAAGGCTGCCATAAATCTTTCTGTTGCTTGGATATTAGTTTACAGTCTGCACTCTTCAAATACTAAACCTCTGCAGTTATTGTCCACAGAGTTTTTTTCAGTCTTAAAGGCATGCAGACCTCCTAGTTTTCTTAAAAAAACAAAATGCTTACATTTGCTACTTTCCAATCCACAGGGACCAGCGCTTCACTGAATTGCAAGAAAGAGCTCTCCAGCTCTTGGCTGGCAGGGAAGTGTGGGGGGCCCTGAGAGGGAAGACAGAGAAAGGACAAATGGAAGTGGAGACTCTGCTCAAAGCACTTCCACTCCTGGCCCCTTCCCCCACAACCCCACCCCCCTCACGCCCATTCAGAGCCCCATATATTGCCTCCTGTCCTCATGGTTGAGTTTGCCCCTACACAAGTGCAGGTGGGGCAGTGTTTGGTGGGGCCCTCATGGAGTCCAAAACCTAGAGACCTTGGCCAAGTGAGGTCCCCAGCATCACAGATGCCAGTCTCCACTCAGTTCCACATGATATCAAGAAACGACTGAAGGCACTGGATACTGCAAAGGCTATGGGCCCTGACAACATTCCAGCAATAGTATTGAAGACTTGAGCTCCAGCACTAGCCATGCCCCTAGCCAAGCTGTTCCAGTACAGCTACCCTAGCATCTACCCGACAATGTGGAAGATTGCCCAGGTATGTCCTGTACACAAAAAGCAGGACAAATCAAACGCGGTGAATTACTACCCTATCAGTCTAGTCTCGATCATCAGCAAAGTGATGAAAGGTGTTGTGGATAGTGCTATCTTCTTCTTTGGCCTCCTTGTCTCGAGAGACAACGGGTAAGTGCCTGGAGGTGGTCAGTGGTCAGTGGTTTGTGAAGCAACGCCTGGAGTGGCTATAAAGGCCAATTCTAGAGTGACAGACTCTTCCACAGGTTCTGCAGATAAAATTGGTTGTCGGGGCTATTACGCAGTTGGCTCTCTCCTTGTGCTTCTGTCTTTTTTCCTGCCAACTGCTAAGTCTCTTCGACTCGCCACTCTTTAGCCCCGCATTTCTGGTTGACCGCCAGCTCTGGCGATCGCTGGCAACTGACTGACGACTTGTGATCAATGTCACAGGACTTCATGTCGCATTTGCAGACGTCTTTAAGGTGGAGACAAGGACGGTCGGTCTGATACCAGTGACAAGCTCGCTGTACAATGTGTCCTTGGGGATCCTGCCATCTTCCATGCGGCTCACGTGGCCAAGCCATCTCAGGAGCCGCTGGCTTAGTAGGGTCTATATGCTGGGGATGTTGGCCGCTTCGAGGACTTCTGTGTTTGAGATACGGTCCTGCCACCTGATTCAAGGATTCTCCGGAGGCAGCAAAGATGGAATGAATTGAGACGTCGCTCTTGGCTGACATACGTTGTCCAAGCCTTGCCGTAGAGCAAGGTTCTGAGGACATAGGCTTGATACACTTGGTCTTTTGTGTTCCGTGTCAGTGCACCATTTTCCCACACTCTTTTGGCCAGTCTGGACATAGCAGAGGAAGCCTTTCCCATGCGCTTGTTGAATTCTGCATCGAGAGACAGGTTACTGGTGATAGTTGAGCCTAGGCAGGTGAACTCTTGAACCACTTCCAGAGTGTGGTCGCCGATATTTATGGATGGGGCATTTCTGACGTCTTGTCCCATGATGTTCGTTTTCTTGAGGCTGATGGTTAGGCCAGATTCGGTGCAGGCAGCTGCAATCCTGTCGATGAGTCTCTGCAGACACTCTTCAGTGTGAGATGTTAATGCAGCATCGTCAGCAAAGAGGCGTTCCCTGATGAGGACTTTCCGTACTTTGGTCTTCGCTCTTAGATAGGCAAAGTTGAACAACCTGCCACCTGATCTGGTGCGGAGGAAAATTCCTTCTTCTGAAGACTTGAACGCATGTGAGAGCAGCAGGGAGAAGAAGATCCCAAACAGTGTGGGTGCGAGGACACAGCCCTGTTTCACACCACTCAGGATAGGAAAGGGGTCTGATGAGGCACCGCTATGCTGAATTGTGCCTTTCATATTGTCATGGAATGAGGTGATGATACTTAGTAGCTTTGGTGGACATCCGATCTTTTCTAGTAGTCTGAAGAGACTAGGTCTGCTGACGAGGTCAAAGGCTTTGGTGAGATCAATGAAAGCAACGTAGAGGGGCGTCTGTTGTTCATGGCATTTCTCCTGTAGCTGGCGAACGGAGAGCAGCATGTCAATGGTGGATCTCTCTGCTCGGAAGCCACACTATGCCTCAGGGTAGACATGCTCAGCCAGCTTCTGGAGCCTGTTTAGAGCGACTCGAGCAAAGACTTTCTCCACTATGCTGAGCAGGGAGATTCCACGGTAGTTGTTGCAGTCACTGCGGTCACCCTTGTTCTTATAGAGGGTGATGATATTGGCATCGCGCATGTCCTGTGGTACTGCTCCCTCGTCCCAGCACAGGCAAAGCAATTCGTACAGTGCTGAAAGTATAGTAGGCTTGGCACTCTTGATTATTTCAGGGGTAATGCCGTCCTTCCCAGGGGCTTTTCCGCTGGCTAGAGAATCAATGGCATCACTGAGTTCCGATTTTGTTGGCTGTATGTCCAGCTCATCCATGACTGGCAGAGACTGGGCTGCATTGAGGGCGGTCTCAGCGACAACATTTTCCCTGGAGTACAGTTCTAGGTAGTGTTCCACCCAGCGGTCCATTTGCTTGCGTTGGTCAGTGATTGTGTCCCCTGATTGAGATTTGAGGGGAGCAATCTTCTTGATAGTTCGCCCAAAAGCTCTCTTAATGCTATCATACATTCCTCTGATATTTCCGGTGTCAGAGGCCAGCTGAATATGACTGCATAGGTGTTGCCAGTAGTCATTTGCGCAGCGCCTGGCTGTTCTTTGTGCAGCGCTTCTGGCTGATTTAAGTGCCATGGATGTTAACTCGCTGGGGGCTTTCTTGCAGTTCAGCAGTGCAATGCGCTTAGCGGCTATGACAGGTTCCAGCTCTTCAATATGAGATTGAAACCAGTCTGCATTCCGCTTCACACGTTTGCCATAGGTGGTCATTGCTGAGTCATAGATGGCGTCTCTGATGTGGGCCCACTTGGTCTCTGCATTCCCTGTGGGAGTGTTTTGAAGGGCTTTTTCAAGTGAATTTAGAAACTTATGTAACAGCTGTGGATGAGAAATTCTGCTGGTGTTGTTGCGCGGGCGGCCCTTCTGCTTGGAGTGATGCAGTTTCTTTGGTTTGAGGCTAACCTTGCTGCACACCAGGGAGTGGTCGGTGTCGCAGTCCACACTGTGGAAGCTGCGTGTGATTTGAACGCTGTTTGAAGAGGCTCGCCTTGTGACGATGAGGTCCAGCTGGTGTCAATGACGTGATCTTGGGTGCCTCCAAGAAACCTGGTGACAGGGTTTAGTGTGAAAGAATAAGTTGGTAATGCAGAGGTTATGCAGTGCTATCAAGCGGCACTTAAACAGCAATAATCTGCTCACTGACGCTCAGTTTGAGTTCCGCCAAGGCCTCTGTGCTGCTAATCTCATTACAGTCTTGGTTCAAACATGGACAAAAGAGCTGAATTCCAGAGGTGAGATGAGAGTAACTGCCCTTGACGTCAAGTCAGCGTTTGGCCAAGTATGGCATCAAGGAGCCCGAGCAAAACTGGAGTCAATGGGAATCAGGGGGAAAATTCTCCATTGGTTGGAGTCATACCTCGCACAAAGGAAGATGGTTGCGGTTGTTGGTGGTCAATCATCTCAGTCCCAGCACATCACTGTAGGAGTTCCTCAGGATAGTGTCCTAGTGTCCTAGACCCAACCATCTTCAGCTGCTTCAGCAATGACCTTCGTTCCATCATAAGGTCAGAAGTGGGGATGTTGTCTGATGATTGCACAATGTTCCGCACCATTCATGACTCCTCAGAGACTGAAGCAGACTATGTTCAGGTGCAGCAAGACCTGGACAACATTCAGGCTTGGGCTGATAGATGGTAAGTAACATTCACGCCACAGAAAGTGCCAGGCAATGACTGTCTCAAACAAGAGAGAATCTAATCATCTCCCCTTGATGTTCAATGGTATTACCATCGCTGAATCCCCCACTATCAACATCCTTCGGGTTACCATTGATCAGAAACTGAACTGGACTAGCCACATGTATACTGTGGCTACAAGAGCAGGTCAGAGATTAGGGATTCTGCAGCAAGTAACTCACCTCCTGTCTACCATCTACAAGGCACAATTCATGAGGGTGATGGAATACTTTCTATTTGCCTGGATGGATGCAGCTCCAACAACACTCAAGATGCTCAACACCATCCAGGACAAAGCAGCCCACTTGATTGGCACCCCATCCACCACCTTCAACATTCACTCCCTTCACAGTTGCAGCAGTATGTAACATTTTAAAGATGCACTGCTGCAACTCACCAAGGCTCCTTTGACAGCACCTTCCAAACTTGTAACCTCTACCACTTCGAAGGACAATGGCAACAGATGCATGGGAACACCATGGGAGCAAGTTCCCCTCCAAGCCACACACCATCCTGACTTGGAACTATATCGCTGTTCCTTCACTGTCACTGGGTCAAAATCCCGGAACTCCCTTCTTAACAGCACTGTTGGTGTACAGACCCCACATGGACTGCAACGGTTCAAGAAGGTGGCTCACCACCACCTTCTCAAGGGCAATTTGAGATGGAAAATAAATACTGGCCTTGCCAATACCCACATCCCGTGAACGAGTGAAAAAGAACTAGCAGGCTGCCTCTCACCTTGCTGAAGCCACAAGGGTTGCACCACATAAGAGTAATAGGAAAAGCAAGAGAAAGGATTTGTAGTTGTTCAAAGGCATTCAATTTGGGTTTTTAACATTCTGTTGCATTGTCATATTTCTTTTCATATTTATGAGACATAAAACGTGGTTCAAAGCTCCATTGTTTCTTCCTCCCCATTTTAGCCCGCAGGCTGTCAAGTGGCCTTCTGCCTTGTGAAGAATGGTACGGTAAGAGTAAAAGACGTGCAATGGACGTCGATGAAATGGGTAGATTGTTGCTTTTAGGAGTGCCTTGTGCTGAGTTCTGGGTAAAGCCTGGCTACCCGACCCGAACCCGACTAGACACGACTACATGTGTAGGGTTCGGGTCGTGTCGGGTTGAAATTCCGAGTCCAGCATTCGGGCTCGGCTTGGGTCGGGCTGGACACAGCTGCTTCCAGGAAGTCATGGGATCAGGCTTACCCATGATTCCCCACAACTCCAGCTGCAGGAATAGCCTGTTGCCAGAACGGATGAAGGAGATTCGTGTCGGGTCGGGCGCGAAAAAAAATTAAAGGACTCAGGTTCGGGTTGGGCCTGGGTCAAGTTTTAATTTTATACCCAAATCAGGCTTTAGTTCTGGGTGCGGCAGGTGCACAGTGGCTTCAGAATTGGTGTACCAGTTGGCTGCATTGACTCAGATGAACTGAAGAGTGCCGAACTCAGCCTGTCGCAGGCAAACCTGGGAGCTAATTGTGCAGCTAGAGGTGCTCTTGTCACATCAGGATCCTCTTCCTCCTGCTCCAAAGATGCTGAGCAGTCATCACCTTGATCCTGTTGGAACTTCAGTCCTTACTGCTGCAAAATGCTGTGCAAGGTGCAACACACCACGACTGTTCTGGAAACCATTGCAGGAGCAAACAAATCTTTCCAGGCACCTCAATTACATTTTCAGCATCCCAATTGTTTGCTCAGATACAATGCTGGTGCTCACGTGGCTTCTATTGTACCTTTCCTCAACATCAGTGTTAGTGCTCCTCACAGGTGTCATTAGCTACATCTTCAGAGGGTAGCCCTGGTCTCCTAGGAGCCATCCGCTAACTCTGCTTCAAGGTGTGAATACCTATGGAAAACTTGACTGGCTGAGGATGAAAGCATCATGGCGGCTCCCTGGGAATCTCAAGCAGTCTCAAGTATGAGCAGACAAGCGAGATTCCCAGAATGAGCAGATCAAATACGGCCACAACCATTACTGCAGCACATCGAGTGAAAGAATTTGGAAGCCAAATTCGGCATGCCGATGGTGGAATACTGTGTTGTTCAAACTGCAATGTTTCATTGGATCACAAAATGGTGGTTAACTGTTCAGCACCACAGAGAGTCTGAAAGCCATCACAACAGAAAGAGAGCATCTGACACCGCACTGCTGGAAAATGAACATGCAAAAACACAAGCACCAATTTCATCTCTTTTTAAGAAGTTGACAGAGAGCTCAGAAAAGTGTCGGTTGCTTACAATGGAACTTGTGGATGCTTTGCAAGAGACAACATAACATTGGAAAATCTTGATCACCCAAAGCTATGGGTATTTATTCAATGTAAAGTGCAAAATGGTGGTTGCTTGCTGTGCAAATAAACTATGACAGGACTACCTACCGAAGGATTTTGCGACACATTTTAAGGAGATGAAGTCTCAGATTAATGCATCCGAGTCTTTTGCAATTATTTGTGATAAGTCATGTTTAATCTAACTCCTTCTTGAAAACATACAATGTTTTGGCCTCAACTGCTTTCTGTGGTAGCGAATTCCACAGGCTCTCCACTCTGTGGGTGAAGAAATTTCTCCTCATCTCAGTTCTGAAAGGTTTACCCCATATCCTGAGACAATGACCCCAAGTTCTGGACACCCCCACCATCGGGAACATTCTTCCTGCACCTATCCTGTCACGTCCTGTTAGAATTTTATAAGTTTCTATGAGATTCCACCGGCCCCACCCACTCTTCTGAACTCCAGCGAATATAATCCTAACCCACTCAATCACTCCTCATACGTCAGTCCCGCCATCCCAGGAATCAGTCTGGTAAACCTCTATAGCAAGAACATCCTTCCTCAGATAAGGAGACCGAAACTTCACACAGTATTCCAGGCATGGCCTCACCAAGACCCTGTATAACTGCAGCAAGACATGCCTGCTCCTGTACTCGAATCCTCTTGCTTTGAAGGCCAACGTACCATTTGCCCTTTTTACCGGCTGTTGCACCTGCATGCTTACCTTCAGCGATTCGGGTACGAGAAAACCAAGGTCTCATTGCATATTCCCCTCTCTCAGTTTCTAGCTGTTCAGATAATAATCTGCCTTCCTGTTTTTGCTACCAAAGTAGATAACCTCACATTTATCCACATTATACTGCATCTGCCATGCATTAGCCCACACACTCAACTTGTTCAAATCACCCTGAAGCCTCTCTGCATCCTCCTCACAACTCACCCTCCCACCCAGTTTAGTGTCATCTGCAAATTTGGAGATGTTACATTTAGTTCCCTCATCTAAATCATTAATATATATTGTGAATAGCTGGGGTCCTAGCACTGATCCCTGCCGTACCCCACTAGTCCCTGCCTGCCATTCGGAAAAAGACCCATTTATCCCTACTCTTTGTTTCCTGTCTGCCAACCAGTTTTCTATCCATCGCAATACACTACCCCCAATCCCATGCGCTTTATGTTTACATGCTAACCTCTTATGTGGGACTTTCTTGAAAGCCTTCTGAAAGTTCAAATAAACCACATCCACTGGCTCCCCCTCATCAACTCCACTAGTTACATCCTCGAAGAATTCGAGTAGATTTGTCAAGCATGATTTCCCTTTCGTAAATCCATGCTGACTCTGCCCGATTCTACCACTGTTCTCCACGTGCTCGGCTATAAAATCTTTGATAATGGACTCTAGAAATCTCCCCACTACCGACGTCAGGCTGACTGGTCTATAATTCCCCGCTTTCTCTCTACCTCCCTTTTTAAATAGTGAGGTTACATTAGCTACCCTCCAATCTGTAGGAACGGTTCCAGAGTCTTTAGAATCTTGAAAGATGACCAACAATGCATCCACTATTTCTCGGGCCACTTCTTTAAGTACTCTGGGATGTAGATTATCAGACCCTGGGGATTTATTGGCCTTCACTCCCATCAATTTCCCCAACACCATTTCTCTATCAATACTGATTTCCTTCAGTTCCTCCCTCTCACTGAACCCTGTGTTCACCAACATTTCTGGCATGTTATTTGTGTCCTCCTTTGTGAAGGCAGAACCAAAGTATGCATTGAGTTGGTCAGCCATTTCTTTGTTCCCCATAATAAATTCCCCTATTTCTGACTGTAAGGGACCTACATTTGTCTTCACCAATCTTCTTCTCTTCACATCCCTGTAGAAACCTTTACAGTCAGTTTTTATATTGCTCACAGTCTTACTCTCATACTCTATTTTCCCCTTCTTAATCAATCCTTTGGTCGTCCTTTGCTGAATTCTAAACTGCTCCCAATCCTTTGGTCTGTAGATTTTTCTGGCGAATTTGCATGCCTCTTCCTTGGATCTAATGTTATCTCTAATTTCCTTTGTAAGCCATGGTTTGGCTACCTTTCCCATTTTACATTTGCACCAGACAGGAATAAACAATTGTTGCAGTTCATCCATGTGTTCTTAGAATGTTTGCCATTGCCTATCCACTGTCATCCTTTTAAGTAACGTTTCCCAATCCATCATAGCTAACTCGCACCTCATACCTTCGTAGTTTTCTTTATTAAGATTCAGGACCCTTGTCTCAGAATCAACTACGTCACTCTCCATCTTAATGAAGAATTCTATCATATTCTGGTTGCTCATCCCCAAGGGGTCTCGCAGAACTAGATTGTGAATTATTCCTTTCTCATTGCACAATACCCAGTCTCGGATGGGATGTTTTCTCGTTGGATCCTCAATGTATTGGTCCAGAAACCCATCCCGTATACACTCCATGAATTTCTCCTCTACGGCATTGTGACTAATTTGATTTGTCCAATCTATATGCAGATTGAAGTCACCCATAATTACAGATGTTCCTTGATCACATGCGTCTCTAATTTCCTGTTTAATGCCACTCCCAACATCACCACTACAGTTTGGGGGTCTATATACAGCCCCCCACTAGCATTTTTTGCTCCTTAGTGTTTCTCAACTCGATCCATACAGATTCCACATCGTCAGAGCTAATATCCTTCCTCACTATTGCGTTAATTTCCTCTTTAACCGGCAATGCAACTCCAGCGCCTTTTACTTTTGGTCTGTCCTTCCTAAATACTGAATACCCCTGGATGTTCATTTCCCATCCCTGGTCGCCCTGAAGCCATGTCTCCCTAATCCCGACTATATCATACCCATTTACATTATTTGCGCGATTAATTCATCCACTTTATTGTGAATGCTCCGTGCATTAAGGCGCAAAGCCTTAAGTCTTGTCTTTTTAACATTACCTGTCCCCATCCCATTATTTTTCACTGTGGCCCTGTTTGATTCTGGCCCTTGATTTCTCTTTTCTTATCACTTTTCTTATTCCCCTTACTGTCTTTTGTTCTTGTCCTTGATCCCCCCCTCCTCTGACTCCTTGCAAAGGTTCCCATCCCCCTGCCATTTTAGTTTAAACCCTCCCCAACCACTCTCGCAAATACTCCAGCTCGGACATCAGTCCCAGTCCTGCCCAGGTGTTATCTGTCCAGTTTGTACTGGTCCCACTTCCCCCAGAACCGGTCCCAATGTCCTAGGAATCTAAAACCCTCGCCCTCACACCATCTCTTCAGCCACGTATTCATCCGATATCACCTGCTATTTCTACTCTGACTCGCACGTGGCATGTGGTTATGCAACTTACATGACAAAATCTTTCAAATCTGTGCTCCAAGGTGTGATGCCTGATGCTGTCCATATTACATGTAATGTACATAGAATATCTCATCAGTGAGCTGGAGAAAAGCAGGTTTGGTAAATTTGACAAACTGGTCAGCTACATTAAAAGGATCTTCAAACACTGCCCTAGCTGCAAGCTTCGATGCAGGCAACACATTGCAAATGCGGCTGAAATAGTTGAATTTGGGGAACAAAACATCACCCTTCCTCCAGAGTCAGTAATTACATGTTGGAATTCTTGGTTTCAGGCAATATAGTATCATTCAGCTCACCTGAAATACTACTCAGACTTCTTCTCAGAAGAGAGCTCACACTGACACTGAAAATACAGGTTTTAACAGACGTTGTAAACCTTTTAAATGATGCTCAGCTTACTGAGGTGGTTCAGTTTGTTGCCAAGAATGCTATATGACTAATGGATTTAATCATTTGGTTTGAATCTTGATACGTCACAATCCACAAAGCTTAAAATAAAGTAATGGATGTACTGTTCAGCGCTGAAGCACTGTCAAATGGACAACACGCTGATGCTGAGGCAGTCACCGATGAGGATAAGGGTGTCACCCCTCACAGGGTGTCATTACCATCAGTGGTCTGGTTGGCCTCTCTGACTCAGGGACCATCTATGCAACAGGGCCCCGTGACAGAGGCTGCCCCGAAATTGATGCCGATGCAGCATCCTCTGGGGATGCCCCTACCGACACTCCCAAGATGAGGACGACTGCTACGGGCATCTCAGCTGCAAGCAGAGAAAAGTAAACAGGCTGCCCCCACCTCATCCAAGGGACAAGGGGAGCACCGCGTAGAGGTGGCCAAGAATGTAGGCCACCGTGTCGGTCATTGCACTGAATAGTTCACTTGTGTGACTTTCATTTGTAATTGTGTAAATTGTTTTTTTTTTTAATTACATTGGAGATGTTGAGTCATGATCCCAGATAAGTGAGCTTCCATACTTTAATGGCAAAACTAGAAAAGAGGGAAGAAATAGTGAAGAGAAGCAATGGGCTTTAACAGGGACACTGAGACCACTGGAGAGATGTGTACCATGCATTGTCAGTAAGAATGGAACGATTCAAAGTTGCATGCTTAATGATGTGTTCACACAGTTAGAGCAAAGTGAGTGCCAGAGCATGCAGTCCTGCTGGATCAAATGTGCACTGGCTTCCAACATGATGAGTGCTTTGACCCCTGAGATAGCTCTGGCCACCTCCCAGCACAGCATGGGCATCGTTCAGCTGTGCATCACCCTTCTTTTTTCCCTCCTCCAATGAATTGTGTCCATCTGGCATTTCACCCACTTCAAGGTCCACATCTCTGTGGAGGATTATGTTCTGGAGTGTGCAGCAGACCACCACAATGAGCAAGACGCTTGCAGGAGTGTACTGCAGGGCACCACCCAACAGGTCCAGGCATCGGAACCACATGTTCAGAAGCCTGATGGCCTGCTCAATGGTGGCCCTTGTGAGCAAATGGCTTTGGTTGTAGCACCTCTATCTCAGGGTCACATAAAGGGATGAGTAGCCATCTCTTCAAGCGATATCCCTTGTCCCCTAGAATCCATCCGCAGAGTTTTGGTGGTGACATGAAGTGCTGCAGAACGCTGGACTGCCAGAAGATAATGGCATCGTGGCAACTGTCAGGAAACCGAACCCACACATGCAGAAAGCACTTACTGTGGTTGCATTTTTCTAGCCTTTGGCCCTCTGTTCACCACAACATTTCTGCAGCTACTGATTTACTCAACTGCATCCTCACCTCTACTTTCGATACCCTAGTCCCCAGTAAAAAGATGAGTCTCTTTCACCCTTGCTACTGACCCTGGTAAAACCCTCATCTCTGCTCCCTTAAGTCCAAGGGATGCAGACTTGAAAGGACATGGCGGACAACTGGTTTAACGATCCATTGGCAGATTTGCCTGGACCACTTGAAACAATATCTGATCCTGCGGTCATCTGCTAAAACTGCATCATCCTGGAATGCAAAGATAACATCTTTTCTCTACTGAAAATCACCTTCTTAAACCCCTCTGCCCTGTCCCCTCCACCCACACCTCCAATAAAAAGTGCGAGGATCTCATGGACTTCTTCAAAAGGTCGAGACCATCGATCAGCTGCCTCTGCTGCGTCCCTCCCTTCCTTTAGCCCACCTGGCCAAGCTTCCTACAATGCTCCACCTGCCCCCCACCCCCCTGCTCCCAGCCCTGAACTTGTATCTTTCTCTTGTTTCTCCCCATCTCCCCTCATGCCGTCTGTGAGCTCATCTTCTCCATGAGACCCGCATCCTGTTCCCTCAATCCTATTCCTACTAAACGGCTGAGCACTCCACCTCCCCTCCTGGTCCCCATGTTAGCCAATATTGTAAATGGTTCTGTCCCTTCAGGTGTTGTCCTCTCCTTTAAATCTGCCATCATCACCCCTCTCCTCAAAAAGCCAACCCTGACCTCAACGCCCTTACAAAAGGCAATTATGAGGGCATAAAAGCGGAGCTAGCTAAAGTAAACTGGCAAATTAGGTAAAGGGATAGGTCAACAGAGATGCAGTGACAGACATTTAAGGGGATATTTTAGAATACACAGAATACATACATTCAAACAAGAAAGAAAAATTCCAAGGGGAGAACCCATCATCCATAGTCAACTAAAAAAGTTAAAGATAGTAATAAACTTAAAGAAAAAGCATAGAATTATGCAATGATGGGTGGCAGGTCAGAAGATTGGACAGAATATAAAAAACAGCAAAGAATGATGAAAAGATTAATAAGGAGAGAAAAATGAAAGTACGAGAGAAAGCTAGCGAGAAATATAAAAACAAATAGTAAGAATCTCTATACATATTTAAGAAGGAAAAGAGTTAACAAAGTGAGCATTGGTCCTATAGAAAGTCAGTCTGTGCAATTAATAATGGAAAATAAGGAGATGGCATATGAATTGAACTAGTATTTTGCATCGGTCTTCACTATTGTGGATACAGGTAACATCCCAGAATTAGCTGTAAATCAGGAAATAGAAGGGAAGGAGGAACTCAAGGAAATTACAATCACCAAGGAAGTGGTATTGAGCAAATTGTTGGTGCTGCGGGCTGACAAGTCCTTGGGTTCTGATGGACTTCATCCGAGGGTCTTAAAAGAAGTGTCTAGTGAGATAGTTGATGCATTTGGTTTAATTTTCCAAAATTCCCTACATTCTGGGAAGGTTCCATTAGATTGGAAAATAGCAAATATAACAGCTTTATTCAAAAAGGGAGGGAGACAGAAAGCAGGAAAATACAGACCAGTTAGCTTAACATCTGTCATAGGGAAAATGTTAGAAACTCTTATTAAAGACATTGTAGCAGGGCGCTTCCAAGGTGATCAGGCAGAATCAACATGGTTTTGAAAAGGAAATCATGTTTAACCAATTTATTGGAGTTCTTTGAAGAAGTAACATGTGCTTTGGATAAAGGGGAACTCCATAGATTTCCAGAAGGCATTTGATAAGGTGCCACATCAAAGGTTATTGCGGAAAATAAAAGCTCATGGTGTAGGGGGTAACATATTGGCATGGATAGAAGATTGGCTAGCTAACAGGAAACAGAGAGTAGGCATAAATGTGTCATTTTCTGGTTGGCAAGTTGTAATGAGTGGAGTGCCACAGGGATCAGTGCTGGGGCCTCAACTTTTTACAATTTATATAAATGACTTCGATGAAAGGACCAAAGGTATGGTTGCTAAATTTGCTGATGACACAAAGATAGGTAGGAAAGTAAGTTGTGAAGAAGACATAATGAGTCCACACAGGGATATAGATAGGTTAAGTGAGTGGGCAAAGATCTGGCAAATGGAGTATAATGTGGGAAAATGTGAAATAGTCCATTTTGGCAGGAAGAATAAAAAAGCATAATAAGACCATAAGAAATAGCAGCAGGAATAGGCCATTTGGCCCCTCAAGCCTGCCCCACCATTCAAGAAGATCATGCCTGATCTGCCCCAGACCTCAACTCCTCTTTCATGCCAGCTTCCCAAAGCACTCAACTCCCCAATATTTCAAAAATCTAACTCCTCTTTAAATACTTTCAGTGATCTAGCCTCCACAACTCTCTGGGGTAGAGAATTCCAGCCATTCACTACCCTCTGAGAGAAGAAATTCCTTCATATCTAAGAGTCCCCTTATTCTGTAACTATGTTCCCTCGTTTGAGATTCCCCCACTAGTGGAAACATCTTCTCAACATCGATCCTGTGAAGTCCCCTCAGAATCTTGTTCATTTCAATAAGATCACCTCTCATTCTTCTAAACTCTAATGAATAAAGGCCTAACCGATTTAGCCGTACTTGATAAGTCAAACCCTTCATCCCAGGAATCAGTCTAGTGAATCTCTTTTGAACTGCCTTCAATGCCAGGATATCCTTTCTTAAATAAAGGGACCAAAACTGTACACAGTACTCCAGGTGTGGCCTCACCAACACCCTGTACAAGACCTCCCTATTTTTAAACTCCAACCCTCTAGCAATAAAGGCCAAAATTCCATGTGCCTTCTGAATTACTTGTTGCACCTACATGCTAACTTTTTGTGTTTCATGCACAAGAACACCCAGATCCCTCTGGGCTGCACTTTTTTGAAGTCTCTTTCTATTTTAATAATAGTCTGCCTTTTGATTCTTCCTACCAAAGTGCATGACCTCGCACTTTCCTACATTAAACTCCATCTGCCAAGGTTATGCCCACTCACTCACCTGATCCTTGTGATACTCCACTAGTTACGTCTTTCCAACCTGAAAAAGACCCAGTAATCTTGACTCTCTGTCTTCTGTGAGTTATCTAATCCTCAATCTATGCTAATACATTACTCCAATACTGTGAGCTCCTATCTTGTACAATAATCTTTTATGTGGTACCTTTTCGAATGCCTTCTGAAATCTAAATACACTACATCTACCAGTTCCCCTGTATCAACTCTACTTGTTATATCCTCAAAGATTTCTAGCACATTTGTCAAACATGATTTCCCTTTCACAAAACCATGTTGACTCTGTTTGATTGCGTTAAGCTTTTCTAAATGCCCTCCTATTTCTTCCTTAATAATGGACTCTAGCATTTTTCCCAAGACTGGCCTATAGTTTCCTGCTTTTTGTCTCCCTCCCTTCTTGAACAGGGGTGTCACATTAGCAGTTTTCCAATCCACTGGGACCCTCCCGGAATCCAGTGAGTTCTGGAATATTTCAACCAATGCCTCCACTATCTCTGTAGCCGCTTCCTTTAAAACCCTTGGATGCAGGCCACCAGGTCCTGGCGACTTGTCTGCGTTTAGTCCCATTAGTTTGTCAAACACTTTGTCCCTCGTGATAGAGACTGTTACAAGATCTTTCCTCCCATTAGCTCCTTGCTTATCTGATATCTGTGGGATGTTTATAGTGCCCTCCACTGTGAAGACCGATGCAAAATATTGGTTTAAATTATCTGCCATTTCCCTGTTCCCATTATCAATTCTCCAGTTGCATCCTCCAAGGGTCCCATGCTCACTTTAGCTACTCTCTTTTTATATACCCATAGAAGCTATTGCTGTTTGTTTTTATTCTAATTTTTTGCAATTCATGCACGAGAACACCCAGATCTCGATGCATCTCAGAGTTCTTCAATCTCTCACCATTTAGGTGGAAATAAGGAATAGCAAGAGGAAGAAGTCACGTCTAGGACAAAGTATAAATCGGGAAATAATGGAGGTATGTAAGAAGGGCACGACAATTGTCATAGGTGATTTTAATCTGCATATTGACTGGACAAAACAGATTGACAGAGGTAACATGGAAGATGAATTTGGAGAGTGCATCAGGGATTGTTACTTAGAGCAATACATTGCAGAACCTACCCGGGAACAGGCTATTTTAGATCTGGTAATGTGTAATTAGGGTAAGATAAATAAGTGATATCATAGTTAAGGATGCTCTCTGGGGTAGCGATCACAGCATGGTAGAATTTCAAGTTCAGTTTGAGGGCAAGCATCTCGGGTCTCAAACCAGTGTCCTCAACTTGAACAAGAGCACTTATAGAGGTATGAAGAAAGAGCTGTCTAAAGCGGGCTGGGAAAATAGACTAAGGGGAAGGTCAGTGGATGAGCAGTGGCAGACATTTAAGCAGATATTTCATAATGCTCAGCAAAAATTTATCCCGTTAAAAAAGGACTCGAAGAGAAGGATGAACCACCTGTGGTTAACAAAATCGGTCAAAAACTAAGGCAGAGAAAGAGACAAAAACTATTGGTAGGCCAGAGGATTGGGAATTTGTTAGGAACCAGCAGTGGATGACTAAAAAACTAATAAAGAGAGAAAATTGATTATGAAAGTAAATTGGCAAGAACTGTCGAGTGCACACAGACCACTTTCTACCCTGACCGCTCACCCATTGGCAGCTATCTGCTAATGGATTATTTCCCTCTCAGCCATGCACCCTTTTATGAGCACATGCCATTGAATGGCAGAGCCATAACTGGCTCCCTGCTGTGTTGCCGTTTCCTTCTACTTGACCTGTTCCAGATCCAGCATGGATTCCATACCTTTCCACAAAAATTGCAGACAACAATCTTGTTAAGAGGCTTAATTATTCATTGATCGGAATTGGACGGGTTGCCAGACTCCGTCTTCCCCCTTCATCACAAAAATTGCCAACTGTTGGAACGGTGTGGGGAAACTAACAACGGTCGTTGTCAGGAAATCACGCGCATGCCTGCCTCAGTTTTCACCACCATTTGGCCACCAAAATCCTGCCCAGGATATATGACCAGTCAGATAAAATGCATGCCAGGTTCAAAGTATTTTTCTATGTTCCTAAGTTGATGTTAAATTTTAGCAATAAAAATGAAGCATTGGCTGAGAATTTCCTTGGAGCTGCATCAGTTGTGCCACCGTAACTTCTGCCACTCTTCCAGCAAAGTTCTTGTGGTGGAGCGTAAGCAGTTCCAAGGGAATTCCCAGCTAAATACTTCAAATTCTATTATTAGTGTCTTCCTGATGAGCTATCATGCCTAAAAACTTTGTCCAAGACTTTAAAAAAAAACACATTAGATAATTTTTCAACTCCTCACTTACCGAGATAAACAAAATATGGGGAGATTATACTGCCAAGTCTGGATGACATGGAACACATTCCAATCCCCATGTTCCTCACCACTGTCGGATATAGCTCAGCAGAGAAAACGTAGATTATTGCAAAGGCTATTGTAATACCTGATTTTCCAATCATCACTAACACTGTTGTCAGAAGATGAAAAGCTGTGAAAACCAAATTAAGGAGCATTTAATATGTGCAAAAAGGCAGTTCAAAATGGTACAAGTGCAACAACTTCAATGTATTTTTACTTGTTGCATAATTCCACGAACCCTCCTATGGTGAGCCATACTTGCAGGGAGCCATTTTTTGAGAAACAACTGCAATATTATAACCAATTTGCTGTGTTATTGGCTGTACGATTGTGACGCAAGGTACATACACTACATTTGCACTGGGAGGCAAAAATTATAACTTTTCCTCCTTCAACTGCCTACTGTGCACATACAAAGTGTTAATTGGCATCTGACATATGCACAGATGCCATGGGTTGCACAACGTTTTGCCTCTGCTTTGGCAGCCAACTTGGAGAAAACAAAGTAAAAACACATTCAGATGGTGGAAATTGGACAAATAATACCCATGCAAACAGAAAAAAAAAACATCTAATTGTTCTTTACTCTCCTGGAGACTAAAGTGCTGATAGTAACTCAGGATGGGAATTTTTAAAAATTCATTCATGGGATGGGAGCATTGCTGGCAAGGCCAGAATTTATTGCCCATCCCTGATTGCCCTTAATAAGGTGGTGGTGAGCTGCCTTCTTGAACCACTGCAGTCTATGTGGGGTAGGTACACCCACAGTGCTGTTAGGAAGGGAATCCTATAATTTTGACCCAGTGACGATGAAGGAATGGTGATATAGTTCCAAGTCAGGAAGTTGTGTGGCTTGGAGGGGAACTTGCAAATGGTGGTGTCCCCCATGCATCTGCTGTCCTGGTCCTTCTAGGTGGTAGAGGTCGTGGGTTTAGAAGGTGCTGTCGAAGGAGCCTTGGCAAGTTGCTGCAGTGCATCTTGTAGATGGTACACATCTGGGGCGGGAGACCACCACGGGGACTAATGGAACAGTCCCCAGCGCTCAGGTAAAACATGGGCAAAGGGTTTCAGGAGGGTCTTGTGATCAGTTGAGAATGGAGCCTAGGGCAGGGGAGGCCTAAACTTTCCTTGTGTGGTCTGGAGATGCAGACCTGCTCCTCCTGGTTTCACATGGAAAGTAAGAAATTAAATTTAAAAGGTTTACCTCTTTGGGCCTCTTTGGGTCCCAGGTCCTCTTACTGATAGGTTGATTTGGCAGGAAGGCTACAATCAGGCCCATGATTAAAATAGTAGTCAGACCCTGATGATAGCATCAAAGCCTGAGTTGCACATTTAAAGAGGACCTTGCAGTTTTCCAGTGGGTCTCTTTCCCACCTGCTTAGAAGAGTAGGTTAAAATTGAACGCTGCAGGAAGGGATTGGGGCATTGGCAGATAAATCCTCTGGCCAATTTTAACTGCCACCTGCCTGATTTCCGCTGGGTGGTAAGGGTTAAAATTGCCTCTGATGTATCTTATTTAATTCAAAAAACCTTTGTATCTGATGTTGTAGCAATTTCTGCCACAGTCAAGAATGGTGCCTCCTTCTCCAGGCGTTCCCAGGAGACTTGCGGGCCCTTTCATCCACATATAGTCCCAGCAATGCCTGTTTTTTTTTCAGGTACCCCTCTGCCTAAGCACCCAGTGCACCAAAGTAGAAGGTGCTGAAGTGGGAGGCCAGGAATGCTATGCTTCTCACTGTAATATTTAGGCTGGGACTGCACCAACTCCAGTCACAGGCCCAGTTATATTAAAGTGTCAAACCCAGGCATTTCCAGGTCAACATTGGAAGGAGCAAGGCCTTGGCTTAATAGCTTCTTTCACCATGCACCTCATCTCATGTCTGCTGGACCTGGGAACTGAGCATTCCCCAGGCAGAATGAAAAAGCAATTTTCCTCTGTCATCTTTAGCCATAAAGTAGGTGAATGATAAAGAGAACTTATATAGTTATACAATACAAAGTGGGATAAAAAAAAATCTTGGGCATGCACGTTTAAGTTAAATTTAGCTGTGATTCTATGGGTCAAAGGGACATAAGCATAAACTGGAAAAAGGCAAGTATGGAAATGATCTTCTCGCATAAATTCATCAATACCTGGGATGGTTTTTCAGGCAGGTTAAGTGGAGGTAAAAGCACTGAAGTCATCCCAGAGGCAATGAAATGCTGTAATGGGAAACTTTGGAAGGGTGAGCTACTTTTTTTGTGATGTACATGAACACGCTCAGCACAGACTGGGGACTGAACCTAGGGTTTTTCTGGTTGATGCTTTAATATCACGTTGAGTGGTGCAATTATCAGTATGCCATTTCTACCTTAATTTTTTTTTATTACTTGAAACAATCTTAATCAAAAAGCAAATAAAAATGTCACCAAGAACAAATAAAGCAGATAACCATCAGTATTTTAAAAATGTGAAGTAGAATAGTTTTCTAAATTTCTTACTTGAAGGAATAAATTGAATGAAGAGCAGGATAGCACCACCAAGCAGCAACATGGAAGCAGCTGAAATTCGTCGAGGTGCATTGCTCACCATCAACCATGCAACTGTGTATGCTACAATTTCACTGAGTGCAGAAATAAAGCAGTTGAGGTAAGGGTCTCCGTGCATATTCGAAGTGCCCAGGGTTAAAACAAAGTATCCGATGGATGTAATCGTCCTACATGAAACAAAAAAGAAATGAAAGCTTTTCAATATTTTGTAAAACATTGCCTACATACAGTCGGCATGCCAATGATAGAAATTCAGATGACAACTCCGACCACATAATGCTGTTAATGTTGTGAAATCCCACACAGCACTGCATTCACGCAAAGATTGGACATTTCTGCAGGGCTGGGAGAAGGTTAGAAGAGGTAATCAAAGGTGCAGTCAAAGAGGCTAATTTTCAGCATTTTGAAGATGGGTAGAGAAGTAGGAATTTGGAAAAGTTAGAAAGAGAATTTGAAAATGCAGGGCATGAGGGATGAAAGCTTTGTAATCAATGGTGGAGGAGCACAATCGGTATAATATTGACTTTAGGTAATAGGGTAGATCAGAATAGAACAGAAGAGATATTGATTCAGACATTCATATACCTCTGTCCTGATTTTGATTTCCATTGGAATTACCCACAATAAGCCAGAATAATAAGAATGGAGGGACAAATGGGAATGTAAGGCTGAAGAAAGTTGCAGAGGTAAGTTGAAGTGCTGCCATAAAAAGAAAGAATTTGCATTTATACAGTACTTTTCACAACCTTAGAACATCCCAAAGTGCTTTACAACCAATGAAACACTGTTATAATGTAAGAAATGCAGCAGCTAATTTGTGTAGAGCAAGGTCCCGCAAACAAAAATGAAATAAATGATCAGGTCATCTGTGTTAGGGGAGGGTTGAGGGATAACTGTTATCCATGGTGCACATGTAAAGACATTGAGGATTTTGAATGACTGAGCCAGGCTGGGCCTATTCGGAAAATTGGAAAAGTTCAGCTTGAAGTTGACAAAGGCATGGATGAAGATTTCGACCAGTGGCAGGGAGGCGGTAGGAACAGATACAGGTGCTGTTTAAGGTGGAAATGATGTGGGTGAAATTGGTCTGTGCTAACTGCGCGAAACAGGCCCCTAACGAATCAGCAGCTGATTTTTCACCATGCCCGATCTTTCCAATGAGGTTCACAGAGTGATAGTGCAAACTTTTCTTGCAGATTCGTTTCCTCGTCTCACTGTTGCTTTTACTCGGTTTGAAATTAAAAATCTTTCCAATATTTACTAAGTTGATGGAAAATATGAGCTGGCACTGAAAAATCAGCTGCTGATTTGTTATGAGCCCATTTTGCCCTCCTGGCATGTACCAATTTCACCCCCTACCAGTCTAGTGAGGTACTGCATGGGAGGTTTGTAGCTCACCCCAGAGACAGTCAGGTGCAGCCTCAACCAATATTCAGGTAGCAAAGTGGAATTGGAGGATGAGGGTTATAGGTTTGTTGTGACAACCAAACAGGAACCTATTCCAGACACCCCAGCTATATCAGGGTGGGGAACCTAGGAATTCTCAGGTCAACAACATTATTGGGGCAGGGACCTGGCATAATAGTACCTTTGACAATGCATCTCATTTCATGTTTGCTGATTCCTCGACACAATTGAAAGGAAATTCTCCTCCCTTATCTTTAGTCATAAAACTACATGAATGATAAAGAAATCTTATGCAGGTATACAATACTAAGTAGGGTAGAAAAAATAAACGTCGGACATGATTTTTAAGTTAAAGTTAGCTGTGATTCTATGGGATAAAGGGGCAGAAGTATAAAGTGAAAAAAGGTGAGTATGAAACTGATCTTCCAAAATAAATTAATCAATACCTGAGATGGGCTTTTCAAGTAGTTTAAGTGGAAGTAAAGCTCTGGTATCGTTCAATAGGCAATTAAATATTGTGTTATTATTCATCAAAGAACAATCAAATTTCACAGTAACACAATAAAATATATCCATTGAATTTCCTTTTGTGTGCTTTGATGAATTTATTAAGTTTTTATCTCAATGCATGAGTCTCTTCCAAAATCTTAACCTTAGAATTGATATTTTCCCTCGAGCTGTAACTCTGTTGGCTAAAATCAAATCAAGCAGCATAATTATACACCCAATCTTTCAGGATGTAGTCAATGAAACTGATAGAATATTAACCTTGAAATTCTAGCAATTTTTGCTCAGATGTTTTTCAAATTATTTGAAGAAAGAACTTGAAGACAACTTTCAGAATCTTTATTCAGACAAAGTTAATAATGCTTTTTCAGAAACTGAGTGGGTAGAGTTTCTGGGCTGGATTTTGTAGCCCCACTGCTGGGAGAGGCAGTGGCATAGTGGTAATGTCACTGGACTAGTAATCTAGAGCCCAGGCTAATCCTCTGGGGTCATGATTTCAAATCCCACGACAGCAAATGGTGAAATTTGAATTCAACTAATAAAGTTAATGATCGTGAAACCATTGCCAATTGTTGTAAAAACCCATCTGGTTCACTGATGCCCTGAGGGAAGGAAATCTGCCATCCTTACCCGTTCTGGCCGACATGGGACTCCAGGCCCAAAGCAATGTGGTTGACTCTCAAAATGCCCTCTGAAATGGCCCAGCAAGCCACTCAGGTCTAGGGCAATTAGGGTTGGCAATAAATGCTGGCCTAGGCATTCCCACAATAAACAAATTTTTAAAAAGTGGCGATGGGCGCACAATGTGGCGGCCTGCTTACACGGTGGTGGGTGGCCACTTACCATAATGATGGCCACAACTCCCCCTCCAAACAAAATCACATCACATGGCAGGGCAGCATTGGTGCTGATCCTAATGCTCCATCTTTAAAAGGCTGTCAGCCCTGCATTCACTCTCTCCCTGCATTGCACTGAAACTCAATGAACCACCATTTCTGTACTGTGCCAGAATATTAAAAGTCAGCCCCACTGGCTGGTCAATTTCTGGTCAATTTAGAGGTCTGAGTAAGGTTGGTCCCACGGTTCAGTGATGCCTCCCTGCTTATTCTCTTCCAGGCTGCAAGGGAAAGGTGGGAAGTCATTTTCCCCAGAGATGGCAAGAAGGGGTCCTCCTGCCTGACCAAGCGAACCTGGACAGAGATCACAGAGGAGGTAAGCAGCCATGGGGTCACCCAACGACACTGGGTCCAGTGTAGGAAGGAGGTCAATGACCTCCTGCATTCAGCAAAGGTAAGTAGCACATTTCAAAATTGCTCAGTGTGATTTGGTTGTCACTACACAGTATCCCACATGGGTGCCACTGCCTTTTCAGAGACAGGGAGGTCAGGGAGGATTAATGGCAGATGACTGGCTGCAGAGGTGAATCACATCTCCCTTGTTTTTACCTCAGAGCATGTTAAACCCATGACAGGGTGAGTCCGTTTCCAGACAAAGTATCCCCCAGGTGTTGATGAAGTGCCCATGTTGGTACAATCGTGATGTTGACGTTTGACAATGTTCAATATTTGCATCCTTGTTCTTCCAGGAGAACAGGGCCCACAACAGTAGGGAGGCGTCCAGAACCAGACGCAGGGTGTCTGACCTGAGGCCTCTGTTACAAGCCGAGGAGGAGTTGCTGGAGTTAGCTGGGAAACAAGGAGCACATGCCATATCGGACGTGGAGCTTGAGGTCCCAGTTGCAGAAAGTGATTATTGCCAAACACAGAATGATTCGAAATTACAGCTCCTATGCAGAGGCTATGATGTCATCATTGCAACATGTGTATCTTCCCACCTAAATGTCTGTTCTTCACATTGTATCTTGCAGGGTGATGCTCACCAATGCTGCCAGAGACCGAAGAACGACGACCACCTCTGAGGAAGAGATACACTTGCAGGATGCGCTGTCCCATGACACTCATGCACCTTCCACCAGGACAGATACTCTCACCTTGGTGGGTATCCGATCGGCATTAGATTCGGGGTCACAAGCTGGTGAAAGCACCACACATGTGCCTAAGCAGCTGGCTGAAGTTGAGACATCCGAGGCCTCTAACAGTCAGAGGACTGTGGGTGAAGAGGCCCATGCTGAGCTCCACACTGATGGTGAGCCTCTGATGTCGGTAGCAAAAGGCATGCTGGAGCTGCAGGGAGAGGTAAGGCAACATCCGTCAGAGGTGCCATCGCCCATTCGCAGCCTTGAGTGGATGGTGGGGGTGTCCATCCATGCCATGACTGCTGCCATGTCCCAGGCACGTGAGCGCATGACTTCATCCATCGAGAGGTTGGGGGCCATCATGGACAGCCACATTCCACAGATGCGCCATGACCTGCAAATCCTTTCCTCAAGCATGAGTTCCATTCAGCAGTGGCAGGGCGAGTGATGGAATAAGAGCATGGAGACTGTTCCAGCTTCTGGTCCTTCGACGGAGAGCAGGGAGGTTCCAACGAGCCTTGAGAGGGAGGAGGAGAGGCTGCGCTCCAGATCCGGGGTCTCCCCTCAGGGCGATCCGAGTCTGGACACAGGCTCTTCAGCCCCTCTGCCAGTGAACCAAGATCCAGCAGCTGCAATGCCTGGTGCAGAAGGCCCTCAGGCAGCTGGGGCCCTCCGGGCCTCAGGCACCCAGAGGATGACCGCCAAAGTCATCCCAGGCCAAGGGGTGTCCTGATCAGCAGCCTGCCTCCAGTCCAGCTGCCAGCGCAGCGGTCACACCATGAAAGAGCACCCGCAAATGTATTACAAAGAGACCTTGACACTTACGGGTATTCATGGGTGAGACAGATATGTCATGTGTATCTTAATTAAATGTGTTGTATAGCCAATCATCAGCCTTTATTGTTTGAATAACTCATGCCACCATGGATTGATCATGTATATATATCTTTCAAATACATCATACAAACATATGAATTTGGAGCAGGAGTAGGCCACTCAGCCCCTCGAGCCTGCTCCTCCATTCAATAAGTTCATGGCTGAACTGATTACTCCACATTCCCAGCTACCCCCGATAACCTTTCACCCCCTTGCTTACTAAGAATCTATCTACCTCTGCCTTAAACATATTCAAAGACTCTTCTTCTACCTCCCTTTTAGGAAGAAAATTCCAAAATCTCATGACCCTCTGAGAGAAAAAATTTCAGTGAGGGACCCAACAAGAGGGAAAAACATATTTGACCTCGTCCTCACCAATCTGCCTGCCGCAGGTGCATTTGTTCATGACAGTATGCAGCACAGTGGCGCAGTGGTTCGCACCGCAGCCTCACAGCTCCAGCGACCCGGGTTCAATTCTGGGTACTGCCTGTGTGGAGTTTGCAAGTTCTCCCTGTGTCTGCGTGGGTTTCCTCTGGGTGCTCCGGTTTCCTCCCACATGCCAAAGACTTGCAGGTCGATAGGTTAATTGGCCATTATAAATTGCCCCTAGTATAGGTAGGTGGTAGGGAAATATAGGGACAGGTGGGGATGTGGTAAGAATATGGGATTAGTGTAGGCTTAGTATAAATGGGTGGTTGATGGTCAGCACAGACTTGGTGGGCCGAAGGGCCTGTTTCAGTGCTGTATCTCTAAACTAAACTCATCTCTGTCTTAAATGGGCGGCGCCTTATTTTCAACCAGTGACCCCTAGTTCTAGATTCTTCCACAAGGGGAAACATCCTTTCCATATCCACCTATCAAGACCCCTCAGGGTCTTATATATTTCAATCAAGTCGCCTCTTGCTCTTCTAAATTCCAGCGGATACAGGCCTAGCCTGTCCAATCTTTCTTCGTAAGACAGGTATTAGTCTAGTAAACCTTTTCTGTACTTCCTCCAATGCTTTTATATCCTTCCTTAAATAACAGACCAATACTGTACACAGTACTCCAGATGTGGTCTCACCAATGCCTTGTATAGCTGAAGCATAACCTCCCTACTTTTGTATTCCATTCCCCTTGCGATAAACGATAACATTCTATTAGCTTTCTTAATTACTTGCTGTACCTGCATATTAACTTTTTGTGATTCTTGCCCTAGGATACCCAAATCCCTCTGCATCTCAGAGCTCTGCAATCTCTCACCATTGAGATAATATGCTTTGTCATTCTTCCTGCCAAAATGGACGATTTCACATTTCTCCACATTATACCCCATTTGCCAGGTCTTTGCCCACTCACTGAACCTATCTATATCCCTTTGTAGCCTCTTTATAACCTCTTCACAACGTACTTTCCTACCTATCTTTGTGTCATCAATAAATTTCGCAACCATACCTTCGGTCCCTTCATCTAAATCATTTATATAAATTATAAAAAGTTGAGGCCCCAGCACAGATCCCTGTGGTGCACCAGTCATTACATCTTGCCAATCAGAAAGTGACCCATTTATGCCTACTCTCTGTTTCCTGTTAGCTAACCAATCTTCTATCCATGCCAATATGTTACCCACTACACCATGAGCTTTTATTTTTTGCAATAACCTTTGATGTGGCACCTTACCAAATGCCTTCTGAAAATCTAAGTACAATATATCCACTGGTTCCCCTTCATCCACAGCACATGTAACTCCCTCAAAGAACTCCAACAAATTGGTTAAACATGATTTCCCCTTCACGAAACCATGTTGACTCTGCCTGATTACCTTGAATTTTTCTAAGTGCCCTGTTATAACATCTTTAATAAGAGCTTCTAACATTTTCCCTGAGATAGATGTTAAGCTAACTGTCCTGTAGTTTCCTGCTTTCTGTCTCCCTCCCTTTTTGAATAAAGGAGTTACATTCACCATTTTCCAATCTAATGGAACCTTCCCCGAATCTAGGGAATTTTGGAAAATTAAAACAAATGCATCAACTAACTCACTAACCACTTCTTTTAACACCCGAGGATGAAGCCCATCAGGACCCAGGGACTTGTCAGCTCGCAGCTCCAACAACTTGTTCAGTACCACTTCCCTGGTGATTGTAATTTTCTTGAGGTCCTCCCTCCCTTCCTTTCCATTTCCTGACTTACAGCTAATTCTGGGACGTTACTTATATCCTCAAGTGTGAAGACCGATGCAAAGTACCTTATTATCCATTATTAATTCCCAGACTCACTTTCTATCGGACCAATGCTCACTTTGTTAACTCTTTTCTTTTTAAAAATATCTATAGAAACTCTTACTACCTGTCTTTATATTTCTAGCCAGCTTTGTCTCGTACTCTAATTTTGCCTTCCTTATCAATCTTACAGTCATTCTTTGCTGTTTTTATACATTCTGTTCAATCTTCTGACATGCCACCCATCTTTGCACAATTACATGCTTTTTCTTAAGGTTTGATGCTATCTTTAACTGTTTTAGTGAACCACAGGTGGCGGATCCCCACTCGAAATATTTTTTTCTCGTTGAAATGTATCTGTTCTGTGTATTCTGAAATATCCCCTTAAATGTCTGCCACTGCATCTCTATTGACCTATCCCTTAACCTAATTTGCCAGTTCACTTTAGCTAGCTCTGCTTTCATGCCCTCATAATTGCTTATTTATGTTTAAAATACTAGTCTTAAACCCACTCATCTGTCCCTCAAACTGAATGCAGAATTCAATCATATTATGATGACTGCTGCCTAGGGATGCCTTAACTATGAGGTCATTAATTAATCCTATCTCGTTGCACAATACCAAGTCTAGTATAGCCTGCTCTCTGGTTGGCTCCAGAACATATTACTCCTCATCTAGGCTACCTCTGCCCATCTGCTTTTTCCAGTCTATATGTAGGTTAAAATCCCCCATAATTATCGCTGTACCTTTCTGACAAGCTGCCATTATTTCTTCCTTTATACCCCATTCAGCAGTGTGGTTAATGTTAGGTGGCCTGTACACCACTCCCATAAGTGGATTTTTGCCTTGGTGATTTCTCCTTTCCACCCAAACTGCTTCTACATCTTGGCTCCTGAACTTAGGTCATCCCTCCCTATTGCACTAATACCATCATTAATTAACAGAGTCACCCTCTACCTTTTCCTAGCTTGCTGTCCTTCCTAAAAGCCATGAACCCTTCAATATTCAGGTCCCAATCTATGTCATCCTGCAACCATATCTCTGCGAAGACTATCAGATCGTACTTATTTATTTCTCTTTGCGCTCTCAGTTCTTTTGTTTTGTTTCAAATGCTACGTGCATTCAGATATAGAGCCTTTAGTTATGTCCTTTTATTATTTTTGTAGCCTCTAGCCTTATCTGTTGATTTACTCTTAGATTTGTACGCTCTGTCCCTTCCTGTCACAGTCTATCATTTCCCATATTAATACCTTTCTGTCTTGCCTTGTCTCTACTCCTTGATTTACCATATCTTCCCAAATTTGATCCCTTCCCCCCACTATTCAGTTTAAAACCCTCTCTACTTCCCTAGTTTTGCAGCTCGCTAGAACACCGGCCCCAGCACAGTTCAAGTGTAGACCGTCCCAATGGTACAGCCAACACTTTCCCCAGTGCCCCACAAACCGGAACCCACTTCTACCAAACCAGTCCTTGAGCCACGCATTAATTTCTCTAATCTTATTTGCCCTATGCCAATTTGCAGGTGGCTCAGGTAATAATCCAGATATTATTACCTTTGAGGTTCTGCTTCTTAGTTTGGTACCTAGTTCCTCTTCCTGACTATGCAGAACCTCTTTCTTTGTCCTGCCTATGTCGTTGGTACCTACATGGACCACAACGACTGGATCCTCCCCCTCCTACTGTGAGTTGCTCTCTAGCCCTGAGCAGATGTCCCAAACCCTGGCATCGGGCAGGCAATACAGCCATCTAGACTCTTGCTCTTTTCTGCAGAGAACAGTGTCAATCCCCCTAACTATATTGTCCCTTACTACCACTACATTCCTTTTTTCTCCCTCCACTTTTCACCCTCTCTCATAAGCCTTACAGTCCTGCCAAAGTAAGCAATAACATCATTGCCATACCATATGATGTGACACTGCATGGATGAAGTGACATGGGCAACGGTTCAGTTAGCTGCTGCCACTCATGCTGGAGAGACGGATGTTACAGAGGCTGAAGACTTCAGACGACATGCATGATGGTGGGTTGTGTTCTGAGAGTGCTCAATTATCAGTTTTTGCATTGCATCTCTTGCTTGTTGAAGTTGGACATTGATAGAATGAAAGAACTTTCTGTTTATGTGGATGGTTGGTTGGAGTGTGGGAGCCTTGATGGCCATATGTGTGCAGTCGATGACACCTTGCATCTATGAGAATCCTGCAATGGCCCCAAATCCAATGGCCCTCTCGGCCTGACTCTCAGGGTGCATCCTGAAGTGGACATAGTCGCCGGCCCTTCTGAACACAGCATCAGTAACTTCCTTGATACAGTGGTACACTGCGGATTGAGAGACCCCACAGGTCGTTGGTGGATCCTTGGAATGATCCAGAGGTGTAGAAGTTTAGGGTCAAATTAAATTTGAGGGCTACAGGTATAGGGTGACCACCAAAGCCCATTGGTTGCAAGTCTTCATTCAGCAGTGCGCAGAGGTGTGTGACAGCCTCTCTGATCATCCGCAGTCATCTCTGACCCTGGCATTCAGACAATGGAGGTATGTCATCCGAGGCCTATAGACTCGCTGGTGTATCTGGGCTACTCTGAGCCTTGGTGGCTCCTGCTGCTTACGTCTAGGAGCTTCCTCCTGGCCGCTCTTGGGCCCACCTCTGGCAGAGATGCCTCATCACGGCAAAGGGATCCAGGAAAACAGGATGGATCATTCACATCTCTACGCTCCGAGAAACTTCGGTTTCCTTCAAAAGGTTAATTACACCTATCTGGGCAGAGATTTGTGTTAATTCCTGCTTCAGTAGTGCTCCAGTATGAACTCTATGGTATGGCATGACGTTGCCCACACAACCTTTAAATAAATGTGAGCCAACATGCCCAACCTTATATCATTTGAGTTGCCTGCACTGGACCATCAACAACAGCAACTTACGCAGTTATGCAATTTCCCAGTGGTGCCTCCACCCCCTTGCAAACAGTGTATCTACTTGCCCACTCAATCACATTGGAAAAATATTCATTTTTATCACCTAATTACTGGCAGTCCACCTGAAGCCTCTTAAATCAAGGTTGCAGTCCCTGATGTCAGAATTTGCTTCAATACTGCTGGAAATTCTCTATTTCTTCAACCAAGCCATTGATATATGTGGTGAAAAGACCCCAGTACAGATTCCTGGGAAACACCAGTCGTCACATCCTGCTAATCAAGTATGTTCCCTTAATCCCCATTATGTGTGTTCGAATCTCCCATTACCAACCCATGTAACAAGGTTACCTCGAATTCTGTGCACTTACAGGGGAATGTATCCACCATATCAGTGACCTACTCAAAAATCCAATGGGATTAGTCGGACATGACCTACTCATCACAAATTCATGCTGACTATCTTTGGTCAGTTCGTACTTGTACAAATGGTGTCACTTTGTCTGCTGTGTCCTCGTCTTCTTCTGGTCTTCCTCATCCAATGAGAATTGCTGCGAGTGCTGCACCTCCTTAAAACACAGGTTTCTCTTTATGGAAATGTTGTGCAGAATGCAGCACATCATTATGTTGTGGGAGACTCTCTGTGGGATACACCGCAGGGAAGCTCCAGACATGTCCAGACACCTGCACCTCTGGTTTGGCAGCCCTTTGGATGTGTTCAATCATCATCCTGGTAATCTCCGACCTGTGTTGCTCAGGTGTGGTAAGGCTGTGACGAGTGTCATGAGCCACGTTGGTAGGCGAGTCTTCCTTGTCCCCCAGCAGCCATCCCATCATAATGGCAGGTGGGGTAAATATTGGGGGCGCAGAATGTGTTTGAATATCGCAGGATAAATCATCGTGCCTGGGCAGCTTGCATAAACTTGCATGATTGGAGGCAAGGTGGACCTTAATTTATAATCTCAAATGCTGCTGTCTGGTGTTCTGATGCTCTGATGGCAACACATGCAGTCGCTGTCACTTTGAATGCAAGGGAAACCAGCCACTGCTGCAAATCTCCAAGGTTTCTGCAGTTGTCTGTTGATATCAATGGGGAAAGTGATGTACTTTTTAATGCAATTGTGTACAGGAGTCTGGGAGATGGGGGGAGATGTCCAAGGAAGTGACTGGAAGGAGTCATTGGCAAAGAATTTAAGAGCTGTGGTGACTTTGACCGCCACTGGTAGAGTATAGCCCCCTGGTCCACCAGGCAACAGGTCCTGTTGCAGGAGGCTGCAGAGGTTGCTGGGAGAAGTGCAGTCTCCTGATGTACTACACCTCGGATACATCAAAGAAAGTGACGATCAGCCTTTTCACCCTGTGTGCTGGGAACGGCTTCCTATGAGCAGCACCCCTCACCTGCTATCTTCAGATAGGCCCAACTTCTGCTCATGCTGGTTGCTAGGGCTGTTGGTCCTGTTCCTCATCCTCTATCCAAATGAACCTAGCAATAATAGCACCCATGATAAGCAAATAGAGCTTACTGAGGGTCATTAAGGCAAAAAATATCAGAAACACGTAATCTGGAAGATGAAAACTCCCTTGCAATCCAAACAACACACCCATCCTAAAATAGAATGAACTGCAGCTGTGCATTCCACGAAATAGTGTTTCAATAGCTGGGAGAGACCAATCCTGCCACTGGTGGATCAGGCGCTGAGTGGGAGTTGGTTTTGAATGAAAATTCTGTTCCGATCCTAATAACACCACCATTCACAAGACCACCACCTGTCTCTCAGCACCACCTTGACTGACTGAAAACACTGTGTACTTAAAATGGCAGCAGGTGGGTACTCAGTGGTAAGCACTCTGCAGAGACTTTAAACCACCCACCTACCCCATTCCCGTCAGACAACAGGGTTAAAATCACCACTAGAGAAAAAAATAAACAGATAGCTAGGAAAAGGGATGAGGACCTGAAAAGCGAATATAGGGAGTTAGGTTGGAAGCTGAAAGGCAGGACGAGCAGAGTAGTAATCTCAGGATTGATACCGGTGCCACGTGCTAGTGAGGCTAGAAACAGGGGGCGAGTGCAGCTGAACACGTGGCTACAGAGCTGGTGTTGGAGGGAGGGCTTCAGATATGTGGATCATTGGGATACCTTCTGGGGAAGGTGGGACCTGTACAAGAGGGACGGGTTGCATCTGAACTGGAGGGGCACCAATATCCTGGGCGGGAGGTTTGCTAGAGCTCTTCGGGAGGATTTAAACTAGTTTGGCAGGGGGATGGGAACCAGAGCTACGGATCAGTGGACGGGGTAGCTGTTGAACAGGCAGATACCGAGTGCAGAGAGTCTGTGAGGAAGGTTAGACAATTGACACGACAAAGTTGCAGCCAGTATGATGGGTTGAAGTGTGTCTATTTTAACGCAAGAAGTGTCAGGAATAAGGGTGATGAACTTAGAGCATGGATCAGTACTTGGAGCTACGATGTTGTGGCCATTACGGAGACGTGGATATCACAGGGGCAGGAATGGATGTTGGATGTTCCAGGGTTTAGATGTTTCAAAAGGAATAGGGAGGGAGGGAAAAGAGGTGGGGGAGTGGCATTGCTAATCAGGGATAGTATCACAGCTGCAGAAAGGGAGGTCGTCGAGGAGGGTTTGTCTACTGAGTCATTATGGGTGGAAATCAGAAACAGGAAAGGAGCAGTCACTTTGTTGGGAGTTTTCTATAGACCCCCCAGTAGCAACAGAGACACGGAGGAACAGATTGGGAGGCAGATTTTGGAAAGGTGCAGAAGTAACAGGGTTGTTGTCATGGGTGACTTCAACTTCCCTAATATTGATTGGAACCTCCTTAGTGCAAATAGTTTGGATGGAGCAGTTTTTGTCAGGTGTCTCCAGGAAGGTTTCCTGACTCAATATGTAGATAGGCCGACTAGAGGGGAGACTATGTTGGACTTGGTGCTTGGCAATGAACCAGGCCAGGTGGCAGATCTCTCGGTGGGAGAGCATTTCGGTGATAGTGATCACAACTCCCTGACCTTTACTATAGTCATGGAGAGGGACAGGAGCAGACGGGATGGGAAAATATTTAGTTGGGGGAGGGGGAATTACAATGCTATTAGGCAGGAACTGGGGAGCATAAATTGGGAACAGATGTTCTCAGGGAAATACACGACAGAAATGTGGAGGTTGTTTAGGGAGCACTTGCTGCGACTGCTGGATAGGTTTGTCCCGATGAGGCAAGGAAGGGATGGTAGGGTGAAGGAACCTTGGATGAGAAGAGATGTGGAACAGCTAGTCAAGAGGAAGAAGGAAGCTTACTTAAGGTTGAGGAAGCAAGGATCAGACAGGGGTCCAGAGGGTTACAAGGTAGCCAGGAAAGAACTGAAGAATGGACTTAGGAGAGCTAGAAGGGGACATGAAAAAGTCTTGGCTTAGGGTAGGATTAAGGAAAATCCCAAGGCGTTCTACATTTATGTGAGGAACAAGAGGATGGCCAGAGTGAGGGTAGGGCCGATCAGGGATAGTGGAGGGAACTTGTGCCTCGAGTCAGAGGAGGTAGGGGAGGTCCTAAATGAATACTTTCCTTCAGTATTCACTAGTGAGGGGGACCTGGTCGTTTGTGAGGACAGCGTGGAACAGGCTGATATGCTCGAACAGGTTGAGGTTAAGAAGGAGGATGTGCTGGAAATTTTGAATGATATGAGGACAGATAAGTCCCCGGGGCCAGACGGGATATACCCAAGGATATTACGGGAAGCGAGGGAAGAGATTGCCGCGCCTTTGGTGATGATCTTTGCGTCCTCACTGTCCACTGGAGTAGTACCGGATGATTGGAGGGTGGAAAATGTTGTTCCCTTGTTCAAGAAAGGGAATAGGGATAACCCTGGGAATTATAGACCAGTCAGTCTTACGTCGGTAGTGGGCAAATTATTGGAGAGGATTCTGAGAGACAGGATTTATGATTATTTGGAAAAGCATGGTTTGATTAGAGACAGTCAGCATGGCTTTGTGAGGGGCAGGTCATGCCTCACAAGCCTTATTGAATTCTTTGAAGATGTGACAAAACACATTGATGAAGGAAGAGCAGTGGATGTGGTGTATATGGATTTTAGCAAGGCGTTTCATAAGGTTCCCCATGGTAGGCTCATTCAGAAAGTAAGGAGGCATGGGATTCAGGGAAAGTTGGCTGTCTGGATACAAAATTGGCTGGCCCATAGAAGTCAGAGGGTGGTAGTAGATGGAAAGTATTCAGCATGGAGCTCGGTGACCAGTGGTGTTCCGCAGGGATCTGTTCTGGGACCTCTGCTCTTTGTGATTTTTATAAATGACTTGGATGAGGAAGCGGAAGGCTGGGTTAGCAAGTTTGCCGATGACACGAAGGTTGCGGGAGTTGTGGATAGTGTGGAAGGCTGTTGTAGGTTGCAACGGGACATTGACAGGATGCAGAGCTGGGCTGAGAAGTGGCAGATGGAGTTCAACCTGGAAAAGTGTGAAGTGATTCATTTTGGAAGGTCGAATTTGAATGCAGAATACAGGCTTAAAGACAGGATTCTTGGTAGTGTGGAGGAACAGAGGGATCTTGGGGTCCATGTCCATAGATCGCTCAAAGTTGCCACCCAAGTTGATAGGGTTGTTAAGAAGGCGTATGGTGTGTTGGTTTTCATAAACAGGGGGATTGAGTTTAAGAGCCGCGAGGTTATGCTGCAGCTCTACAAGGCCCTGGTTCGACCACACTTGGAATATTGTGTTCAGTTCTGGTCGCCTCATTACAGGAAGGATGTGGAAGCTTTAGAAAGGGTGCAGAGGAGATTTACCAGGATGCTGCCTGGACTGGAGGGCATGTCTTACGAAGAAAGATTGAGGGAGCCTGGGCTTTTCTCATTGGAGCGAAGAAGGATGAGAGGTGACTTGATAGAGGGGTACAAGATGATGAGAGGCATAGATCGAGTGGATAGCCAGAGACTTTTTCTCAGGGCGGAAAGGGCTATCGCCAGGGGGCATCATTTTAAGGTGATTGGAGGAAGGTTTTGGGGAGATGTCAGAGGTAAGTTCTTTACACAGAGAGTGATGGGTGCGTGGAATGCGCTGCCAGCGGTGGTAGTAGAAGCAGATACATTCGGGACATTTAAGCGACTCTTGGATAGGTACATGGATGATAGTGGAATGAAGGGTAGGTAGGCAGTTTGATCGAAGAGTAGGTTAAAGGTTCAGCACAACATCGTGGGCCGAAGGGCCTGTACTGTACTTTTTTTTTAGAGATACAGCACTGAAACAGGCCCTTCGGCCCACCGAGTCTGTGCCGACCATCAACCACCCATTTATACTAATCCTACACTAATTCCATATTCCTACCACATCCCCACCTGTCCCTATATTTTCCCTACCACCTACCTATACTAGGGGCAATTTATAATGGCCAATTTACCTATCAACCTGCAAGTCTTTGGCATGTGGGAGGAAACCGAAGCACCCGGAGGAAACCCACGCAGACACAGGGAGAACTTGCAAACTCCACACAGGCAGTACCCGGAATTGAACCCGGGTCGCTGGAGCTGTGAGGCTGCGGTGCTAACCACTGCGCCACTGTGTACACCACTGTTCTATGTTCTATATAATGACACAACTGTGGTACCTTTTGTTTTTCTTTAATCTTCAAAAATTATATTAAGAAAGGGAGCGGGACAAAGGGAGACAGAAGGATAGAGTCATAGAGTTATACAGCACAGAAACAGGCCCTTCGGCCCATCATGTCCGTGCTGGCCATCAAGCACCTCACTATTCTAATCCCATTTTCCAGCACTTGGCCCGTAGCCTTGTCTGCTATGGCATTTCAAGTGCTCATCTAAATACTTCTTAAATGTTGTGAGGGTTCCTGCCTCTACCACCTCTTCAGGCAGTGTATTCCAGATTCCAACCACCCTCTGGGTGAAAATTTTTTTCCTCAAATCCATTCTAAACTTTCTGCACCTTTCCTTAAATCTATGCCCCCTGGTTATTGACCCCTCCGCTAAGGGAAAAAGTTTCTTCCTATCTAACCTCATAATTTTGTATACCTCTATCATGTCTCCCCTCAGCCTTCTCTGCTCTAATGAAAACAACCCCAGCCTTTTCAATCTCTCTTCATAGCTGAAATGCTCCAGCCCAGGCAACATCCTGGTGAATCTCCTCTGCACCCTCTCCAGTGCAATCACATCCTTCCTATAGTGTGGTGCCCAGAACTGTACACATTACTCCAGCTGTGGCCTAACTAGCATTTTATACAGCTCCATCATAACCTCACTCCTCTTATTTTCTATGCCTTGTCTAATAAAGGCAAGTGTCCCATATGCTTTCCTAACCACCTTATCTACCTGTGCTGCTGCCTTCAGTGATGGATGGACAAGTACACCAAAGTCCCTCTGACACTTTGTACTTCCTCGAGTCCTTCCATCCATTCTATATTCCCTTGCCTTGTTGGTCCTCCCAAAATGCATCACTTCACACTTCTCAGGATTAAATTCCATTCGCCACAGCCATCTTACCAGCTCATCTATATCGTCCTGTAATCTAAGGCTTTCCTCCTCACTATTTAAGACACCACCAATTTTCGCGTCATCTGCGAACATACTGATCATACCTCCTATATTCAATGCTAAATCATTAATGTACACTACGAACAGCAAGGGTACCAGCACCGATTCCTGTGGTACACCACTGGTCACAGGTTTCCACACGTAAAAACAACCCTTGATCATTACCCTCTGCCTCCTGCCATTAAGCCAATTTTGGATCCAATTTGCCAAATTGCCTTGGATCCCATGAGCTCTTAGCTTCTGACCCAATCTCCCATGCGAGACCTTATCAAAAGCCTTACTGAAGTCCATATCGACTACACCAACTGCTTTACCCTCATCTACACATTTTGTCACTGCCTCAAAAAATTCAATCAAGTTAGTCAGACACGATCTCCCCCTGACAAAGCCATGCTGACTATCCCTGATTAATCCCTGCCTCTCCAAGTCGAGATTTATCCTGTCCCTCAGAATTTTTTCCAATAGTTTCCCAACCACTGATGTTAGACTCACCGGCCTGTAATTACCTGATTTATCCCGGCTACCCTTCTTGAGTAATGGTACCACATTCACTGTCCTCCAATCCTCTGGTACCTCTCCTGTGGCCAGAGAGGATTATAACATTTTCTAATCTCTTACCATTTAAGAAATATTCTGCACATCTATTCCTCCTACCAATGTGGATAACCTCACATTTTTCCACATTATATTCCATTTGCCACATTCTTGCCCACTCACTAAGTCTACCCAAGTCCCCTCAAAGCCACTTTGCATCTTCCTCACAACACACCCACCAGTTTTGTGTCATCTGCGAACTTGGAAATATTACATTTGACCAAGTACTGATCCTTGCAGTACCCAACTAGCCTGCCAATGTGGGAATGACCCGTTTATTCCTGCTCTCTGTTTTCTGCCTGTTCACCTATCCTTAATGTAGGTCCCTTACAGTCAGAAATAGGGGAATTTATTATGGAGAACAAAGAAATGGCTGACCAACTAAATGCATACTTTGGTTCTGTCTTCACAAAGGAGAACACAAATAACATACCAGAAATGTTGGGGAACACAGGGATTAGTGAGAGGGAGGAACTGAAGGAAATCAATATTAGGAGAGAAATGGTGTTGGGGAAATTGATGGGATTGAAGGCCAATAAATCCCCAGGGCCTGATAATCTACATCCCAAAGTACTTAGAAATAATGGATGCATTGGTGGTCATCTTTCAAGATTCTATAGACTCTGGAACAGTTCCTCCAGATTGTAGGGTAGCTAATATAACCTCACTATTTAAAAAGGGAGGTAGAAAGAAAACGGAATTATAGACCAGTCAGCCTGACGTCGGCAGTGGGGACAATTCTAGAGTCCATTATCAAAGATTTTATAGCAGAGCACTTGGATAACAGTGGTAGAATCGGACAGTCAGCATGGATTTACGAAAGGGAAATCATGCTTGACAAATCGACTAGAATTCTTCGAGGATGTAACTAGTAGAGTTGATGAGGGGGAGCCAGTGGATGTGGTTTATTTGGACTTTCGGAAGATTTTCAATAAAGTCCCACATAAGAGGTTAGCGTGTAAAATTAAAGCGCATGGGATTGGGGTAGTGTAATGCAATGGATCGAAAATTGGTTGGCAGACAGGAAACAAAGAGTAGGAATAAACGGGTCTTTTTCTGAATGGCAGACAGTGAATAGTGGGGTACCGCAGGGATCGGTGCTAGGACCCCAGCTATTCACAACATGTATTAATGATTTAGATGAGGGAACTAAATGTAATATCTCCAAATTTGCAGATGACACAAAACTGGGTGGGAGGGCGAGTTGTGAGGGGGATGTAGAGAGGATTCAGGATGATTTGGACAAGTTGAGTGAGTGGGCAAATGCATGGCAGATGCAGTATAATGTGGATAAATGTGAGGTTATCCACTTTGGTAACAAAAACAGGAAGGCAGATTATTATTTGAATGGCTATAAACTGAGACCTGGGTGTTCTCGTACACCAGTCACTTAAGGTAAGTATGCAGGTGCAACAGGCGGTAAAAAAGGCAAATGGTATGTTGGCCTTCATAGCGAGAGGATTCAAGTACAGAAGTAGGGATGTCTTGCTGAAATTATACAGGATGTTCTTGCTATAGAGGGAGTGCAGCGAAGGTTTACCAGACTGATTCCTGGGATGGTGGGAGTGGCATATGAGGAGAGATTGAGTCAGTTATGATTATATTCGCTGGAGTTCAGAAGAGTGAGGGGGCATCTCATCGAAACCTAGAAAATTCTAACAGGACTTGACATGGTAGATGCAGGAAGGATGTCCCGATGGTGGGGGAGTCCAGAACCAGGGGTCATAGTCTAAGGATATGGGGTAAACCTTTCAGGACTGAGATGAGGAGAAATTTCTTCACCCAGAGAGTGGTGAGCCTGTGGAATTTGCTACCACAGAAAGCAGTTGAGGCCAAAACATTGTATGTTTGCAAGAAGGAGTTAGATATAGCTCTTGGGGCAAAAGGGATCAAAGGATATGGGGGGAAAGTGGGAACAGGGTACTGAGTTGGATGATCAGCCATGATCATAATGAATGGCGGAGCAGGCTCAAAGGGCCGAATGGCCTACTCCTGCTCCTATTTTCTATGTTTCTAATCCATGCCAGTATATTACCTCCTATCCCATGTGCTTTAATTTTGCTAACCAACCTCCTGTGGGGGACTTTATCAAAAGCCTTCTGAAAATCCAAGTACACTACGTCCACTGACTCTCCTTGATCAATTCTGTTAGTAACTTCCTCAAAAAACTCCAACAGGTTCATCAAACATGATTTCCCATTCATAAATCCATGTTGATTTTGCCCAATCAGATCATTATTATCCAAGTGTCTCTTTATCGCATCCTTTAGAATAGATTGTAGCATTTTCCCTACCACTGATGTAAGGCTAAAAGGTCTGTAATTCCCTGTTTTCTCTCTCCCTCCCTTCTTAAATAGTGGGGTGACCTTCCAATTTTCAGGAACTATTCCAGAAGCTATAGAATTTTGGAAGATGATCACCAATGCATCCACTATCTCCATAGCTACCTCTTTCAATACTCTGGGGAGTAGACTATCAGTTCCCAAGGACTTATCAACCTTCAGCCCATTAATTTCTCCAATAAAACCTTCTTACTAATACTAATTTCCTTCAATTCCTCATTCTCTCTCGTCCCTTGGATCTCTAATTCTGGGAGATTTCCCCTCTAGATCTTTTACCAATGATTTTAAATGTATGACATCTTGTTATTGACCCATTCGCTTCAGGGAATAGTTTTATTTCTCTATCAACTTTATCAAAACCTCTCATCATCTTGAATCCTCTATTTGGGCGCCTCTAAACCTTTCCTGTTCCAAGGAGAACAGTCATAAATTTCCAACCTCTCCTTATCACTGATGTCCCTCATTCCTGGTAACATCCTAGTAAACATCCTCTGTACCCCTTCCAATGCCTTTACATCTTTCTTGAAATGTGGTGGCCAGAATTACAATTCTCCAGTTGAGGCCTAACCAGTGATTTATAAAGTTCTCGCGTGGTCTCTTTCGTTTTATATTCAATTTCTCTATTTATAAACCCAAATAACCCATATGCTTTTTAATTACCTTATCAACTTGCCGCGCCACTTTTAAGGATTTTTGTACATGGGCACCAACGTCTCTCTGCTCATCTACGCTTTTCAAAATTGTGCCATTTATACTTTACTGTTTTTCCATATTACTTCTCCCAAAGTGCGTCATTGAACTTCATCTGTTATGCTTCTGCCCATTTCACCATTCTATATTATCGTGAAGCCTATATCCACATTACTATCTACTACTTTGACGAGCTTTGTATCATTTGCAAACTTTATAATACTGTTCCCTACATTTGAATCTAGGTTGTTTATAAAAATTGAATAGAGTATTGGACCCAAAATGACCCTTGGGGAACACCACTCCAAACAACCTCATAATTTGAAAAAACATCCATCCGCTGCTGCCATTTGCTTCCTATCACTCAGGTAATTTTGTATCCATGCCACCACTTCCCCTTAATTCATGGGCTGTCTTATTCATAAGCTTCCTGTGTTGCACTTTGTTGAATGCCTTCCAAAAGTCCATATATACACCATCTACTACACAACCTTGATTAATCTTCTCTATTTCCTCATTAAAGAATCCAATCAAGTTAGTCAGATACGATATGCCTTGATAAACTGATATATATGGCAAATATATTCCTTCAATATGCTGTTGGTGAGATTATCAGAAGCTAGCATTCTGGCTACACAGCTGCCGAAGTATCCCTCACAATTTTCAGGTTTTTTTGGCAGACTTTCCAGTTGCTTTGGCACTTCTTGCAAATCCACATGCAGAAGATCCCGCCATGATGTGAATTCTTCCTAACAACACAATGTAAGGTTCCTTATTTTCTGGAGTCGTGTTGTGCTTCATGTTTCATCATTCTCTTTGCCCACTATTCCTTCAGAATGATATCAGAAACTTGGAACAATGCAGAACTGGACATGTAAAGGATATTTTCATTAGTTGAGTTTGCATGGTATAATAAGACTTCAACAATTATTACTGGCAAATTATAGAAAACAGTTAAAATGCAACAATGTTATTCCTTACTTTAGAATAAACTTATAAATAAAAATGGGCACAACACTTACCAGAGTCAGACGCACTCAGAATGAGTTGTTTTCATTGACCAGAAGACTGAATGCTTCTACAACCATTTGTTTTTCTGGTCAAGTAAGGATATCTTGGGAGGGCAAGTTATTATACAGATTATACAGCTATTACATAGATCATTGTTTCTTTACATTGTATGTTATCACACATTGAGCCATAGCTTGTAAATGCATATTGTGTCTTTCCGAGTTTCTGTATTTCTAAATTATTTGCTGACTTTTTAAAATTATGTGGCTACAATTTTGCATATTTGTTAATGACTCTCTGTTAGAAGCATAGATTAGTTTAGTACAGTACTGTACCGGCTCTTTCAAAGAGCAATATAGTTAGTTCCACTCACCTGCTCTTTCACCATAAACCTGTAATTTTTTCGCCTCCAAGTGATTATGCAATTCTCTTTTGAAGCCCACTAATGAGTTTGCACCCACCACCCTATCAGGCAGAGCATTCCAAATCCTAACTGCTCATTGTTTAACTTTTTACTCATTATCGCCTCTGGGACTTTTGCCTTTGCATGTATTCCATTTTGCTTCCAAAAGTACATCTTTTGCAATTAATGCATTACTTCACTAAAATAATGCCAACAATTCACTTTCTGAGAAATGTAATCTCATTGGGCCTTTCATACAGATTGTGTTTTTTGCCTGGAGAGCAAGAAGTCAAGTAAAGTCCTTCACTTTCTTGCAAGGGTGGCCATTTTGAATCATTCCAATGCACATTCTATTAATTGGATTAACTTAAGTGCAGGCAGTAAGAGTCGCAATTTTCAACTTTAGTGGTTCCTCAATATGTGTGTTCAGACAATGTAAATATTAAAAGTGCCTTTACACATAAAATCCCAAATATAGTGCCATACATATTTTGCTAAACATTACAGCCATACATACAATGAACTGACAAAACTATGAGTGTTACATTCTTGGTGAGAGCTCTTTGCTGATAGTCTCTACTCACCATATAAGGAGATTTAGAATTGTGATATTCCGCATATTTGAAGTTCTAACCAAATCCAAGAAACTATATGGATGTTTTTCACTACTTCCGGTATTCAGAAGCTAAAAGAAAGCATAAAAAAATGAATTTTCAATGCTTGCCTATTATACATTTTTCAGTATAGTGGATAATCCTTAACTGGAAGCATCACATTTTAAGCAAAACATTTCCTTTATCACAAACAGTATTGAAAGTATCGTATTGATCTTAGTTGACAGTAATATATCCTACAGCTGCTGAAGAATTAAACCATCAAGGTTTGTAAAGGGTGATAATGGTATAAAGCTATTCCATTGAGGACTGTGCATTTTATAGAATCATAGAATTATAGAATGGTACAGAAGGAAGCCATTTGGCCCATTGTGTCTGCACTGGCTCTGTGCAAGATCACCTCAGCAAGTCGCACTTCACCTTCCTCTCCCTGTAGCTCTGCAAGTATTTTCTCTTCAGATAAGAACATAAGAACTAGGAGCAGAAGTAGGCAATTCAGCCCCTCAAGCCTGCTCCACCATTCAATACGATCATGGCTGATCTCATCTCGGCCTCAACTCCACTTTCCTGCCCATTCTCCATAACCCTTCAACCCTTTACTAATTAAAAATCTATCTCCTCCTTAAATTTACTCAATGTCCCAGCATCCACCGCACTCTGGGGTAGTGAATTCCACAAACTCACGACCCTTAAAATGAAGTATGGGTGGCGCAGTGGTTAGCACCGCAGACTCACAGCTCCAGGGACCCGGGTTCAATTCTGGGTACTGCCTGTGCGGAGTATGCAAGTTCTCCCTGTGACTGCGTGGGTTTTCGCCGAGTGCTCCAGTTTCCTCCCACCGCCAAAGACTTGCAGGTGATAGGTAAATTGGCCATTGTAAATTGTCCCTAGTGTAGGTAGGGAATATGGGATTACTGTAGGGTTAGTATAAATGGGTGGTTGTTGGTCGGCACAGACTTGAAGGGCCTGTTTCAGTGCTGTATCTCTAAAAAAAAAAAAGTAATTTCTCCTCATCTCTGTTTTAAATCTGCTACCCTGATCCAAAAACTATGACCTCTCATTCTAGATTGCCCCACAAGAGGAAACATCCACTCTACTTTGTCAATCCCCTTAATCATCTTATATACCTCAATTAGATCTCCTCTCATTCTTCTAAAGTCTAGACAGTAAAGGTCTAAACGGCTCAATCTCTCTTCAGAAGACAAACCCCTCATCTCTGGAATCAATCTAGTGAACCTCCTCTGAACTGCCTCCAATGCAACTACATCCCTCCTCAAGTAAGGGGTCCAAAACTGTACACAATACTCCAGGTATTGTGGAGTACACAATACTCTTTCCTTCAATCATAAGGTCAGAAGTGGGGATGTTCGCTGATGATGCACAATATTCAGCACCATTCGCGACTCCTCAAATACTGAAGCAGTCCATGTAGAAATGCAGCAAGACCTGGACAATATCAAGGCTTGGGCTGATAAGTGGCAAGTAACATTTGCACCACACAAGTACCAGGCAATAGCCATCTCCAACAAGAGAGAATCTAACCATCTCCCCTTGACATTCAATGGCATTACCATCGCTGAATCCCCCACTATCAACATCCTCGGGGTTACCATTGACCAGAAACGGAACTGGAGTAGCCATATAAATACCGTGGCTACAAGAGCAGGTCAGAGGCTAGGAATCCTGTGGCTAGTAATTCACCTCCTGACTCCCCAAAGCATGTCCACCATCTACAAGTCACAAGTCAGGAGTGTGATGGAATACTCTCCACTTGCCTGGATGGGTGCAGCTCCAACAACACTCAAGAAGCTCAACACCATCCAGAACAAAGCAGCCCACTTGATTGGTACACCATCCACAAACATTCACTCTCTCCACCACTGACGCACAGTGGCAGCAGTGTGTACCATCTACAAGATGCACTGCAGCAACGCACCAAGACTCCTTAGATAGCTTCTTCCAAACCCGCGACCACTGCCACCTCGAAGGACAACAGCAGCAGATGCATGGGAACATCACCACCTGCAAGTTCCCCTCCAAGTCACACATCATCCTGACTTGGAACAAATCTCCGTTCCTTCACTGTCGCTGGGTCAAAATCCTGGAACTCGCTTTCTAACAGCACTATGGGTGTGCCTACCTCACATGGACTGCAGCAGTTCAAGAAGGCAGCTCACCACCACCTTCCCAAGAGCAATTAGGGATGAGTAATAAATGCTGGCACAGCCAGCGACGCCCACATCCCATGAATGAATTTTTAAAAAAGGTGCGGGTTCACTAATGCCTTGTACAGTTGCAGCAACACTTTCCTACTTTTATACTCTATTCCTTTCGCAATAAATGCCAAAATTTCATTTGCCTTCCTTATTACCTGCTGCACCTGCATACTAGTTTTCTGCGAATCATGCACGAGGACACCCAGATCCCTCTGCACTGAAGCATTCTGAAGCTTCTCTCCATTTAGATAGTAACTTTCCTTTCTATTCTTCCAACTAAAATGGATATCCTCACAATTATCCACGTTAAACTCCATCTGCCAAATTTTGGCCCATTCACCTAACCTATCCATAGCCATTTGTAAATTTCTTATTTTTTTATTGCAGCTTACTATCCCATCTATTTTAGTGTCATCTGCAAATTTGGCTATCGTACCTTCTTTCCCTGCATCCAAGTCGTTAATATAGATTGTAAATAGTTGGGGCCTGAGAACCGAACCCTGTGGCTCCCCACTAGTTACATCTTGCCAACCAGAAAATGACGCATTTATCCAGACTCTCTGTTTTCTGTTGGTTAGCCAATCCTCTATCCAAGCTAATAAATTGCCTCTAACCCCATGTGATCTTACCTTGCGTATTAACCTTTTGTGCGGCACATTATCAAATGCCTTCTGGGAGTCCAGATATACTACATCTACAGGATCCCCATTATCCACTTTGCTTGTTACATCTTCGAAGAACACGAGCAAATTAGTCAAACACGAATTACCCTTCATAAAATCATGCTGACTCTGATGGATTGCGTTTTGACTTTCTAAATGTTCTGTTATTACTTCCTTAATAATGGATTCTAACAATTTCCCAATGACAGATGCTGAACTAACTGGTCTATAGTTTCCTACTTTCTGCCTCCCTCCCTTTTTTGAATAAGGGCGCTATATTAGCATTTTTCCAATCCACTGGAACCTCTCCCGCATCCAGGTAATTCTGGAATATTATAACCAATGGATCCACTTATCTCTGCTGCCACTTCCTTTGAGACCTCAGGATGTAGGCCATCAGGCCCTGGGGACTTCTACAATTTTCTTTGAAAAGCCACAATTGAATTTGCCTCCACCACATTCTCAGGCAGTGTATTCCAGATCCTAACCACTCGCTGTAAAACAGGTTTTTCCTCTTGCCGCCTCTGATTCATTAAATCGGTGTCCTCTGTTTCTTGACCCTTCTGCAAAGGGAACTGTTTTTTCCTATCTACTCTGTGCAGACCTTTCATGATTTTAAACAACTCTATCAATTCGCCTCTCAACTTTCTCTTCTCGAGGGGAACATACTTCACCAATTTTTTTTTATTCATTCATGGGATGTGGGCATCGTTGGCAAGGTGAGCATTTATTGCTCATCCCTAATTGCTCTTGACTAAGTGGTGGTGAGCTGCCATGTAACTGAAGTTCCTCATCTCTGAAAATGTTCTTGTAAATCTTTTCCATACTCTCTCCAATGCCTTCACAACCTTCCTAAAGTGTGGTGCCCAGAATTGGGCACAATACTCCAGTCAAGGTTGAACCAGTGTTTAATAAAGGTTTAATAGGTAAAAAACGGGATGAGGTCCGACAAGCAGAATTTAGGGAGTTAGGAGCCAAGTTAAAAAGTAGGACCTCAGAGGTAGTAATCTCAGGATTGCTACCAGTGCCACGTGATAGTCAGAGTAGAAATGAAAGAATAGTCAGGATGAATGCGTGGCTTGAGAGATGGTGCAGGAGGGAGGGGTTCAGAATTTTGGGACATTGGGACCGGTTCTGGAGGAGGTGGGACTATTACAAATTGGACGGTCTACACCTGGGCCGGACTGGAACCAATGTCCTTGGGGGTGCTTTTGCTAACGCTGTTGGGGAGGGTTTAAACTAATGTGGCAGGGGGTTGGGAACCAAATGAGGAGATCAGTGGACAGTAAGGAGGTAGTAACTAAAGCCTGTAAGGAACTAGATAATGAAGTCAGCGTGACTAAGGGGAAGAGTAGGCAGGGAGCAGATGATGAACGCAACGGGACTGGTGGTCTGAGGTGCATTTGTTTTAATGCAAGAAGTGTAGTAGGTAAGGCAGATGAACTTAGGGCTTGGATTAGTACCTGGGAGTATGATGTTATTGCTGTTACTGAGACTTGGTTAAGGGAAGGGCATGATTGGCAACTAAATATCCCAGGATATCGATGCTTCAGGCGGGATAGACAGGGAGGTAAAAGGGGTGGAGGATTTGCATTACTGGTAAAAGAGGATATCACAGCTGTGCTGAAGGAAGGCACTATGGAGGACTCGAGCTGTGAGGCAATATGGGCAGAACTCAGAAATAGGAAGGGTGCGGTAACAATGTTGGGGCTGTACTACAGGCCTCCCAACAGCGAGTGTGAGATAGAAGTACAAATATGTAAACAGATTATGGAAAGATGTAGGAGCAACAGGGTGGTGGTGATAGGAGATTTTAATTTTCCCAACATTGACTGGGATTCACTTAGTGTTAGAGGTCCAGATGGAGCAGAATTTGTAAGGAGCATCCAGGAGGGTTTTCTAGAGCAGTACGTAAATAGTCCAACTCGGGAAGGGGCCATACTGGACCTAGTGTTGGGGAATGAGCCCGGCCAGGTGGTTGAAGTTTCAGTAGGGGACTACTTTGGGAATAGTGATCACAATTCCGTAAGTTTTAGAATGCTCATGGACAAAGACGAGAGTGGTCCTAAAGGAAGAGTGCTAAATTGGGGGAAGGCCAACTATACCAAAATTCGGCAGGAGCTGGGGAATGTAGATTGGGAGCAGCTGTTTGAAGGTAAATCCACATTTGATATGTGGGAGGCTTTTAAAGAGAGGTTGATTAGCGTGCAGGAGAGACATGTTCCTATGAAAATGAGGGATAGAAATGGCAAGATTAGGGAACCATGGATGACAGGTGAAATTGTGAGACTAGCTAAGAGGAAAAAGGAAGCATACATAAGGTTTAGGCGGCTGAAGAAAGACGAAGCTTTGGAAGAATATCGGGAATGTAGGACCAATCTGAAACGAGGAATTAAGAGGGCTAAAAGGGGTCATGAAATATCTTTAGCAAACAGGGTTAAGGAAAATCCCAAAGCCTTTTATTCATATATAAGGAGCAAAAGGGTAACTAGAGAAAGGATTGGCCCACTCAAGGACAAAGGAGGAAAGTTATGCGTGGAGTCAGAGAAAATGGGTGAGATTCTAAACGAGTACTTTGCATCGGTATTCACCGAGGAGAGGGACATGACGGATGTTGAGGTTAGGGACAGATGTTTGATTACTCTAGGTCAAGTCGGCATAAGGAGGGAGGAAATGTTGGGTATTCTAAAAGGCATTAAGGTGGACAAGTCCCCAGGTCCGGATGGGATCTATCCCAGGTTACTGAGGGAAGCGAGAGAGGAAATAGCTGGGGCCTTAACAGATATCTTTGCAGCATCCTTAAACACGGGTGAGGTCCCAGAGGACTGGAGAATTGCTAATGTTGTCCCCTTGTTTAAGAAGGGTAGCAGGGATAATCCAGGTAATTATAGACCGGTGAGCCTGACATCAGTGGTAGGGAAGCTGCTGGAGAAGATACTGAGGGATAAGATCTATTCCCATTTGGAAGAAAATGGGCTTATCAGTGATAGGCAACATGGTTTTGTGCAGGGAAGGTCATGTCTTACCAACTTAATAGAATTCTTTGAGGAAGTGACAAAGTTGATTGATGAGGGAAGGGCTGTAGATGTCATATACATGGACTTCAGTAAGGCATTTGATAAGGTTCCCCATGGTAGGCTGTTGGAGAAAGTGAAGTCGCATGGGATCCAGGGTGTACTAGCTGGATGGATAAAGAACTCACAGGGATCCGTGCTGGGACCACTGTTGTTTGTGATATACATAAATGATTTGGAGGAAAGTATAGGTGGTCTGATTAGCAAGTTTGCAGACAACACTAAGATTGGTGGAGTAGCAGATAGTGAAGGGGACTGTCAGAGAATACAGCAGAATATAGATTGATTGGAGAGTTGGGCAGAGAAATGACAGATGGAGTTCAATCCGGGTAAATGCGAGGTGATGCATTTTGTAAGATCCAATTCAAGAGTGAACTATACGGTAAATGGAAAAGTCCTGGGGAAAATTGATGTACAGAGAGATTTGGGTGTTCAGGTCCCTTGTTCCCTGAAGGTGGCAACGCAGGTAAATAGAGTGGTCAAGGAGGCATACGGCATGCTTTCCTTCATCGGACGGGGTATTGAGTACAAGAGTTGGCAGGTCATGTTACAGTTGTATAGGACTTTGGTTCGGCCACATTTGGAATACTGCGTGCAGTTCTGGTCGCCACATTACCAAAAGGATGTGGATGCTTTGGAGAGGGTGCAGAGGAGGTTCACCAGGATGTTGCCTGGTATGGAGGGTGCTAGCTATAAAGAGAGGTTGAGTAGATTAGGATTATTTTCATTAGAAAGGCGGAGACTGAGGGGGGACCTGATTGAGGTGTACAAAATCATGAGAGGTATAGACAGGGTGGATAGCAAGAAGCTTTTTCCCCAGAGTGGGGGATTCAAATACTAGGGGTCACGAGTTCAAAGTGAGAGGGGAAAAGTTTAGGGGGGATATGCGTGGAAAGTTCTTTACGCAGAGGGTGGTGGGTGCCTGGAACGCGTTGCCAGCAGAGGTGGTAGATGCGAACACGATAGCGTCTTTTAAGATGTATCTAGACAGATACATGAATGGGCAGGAAGCAAAGAGATACAGACCCTTAGAAAATAGGCAACATGTTTAGGTAGAGAATCTGGATCGGCGCAGGCTTGGAGGGCCGAAGGGCCTGTTCCTGTGCTGTAATTTTCTTTGTTCTTTTCTTTTGTTCTTTGTTCACCATAACTTCTTTGTTTTGTACTCTATGCCGCTATTTATAAAGCCCAGGATCCCGTTTGCCTTATTAACAGCTTTCTCAACCTGCCCTGGCACCTTCAATGATTTTTGCACATGTACACTCAGGCCCCCCCTGCTCCAACACCCCCTTGAGCATTGTATCCTTTATTTTTCATTGCCTTTCCTCGTTATAAGTATGGAGTCATACCTAGCGCAAAGGAATATGATTGTGGTTGTTGGAGTTCAATCATCTCAGCTCCGGGACATCAGTGCAGGAGTTCCTCAGGATAGTGTCCTCGGCCTAACCATCTTCAGTTGCTTCATCAATGACCTTCCTTCAGTCATTCGGTCAGAAGTGGGGATGTTCGCTGATGATTGCACAATGTTCAACACCATTCACAATTCCTCAGATACTGAAGCAGTCCACGTAGAAATGCAGCAAGACCTGGACAATATCCAGTCTTGAGCTATGTAAGGTTATTAGGTTACTAATTGTTAAAATCCAGCTATCATAAACTAACAACTAACTAATTATCATAAACTAACAGTAATCTTTATTAGAACCCTTCTTTGTAGTATGGTAAAGGGGGAAAACTTAGAAACTAGGGCACAGTATGGACAAGATGTCATGGCAGAGGGACTCTGGGAGATTATGTCAAGTTTTAAAATGCTTACTTGCAGCAAAAGTGTGAGACCTTGAGAGCAGACAGCGAAAACAGCTTCTGTGTAGATTTCCCTTGGAATGAGATAAGGAACCTCGAAATATAAAAGCATTGAGATAGAGTAGTCAACACACAACTACTTGCGCAAATTTAAAAGGTTAGCAACCATCATAAAATGATCCTTGGTTGGTTAAGAAAGGCATCCTTTCATACAAGATTCATCACTGATTGGGAGAAGGGAGGGTTAACTGGAAAGTTGCCAGGATAAAAGAAGTCTTGTCCTTTCGACTTTCTACTGGCAGAGAACAACAACAACAAGAGACAAGAGAGAGACTGACAAGGAAAATTTGAAGACCAAAAGCTGCAAGAGAAAGTGTCTTGCGCTCTGCCATCCACTCTCTAATACAGGTAATGTCTGTGTTAGACTGTTAATTACTGCCTGAGTTTGTAACTATGGTTTTTCTGAAAATTTTACAAACCTGTCCTTACCTTTTTCTCAATAAAGTCGATTGATAACAAGCTTTGTGCTGCCAGTTTGTTCCCACTTTAGAAGGGGATATAAAACAACCCTGTCTTATCAAATCTTACAGCTGATAAGTGGCAAGTAACATTCGCACCACACAAGTGCCAGGCAATGACTATCTGTAACAAGGTAGAATCTAACCATCTCCCCTTGACATTCAATGGCATTACCATTACTGAATCGCCCACTATCAACATCCTGGGGGTTACCATTGACCAGAAACTAAACTAGAGCACCTGGCACAGTGGTGCAGTGGTTAGCATCGCAGCCTCATAACTCCAGCAACCTAGGTTTGGTTCTGGGTACTGCCTGTGCGGAGTTTGCAAGTTCTCCCTGTGATTATGTGGCTTTCCGCCAGGTGCTCTGGTTTCCTCCCACCACCAAAGACATGCAGGTTGATAGGCAAATTGGCCATTGTAAATTACCCCTAGTGTAGGTAGGTGGCAGGAGAATTGAGGGAAGGTGGGGATGTGGTAGGAAACATGGGATTAATGTAAGATTAGTATAAATGGCTGGTTGACGGTCAGCACTGACTCTGTGGGCTGAAGGGCCTGTTTCAGTGCTGCATTGCTCTATGGAGTAGGCATATAAATACCATAGCTGCAATAGCAGGTCAGAGGCGAGGAATCCTGCAGCAAGTAACTCACCTCCCAACTCCCCAAAGCCTGTCCACCAACTACAAGGCATAAGTCAGGAGTGTGATGGAATACTTTCCATTTGCCTGGATGGGGACAGCTCCAACAGCACCCAAGAAGCTCAGCACCATCCAGGACAAAGCAGCCGGCTTGATTTTTTTTAATTACTATTAATTCATGGGATGTGGGCATCGCTGGCCAGGCCAGCATTTATTTCCCATCCCTAATTCCCCTTGAGAAGGTGGTGGTGAGCTGCCTTCTTGAACTGCTGCAGTCCATTTGGGCTAGGTATACCCACAGTGCTGTTAGGAAGGGAGTTCCAGGATTTTGACCCAGCGACAGTGAAGGAACGGTGATATAGTTCCAAGTCAGGATGGTGTGTGACTTGGAGGGGAACTTGCAGGTGGTGGTGTTCCCATGCACTTGCTGCCCTTGTCCTTCTAGTTGGGAGAGGTTGTGGGTTTGGAAGGTGCTGTCTCAGGAGCCTTGGTGCATTGCTGCAGTGCATCTTGTAGATGGTACACGCTGCTGCCACTGTGCGTTGGTGGTCGAGGGAGTGCATGTTTGTAGATGGGGTGCCAATCAAGCGGGCTGCTTTGTCCTGGATGGTGTCGAGCTTCTTAAGTGTTGTTGGAGCTCACCCATCCAGGCAAGTGGAGAGTATTCCATCACACTCCTGACTTGTGCCTTGTGGATGGTGGAAAGGCTTTGGGGAGTCAGGAGGTGAGTTAATTGCCTCAGGATTCCGAGCCTCTGACCTGCTCTTGTAGCCACGGTATTTATATGGCTACTCCAGTTCAGCTTCTGGTCAATGGTAGCCCCTAGGATGTTGATAGTGGGGGATTCAGCAATGGTAATGCCATTGAATGTCATGGGGAGATGGTTAGATTCTCTCTTGTTGGAGATGGTCATTGCCTGGCACCCCATTAACCCCATTTGATTGGCACCCCATTCACAAACATTCACTCCTTCCACCACCAACAGGCAGTGGCAGCAATGTGTACCATCTACAAGATGCACTGCAGCAGCACACCAAGGCTCCTTAGACAGCACCTTTCAAACCTGTGACCTCTGCCACCTAGAAGGACAAGGGCAGCAGATGCATGAGAACACCACCACCAGCAAGTTCCCCTCCAAGCCACACACCATCCTGACTTGGAATTATATCGCTGTTCCTTCACTGTCACTGGTTCAAGATCCTGGAACTCCCTTCCTAACAGCACCCCACATGGAATGCAGTGGTTCAAGAAGTTGGCTCACTACTACCTTCTCAAGGGCAATTGGGGAAGGGCAATAAATGCTGTCCTGGCCAGTGATGCCCACATCCCATGAATGAATAAATAGAAAAAAAATTCCAACCAAAAAGTATCACTTCAGCCAGCAGTCGTGCTCCATATTGGTACCAATGACATAGGTAGAAAAAGGGGTGAGGTCCTGCAGGCAGATTTTAAGGAGCTAGGAAAGAAACTAACAAGCAGGGCCTCAGAAGTAGTAATCTCTGAATTACTCCCGGCGTCATGTGCTAATCAGTATAGAAATGGAAGGATAGAGCAGATGAATGCGTGGCTGCAGAGATGGTGCAGGAGGGAGGGCTTTTGATTCCTGGGACATTGGGACTTGTTCTGGGGTAGATGGGGCCTGCACAGGCTGGACGGGTTAGAATTAGAACATTACTGCGCAGTACAGGCCCTTCGGCCCTCGATGTTGCGCCGACCTGTGAAACCATCTGACCTACACTATTCCATTTTCATCCATATGTCTATCCAATGACCACTTAAATGCCCTTAAAGTTGGCGAGTCTACTACTGTTGCAGGCAGGGCGTTCCACGCCCCTACTACTCTCTGAGTAAAGAAACTACCTCTAACACCTGTCCTATATCTTTCACCCCTCAACTTAAAGCTATGTCCCCTCGTGTTTGCCATCACCATCCGAGGAAAAAGACTCTCACTATCCACCCTATCTAACCCTCTGATTATCTTATATGTCTCTATTAAGTCACCTCTCCTCCTCCTTCTCTCCAACGAAAACAACCTCAAGTCCCTCAGCCTTTCCTCGTAAGACCTTCCCTCCATACCAGGCGACATCCAAGTAAATCTCCTCTGCACCCTTTCCAAAGCTTCCACATGCTTCCTATAATGCGGTGACCAGAACTGCACGCAATACTCCAGGTGCAGCCTCACCAGAGTTTTGTACAGCTGGAGCATGACCTCGTGGCTCCGAAACTCGATCCCCCTACTAATAAAAGCGAACACACCATATGCCTTCTTAACAGCCCTATTAACCTGGGTAGCAACTTTCAGGGATTTATGTACTTGGACACCAAGATCTCTCTGTTCATCTACACTACCAAGAATCTTCCCATTAGCCCAATACTCTGCATTCCTGTTACTCCTTCCAAAGTGAATCACCTCACACTTTTCCGCATTAAACTCCATTTGCCATCTCTCAGCCCAGTTCTGCAGCCTATCTATGTCCCTCTGTACCCTACAACATCCTTCGGCACTATCCACAACTCCACCGACCTTCGTGTCATCCGCAAATTTACTAACCCATCCTTCTACACCCTCTTCCAGGTCATTTATAAAAATGACAAACAGCAGTGGCCCCAAAACAGATCCTTGCAGTACACCACTAGTAACTAAACTCCAGGATGAACATTTGCCATCAACCACCACCCTCTGTCTTCTTTCAGCTAGCCAATTTCTGATCCAAAGCTCTAAATCACCTTCAACCCCATACTTGCGTATTTTCTGCAATAGCCTACCGTGGGGAACCTTATCAAATGCCTTACTGAAATCCATATACACCACATCCACTGCTTTACCCTCATCCACCTGTTTGGTCACCTTCTCGAAAAACTCAATAAGGTTTGTGAGGCACGACCTACCCTTCACAAAACCGTGCTGACTATCGCAAATGAACTTATTCTTTTCAAGATGATTATAAATCCTGTCTCTTATAACCTTTTCCAACATTTTACCCACAACCGAAGTAAGGCTCACAGGTCTATAATTACCAGGGCTGTCTCTACTCCCCTTCTTGAACAAGGGGACAACATTTGCTATCCTCCAGTCTTCCGGCACTATTCCTGTCGACAATGACGACATAAAGATCAAGGACAAAGGCTCTGAAATCTCCTCCCTGGCTTCCCAGAGAATCCGAGGAGAAATCCCATCTGGCCCAGGGGACTTATCTATTTTCACACTTCCAAAATTGCTAACACCTCCTCCTTGTGAACCTCAATCCCATCTAGCCTAGTAGCCTGAATCTCAGTATTCTCCTCGACAACATTTTCTTTCTCTACTGTAAATACTGACGAAAAATATTCATTTAACGCTTCCCCTATCTCCTCTGATTCCACACACAACTTCCCACTACTATCTTTGATTGGCCCTAATCTAACTCTCGTCATTCTTTTATTCCTGATATACCTATAGAAAGCCTTAGGGCTTTCCTTGATCCGATCCGCCGATGACTTCTCGTGTCCTCTCCTCGCTCTTCTAAGCTCTCCCTTTAGATCCTTCCTGGCGAGCTTGTAACTCTCAAGCGCCCTAACTGAGCCTTCACGTCTCATCCTAACATAAGCCTTCTTCTTCCTCTTGACAAGCGCTTCAACTTCTTTAGTAAATGACGGCTCCCTCGCTCGACAACTTCCTCCCTGCCTCACAGGTACATACTTATCAAGGACACGCAGTAGCTGCTCCTTGAATAAGCTCATTTCGATTGTGCCCATCCCCTGCAGTTTCCTTCCCCATCCTACGCATCCTAAATCTTGCCTAATTGCATCATAATTTCCTTTCCCCCAGCCATAATTCTTGCCCTGCGGTAAATACCTGTCCCTGCCCATCGCTAAGGTAAACCTAACTGAATTGTGATCACTATCACCAAAGTGCTCACCTACATCTAAATCTAACATCTGGCCAGGTTCATTACCCAGTACCAAATCCAATGTAGCATCGCCCCTGGTTGGCCTGTCTACATACTGTGTCAGAAAACTCTCCTGCACACACTGGACAAAAACTGACCCATCTAAAGTACTCGAACTATAGTATTTCCAGTCGATATTTGGAAAGTTAAAGTCCCCCATAACAACTACCCTGTTACTCTCGCCCCTGTCGAGAATCATCTTCGCTATCCTTTCCTCTCCATCTCTGGAACTATTCGGAGGTCTATAGAAGACTCCCAACAGGGTGACCTATCCTCTCCTGTTTCTAACCTCGGCCCATACTACCTCAGTAGACGAGTCCTCAAACGGCCTTTCTGCCGCTGTAATACTCTCCTTGATTAACAATGCCACACCCCCCCCTCTTTTACCATCTTCTCTGTTCTTACTGAAACATCTAAATCCTGGAACCTGCAACATCCATTCCTGCCCCTGCTCTACCCATGTCTCCGAAATGGCCACTACATCGAGATCCCAGGTACCAACCCATGCTGCAAGCTCACCCACCTTATTCCGGATGCACCTGGCGCTGAAGTAGACACACTTTAAACTAAGTTCTTGCTTGCCAGTGCCCTCTTGCGTCCTTGTAACCTTATCCCTGACCTCACTACTCTCAACATCCTGTACACTGGAACTACAATTTAGGTTCCCATTCCCCCGCTGAATTAGTTTAAACCCCCCTGAAGAGCACTAGCAAATCTCCCCCCACAGGATATTGGTACCCCTCTGGTTCAGGTGAAGACCATCCTGTTTGTAGAGGTCCCACCTACCCCAGAAAGAGCCCCAATTATCCAGGAAACCAAAACCCTCCATCTTGCACCATCCCTGCAGCCACGTGTTCAACTCCTCTCTCTCCCTATTCCTCGCTTCGCTAGCACGTGGCACGGGCAACAACCCAGAGATAACAACTCTGTTTGTTCTCGCTCTAAGCTTCCACCCTAGCTCCCTGAATTTCTGCCTTAAATCCCCATCTCTCTTCCTACCTATGTCGTTGGTGCCTATGTGGACCACGACTTGGGGCTGCTCCCCCTCCCCCTTAAGGATCCCAAAAACACGGTCCGAGACATCACGAACCCTGGCACCTGGGAGGCAACACACCAACCGTGAGTCTCTCTCGTTCCCACAGAACCTCCAATCTGTTCCCCTAACTATGGAGTCCCCAATGACTAATGCTCTGCTCCTCTTCCCCCTTCCCTTCTGAGCAACAGGGACAGACTCTGTGCCAGATACCTGTACCCCATTGCTTACCCCTGGTAAGTCGTCCCCCGCAACAGTATCCAAAACGGTATACCTGTTGTTGAGGGAAACGGCCACAGGGGATCCCTGCACTGCCTGCTGGTTCCCTCTCCTTCCCCTGACGGTAACCCATCTACCTACGTCTTTTACCTGAGGTGTGACTACCTCCCCATAACTCCTCTCAATAACCCCCTCCGCCTCCCGAATGATCCGAAGTTCATCCAGCTCCAGCTCCCTAACGCGGTTCTCGAGGAGCTGGAGTTGGGTGCACTTCCCGCAGATGCAGTCAGCAGGGACACTCTTGGCGACACTTACCTCCCACATTCTGCAGGAGGAACATTCAACTGCCTTAACCTCCATTCCCACTATTCTAAATTCCCAACAAATCTACTGAAAAACCAAAAAAAAAGTCAAAACTTGTTAGTTTAGCAATCCGACAGACAGAACTTTTTAAATAAAAAGCTTACCTTATCAACACACCAGAGTCCTTTTTTTTTGGTTAGAGGAGGAGGGTGGGTGGGAGACACTACACATGTAGTGTCTCGGGTACAGCCACCACCCAAATATATAGTTTTTACTTACCTAGCAGTCCCCTGGTCCTCCGAAAACAAAAGGGAATTAACTTTTAACTTACACTGAAACTGACTTCCCAGCTGCAAGTTCGCTCCGTACCTCCGCTTCTGTCAAAGCTGCTGCAACCTAAACAGAGTAGGGACAAATTTCTTTGCAGAGTAGTTTGCTCGTGCTATTGGGGAGGGTTTAAACTCATTGGCAGTGGGATGGGAACCAGGAGGCAACACTAGAGAGAAAAAACAAGGTGTGCAAAAAATTGGGAGAGACAGATAACACTAGAGTAAGAAATAGTAAAGTATTCAGTGGGGTTAGAGTAACATGGAATGCAATATGGTCTGAGTTAGGTTTACTGTGCATGTATGTGACGGAGTGTGGTAAATAAGGTTGGTGAGTTGCAGGCACAGATAGCCACGTGTGTGTATGATGTTGTGTGATAACAGAGACCTGGCTCAAAAAGACAACTCAAGGCAAACTGCTTCCAATTCCTACCCTTCCCCCAGCTTCACATGGTCCTTCTCTGACTCTTCCCTTCCCTTCCTCGACTTTTCTCTCCCCATTTCTGGCGACAGACTATCAAAAATATTCATTATAAGCCCATTGACCTCGACAGCTACCTCGACTATACTTCCTCACACCCTGCCTCCTGCAAGGACTTCATTCCATTCTCCCAGTTTCTCCGTCTCTGTCACATCTGTTCTGATAATGCAACCTTCTACACAAGTGCTTCTGATAAGTCTTCCTTTTTCCTCAACTGAGGAATCACCCCATGTCCCACCCATTTCCCACACTTCTGCTCTCACCCCTTCCCCTCTCTGCCAAAACCATGATAGGGTTTCCCTTGTCCACACCTCCCTCCCCATCAGCCTCCATATTCAATTTCCACCACATCCAGTGTGATGCCACCACCAAATGCATCTTCCCCTCTTCTCCGTTTTCAGCATTCCGAAGGAACTGTCCACTCCACAACATCCTGGTCCACCCCTCTATCATCCCATCCCCTTCCAACAGCACCTTTCCATGCAAGCACAGGAGATGCAACACCTGCCCTTTTACTTCCTCTCTGCTCACTGTCCAAAGCCCCAAACACTCCTTCCAAGTGAAACAGCAATTTACATGAACTTCTTTCAATTTAGTATACCATATTCGCTGCTCACAATGTGGCCTGCTCTACATTGGGGAGACCAAACGCAGATTGGGTGACCACTTTGCAGAACACCTCAGGTCAGTCCGTAAGCCTGACCCTGAGCTTCTGGTGGTCTGCCATTTTAATTCTCCACTTTGCTCTCACACTTAACATCTCTGTCCTCAGCCAACTGTCGTGTTCCAATGAAGCTCAATGCAAGCTTGAGGAACAGCACCTCATCTTTCGATTAGGCACTTTACAGCCTTGTGGACTCAACATTGAGTTCAATGATTTCAGACTGCAACCTCCGCCCCATTTTGATTCCTTTTCTTTGAATGTTTCAGCCTTAATCCTGTTTTTCTCTTTTTTACTCTTGTTTTGGGCGGCAGCTGTTCACTATTCTGCCATTCACACCTCCTCTGGACACGACTGTGGTTCCTTTACTTATCCTCTTACGATTCCCTTTGGCCAACCATTTTTTTGTCATTTAATGTCTCCCCTCTTCCGCGCTATCTTTTCTTTTGTTCTTTTTCCATCCTCCTCCATTTAACCTACTTAAAACCTACTGCATTTCTAACTTTTACCAGCTTTGATGAAAGGTCATCGACCTGAGACATTAACTCTCTTTCTCTTGCCACAGATGCTGCCAGATCTGCTGAGTATTTCAAGCTGTTTCTGTTTTTATTTTAGATTTCCAGCATCTGCAGTCTTTTGCTTTTGTCAAAAAGGGCGGGACTGGGTACTAAATATTCCTGGATACCAGGTGTTCAGAAAAGATCGGGAAAGGAAAGAAAGGAGGAGGGTATGAGAAGAGACTGGCAGGCAACATAAAAGAAAATCCAAAAGTCTTCTTTGGCATATAAAGGGTAAAGAGTTGGCAAAAGGAGGAGTAGCGCCGTTCAAGAAGGCAGCTCACCACCACCTTCTCAAGGGCAATAAGGGCTAGGCAATCAATGCTGGCCTCGGCAGCGACGGCCACATCCCATGAATGAATAAAAAAAAATTAATTGAGCACCGATTGTAATTGCATTGTAATAAATTATCAAATTGGCTTTAGCTTTATGCTAATTAATTGACCTAGTTTTACTTTATAGTTTATTAATTTAAAGTAAACTAAAATAAAAGCTTACCCAGTATGCGCACCCCACCTGACTTCATGTCCTGTGACATCATTTCGCGAAATATCTGTTTCTCAAAGCTCCTCCCTCTTCTCTCCTGGGTCTCGCGCTCTCTGACCGCGCCGCTAGTGGCCTCGCGCTCTCTGACCGCGCCGCTAATGGCCTCGCGCTCTCTGACCGCGCCGCTAATGGCCTCGCGCTCTCTGACCGCGCCGCTAATGGCCTCGCGCTCTCTGACCGCGCCGCTAATGGTCTCGCGCTCTCTGACCGCGCCGCTAATGGCTTCGTGCTCTCTGACCGCTCCGCTAATGGCCTCGCGCTCTCTGACCACTCCACTCCCAGGCCTCGCTCTCTAATCACTCGGCTCCCGAGCCTCATTCTCTCTGACCGCTCTGCTCCCGGGCCTCACCCTCTCTGACTGCCCTGCTCCCGGGGATCACTCTCTGACCGCTCTGCTCCTAGGCCTCACTCTCTCTGACCACTCCACTCCCAGGCCCTGCTCTCTTTGACCACTCAGCTCTCGGGCCTCGTTCTCTCTGACCGCTTTACTCCCAGACCTCACCCTCTCTGACTGCTCTGCTCCTGGGCCTCATTCTCTCTGACCACTCAGTTCCCAGGCCTCGCTCTCTCTGACTGGTTGGCTCCCAGGCTTCACTCTCTCTGACTGCTCCACTCCCAGGCCTCACTCTGACAACTCCGGTCAGTGCCATGCTTTCTCTGATCGTTCCACTGCTGGAACCAATCTCTCTGACAATGTTATACGGCAATTACAAAATTTGGCAAAATAAGCTGGTTATGCGACCCACATTGGTAGCATTTAACTAGACCTTGAGAAATAGGGGAGAATAAAGAGCAGGAGTAGACCATCCTCTCAGGTCTGCTGCACCATCCAATTAAATCAGAGCTCATTGGCACCACAACTAAATTTTTCCACCTTTACTCCAGATCCCTTGATACCCTTACCTAACAAAAATAAAGTTCAGCCTTGAAAGTTCCAATTGCCCGAGCACCACAGTCTTTTGAGGAAGAGAGTTTCAAATTTCTACTTGCCTTTGTGTGGAAAAAATGCTTCTGGATCTTGCTGCTAAATGGCTTTGCTCTAATTTTAAGATTCTGTCCTGTTATTCTTGGGGAGCCTCGATGAGCATAGTCACAAACCCATCATGGTATTGCCAGAATGGAGATCACAGACCAGGAACTGCACAACCTCGCAACCAGAATTGCAGTTTCCCTCCGAGTAACCCACCATGTACACAATTGAAACATAAACCTTAACATAGAAACATAGAAAATAGAAGCAGGTGCAGGCCATTCGGCCCTTCGGACCTGCTCTGCCATTCAAAAAAGATCATGGCTGATTGTCTAATTCAGTACCCTGTTCCTGCTTTCTTCCCACATCCCTTGATTCCTTTGGCATTAAGAAATATATCTATCTCCTTCTTGAATATATTTAATGACTTGGCCTCCACTGCCTTCTGCGGTAGAGAATTCCACAGGTTCAACACCCTCTGAGTGAAGACCTCATCTCAATTCTAAATGGCATACCCTGAATCCTGAGACTGTGACCCCTCTGTTGTTTTAATAACATGGTTATCCATGATAGCGAATGAGCTAATTGCGAAATAGGAAAAAAAAGCATAAATTCAATGATAAACAGTCTATGTTCTGCTCTTCCATTAGGAACTGCAGAGGAGCAGAGAGATTTAGAAGCTTAAAAGGTTAGAGGACAGGTAAAAAAAATAAAAAGGTTAATGGAATATTGCCTTGATCACATGGGGGTGGAATTGAAGGGGCAGAAGTTATATTACAGTTAAATGAAACTCAGGTGAGACCCCATTTAGAGTACTGCATTCAGTTTTGAACACCATGGGCTGAATTTTATGGGCCTCCTAGGGATGGAAATGGAGGTTGGGCAGGACCCATAAAATTGCGTCAGAAGGTGGATGGGGAGTGCCTATCGCCTTCGTGACACCTTCAAATATAGTCCAGGGCAGGGAAGGCCAAGGACAGCCTTCCCACCCCAGGCCAATGGGCCTCTTCCCACCTACGCCTCAATTTAATAGAAGGTGGAGTGGCCCACAGCCATGGAGGGAAGCAGCCTCTTAGCAGAGTGGGGTGGTCCCTCCTTTGAGAGCAATCCAGAGCCCCCGGAAGGTGACCCCCCCGCCCACAGCAAGGATCTGCTCCCGCCCCACCCCATGAAGAACCCACCGCCCCCCCCAATAGCACCCCCCACCAACACCATCATCGGGGCCCTGCTTAAATAATCCGACCCCACTTCATTCCTGAGGTCTCCAACATCTCTGATTGGCCGGCAGCTATGGAGGCTGGAACTCGTCCCTTAAAGGGATGGCATCCTCCGACAGCAGGCAGTTAAGTGGCTGCCCGCCAGGGAATTGCAATGGGGGTCTAACAGAGGGCTGAAGCGGGGTCTCGCCCCCACCTTCCAGCCCACGTGCCGCCAGGACCCCCAATGTCAGAACAAAGTTCAGCCTCACATCTCAGATAGAAATTATTGGCCTTGGAGGGGATGCAGTGTTCACTGGTATCATTCCTGAATTTCAAGGGTTAAATTGTGTGGACAGGTTGCTCAGACTAGGCTTGTATTCCTTTGAGTACAGAAGACCTTCTTCTTCTTCTTTGGCCTCCTTGTCTCGAGAGACAATGGGTAAGAGCCTGGAGGTGGTCAGTGGATTGTGAAGCAGCGCCTGGAATGGCTATAAAGGCCAATTCTGGAGTGGCAGACTCTTCCACAGGTGCTACAGATAAAATTGGCTGTCGGGAATGTTACACAGTTGGCTCTCCCCTTGCGCTTCTGTCATTTTTCCTGCCAACTGCTAAGTCTCTTCGACTCGCCACACATTAGCCCTGCCTTTATGGCTGCGAATGAATTGAGACGTCGCTCTTGGCTGACATACATTGTCCAGGCCTCACTGCCACAGAGCAAGGTACTGAGGACACAAGCTTGATACACACGGACTTTTGTGTTCTGTGTCAGTGCGCCATTTTCCCACACTCTCTTGGCCAGTCTGGAGATAGCAGTGGAAGCCTTTCCCATGCGTTTGTTGATTTCTGCATCGGGAGACAGGTTATTGGTGATAGTTGAGCCTAGGTAGGTGAACTCTTGAACCACTTCAAGAGCGTGGTCGTGGATTTTGATGGATGGAGCATTTCTGACGTCCTGTCCCATGATGTTGGTTTTCTTGAGGCTGATGGTTAGACCAAATTCGGTGCAGGCAGCCGCATGCTGTCGATGAGACTCTGCAGACACTCTTCAGTGTGAGATGTTAATGTAGCATCGTCAGCAAAGAGGAGTTCCCTGATGAGGACTTTCTGTACTTTGGTCTTCGCTCTTAGACGGGCAAAGTTGAACAACCTGCCACCTGATCTTGTGTAGAGGAAAATTCCTTCTTCTGAAGACTTGAACGCATATGAGAGCAGCAGGGAGAAGAAGATCCCAAACAGTGTAGGTGCAAGAACACAGCCCTGTTTCACACCACTCAGGATAGGAAAAGGTGAAGACCAAAGGGTGGTCTAATTGGTTAAAGGATTTGGTTGATTAGATAGAGAGAAACTATTTTCTCTGGTGGGGAGAGAAGAACAGAGGCGGGGTTGAACATAACTTTAAAATTAGAGCTTGGCCTTTCAGGGGTGATGTCAGGAAGCACTTCTTCATGCAAAGGGTCGTGAAAATTTGGAACTTTTCCCCCCAATAATCTGTTGAGGGTTCAATTGAAAATTAAAAAACTGAGATTGACAGGATATTAGGCAAGGTATGTTAAGGGTTACAGAACCAGAAGTTAATGTCCAGATCGGCCTTGAACTAACTGAATAACAGAATGGGCTCAAGGAGGTTCTGGTCACCTCATTACAGAAAGGATGTAATTGCATTAGAGAAGGTACAGAGGAAATTTGCAAGGATGTTGCCAGGACTGGAAAAAATGCAGCTATGAGGAAAGATTGGATAGGCTGGATTTGTTCTCCTTGGAACAGCGAAGACTGAGGGGAGATCTGATTGAAATGAAGAAAATTTTGAGGGGCCTGGATAGAGTGGAGGTGAAGGGACCTTAGCAGAGAGGTCAGTGACCAGGGGTCATAGATTTAAAGTGATTGGTAGAAAAAATAGAGGGGAATTGAGGAAAATGTTTTTCACCCAGAGGGTGGTTGGGATCTGGAACTCACTGCCTGAAAGAGGAGTTGAGGAAGAAATCCTCAACTCGTTCAAAAGGAGTCTGGATATGCACCCGAAGTGCTGTAATCTGCAGGGCTACAGACCAAATGCTGAAAGGCGGGATTAGAATGGGTGGGATCGTTTTTCAGCTGGCACCGACACGATGGGCCAAGTGGCCTCTGTCTGTGCCTTAAACTTTCAATGATTCTAAGCAGTTGTGCGGCCTACTCCTATTCCTATGTTCCGTCCTATTCATGGACATGTGCTGACATTGCCTTTTTAGAGGAGGAAATTATATGCAAGGCCAAGAGACAGGTTGGTCTGTGATTTAGTTCTGACTTCATCCATTATCCTATTTAATTATTGGAAGGTAATTAATTTTAAAGAATGCTAAGTTTAATGTGTCAAGAATATTTTAGCATTGTAGAAATTGTAGCAGAGAGAATATTCAGCCCACCACACCAGGACCAGGTCCTCAGCTGTCTTATATCAAATTTCCCTAACCTTTCCTCAGAACCTGACAGACAGAACCAATGCAGTTCGTGAAGATAACATAAACAAAAATAAGTGCTTCAGTACCAAATTATCTTTCTCTACTTTGCTATTATTGGTAATAAATATAATTGAATACGGATTATGACAAGTTCTTATTCTGAAAAGACTGGAATGTATTGGTGCTTGATCTTGACATATTTAAATAGCAGTCTAATTCAGAAGGAGTAAAAAAGTGAAATGACTACCGTATGTTCTTTGACATTGACATTCTGAAATATCATCCCAGTGTGACTGATGCCATTCTTTTTAGCAAAACCTTGCACGATTTTTTCAGCTTCAGTCATTCGACCTTGAGCGATCAGCCATCTGGGAGACTCCGGTATAAGCCTGATTTTAAAAAACGTACAAATAAAGCAGTTGTCAGAATGATAAGGGTGCAAAGGGGAAAGACCTCTGCCCACCTGACTACAGTAACCGTGACTCCAGCCAAGTTCCTGGGAAGCTAGATAAGCACATGAGGGAGAAAGGAACCAAAAAGTATGCCGACATGGTTAGATTAAGAGGGGCAGGAGGAGGTTTTTATGGAGCATAAACATTGGTATGGTCCAGTTTGGTTGAATGGCCTGTTTTTGTGCTGTACGTTCTATGTAATTTCTTCAGAAAATGTCAGGTACCCCCTGGGAACACTAAGACAGTGATGGAACTGGAGGGACCAGTATGGTGGACGAGGGTAGGGAAGTCATGGCCCACCAAATTACTTTGAGATCATCCAGTTTTGTAAGTCAGGATTCGGCCAAGACTGACCAGATAATTTACTCACTTCACTTTTTAAGTTACTTTTCGAGGTCACATTATAATTTTGAGAATGACAAGGGTAGCATTGTGTCATTGGAGGATGTCATTGTGGCTATGTTGTGTCAAGTCAGCTAAATCTGAACTTTAACCTCAACTATTCCTTGAATCTTCGCTCTGCGCCTGCAAAGAGATGCCCATTAGAAGGAGGTGGTGAACACATGGAGAGACAACTCCACAACTCCATACATCGCCAGTTCAACTCAGTGCTGCAAAAAACATAGCGATTATAACCAGAACAGGGAAGACAAAAGGAAATAGATATACCTTCCAAGAATGCATTACATAGGATTACATAGGATATATGGCACAGAAACAGGCCATTTGGCCCAACCAATTCATGCCGGTGTTTATGTTCCACTTGAGCCTTCTCCCTCATCTTTCCTCATCCATCTCTCTCAGCATAACCCTCAAGGCACTTCTCCCTCAGCTGCTTATCTAGCCTCCCCTTAATCATACTATGTTTTCAACCACTCCCTGTAGTAGTGAGTTCACATTCTCACCACTCTCTGGGTAAAGAAGTTTTTTTCTGAATTCCTTTCTTGGTGACTATCTTGTATTGATGACCTCGAGTTTTGCTCTTTCCCACAAGTGGAAACATTCTCTCTGTGTCTGCTCTATCAAAACCTTTCATAATTTTAAGATCTCTATTAGGTTACCCCCTCAGCCTTCTCGTTTCAAGGGAAAGTGACCCAGCCTGTTCATCCTCTCCTTATAGGTATACCGCTGCATTTCTGGTATCATCCTTGTAAATCCTTTTTGCACCCTCTTCAGTGTCTCTAGATCTTGTTTCTAATATTGCAAACAGAATTGTATGCAGTACTCCAGATTTGCACTGAGCACATGTGTAACTGAGAAATCCCTCCCTCTCACTGTGTTAATGTGCTTCAGGAGGTTATCATCAATCTCTGGGAGGTAAAGAAAGGTCTATTACATCCTTAGCTTTCATCTGAAAATGTTTTTTCATGCATATATCTCTTAAATGCCTTGGTTGGTTCATGTTCTTGCCATCAACCCCATTATGTTTTCCTTGCTGACACCTAGGTGTGCTTACAGTCTCATGTTCTGCATTTGTTTAAAGGAGAAGCCATTCCAAAATGGCAGAGAAAACATGGCCACAGATGGGGGACACCCCAAATCTCTGCCCTCTCATTCCATATGAGAAGGGGAGGCAGATAACCAATACAGTGAGAGAAGGGGAAGATGGAGTGCAGGTGTCAAGCTGCAGGATTGTTATGACATTCTGCTTCTCTCAGTTGCATTCCTTCATGCTATCCCTTCTACGGAAAAGCATGTGAACTTTGTTACTCAACAACCCTTTCTAATCTCTATTTCTGTCTTCCTGTACATGTGCCAGACCAAGGGAGAAGGAACATTCTGTTCTGCTGCTGGCATAACACTTCACAAGTCATCAAAACTGCTTGAAATTTGTTCAACATTCTATTAGGTTGGGCAATTTTCAGACATCCATGGCAACTGGCTGAAACAGGTATTAGACCCCGAGCATATATTCCTGAAATTGGCTGCCCAGAGTGACGTGGCTACTTCACTCAGGCTTTCCTGCCATGAATGTGGCCTAACACTATCCACCAACAAGGGAAATTCTTTAAAAACAATTTCACATGGAACCAAGAGTGCTCCTCCTCATTCCACAACACTCTTGAGGGCCACAAGTGATCATGATAATGGCCTGCCTGTTCTCCTTAACTACCATGGCCCACCACTCTCCCTGGAACTTACCGAAGTGTCACTGGTGGTGAAGCACACAGCACCAATTGAATGGATTTAGAGGGCGAGCCTCCTGGAGGCACAATGGACAGCGGCAGCTGACCGCAATTATGACCATGAGGTTCAATTTCAGGTGAACAGTCAGTTATGTACCTGCAAATGGACCATAATGAAATTGTAGCTCCCAACTTCAGGTCCAATTTGGAACAAAGTGCACCCGAATAACAAATTAGGGCCAACCCTAGAAATCTTGGATGTAAGAATCATGTTTTCATAAAGTTAGAACTTTTTTTTTTACATCCATACAGTAATCATGCATTTTCTGTTCTCTGGTATTTGTTTAAAAAAGTTGCTTTAAATATGCAGTCCTGCCACATCCAGCCCTGAAATGTGGTGGACAATTAAACAACTAATGGGAGGAAGAGGTTGCAAAAGCATCCCCATCCTCAACAATGACGGAGTCCAGCACGTCAGTGCAAAAGACAAGGCTGAAGCATTTGCAACCATCTTCAGCCAGAAGTGCCGGGTGGATGATCCATCTCAGCCTCCTCCTGAAGTCCCAAGCATCACAGATTCACTCCACATGATATCAAGAAATGGCTGAAGGCACTGGATACTGCAAAGGCTATGGGATCTGACAACATACCAGCTGTAGTACTGAAGGTTTATAATCCAGAGCTTGCTGCACCCCGAGCCAAGCTGTTCCAGTACAGCTACAACACTGGCATCTATCCGACACTGTAAAAATTGCCCAGGCATGCTCTGTCCATAAAAAGGACAAATACAATCTGGCCAATTACCACCCCATCAGTCTACTCTCAAACATTAGCAAGTGATAGAAGGTATCGTCGACAGTGGTATCAAGTGTGATGAACAGGTTTTTCTTCTGTACAAATTTCCCTGTTTTTCCAACCACCTGTCCGTCTATAGATTTCTGATTGAATTTCTTTCCCTTACTGAAACCTAATAATAAATGACCACTTCAAAACATAGATTTTAAAGTTAAAACAAAGAAGTCGGGTTTATTAACACACTCGTAAACTTGGGAAGGGGTTTAACTTTGCCATGCACACTTACAAATATTCAGGGAAAGGTTAAAGTCATAAAAAAAGGCAAGGACATTATTAAATAGAAACTTATTTTAACTACTAGCTGATATGGATTTCAATTAAACTCGTGTCCATTATGTCATGAAGACCCCCACCTGCCAAGAATGAGGCATATTAATTTTGTCACATGAACATTAATTTTAAACTAAAAGCAAAATACTGCAGATGCTGGAAATCTGAAATAAAAACAAGAAATGCTGGAACCACTCAGCAGGACTGGCAGCATCTGTGGAAAGAGAAGCAGAGTTAACGTTTCGTGTCAGTGACCCTTCTTCGGAACTGATAAATTTTAAAAATGTCACAGGTTATAAGCAAGTGAGGTGGGGGTGGGGCAAGAGATAACAAAGGAGAAGGTGTAGATTGGACAAGGCTACATAGCTGACCAAAAGGTCATGGAGCAAAGGCAAACAATATGTTAATGGTGTGGTGAAAGACAAAGCATGAGTACAGAAAAGGTGTTAACGGACTGAATATTGAACAGCAAGTGCAAACATGAAAAAAAACAGTGGGTAAGCAAACTGAACAAACTAAGATGAAATGCAATAAATGCAAAAAAAGCAGTAAAAAATGTAAAAAAGAAAAAACAACGAAAAATGAAAGTAAAATGGCGGGCTGTCAAGCTCTGAAATTATTGAACTCAATGTTCAATCCGGCAGGCTGTAGTGTGCCTAATCGGTAGATGAGATGCTGTTCCTCGAGCTTGCGTTGATGTTCACTGGATCACTGCAGCAATCCCAGGACAGAGATGTGAACACATGAGAGCAGGGGGAAGTGTTGAAATGGCAAGCAACTGGAAGCTCAGGGTCCTGCTTGCGGACTGATCGGAGGTGTTCCGCAAAGCGGTCACCCAGTCTGCACTTGGTCTCCCCAATGTAGAGGAGACCACATTGTGAGCAGCGAATACAGGATACTACATTGAAAGAAGTACAAGTAAATCACTGCTTCACCTGAAAGGAGTGTTTGGGGCCTGGGATAATGAGGAGAGAGGAGGTAAATGGGCAGGTCAAAAGAACAAAGAACAAAGAAAATTACAGCACAGGAAACAGGCCCTTCGGCCCTCCAAGCCTGCGTCGATCCAGATCCTATATCTAAACCTGTCACCTATTTTCTAAGGGTCTGTATCTCTTTGCTTCCTGCCCATTCATGTATCTGTCTAGATACATCTGAAAAGACGCTATCGTGCCCGCGTCTACCACCTCCGCTGGCAACGCGTTCCAGGCACCCACCACCCTCTGCGTAAAGAACATTCCACGCATATCCCCCCTAAACTTTTCCCCTCTCACTTTGAACTCGTGACCCCTATTTATTGAATCCCCCACTCTGGGAAAAAGCTTCTTGCTATCCACCCTGTCTATACCTCTCATGATTTTGTACACCTCAATCAGGTCCCCCCTCAGCCTCCGTCTTTCTAATGAAAATAATCCTAATCTACTCAACCTCTCTTCATAGCTAGCGCCCTCCATACCAGGCAACATCCTGGTGAACCTCCTCTGCACCCTCTCCAAAGCATCTACATCCTTTTGGTAATGTGGCGACCAGAACTGCACGCAGTATTCCAAATGTGGCCGAACCAAAGTCTTATACAACTGTAACATGACCTGCCAACTCTTGTACTCAATACCCCGTCCGATGAAGGAAAGCATGCGTATGCCTTCTTGACCACTCTATTGACCTGCATTGCCACCTTCAGGGAACAATGGACCTGAACACCCAAATCTCTCTGAACATCAATTTTCCCCAGGACTTTTCCATTTATTGTATAGTTCACTCTTGAACTGGATCTTCCAAAATGCATCACCTCGCATTTGCCCGGATTGAACTCCATCTGCCATTTCTCTGCCCAACTCTCCAATCTATCTATATTCTGCTGTATTCTCTGACAGTCCCCTTCACTATCTGCTACTCCACCAATCTTAGTGTCGTCTGCAAACTTGCTAATCAGACCACCTATATTTTCCTCCAAATCATTGATGTATATCACAAACAACAGTGGTCCCAGCACGGATCCCTGTGGAACACCACTGGTCACACGTCTCCATTTTGAGAAACTCCCTTCCACTGCTACTCTCTGTCTCCTGTTGCCCAGCCAGTTCTTTATCCATCTAGCTAGTACACCCTGGACCCCATGCGACTTCACTTTCTCCATCAACCTACCATGGGGAACCTTATCAAACGCCTTACTGAAGTCCATGTATTTGACATCTACAGCCCTTCCCTCATCAATCAACTTTGTCACTTCCTCAAAGAATTCTATTAAGTTGGTAAGACATGACCTTCCCTGCACAAAACCTTGTTGCCTATCACTGATAAGCCCATTTTCTTTCAAATGGGAATAGATCCTATCCCTCAGTATCTTCTCCAGCAGCTTCCCTACCACTGACGTCAGGCTCACCGGTCTATAATTACCTGGATTATCCCTGCTACCCTTCTTAAACAAGGGGACAACATTAGCAATTCTCCAGTCCTCTGGGACCTCACCCGTGTTTAAGGATGCTGCAAAGATATCTGTTAAGGCCCCAGCTATTTCCTCTCTCGCTTCCCTCAGTAACCTGGGATAGATCCCATCCGGACCTGGGGACTTGTCCACCTTAATGCCTTTTAGAATACCCAACATTTCCTCCCTCCTTATGCCGACTTGACCTAGAGTAATCAAACATCTATCCCTAACCTCAACATCCGTCATGTCCCTCTCCTCGGTGAATACCGATGCAAAGTACTCGTTTAGAATCTCACCCATTTTCTCTGACTCCACGCATAATTTTCCTCCTTTGTCCTTGAGTGGGCCAATCCTTTCTCTAGTTACCCTCTTGCTCCTTATATATGAATAAAAGACTTTGGAATTTTCCTTAACCCTGTTTGCTAAAGATATTTCATGACCCCTTTTAGCCCTCTTAATTCCTCGTTTCAGATTGGTCCTACATTCCCGATATTCTTTCAAAGCTTCGTCTTTCTTCAGCCGCCTACACCTTATGTATGCTTCCTTTTTCCTCTTAGCTCGTCTCACAATTTCACCTGTCATCCATGGTTCCCTAATCTTGCCATTTCTATCCCTCATTTTCACAGGAACATGTCTCTCCTGCACGCTAATCAACCTCTCTTTAAAAGCCTCCCAAATAAAGGGTTAGTCACATGACTAACCTGCCGGCCAACTTGGAGTTTTGAATTGTGCTCACAGGACAGTTTGAAGACATAGACTGCAAATTGCCTCTGAACTTGGAACAAGCGCCTCTCTCCTTTCTCTCCTATCTGGCTCTCTCTCTCCCATTAACTTCCAGATCCACTGAAGTCACTTAAACCTCAAGAGAGAAAAGATGCCTACATCGAAATAGGTTTTAAAGCATGCACTCAGCCCCAACGAAACGGCAAGACTTACTGGCAACCAAAGACTCTAAATCGAATCCAAAGGATCATAAATAGAAATCCATCTATTCCCTCAAACTTTTCCCCTTTATTCTCTCTACTTCTTCTGTCTCTATCTGCGTGTGTGCTTATCGCATATATGTGCCAGCGTGGTCACGTCGCATATTCGTAGTCACTAAGCGAATTAGAGTTTAAGATTAATAAACTTTCACCTTTCTTGTTTAAATCTAAGAAAACCTGTCTGATTGATTTCTTTGCCTTACAATTGGAAAGCAGTGAACAAGGATTCACTAAGGGGGAGCTAAAAACAGTGTTTCTATAATTAAACCCTGTTACGGTTAAACCAGGCAAAGGCTGAGAGGGAACCTGGTCGTAATAATGAATATCAAAAAAAAGTCCAAAGATTGGAGAACACGGATTATAATTGCCAAATATAGGTGGAGCTGTTGGAGACATCACTTCTCTTGCAAATTTCTTTTTCTTTGAACTCTCAAAGGTAATAACGGAGACCGCTAAATTGCTGAAGTCACCTTATTTTAGACGGAGTGGAAATTGGTAGAAATCAGACCTTTTCTGCTGTGAGTGCAGCTTGTCTTCGAGTTGGTTTGTTTCTTGCTGTATTTTTCAAAGTGTGGCTTCTCTTTAATTTTTCTTGTTGAAAAGGCCTTCGACAGAAGTCTATGCAGCTTCAAGACAGACTGTGGCTTCTTGCAGGGTGCTGTGTCTGTAGCACATGGCAGCTGGAATATGGAAGACAGGCTGTCCTCACACATGGTTACAGTTTCGAGTACACGCAGGCTGGATATGGGATCTCCTGGGTCCTAAAGCTAAACTCTTTTCAAGTGGTTGTCCCACCTGAAATCTCTCCTCAATTTTGACAATCAGAACACAGAAGTACAAACATAAAACATGCTGTATAAAATGGCTGTTGACATTAATACTCAAATGCACAACATAATTCACAAGGGGGTTTGCAAACATTCGTGACACAAGTGGCACTTGCACAGCAAGAACCTAATCACTGATGCTCAGTTTGAGTTCTGCCAGGGCCACTCAGCTCCAGACCTCATTACAGTCATGGTCCAAAAAGGCCTGAAATCCCAAAGTGAGGTGACTGTGGTGGCCCTTGACATCAAGGCAGCATTTGGCAGAGTGTGGTATCAAGGAGCCCTAGCAAAACTTGCAGTCAATGGGAATCGGGGAAAAACTCTCCACTGGTTGGAGTCATAATAGCACAAAGGAAGGTGATTGTGGTTGTTGGAAGCCAACCATCTCAGCCACAGGACATGGTTGCAGGATTTCCTCAGGTAGTGTCCTAGGCCCAACCATCTTGTGCTGCTTCAACAAAGATCTTCCATCCATAAGGTCAGAAATGGGAATGTTCACTGATGATTACACAATGTTCAATACCATTCGAGCCTCCTCAGATACTGAAGCAATCCTTGTTCACATGCAGCAAGACCAGCACACATTTAGGCTCAGGCTGATAAGTGGCAAGTATTGTTCGCACCACACAAGTGCCAGGAAATGGCCACCTCCACCAAGAGAGAATCTATCCATCTACCCTTGACATTCAACTGCATTACCATCGCTGATTTCTTTTTCATTCCCAGGATGTGAGCATCGCTGGCCAGGCCAGCATTTATTGCCCATCACTAACTGCTCTTGAGAAGGTGGTGGTGAGCTGCTTCTTGAACCGCTGCAGTCCACGTAGTGTAGGTACACCCACAGTGCTGTTAGGAAGGGAGTTTGACAAATCCCACTATCAACATCCTGAGGATAGGCATTCACCAGAAACTTAACTGGACCATCCATGTATATACTGTCGCTACCAGAGCAGATCAGAGGCTGGGAATACTGCAGTGAGTAACTCAGCTCCTGACTCTCCAAGGCCTGTCCACCATCTACAAGTCAGGAGAGTGGTGGAATACTCTCCACTTGCCTGGATGAGCACAACTCCAACCCGTCTGGATAAGTGCAGCTCCAACAAACTCAAGAAGCTCGACACCATCCCCATACATCACGTTAAACATTCAATCCCTCCACCACTGGCATGTAGTGGCAGCAGTGACACTGCAGCAACTTGCCAAGCCTCCTTCAACAGCACCTTCCAAACCTGCGACCTCTACCACCTAGAAGGACAAGGGCAGCAGATGCATGGGAACACCACCAACCTCCAAGTTCACCCCCAAGTCATGTACCATCCTGACTTAGAGAAACATAGAAAATAGGAGAAGTCAGCCATTCGGCCCTTCGAGCCTGCTCCACCATTCATTATGATCATCGCTGATCATCCAACTCAGTAACCTGTTCCCACTTTCCCCAATATCCTTTGATCCCTTTCACCCCAAGAGCTACATCTAACTCCTTCTTGAAAACATACAATGTTTTGGCCTCAACTGCTTTCTGTGGTAGCGAATTCCACAGACTCACCACTCTCTGGGTGAAGTAATTTCTCCTCATCTCAGTCCTGAAAGGTTTACCCCGTATCCTTAGACTATGACCCCTAGTTCTGGGCTTCCCCACCATCGGGAACATCCTTCCTCATCTACCCTGTCAAGTCCTATTAGAATTTTATAGATTTCTATGAGATTCCCCCCTCACTCGTATGAACTCCAGCTAATATAATCCTAACCAACTCAATCTCTCCTCATGCGTCAGTCCCGCCATCCCAGGAATCAGTCTGGTAAACTTTCGCTGCGCTCCCACCATAGCAAGAACATCCTTCCTTCGATAAGGAGACCAAAACTGCACACAATATTCCAGGTGTGGCCTCACCAAGGCTCTGTACAATTGCAGCAAGCCATCCCTGCTCCTGTATTCAAATCCTCTCGCTATGAAGGCCAACATACCATTTGCCTTTTTTACCGCCCATTGCACCTGCATGCTTACCTTCAGCGACTGGTGTACGAGAACACCCAGGTCTTGTTGCATATTCCCCTCTCTCAGTTTATAGCCGTGGAATTATATCACTGCTCTTCCTCTATCGCTGGGTTAAAATCCGAGAATTCATTCCCTAACAGCACTGTGGGTGTACCCATACCACATGAACTGTAGTGTGTTACGTTCAGGTGAGAAATGTGTTTAGGAATCTTTTGCTGTCTTTCCCTGGTCTTATTGTAACAGGGTTTAATTTTAAACACACAGTGTTTTGAGATCCCCCTTTGTGAATCCTTGTTCACAGCTTTTCAATTATAAGACAAAGAAACAAATTCACACAAGTTTTCTGAAGTTTTAAGAAAGATGACATTTTATTTTATTTTCTTAAAACCTCCCTCTTTGACCAGGTTCTTCTGCCCAATATCACCTTATATGCTTGGTGTCAAATTGTGTTTGATAAGATTCGTTTGAAGCACCCTAGGATGTTTTACTACATTAACTGTGCTATATAAATGCAAGTTATTGTTAATATTGATAACAACTAAAAAAAATTAACTCACCACCAAGAAGGAATATACAGAATCTCTGGAAGGGTCAGAGCAAATAGTAACATCCGCCAATTTCGGATATGATATGCAAAAAATGGCAGAATAATGTACCCAATGGCATAAAACATGCAGACACCAAGCGTTGCGTAAGTAGTCCTCGTAGTTTTGCCAAGAACTTCAGTTCCTGGTCCGTGAAGGAAAGAAAATGATTTAAATTAGTTCATAAAAACAATCAAAACCATGGAATATTTATCCTTCATGAAAATTTTGATGTTTAAATAATTCAACTTCAAGACACAATTTTACTGATACTATTCCATAAAAAGGGGTAGTAGAAACAGCACTGTGCAGTATTATTAACAGATACATTAATATATTCCCGTGAAATTCCTCTGTTCACTAATTTAACAAAGGCAGTTTAAATTCCTGGATTCAATGAAATAGTAGAAAATAAAACCCAGTTTCTCTAAAGTATCATCCATAAATTATCACAATATAACTGATGAAAGTAACACAAGGCAATGCTTGTAATTAAATGCTGGTATGATTTCACACACATATATCACACTGCGCCACACCTTACAAAACCAGGGATACAGCTGCACAATCTGACTTCACATCTGCAAGGTATGTTGACGTAGGGCTCCAGGATCTCAAGATCTCTGAGTTCCCACTGCATTGTTCCAAGTGTCACAGGGAGGGATTTCTGGCTGGAGACTGTCCCCTTCAGAAATCCCGGGTCGTGAATGATGCTGTATTGAATAAGGACCACAATCCTGCCAGCTATTGGCAAATTGAAGCAAGTGAGCCCTGAAAACTCGCAAAGGAGAGGAGCAAAACAGCAGCATAACGACAGATGTTAAAGGCCTACAGTCATTTAAAAGGCCTCGCTGCAATGGAATCATGAAGCCCTGGCACCTGCAAATGTAATAAAATGAAAATTTATCGAATTTGGAGATACTATTAAATAAGCTATGACAAAGGAGGGGTGAGTGATAAAAAGCTAATGCATTGAACTGCCTGTGTCATATGGTAGTAGACAGCAATGGCACCTCCATGACTCTAGGACAGCCATTATATGTAGGAAGGAGTTTAATGATCTTACAAGGACAGCAAAGGTCAGTGCATTGTGAGATGCAAGAGCAATGTTACCACTTCCTGTTCTTTTGTGTTCAGTTGCTGCCCTATGGGGTTTCATACTGCACTCTTTGCTTAATGTGACCCTTAAGACAAGCTGCTCATCAGCATTGGGCATATGTGGCAGAGCGGGTGAACACTAGGAAAACACCACACCCCCCACCCCCCCGACCCCATGGATCTGGCTACAATGCTTCAAGAATTGTACTTAACCTAACCATGGTTACGAAGGTAAGATTCCTATCTCAGATCTCACATTACTCTCTGTCGGAGGACATGTCCTGCAGCATTCTTGACCATCTTACCCTTCTCACTGAAATCCTAATCTGACACATTATGCATGACAAACTGCAGCTCCTTTCAACAGCCACTCATCCATCTCTGCTTATCATGGACACTAAAAGCTAATCCATGTCGCTCTCTTGCCTTTCAGGTGCAGCACATATAGGAAGCGCCATAGTAAAAGAGCTGGAAGAGGACATATCCCATGAAGACACACTATCACTCGACCTGAACATAGCAAGAACCAGCTTTCGAGTCAGGAGCACAGCGTAGTCTAGAGGATAGGCTATTCAGGTCTGCACATGGCCACTCACACAGGAAGATGGTGTGGGATGACCCAGGAAGTAGTCTGGGAGGACAATTCAAATCCCAGCCCTGCTGAAGGATCCTTAGGTATGATATGCCAAATGAATCATCAAATGAGGCCATATGGGTGGAGCTCAGAAATAAAAAAGGGGCAGCCACATTACTAGGAGTGTACGATAGACCCCCAAATAGTGAGAGGGAGGCTGAAGAACAAATACGTCGGCAAATTTCTGAGTGCAAAAACTATAGGGTAATAAAAGTTGGGGATTTCAACTACCCCAATATCAACTGGGATGCAAACAGTGTGAAGGGCACAGAGGGGACAAAATTCTTGAACTGCGTTCATGAGAACTTTTTTAGCCAGCGCGTAACAAGCACAATTCTAGATTTAGTCTTCAGTAATGAAGCTGGACAAGTGGAGGAAGTAACAATGGGTGACCATTTTGGAGATAGTGACCATAATACAGTAAGTTTTGGCAAAATCATGGAAAAGGACAAAGATAAAGCAGGAGTAAAAGTTCTAAATTGGGGGAAGGCAAATTTTAAGAAACTGAGAGGTGACCTGGTGAAAGTGGACTGGATACAGCTACTTGAAGGAAAACCAGTGGGAGGCATTCAAAAGTGAGATTCTACAGGCACAGTGTAGGCATGTCCCCACAAAGTTAAAGGGTGATACTGCCAAATCTGGAGACCCCTGGTTATCGAGAAGCTTACAGGGTAAGTTAAAGCAGAAAAAGAAAGCTTATGATGATCACAAAAACCTTAATACTTTTGCAAGCCTAGAGGAGTATAGAAAGTGCAGGGGTGAAGTAAAAAAGGAAATTAGAAAAGCGAAGAGAGGGCATGAAAAATTATTGGCAGGTAAAATCAAGGAAAACCCGAAGATATTTTATCAGTACATTAAGAGCAAGAGGATAACTAAGGAAAGGGTAAGGCCTATCAGAGATATACAAGGGAATTTATGCAGAGAGTCATAGAGTCATGGAGTTATACAGCACAGAAACAGGCCCTTCGGCCCATCGTGTCAGTGCCGGCCATCAAGCACCTCACTATTCTAATCCCATTTTCCAGCACTTGGTCCATAGCCTTGTATGCTATGGCGTTTCAAGTGCTCATCTAAATACTACTTAAATGTTGTGAGGGTTCCTGCCTCTACCACCTCTTCAGGCAGTGTGTTCCAGATTCCAACCACCCTCTGGGTGAAAAATGTTTTCCTCAAATCCCCTGTAAACCTCCTGCCCCTTACCTTAAATCCTATGCCCCCGAGTTATTGACCCCTCCGGTATGGGAAAATGTTTCTTCCCATCTAACCTATCAATGCCCCTCATAATTTTGTATACCTCAATCATGTCCCCCCTCAGCCTTCTCTGCTCTAAGGAAAACAACCCTAGTCTTTTCAGTCTCACTTCATAGCTGAAATGCTCCAGCTCAGGCAACATCCTGGTGAGTCTCCTCTGCACCCTCTCCAGTGCAATCACATCCTTCCTATAGTGTGGTGACATGAACTGGACACAGTACTCCAGCTGTGGCCTAACTAGCATTTTATACAGCTCCATCATAACCTCCCTGCTCTTCTATTCTATGCCTCGGATGCAGAAGATGTGGGCAGGGTTCTGAATTAGTTTTTTGACTGTCTTCACAAAGGAGAGGGTTGATGTAGACATTGTAGTTAAAGAGGAGGAGTGTGAAATATTAGATACGATAAGCATAATGAAAGAGGAAGTACTAGAGGGTCTGACATCCTTGAAAGTGGATAAATTGCCAGGGCCAGATGGATTGTATCCCAAGTTGCTAAAGGAAGTCAGGGAGGAAATAGCAGATGCGCTGAGGATCCTCTTCAAATCCTCACTAGATACAGGACAGGTACCAGATGATTGGAGGTCTGTGACTGTTGTACCATTGTTTAAAAAGGGTGCGAGGGATAGGCCAAATAATTATATGCCAGTCAGTCTGACCTCAGTGGTGGGTAACTTATTAGAATCTATTCGGAGGGACGGGATAAACTGCCACTTAGAAAGGCATGGATTAATCAGGGATAGTCAGCATGGATATGTTAGGGGAAGGTCATGTCTTACTAACTTACATGAGTTTTTTGAGGAAGTAACAAGAAGGATTGATGAGGGTAGTGCAGTGGATGTAGTCTACATGGATCTTAGTAAGGCATTTGACAAGGTCCCACATGGCAGACTGGTCAATAAAATAAAAGCCCATGGGATACAGGGGAATGTGGCAGGTTGAATCCAGAATTGGCTCAGGGACAGGAAACAAAGGGTAGTAGTTGACGGATATTTTTGTGAATGGAAAGCTGTTTCCAGTGGTGTTCCACAGAGTTCAGTGTTGGGTTCCTTGCTGTTACATGTTATATGGTACATATTAATGATTTGGACTTAAATGTGGGAGGCATGATTGGGAAATTTGCTGATGACACAAAAATTGGGCATGTAGAGGATAGTCGTAGACTCCAGAAAGATATCAATGGTTTGGTTGAGTGGCGGAAAAGTGGCAAATGGAATTCAATCCAGATAAGTGTGAGGTAATGCATTTGGGGAGGGCAAATAAAGAGAGGGAATACACAATAAACGGGAGGATATTGAGAGGGGTAGAAGAAGTGAAATACCTTGGAATGCATGTCCAAATGTCCCTGAAGGTGGTAGGACAGGTAGATAGTGGTGAAGAAGGCATATGGAATGCTTTCCTTTATTGGCCAAGACATAGAATTCAAAAGCAGGGATGTAATTCTGGAACAGTATAAAATGCTGGTTAGGCCACAGTTCGAGTATTGCATACAGTTCTGGTCACCACATTACAGAAAGGACATAATTGCTCCGGAGAGAGTACAGAGGAGATTTACAAGAATGTTGCCAGGGCTCGAAAATTGCAGCTATGAGGAAAGATTGGATTGGCTCAGGTTGTTTTCCTTCGAACAGAGGAGGCTGAGGGGTGACTTAATTGAGGTGTACAAAATTATGAGGGGCCTAGATAGAGTCGGCAGGAAGGACCTGTTTCCCCAGGCAGAGAGGTCAATTACCAAGGGGCACCGATTTAAGGTGATTGGGAGAAGGATTAGAGGGGACATGAGGAAAAACCTTTTGACCCAGAGGGTGGTGGGTGTCTGGAATTCACTGCCAGGAACAGTGGTGGAGGAAGAAACCTTCAATTCTTTTAAAAGGTACCTGGACCTGCACCTGAAGTGCTGTAACCTGCAAGGCTATGGACCAGATGCTGGAAGGTGGGATTAGATTGGCTGGCTAGCTTTTTCAGCCAGCCTGGACAGGACGGACTGAATGGCCTCCTTCTATGCCGTAATTTTTCTCTGGTTCTATGCTGCAGAGAACACATATGAATGCCCTGAGACTGCTGCCTATAGAAGCCTACAGGAGCTGGCTATATACCAGGACTTTCAAAGTGCACGAGCCTGCCTGCCAGTGAGTTCATGCACAATGGTAGAGAGCACATAGAAGTCCAGTTCAAACTTTATTAGATTTTCAAGCAGGGCATTAAGATCATAAAGTGAACCATTGCGTCCATGGTCAGCTCTATGAACACTGCAGTGGGGTTCCAAACTGATGGAGCCGAGGGTGACAGCTCTGAGGCTTTGCTAGGAGCTTGGACTGCTGTAATTGTGGTTACAGGATCAAGAATATTCTCAGGCTTTCAAACCATGAAGCATGGATTGGAGTGTGTAAAGTGTGGATATAGGTTTCCAGAGTATCACAATTCTCCTTCACTCTGTTCTGATGCAGAGCGGAGGGAATATTAAGATGCAACCACATGGTAGTGGCATTAGCTCCATGAAAGAGGCTCATGCTGTCCTCTCTCAGGATAACAGCATGCCTGTTTTTGGGTTTAGTTAGTTTTGTAAAAAATTCAGTTGACTGTGGTTTAGGGCTGTCTTCACAAAACCACAGTAACAATAGTAACAACAATTACACTGTGGTAGTTTTGCAAGCTGTCACAAAAACTATGTTATTAATGTTTTACTGTGTGATGAGGTTTGTGATATTAGGAGTGGATCCTCCTTTTCAGAAGCTGCCTTTATGGTTCTAAGATGAGACAAGCTTTTTAAAACAGAGGCATGTCCATGAACTTTCTTAACCTTTTGGGAAGATAAGCCCTTTTTAATTTTTTTCATCCCTCATCCATCGGAAAACAATCCTTTTAACCTTATAGTTGTGTGATTGCTAACCCCTCATAATAGCCAGATTTCTTCACACTGGGCTTCCCTATCATTGAGAATGGGGATGCTTTTGGATTTTCCTCCTTTGGTTAGTTGTTTAATTGTCCACCACATTCATGACTGGATGTGGCAGGATTGCAGAACTTTGATCTGATCCGTTGGTTGTGGGATCACTTCGCTCTCTCTCTATAGTGTGCTGCTTCCGCTGTTCAGTATGCATGTAGTCTTGCATTGTAGCTTCATCAGGTTTTTAGGTATGCCTGTTGCTGCTCATTGCATGCTCTCTTGCACTCCTCATTGAACCAAGGTTGATTCCCCTGGCTTGCTGTGAATGGTATAGTGAAGGATATGCTGGGCCATGAGGTTACAGATAGTGTTTGAATACAAATCTGCTGCTACTGATGGCCCACAGTGCCTCATGGATGCCAAGTTTTGAGCTGCTAGATCTGTTCTGCCAATCTCATTTAGCATGGTGGCAGTGCCACAAAACTCAATATAGAGCGTCCTCAATGTGAGGCCAGAACTTGGTTTCCACAAGGACAATGTGGTGGTCAGTCCTACCAATACTGTCATGGACAAAAGCATATGCGACAGGTAGATTTGTGAGGACAACTTCAAGTAGGTTTTCCCCTCTTGTTGGTTCCCTCACCACCTGCCGCAGACCCAGTCTGGCAGATATGTCCTTCAGGAGTAGGGGAGCTCAGTCAGTAGTGGTGCTACCGAGCCACTCTTGGTGATGGACTTTGAAGTCTCTCAGCCAGAGTAAATTCTGTGCCCTTGCAACTGTGACAACCAGGTGAAAAAGGGGTCGAGGGGCTCCCTTGCAGCCTTTTCTTGGTTTGACCGTCACAGGGATTCATTTTTAAAACACTGTTTTTTGGCTTCCCCTCAGTGAATCCTTGTTCACTGCTCTCCAATTGTAATGGCAAAGAAATCAAACAGACAGGCTTTCTTAAATTTAAACAATAAAGGTATAAATTTATTAACCTTGAAACTCTAATTCAGTTAAAACTACTAAAAATACGCAACACGACCATACGATAAACACACATGCAGATAGAGACAGAAAAGGAGAAAGAATCAAGGGGAAAGGTTTAAAGCAATAGCTGGAGTTCATTTACTGTCTTTTGAGTTTGATGTAAAGTTTTTGATTGCAGTTCGATCTTGTCGTCTCATTGGGGCCCACTGCACTCTTTCAAATTTGTTTTGATGGATTTCTGTCTTCTTGAAATCCAGTTGTAGTCTCTTCTTTTCATGAGCGAGAGAGAGAGGGAGATGCTCTACCCTCAAGTTCAGTTGTAGTCTAACTTCAAACTGTTCTGTGAACACAATTCAAACCAAACAGACCAGCAGGCCAGTCATGTGACCAGCATTTTTTTTAAACAACCTGCCCGGCGAAGTTTTGTGGATGCTTGCAATCTTACTAGACATCCTCAGTAGGGGGCTGGAATGCTGGTGTTCACACATTCAATGTCTTATGATCAAAATCCATTTGGCTAATTGAATCAGGGAGCAGTTCCATTGTCTTCTCCAGGCAACTGTCTCTTAGAATGCAAATGTTTCCAGCCACTGTCCTGTGAGAATGCAGGTGCAGCCATGTTTTCAGTCCATTAAGAGTTTAAAATTAATGTTCCTTATGACAAAATTAATATCCCTCATTTTTGGCAGGTGTGGCTTTCATCACACTACCCTCAGTACTTTTTCAAGTGGTGTTTAACATGGAGGAACACTAATCCATCAGCTGAGGGAGGGCAGTAATCAGCAGGAGGTTTCCTTGCCCCTGTTTACCCTGATGCCATGAGACGTCATGGGATCTGAAGTCAATGTTGAGGACTCCCAGGATCACCACCTCTGGTGGGTCTGTCCTGCTGGTGGGACAGAGTATACCTTAGGATGCTGATGAGGAGTCTCGGGCATTGGCTGTAAGGTATGATTTGGTGAGTATGATTATGTCAGGCTGCATTTGATTAGTCTGTAGGACAGCTCACCCAATTTTGGCACAAGGCTCCAGATGTTGGTGACGAGGACTTTGCAGGGTCAACTAGGCAGGGTGTGCCTTTGTTATTTCCGGTGCCTCGATCAATGCCAGGTGTTCCATTTGGTTTCATTCTTATTTTACTTTTCTGTAGTGGTTTGATACAATTGAAGTGGCTTGCTAGGCCATTTCAGAGGGCAATTAAGAGTCAACCACATTGCTGTGGGTCTGGAGTCCATGAAGGCCAGACTGGGTAAGGATGATAGATTTCCTCCTCTGAAAGGCAGTAGTGAACCTGATGAGTTTTTAAACAACAATCTGGTAGTTTCATGATCATTATTAATGAGACTGGCATTTTATTTCAGTTTTATTAATTAATTGAATTTATATTCCCCCAGCTGTTGTGGTGCGATTTGAACTCATGCCTCTGGAGCATTAGTCCAGGTCTCTAGATTACTAGTCCAGTAATAATAACACTATACTAACTCCTCCTCCTCCACCCCTCACCCAAGCCCCTCATATAGATGGTACTTTCCTGTAGCTTATATGAACTTTGGACCAATGAAGTTATATATAACTATTCCATAACAAAAACAGTCCCTAAACAAAATGGCTACAAAAATCCCTAACAGCTTAAACCAACTGTCCAGCAACTTAGCAGAACAACAGTGAAGATTGCTTTAACTACGACTACTTTAGCCTGCTTCATGACTGTTCCTGCTAGGTTTTACTGGACAGGCTTAAGAATGAGGGAACCAGATGCCTCTAAACGCATTTCCCAAAGGATGCTAATTAGTGTTGCCAACACTGGTTGGCTAAATACCTGAAATAACTGTGGCATTAGATCATGTGATATTTGATCACCCAACAATCACATGATGTCAAATCACATGACATTTGCCCACTACCTGTAATGCACAAGAACATTTTAAAATTCAATACACAATTTAGACAGAAGTGTTTTTGGAATCATGTTATGTTTACATTTATTATGAGTGGCCAAGGACAAAACATATGGCAAATACCCATAAACACTAGCAACACAGTCCTGTCTTTACATTGAGAATACCCTCCATCGTGTTGTGTGACACTGCCACCATGCTAAATGGGAGAGCTTCAGATCAGATCAAAACTGGGTACCCATCGGCAGCAGAATTGTGTTCAAACACAATCTGTAACCTCATGGTCTGACATATCCCTCACTCTATCATTACCAGCAAGCCAGGGGATCAACCCTGGTTCAATGAAGAGTGCAGAAGAGCATGCTAGGAGCAGCACCAGGCATACCTAAAAATGAGGTTCCAACCCAATGAAGCTACAACACAGGACTACTTATATGCCAAACAGCAGAAGCAGCATCCAATAGACAGTAAGCGATTTGTTACATCTGAGGTTGGAGAAATGCACTGTCTTTCTCTAGTTCCACTACTCCACTGGTCACAGCATATATTTAAATGTTTTATCCAGTTACCAATATAGTCAATTATATATTTTATCTACATTAGCTTCAGAATTTAAATCCGCCAACCAGATTTCTTTAATAAACAACAAAATTGTTGATTTATTGTTAAACAACACTTATTCAATAAAGATGCAAAGCTTATTAACACACAGTTTGAAATATGAAAGTATAAATATCTGCCCTTCTAAAATATCCTAACACATGCACACACACACGGGTAAAGAACAAAATAAAGAATATTGAAAAAACTGGCTCTGCAGAGATTAACTTAAAAAAAAACTTTGGCCAAGTGTTATGACCAGGCGAGAAAGGTGTCTAGGGGTCTCTTTCAGCCATCAACTGGTCTTATTGCAAGAGGATTTAATTTTTTAACACACTGTCTTTTGAGCTTCCCCTTAGTGAATACTTATTCACTGCTTTCCAATTATAAAGCAAAGAAATGAGCACAAATAGGCCTTCTTAGGTTTAAAGAAGAAAAGTGAAATTTATTAACACTTAAACTTAAACTCTAATTCGGTTACCATCTCCGGATACACGCCACGCCCCACGCTGGCATACATACGTGATATGCACATGCAAATAGAGACAGAAAAGAGCAGAAGAAAAAAATAAAATAGAGCAAGGTCTGGGGCAATATCAAAAGAGTTTCTTGTATCAGTGCTTCGAGCTCACTGTAGTCCTTTTGTAGGTAGTCCTGCTTTTTGCTGGGACCCAGTAGTCTTCTTAAACCTTGTTCACTGGAGGAAACTTTTCTCTCTTGGGGTTCATATGACTTCAATGGTTTCCGAGGCTGGTGAGAGCAGGATGGGAGCAGACAGGAGTGAGGTCTTTTTAGTCCAGGAGCATACAGCTTTCTGAGTTTTAAAGCTCTGTGGCAAGTTCAAATTTTTTTTTAAAACAGCCAGTCAGTCATGTGACTAAACTGGTCAACTGGTCTGACCACATCTGTTTGTGTATTTGGTCATCTTAGCAGTTAACCTGGAATGCTAGCCTCTCCATCTTCAACATCTGGTTATCAAAAGTCCATTGTGGTTTAAATTGGAGCAGGGAGTGGTCCCTTTGTTCTTTACAAGCACTGTCTGTTACTATGCAAATGTCTTTCCAGTCAGGGGCTTGGTAACCACTTGTCATAGGCCTTCTTTTCTTCCCAGCAACAATTTTAAAATTTAATGTCCATGTGGCAAAATATCCGTCCCTCATTCTTGGCAGGTGGGGGCCTGCATGACACCAAGTTATTGTCAATTCTTGAAGCAAAAGGATAAGATATGGAACGTTCCAGATGTCCCTTTTGATCTGGTGTCTGGGTCCACATAGATAGCTGTCACTGAGATCTTTCTGGAGCAGTTCCATTCAGGAAACATCGAGAAGTAGTCTTGCAGGCTTTTGGGAAAATTACTGCATCAGTGGGTACAGCTATCACACTGGATTCTCAGAAGACTTTTCAAAACAGATGGCAAAGAATGAGTTGGGTGGCTTCTCATTGAGCAGGATATCCACCAACTGAACTCCAAACAAAACCAAAACTCCGAACAGACATAAACCCAGACATGTGATTTCTCTAAGTTCAAACAGTCCCGTAGTCCATAAGGCTCCGGCTGTTTACTTAGCTTAAGAAATGTGACTTCCAGTAAGTGTTTTTAAACAAAGTCCCAAGTGTCCTTCCAGTGATCCTTTCAAAAAAAAACAAATCCAGGCATCTTCTCAGGTATTTTCCACAAGTCCTCAAAAAAATATCAATAATGGAAGCACATCCATGACATCTCTCCAATGAGATAGTTGAGGCAAATGTAGAGGTTAAAGCAAGCAAGTCCAGTAGGCAGGCCGGGCAGGGGCAGGACAGGGAGCATGGAAGGTCTGGTAGGCTAAACTGCATTTACTTTAATGCAAGAAGCCTTACAGGTAAGGCAGATGAACTCAGAGCATGGATAGGTACATGGGATTGTGATATTATAGCTACTACGGAAACATGGTTGAGGGATGGGCAGGACTGGCAGCTCAATGTTCTGGGGTACCGATGCTTCCGGCGTGACAGAGGTGGAGGTAAGAGAGGAGGGGGAGTTACACTATTGATTAGGGACGGCATCATGGCAGTACTTCGAGAAGATATCCCAGGGGGAAGGTCCAGCGAGGTCATATGGGTAGAACTTAGAAATAAGAAAGGGGTGATCACTTTGATGGGATTATACTATAGGCCCCCCAATAATCAGAGGGAATTGGAGGAGCACATTTGTAGGGAAATCACAGATAGGTGTAGGAATTATAGGGTTGTCATAGTAGGTGATTTTAACTTTCCTAATATTGACTGGGATTGCCTTAGTGCTAAGGGATCAGATGGGGAAGAATTTGTCAAGTGTTTCCAGGATAGTTTTCTGAAGCAGTATGTGGATGGCCGTACTAGAGAAGGGGTTACACTCGACCTCCTCTTAGGAAATGAGGCTGGGCAGGTGGTTGATGTGTCAGTGGGGGAGCACTTTGGGACCAGTGACCATAACTCTATTAGCTTCAAGATAGTTATGGAAAAGGATAGGACTGGTTCTCAGGTTGAAGTCCAAAATTGGGGGAAGGCTAATTTCGATGGCATCAGACAGGAACTCTCAAGAGTTGAATGGGAGAGGCTGTTTACAGGTAAAGGGACGTCTGGCAAATGGGAGGCTTTTAAAAGTGAGATAGGAAGAGTTCAGGGCCGGCATGTTCCTGTTAGATGGAAGGGAAAGGCTGGCAAGTTTAGGGAACCTTGGTTGACGAGGGATATTGAGGGTCTACTCAGGACAAAGAAGGAGGCATATGTCAGGTATAGGCAGCTGGGATCAAGCAAGTCCCTTGAGGAGTATAGGGGATGTAGGAGTATACTTAAGAAGGAAATTAGAAGGGTGAAAAGAGGCCATAAGATTTCCCTGGCAGATAAGAATCCTATTAAGAGTAAAAGGGTAGCAAGGGAGAGAGTAGGTCCCCTTAAGGATCAGTATGGTGATCTATGTGTGGAGCCACGGGAAATGGGTGAGGTCTTAAATGAATACTTCTCGTCTGTATTTACCGTGGAGAAGGTCATGGAAACTGGTTAGCTCAAGGGAGGGAACAGCGATATCCTGGAGCATATCAACATTACAAAGGAGGAGATGTTTGAGGTTTTGAAGCGCATTAAGGTGGATAAATCCCCAGGGCCTGACCAGGTGTATCCTAGGATGCTATGGGAAGCAAGGGAGGAGATTGTTGGGGCCCCAGCAGAGATTTTTGTATCATCGTTAGCCACGGGTGAGGTACCTGAAGACTGGAGGATAGCTAATGTTGTGCCTTTATTTAAGAAGGGCAACAGGAATAAGCCAGGGAACGACAGGCCGGTGAGCCTTACATCAGTGGTGGGAAAGTTGTTGGAAGGGACTCTGAGAGACAGGATTTATATGTATTTGGAAGGGCAAGGTCTGATTCGGGAAAACTCAGCATGGCTTTGTGCGTGGTAAATCATGTCTCACAAATTTGATTGAGTTTTTCGAGGAGGTGACCAAGATGATTGACGAGGGCAGGGCGATGGACATTGTCTACATGGACTTTAGCAAGGCCTTTGACAAGGTCCATCATGGTAGGCTGGTCCAGAAGGTTCGAACACATGGGATCCAGGGTGAGCTAGCCAAGTGGATACAAAATTGGCTTGGTGATAGGAAGCAGAGGGTGGTAGTGGAGGGTTGTTTTTCCAGATTGGAAGCCAGTGACCAGTGGTGTGCCGCAGGGATCGGTGCTGAGCCCTCTGTTTTTTGTCATATATATTAATGACTTGGATGTAAATGTAGGGGGCATAATTAGTAAGTTTGCAGATGACACCAAAATTGATGGTATAGTGGACAGTGAAGAAGGTTGTCTCAGGTTACAACAGGATATAGATCAACTGGGAAAATGGACAAGGGATTGGCAAATGGAATTTAATGCAGACAAGTGTGAAGTGATGTATTTTGGGAAGTTAAACCAGGACAGGACATATACAGTGAATGGCAGGGCCCTGGGGTGTGTTGTTGAGCACGGAGACCTTGGGGTGCAAGTACATAGTTCGACCAAGGCATTGAGTACAAGTGTTGGGACGTCATGTTACAGCTGTACATAACGTTGGTTAGGCCGCATTTGGAGTACTGAGTGCAGTTCTGGTCGCTGTACTACAGGAAAGATGTGATTAAGCTGGAGAGGGTGAAGAAAAGATTCACAAGGATGTTGCCTGGTTTGGAGGGCTTGAGTTATAAAGAGAGATTGGATAGGCTGGGTCTGTTTTCCCTGGAGCGAAGCAGGCTGAGAGGGGACATGTTAGAGGTATATAAAATTATGAGAGGCATAGATAGGGTAGCTAGCCAGACTCTGTTTCCCATGGTAGGGATGACTAAAACTAGAGGGCATAGATTTAAGGTGAGAGGGAGGAGGTTTAAAGGGGATCAAAGGGGTAAATTTTTCACACAAAGAATAGTGGGTATCTGGAATGAGCTGGCAGAGGAGGTGGTGGAGGCAGGAACAGTAGCAACATTTAAGAGGCATCTGGACAGGTACTTGAATGAGCAAGGCATAGAGGGATATGGAATTAATGCAGGCAGGTGGGATTAGTATAGATAGGCATTATGGTCGGCATGGATGCGGTGGGCCTAAGGGCCTGTTTCTATGCTGTACGACTCTGTGACTCTGTGACTCTATTTAAAGAATGAGGTGCTGATGAGGAAGTGGAGACCTCCTCACAGACCTGCAGATGAAGAGTGTACAGTGGTCCACCAGGTAGTGGTGCCGCCGAGGTATTGTAGGGAAATACTGAGAATAGCCCAAAGATTCCAATGGCTGGACATGTCAGTATCCGAAAAACCCAAGCCCACATAAGACCACATATTGAATGGCCACAACTCCACAGGGATATGGTGGAATTCTGCAAAGCTTGCCACCTGTGCCAGGTTGCGGGGACACCGCAACCTGCAATAAAACCTGCACTCTTAATTCTCATACCGACTTTTGGGGAACCCTTCAGCAGAGTGCTGGTGAATTGTGTGGGATCCCTGCCAAAAACAAAAGGAAGGGCTACCAGTTATCACCATTATGGATGTGGCTACCCGATTTCCAGAGGCTATCCCCTAAGAACTATCTCTGCCAAGGTAGTGGTGGAGGGGCTAAGCCAATTCTTTACTCGATATGGGCTGCCTGTTGAGATCCAGTCAGATCAGGGCACAAATATCACATCTGGTATCTTTCAAAGGGTCATGGGTAATCTGGGCATAACCCAACTAAAGTCCTCAGCCTACCACCCACAGTCACAAGGGGCTTTGGGATGGTACCACCAGACCCTGAAGGCAATGATCAGGGCATACTGCTATGAGTACCCCCATGACTGGGACAAAAGGTTGGTATTTCTTCTGTTTGCTTCCAGGAACTCACCCAATGAGTCCACTGGCTTTAGTCTCTTTGAATTAGTTTATGGACACAAAGTGAGGGGTCCTCTGAAACGAATCAAGGAGAGGTTTTTGGGACACAGGGATGCGCCTTCTATGTTAGACGACATCTCCATGTTCCATGTGCAGCTCACGAGAGACTGTGCAGTAGCTCAGGAATAGCTAAAAACCTCCAAGACAGCTATGAAAAGGCAGGCAGATAAAACATGTCAAGGCCAGAACTTGTCAGCCTGGAGACCATGCGTTAGTGCTATTACCAACACAGGGTAAACCACTGAAAGCCTCGTTCAGTGGCCCATACAGAGTAGTAAAGAGGATTAGTGAGGTGAATTATTTAATTGACACCCCAGACCGTAGGAAAAAGCAAAGGCTGTGTCACATCAATGGGTTAAAGTAGTATCACAGCCAGAAAGGGGACAAACAAGTACAAGTCTGTCAGGCAGTCAGGAAGGAGGAGGGTGAAAAGGACAGTGAGGATGAGTTAGGAGGAGGCCTGGAGGATTCCCAAATTGAACCCCGAACCACCTGGTTAGCTGACACTGAAACGTTAGGGTATTTAGACACAGTACTCTCCTATTTAAACGTAGAACAGAGAGGAGACTTAACAAGGCTGTTCACAGCGTTTCAAGAGATCTGCAAAGACAAATCAGGGTTCACAACCCTAATCCTACACAATGTGGATTTGGCAGAGACCCCTCCCAAAAAACAAAATCCCCATTGCCTAGATCCCAGGAAACTGACCCAAGTTCAGGAGGAAATTCAGAAAATGCTGGAGCGCAAGCTGATTGAGCCCAGTCAGAGCAGCTGGGGTTCCCCAGTTGTGTACATGCCCAAGCCCGATGGCTCAACAAGGCTCTGAATTGATTACAGGAATGTTAACAGTGAGCAGAGCTGACTCCGAGCCAATTCCTCGCCTGAAAGACTGTATCGATAGAGTAGGAAATGCCACCTGCATTACTAAAATGGCCTTGATAAAAGGAATGTGGCATGTTCCTTAACCCCCCTAGCTAAAGAGATTTGGGCTTTTGACACCCCAGATGGCTTATTCCAGTGCTGAGTGATGCCGTTTGGATTAAGAAATGTCCCAGCCATCTTCCAAAGGCTAATGTACCAGCTCGTGGCTGGCCTACCCCACTGTGTAGTGTACCTGGATGATCTGTTAGCGTACAGTGACACTGGGGAGACCATCTAGACCAGTCAGAAGCCCTCTGCCGAAGATTACAGTCAGCTAACCTCATGGTAAATCCTGCAAAGAGCAAGTTCACTAAAGCTCAAGTAACCTACCTAGGGCATATTGTGGGTCAAAGGCAGGTGCTGCCCAGAGCAGAGAAGGTACAGGCGCTGATGGATTTTCCCATCCCCACAACCAAACAGGAAATAATGCGATTTTTGGGGATGCGTTGGTTTTACCACAAGTTCGTCCCAAACGTCAACACAATAGCTCCCTGACTGACAGACTTATTACAGAAAAGAGTGAAGATAGTGTGGTCAGGGAGGTTCCAAACAGCTTTTGAGAGGCTGAAAGCCATCTTAACCAGCGAACTGATGCTGACAGCTCCAAACTTTAACAAACCATTTAAAGTGGCAGTTGATACTAGTGACCTAGGAGTAGGTGCCATCCTGCTCCAAGATGATGAATCAGGCATTGAGAGGCCAGTTGGGTATTTCTCTAAAAAAACTAAACATACATCAAAAGAGATGTGGAAAAGGAAACTCTGGGACTGTTGCTGGCTCTCAAGCACTTTGAGGTATATGTCCAAAATATGGAGACCATAGTCTATAATGACCACAATGCTTGAGCATGTGTGGAGAAATTCAAGACCAAGAATGCAAGGCTTTTCGATGGAGCCTGCTTTTGCAACCCTACCACCTAAAGAATACCCACATTGGAGAAAAAGAAAAGCTGATGCTTTAGCCAGAGTCTAACCGAACACATAAACATTCCAGATGAAAACTAAACCAGAGCATAGCTATGGCAGTGTGAGATTGAGAAGTGAGTGTTTGAAGATGAATGCTTGTGTACAGTTTCTTTTTTTTATGACCTTTTAATAGAATGCTCCTGTCATCACATCTCATTCAGCATGGTGTGGAGGTATCACGAAAGCGTGCTAGACCGGCTGGAAACCAGAATTAAATTTTTAAAAAGGAACAGATAAAAGGTGACGGCTAGCAGCTAAAATGGCCACTGCAATTTGCATCAAAATACCCCACCTTTCAATACATCGAGATGGAGACATAGTGTCTGCTCAGACCCCAGCAAAAACAATGACCTGGGAATTTTGAGTGAACTACCTGCCCTGTCCCCATTAGCAAGACATTCAAGGCAATCACTGGGACATTAAACTGGTGGAAACAAACCACTCAAATGCAATCACTTGAACAGTGGGATCCTGGTTGAGAGAAAGGAATTCCTAGACACAAACTGATTAAGTTGTAAGAGGAAATACACACTGGGTGACGGTTATGTGACAGGCCCCACCATCTATGTGTGTTAAACTGGTTTATCTCACTCTGAAGACCAGACAAGTATCTAGACACAGACCAGAGAAGACCCAAGTGGGGTCAAGCTTCGAACCCTGTCTGCTGGCCATAACTACCTAGGCCTGCTGCAGACAAAACCTCATGCAGGAAACCATCTGCATCGCTCTCTCCAGGAAAACCCCGCATCAGCTGGCCATATCTGGAATTCAGAAGCCTTAGGACCACAGAGTTCAGCCGGAAGACAACCAAATCACCAACCACCACAGACTGTATACTTCTTTTTATTGCTCCAGACTCTAATCGGACTAATCTATCCTTCCCACTCTGTAACCTATTTATGTGTGTATGTGAACCTCAAGTGTGTATGTATGTGTGTGTGTGTGAAAGCGAGAGCATCGTTTATTATTTTACTTAGATCGTTTTAATTACAATAAAACTAACCTCTTTGTTAAACTCAAGAAAACCTGTCCAATTGGTTCTTTTATGATCATAGCACGTAAATAATTAAACATTTACTGAATTGGCAAGCATTTCCATTTAAAAAGTGGTCAAACAAAGAGAGGGACAAGAGGGGAGCCCTTCGACCCCTCCTCATCTGATCGTAACATAAGATATAACATTTATTACAAATTGTATGGGATTTAGCAAAATATCTATAACACAGGAAGGTTGTTGGGAGACCAAGGTATGATCTGCATCTGTGGCTACTGTCACCAATGAGAAACACCGAATTAATAACATTTAAATACAACAAAAGTTACTTTATGATTCTATGTCAAATATCTGCCCTTTTTGCACAGGCAGGTACTTCTCCTTAAGCCAAAAGGGGTCCAAAATGATTATGGTCTACTGCATACTGCATAAATAACTTCATAATCCCAAGTTGGGTAATCATGGTTTAATGCGGAAAAGTGTGAGGTGATTCACTTTGGAAGGAGTAACAGGAATGCAGAGTACTGGGCTAATGGGAAGATTCTTGGTAGTGTAGATGAACAGAGAGATCTTGGTGTTCGGTGAAAGACGCCCTTTGGTCTGCCCGAAACTTGCTGGTCTTCCAGCGCAAAGAGTTGTCCACCACCGAATGTTGCAGACTGGCACATTCCAAGGTCCAGGACTACGTGCTGAGGGACGCACTAAAGCTTGGGGCAGCCGCAGCAAAGGCTCAATGGGGAAAGACCACAGTGTAAGGTTCCCCCACCAAGCTGGACTGAGGGGCTGGAACCATGGGAAGCCCCTCGAACTGTATCGTTAATATTCTCAATTGCTGTAAATGTAAAACTGTAATTGACATGACAATTGTGAAACGGAAGGGTTGGGAAGAAATTCATGACATTATTGAATGAAACTGATCTCTTTTGCAATGTTTGTATTTTTTCGTGCTGTTTGGAAACTGTTTGGCAATGTAATTTTTACAGATTTTTATGAATAAAGTATATTTTGGAAAAAAAAAAATCTGTTCTTATCAAACTCATGACAGTATTGAAGGAAACTGATCTCCCTTGCAATGTTTGTATTTTTTGGTGCTGTTTGGAAACTGTTTGGCAATGTAATTTTTACAGATTTTTATGAATAAAGTATATTTTGGAAATAAAAAAAAAAATCTTGGTGTCCAGGCCCTTTGCTGAGTCTATTAGGAAGGATGCGAGCATAAGAGGGGTGACAATCCCAGGCAGCGGAGGCACTCAGGTCAAAACCTCCCTGTACATGGATGACGTGGCCGTCTTCTGCTCGGATCCACTGTCCGTGCGCAGACTGATGAGCATCTGCGACCAGTTCGAACTGGCCTCGGGAGCCAAAGTTAACCACGGCAAGAGCGAGGCCATGTTCTTTGGGAACTGGGCTGACCGATCCTTTGTCCCCTTCACCGTCAGGTCAGATTACCTGAAGGTGCTGGGGATATGGTTCGGAAGTGCCGGGGCGTGCACCAAAACATGGGAGGAGCGAGTAGCCAAGGTACGACAAAAGTTGGGCATGTGGGGGCAGCGATCTCTCTCCATTGTGGGTAAGAACCTGGTCATCAGGTGCGAGGCGCTCACGTTGTTGCTCTACGTGGCGCAGGTCTGGCCCATACCCCACTCCTGCGCCGTGGCAGTCACCCGAGCCATTTTCCGCTTCGTCTGGGGATCTAAAATGGACCGGGTCCGGAGGGACACGATGTTCAAATCTCTGGACATGGGCGGGAAAAATGTACCCAACGTGGCCCTCATCCTGATGACCACCTTCGTGTGTGGCTGCATCAAGCTATGTGTAGATCCCCAGTACGCAAACTCCAAGTGTCACTACGTGCTGAGGTTCTATCTGTCCCCGGTGTTGCGAAGGATGGGCCTGGTCACATTGCCGCGGAACGCTCCGTGCAGTTGGGCGGCGCCGTACCACCTATCCTTCGTGGAGCAGTTTCTGCCGAAAAACACCTTTGACCACCGGTCCATCAGGCAGTGGTCTGCACGGAATGTCCTCAAGGCCCTACGGGAAAAGGAAACGGTGGATCCTGTCGGATGGTTCCCCGAGCAGACCGTCAAAGTCATTTGGCGGAATGCCTCATCACCAGAACTTTCAAACAAGCACCAAGACGTAGCTTGGCTGGTGGTGAGAAGGGCCCTCCCCGTCAGATCCTTCATGCACACCCGAAGTCTCGCCCCCTCCGCACAGTGCCCCCGCGTTGGCTGTGGTGGGGAAGAGACGGTCGCCCACCTCCTCCTGGAATGTGCCTTTGCAAAGCAGGTGTGGAAAGAGATGCAGTGGTTTTTGTCAAGGTTCATCCCAAGCAGCTCTGTAACACAGGAGTCTGTGCTCTACGGGCTGTTCCCAGGGACGCACACCGAGACAAACATCAACTGCTGCTGGAGGACTATCAATTCGGTGAAAGACGCCCTTTGGTCTGCCCGAAACTTGCTGGTCTTCCAGCGCAAAGAGTTGTCCACCACCGAATGTTGCAGACTGGCACATTCCAAGGTCCAGGACTACGTGCTGAGGGACGCACTAAAGCTTGGGGCAGCCGCAGCAAAGGCTCAATGGGGAAAGACCACAGTGTAAGGTTCCCCCACCAAGCTGGACTGAGGGGCTGGAACCATGGAAAGCCCCTCGAACTGTATCGTTAATATTCTCAATTGCTGTAAATGTAAAACTGTAATTGACATGACAATTGTGAAACGGAAGGGTTGGGAAGAAACTCATGACATTATTGAAAGAAACTGATCTCTTTTGCAATGTTTGTATTTTGTCGTGCTGTTTGGAAACTGTTTGGCAATGTAATTTTTACAGATTTTTATGAATAAAGTATATTTTGGAAAAAAAAAAAAAATCTGTTCTTATCAGTTTAATATCTGATACGTCCCCTATCTGGGGACCAAATATTAAATTGATTTTTGGGACAGGGAGATGGAGCAGGGGCTTGCCCCGTCCACTCCATGCATCCACCTGGTATTGCAGTGTTTCCAGGAGCGGTGCAGCTTCCCCCCTCCATGGGGGCGAGACCCCTGCTGAAAAATAGAATTCGCAATGGTAACGGCGCTGCTGCTCGGCTGACTTTGCTGCAGTTTTCCGTGGGCGCTACGCTGCCCCCTGTTGGATTGCTCCGCAGTTGCAGGCCGCCCTTTGCTGCCCAGCGCGCGCGTGTCTTTTTTCCTGAGCAATGCCTCGCGCAGAAGCGCAAGGAATGGCTGCGCGTGGCGTGCACGCGTGCTTTCCTTTCTGCTTGCAAGGCCCGGCAACAAAAGGAGCTCTGGCTCAAAGACCGCCCGCCGTCGCCTCTTTCGCCCTAGGCTCGCCCGCCCGGCGGCTACTTTGACGTAGAGGCCGCACGCCGGGCCTGACGCGCGCAGCAAACGCAGTTTTACGGCCATCGCTTCTCGGCCTTTTGGCTAAGATCAAGTGTAGTATCTGTTCTTATCAGTTTAATATCTGATACGTCCCCTATCTGGGGACCAAATATTAAATTGATTTTTGGGACAGGGAGATGGAGCAGGGGCTTGCCCCGTCCACTCCATGCATCCACCTGGTATTGCAGTGTTTCCAGGAGCGGTGCAGCTTCCCCCCTCCATGGGGGCGAGACCCCTGCTGAAAAATAGAATTCGCAATGGTAACGGCACTGCTGCTCGGCTGACTTTGCTGCAGTTTTCCGTGGGCGCTAAGCTGCCCCCTGTTGGATTGCCCCGCAGTTGCAGGCCGCCCTTTGCTGCCCAGCGCGCGCGTGTCTTTTTTCCTGAGCAATGCCTCGCGCAGAAGCGCAAGGAATGGCTGCGCGTGGCGTGCACGCGTGCTTTCCTTTCTGAAGCTTGGGGCAGACGCTGTGAAGGCTCAATGGGGAAAGTCTACTGTGTAAGGTCCTCCCATCGAAGTGAATTGAGGGGCTGGATCCATGGAAAACCCTTCGAACTGTATCCGGAAAATATTTGTTTGCTGTAAAATGTACATGGAATGAAAAATAAAAATGGAAGGGTGGTGAGGCAGCTCACTCCTGTCTTGAAGGAAACTGATCTCCTTTGTACTCTTTGTATTTTTTGACTTGGTGCTGTTTGGAACTGTTTCATAATGCATTTTTTACAGATTTTTATGAATAAAGTATATTTTGGAAATTAAAAAAAAAAAAATCTTGGTGTCCAGGTGCATAAATCCCTGAAGGTTGCTAACCAGGTTAATAGGGCTGTCAAGAGGGCATATGGTGTGTTAGCTTTTATTAGTAGGGGGATCGAGTTTCGGAGCCACGAGGTCATGCTGCAGCTGTACAAGACTCTGGTGAGACCGCACCTGGAGTATTGCGTGCAGTTCTGGTCACCGCATTATAGAAAGGATGTGGAAGCTATGGAAAGGGTGCAGAGGAGGTTTACTAGGATGTTGCCTGGTATGGAGGGAAGGTCTTACGAGGAAAGGCTGAGGGACTTGAGGTTGTTTTCGTTGGAGAGAAGGAGGAGGAGAGGTGACTTAATAGAGACATATAAGATAATCAGAGGGTTAGATAGGGTGGATAGTGAGCGTCTTTTTCCTCGGATGCTGATGGCAAACACGAGGGGACATAGCTTCAAGTTGAGGGGTGATAGATATAGGACAGATGTGAGAGGTAGTTTCTTTACTCAGAGAGTAGTAAGGGCGTGGAATGCCCTGCCTGCAGCAGTAGTAGATTCGCCAACTTTAAGGGCATTTAAGTGGACATTGGATAGACACATGGATGAAAATGGAATAGTGTAGGTCAGATGGTTTCACAGCTCGGCGCAACATCGAGGGCCGAAGGGCCTGTACTGCGCTGTAATATTCTAATTCTAATTCTAATTCTAATGCAAAATGATAAGGGAATGGCCCATGTTGCAGTATTAAGAGTAAAGGAGAAGGAGGATGAGAAGGAAGAAATGGTGGAAGAGGAGGTGACACCAGGAAGATTGGTGAAGCAAGCACTCATTGGAGACAATGGGACAAATTTTTAACTTGCCGCCAAGGATGAAACTGGCTTTGGGGAATCAGCCGCCCATTATAGAAACTGCCTGATTTTCATTGATTTTAATGGAATTAAAAATAAGGCTGTTTCTTTCACAGATGCTCAATCCTCAATGACAATTTTAAAACAGATTTTCCCCTAGTTACTGCGTCAATGATGCAATAATATTTTAATCCTCCAGTTACAATGATGCCAGAACTCCTTTATTTTTGCACATCCAGTATGGGCATCCCGTGTATTCTCTGGTACATTATATTGTAACTAATGAAAAATTATTAGTCTTATTGCATACTTTATCACTTACAGAGTGTAAAACATCATGAATGCAGGAAGTCTTTTGCCCTTGAGAAACTGATAGTCTCTCATTGAATATGTCAGACTGCATCCAATGTCATGAGAACTACTTGTTCACAGTTATTGTGAAAGTACTATGCCATATTAAATGAACTCAGAGCTAACAAACACTGCCAGGCAATCTCATATCTCCTGACAGCATTCAATTTTCCAGGCTGTGCCTTGGACTCTCTTTTGGATCAGAATTTGTTTGCTTGATGTTTCAGTTTAACGCCTCCATAGTATTTGATTTTGCTTGAATCAGCCCTGTGTGATTTGTCAGGCTGCACCAACACAGGCTCAATGATCACCTGCTTCGACAACTCACCTGCCAGTTGAACAGTATTGGACCTTAAATCTCCCATTTGCTCATAGCATCTCCAGCACTTGAGAGGCTTGCAAGAAAGTTGGCTGTCTGGATACAAAATTAGCTGGCCCATAGAAGTCAGAGGGTGGTAGTCGATGGAAAGTATTCAGCATGGAGCTCGGTGACCAGTGGTGTTCCACAAGGATCTGTTCTGGGACCTCTGCTCTTTGTGATTTTTCTAAATGACTTGGATGAGGAAGTGGAAGGCTGGGTTAGCAAGTTTGCCGATGACACGAAGGTTGCTGGAGTTGTGGATAGTGTGGAAGGCTGTTGTAGGTTGCAACGGGACATTGACAGGATGCAGAGCTGGAAGCTTTAGAGAGGGTGCAGAGGAGATTTACCAGGATGCTGCCTGGACTGGAGGGGATGTCCTACGAAGAAAGATTGAGGGAGCTAGGGCTTTTCTCATTGGAGCGAAGAAGGATGAGAGGTGACTTGATAGAGGGGCACAAGATGATGAGAGGCATAGATAGAGTGGATAGTCAGAGACTTTTTCCCAGGGTGGAAAGGGCTATCACCAGGGGGCATAATTTTAAGGTGATTGGAGGAAGGTTTCGGGGAGATGTCAGAGGTAGGTTCTTTACACAGAGAGTGGTGGGTGCGTGGAATGCGCTGCCAGCGGTGGTAGTAGAAGCAGATACATCAGGGGCATTTAAGCGACTCTTGGATAGGTACATGGATGATAGTAGAATGAAGGGTAGGTAGTTAGTTTGATCTTAGAGTAGGTTAAAGGTTCGGCACAACATCGTGGGCCGAAGGGCCTGTACTGTGCTGCACTGTTCTATGTTCTATGATTAGCTCACTTGCCTCTCTGATTTTGCACCCAGCAGCCTTGATCAAGGAATTTGAAATTTCTTCCAGAAAATGATCTCTTAATCGGCGGAATAACGCAGCTTCATTCTGCTGGCAATATGCCTCTTCAGCTGAAACCCACATCTGAAAATTGTGCATTTCCAACTAGTAATTGAAAGGATGGGAAAATCCCACAAAGGACATGTCTGAATTACTGGTCGGTGCTACCAGAGGGCAAGACTCCCTGTGACATCAAAAAATTCCCCCAAGTATTCTTTCACTTCATCATAAGACATTATATTGTTCCCACTAACCATTATGTAATTATTTTTATTTTTATCATTGGTTCACTGTTACTGGGATCTTTATTTTTTGGGCAGTTTCTTTAACAAACTGCCGATCCTCAATGGCAATTTTACAACAGCTTTTCCCCTAGTAATTGCCTCACTGATGATATAATATTTTAATCTTCCTGCTACAGTATCCTGCAATGATGCTAAAACTGCTACATTTTTGCACATCCAGAATAAACGTTGTAGACGCTTTGCCAAGGAATGGGCATCCTATGTATTTTCTGATATATTATATTGTACTTAAGGAAAAATAGTCTTGTGGCAAATTTACCATTTACAGAGTGGAATATCCCATGAATGCAGCCAATCTTTTGCCTTTGAATTTTAAATTTCTTCTGCTCTCAAGTCAAAATCAGTATGAAATGTTTGTTATGATGCAGTAAAATTTGTACTCTACATTGGGTGCACTTGCCAAAACACAGTACACGCTTTACTGTCGAGTGACAGTATCAGCCTTTCTGTCCATACTTCTATGGGATTTTGTTAACAATTCAAAAGCCATCGGAAAACAACTAAATGATTGCCGTCCTTAAAGTCTGAAAAAGTTAAATGTGGTAAAGTAAGCGTGTGCAGAATTGTATGTTGTATCAAATGGGCTCCCAATCATTGCTCCCATAATTGGCAACTCACTGCACCAATTAAAAGGGTTGTTGGAGCGCGGAATGCTTTGTCATAGAGGGAGTACAGCGAAAGTTTACCAGACTGATTCCTGGGATGGCGGGACTGACGTATAAGGAGAGATTGAGTCGGTTAGGATTATATTAGCTGGAGTTCAGAAGAGTGAGGGGGGATCTCATAGAAACCTTTAAATTCTAACAGGACTTGACAGGGTAGATGCAGGAAGGATGTTCCCGATGGCAGGGGAATCCAGAACCAGGGGTATGGGGTAAACCTTTCAGGACTGAGATGAAGAGAAATTTCTTCACCCAGAGAGTGGTGAGCCTGTGGAATTTGCTACCACAGAAAGCAGTTGAGGCCAAAACATTGTATGTTTTCAAGGAGTTAGATGTTGGTCTTGGGGCAAAAGGGATCAAAGGATATGGGGGGAAAGTGGGAACAGGTTACTGAGTTGGACAATCAGCCATGATCATAATGAATGGCGGAGCAGCCTTGAAGGGCCGAATGGCCTACTCCTGCTCTTAATTTCTATGTCTTTCAGAATGATTGATGCAAAACTGATAATCTTTCAAAATGCATGGTTATTATCAGTTTTGTTCTGACATTAGGTCATCAACCTGAAATGCTAACTCTGTTTCTCTCTCCACAGATGCTGACTGGCCTGTTAGGAACTATGTTTGCTTGTGAAAGGTTCAAGCAGTTTATAGTTGTTGTATCACTAACGTGGTGGTAGTACACAAGTTGCCACTTATTCTGCTTGTTAAATCTTCGAATGACTGTCTGTTGCAAAGAATGATGATCAGCCTGTAGGAATATGACCTGAGAGTGTTGTGTTCTCTGGGCAACTTTTAGTGCAGTGCCAATGCTAGTCGATTAGAATGTGAAAACCAATGACAAAGCAAAAGAGCATGTTCAAGCCTACACTGACATGGTTATTATCTGACCAATAGATGAATGTAATCACAAACGAGAAATAGAAGATGAAGTCTTTGGGATCCTCAGAAAATACAAGAGAGATGGCCACAACTGAAACAAAATTACTCCCCAGGAATTCAGAATACTGAGACTGTCAACAGTAATGCATGCAGTAAAATGGTAAATGCAAAATGCTTATGTAATGAAATACTACAAAAGATTCAACATAAAGAAACGTAGCAAATAGGCATAAAGCAGGTCATTGCTCACAAATTATTCATCCTACTCAACAGGTAAGGTCAAGCACATCAATAATTGAAAGATATGGGGTAAGAAGACCTATTCATGAAATTGTAAGAATATTAGGTTACTTAAAGTTACTAACCAGAGTACTAATTGTTAAAATCCAGCTATTATACAGAGCACCTAACTTATTATCATAAACTAACATTTAGCTTTATTAGAATGTTTCTTTGTGGTATGGTTAAAGTGAAAAAACTTAGGAAATAGGGTTGTTTTTATTCATTCATGGGATGTCGGCGACGCTGACCAGGCCAGCATTTATTGCCCATCCCTAATTGCCCTTGAGAAGGTGATGGTGAGCTGCCTTCTTGAACCGCTGCAGTCCATGTGGGGTAGGTACACCCACAGTGCTGTTAGGAAGGGAGTTCCAGGATTTTGACCCAGCGACAGTGAAGGAACGGCGATATAGTTCCAAGTCAGGATGGTGTGTGACTTGGAGGGGAACTTGCAGGTGGTGGTGTTCCCATGTATTTGCTGCCCTTGTCCTTCTAGTTGGTAGAGGTGGCGGGTTTGGAAGGTGCTGTCTAAGGAGCTTTGGTGTGTTGCTGAAGTGCATCTTGTAGATGGTACACACTGCTGCCACTGTGCGTTAGTTGTGAAGGAAGTGAATGTTTGTAGATGGGAAGCCAATCAAGCGGGCTGCTTTGTCCTGGATGGTGTCGAGCTTCTTGAGTGTTGTTGGCGCTGCACCCATCCAGGCAAATGGAGAGTATTCCATCACACTCCTGACTTGTGCCTTGTAGATGGTGGACAGGCTTTGGGGAGTCAGGAGGTGAGCTACCCGCCTCAGGATTCCTCGCCTCTGACCTGCTCTTGTAGCCACGGTATTTATATGGCTACTCCAGTTCAGTTTCTGGTCAATGGTAACCCCTAGGATGATGATAATGGGGGATTCAGCGATGATAATGCTGTTGAATGTCAAGGGGAGATGGTTAGATTCTCTCTTGTTGGAGATGGTCATTGCCTGGCACTTGTGTGGCGCAAATGTTACTTGCCACTTATCAGCCCAAGCCTGGATATTGTCCAGGTCTTGCTGCATCTCTACACGAACTGCTTCAGTATCTGAGGAGTCACGAATGGTGCTGAACTTTGTGCAATCATCCGCGAACATCCCCACTTCTGACCTTATGATTGAAGGAAGGTCATTGATGAAGCAGCTGAAGGTGGTTGGGCCTGGGACACTACCCTGAGGAATTCCTGCAGTGATGTCCTGGAGCTGAGATGATTGACCTCCAACAACCACAACCATCTTCCTTTGCACTAGGTATGACTCCAGCCAGCAGAGGGTTTTCCCCCTGTTTCCCATTGACCTCAGTTTTGCTAGGGCTCCTTGATGCCATACTCAGTCAAATGCTGCCTTGATGTCAAGGGCAGTCACTCTCACCTCACCTCTTGAGTTCAGCCCTTTTGTCCATGTTTGAACCAAGGCTGTAATGAGGTCAGGAGCTGAGTGGCCCTGGTGGAACCCAAACTGAGCGTCACTGAGCAGGTTATTGCTAAGCAAGTGCTGCTTGATGGCACTGTTGATGCCACCTTCCATCACTTTACTGATAGTAGACTGATGGGGCAGTAATTGGCCCGGTTGGATTTGTCCTGCTTTCTGTGTACAGGACATACCTGGGCAATTTTCCACATTGCAGGGTAGATGCCAGAATTGCAGCTGTACTGCAACAGCTTGGCTAGGGGCGCGGCAAGTTCTGGAGCACAGGTCTTCAGTACTATTGCCGGAATATTGTCAGGGCCCATAGCTTTTGCAGTATCCAGTGCCTTCAGTCGTATCCTGAATCGAATTGGCTGAAGTCTGGCATCTGTGATGCTGGGGACTTCAGGAGGAGGCCGAGATGGATCATCAACTCGGTACTTCTGGCTGAAGATTGTTGCAAATGCTTCAGCCTTATCTTTCGCACTGATGTGCTGGGCTCCCCCATCATTGAGGATGGGGATATTTGTGGAGCCACCTCCTCCAGTTAGTTGTTTAATTGTCCACCACCATTCACGGCTGGATGTGGCAGGACTGCAGAGCTTAGATCTGATCTGTTGGTTCTGGGATCGCTCTGCTCTGTCTATTGCATGCTGCTTATGCAGTTGGGCATGCAGATAGTCCTGTGTTGTAGCTTCACCAGGTTGACACCTCATTTTGAGGTATGCCTGGTGCTGCTCCTGGCATGCCCTCCTGCACTCTTCATTGAACCAGGGTTGGTCTCCTGACTTGATGGTAATGGTAGAGTGGGGATATGCCGGGCCATGAGGTTACAGATTGTGGTTGAGTACAATTCTGCTGCTGCTGATGGCCCACAGCGCCTCATGGATGCCCAGTTTTGCATTGCTAGATCTGTTTGAAATCTATCCCATTTAGTACGGTGATAGTGCCACACAACACGATGGACAGTATCCTCAATGTGAAGGCGGGACTTCGTCTCCACAAGGACTGTGTGGTGGTCAGTCCAACCAATACAGTCATGGACAGAAGCATCTGCGACAGGCAGATTGGCGAGGACGAGATCAGGAATATTTTTCCCTCGTGTTGGTTCCCCCACCAGCTGCCGCAGACCCAGTCTAGCAGCTATGTCCTTTAGGACTCGGCCAGTTCGGTCAGTAGTGGTGCTACCGAGCCACTCTTGGTGATGGACATTGAAGTCCCCCACCCAGAGTACATTTTGTGCCCTTGCCACCCTCAGTGCTTCCTCCACGTGGTGTTCAACATGGTGGAGTACTGAGTCATCAGCTGAGGGAGGACGGTAGGTGGTCATCAGTAGGAGGTTACCTTGCCCATGTTTGACCTGATGCCATGAGACTTCATGGGGTCTGGTGTCAATGTTGAGGACTCCCAGGGCAACTCCCTCCCTGCTGTATACCACAGTGCCACCACCTCTGCTGGGTCTGTCCTGCCGGTGGGACAGGACATACCCAGGGATAGTGATTGCAGTGTCTGGGACATTGTCTGCAAGGTATGATTCCGTGAGTATGACTATGTCAGGCTGTTGCTTGACTAGTCTGTGGGACAGCTCTCCCAACTTTGGCACAAGCCCCCAGATGTTAGTAAGGAGGACTTTACAGGGTCGACAGGGCTGGGTTTGCCGTTGTCGTTTCCGGTGCCTAGGTCGATGCCGGGTGGTCCGTCCGGTTTCATTCCTTTTTATTAACTTCGTAGCGATTAGGTACACCCGAGTGGCTTGCTAGGCCATTTCAGAGGGCATGTAAGAGTTAACCACATTGCTGTGGGTCTGGAGTCACATGTAGGCCAGACCAGGTAAGGACAGCAGACTTCCTTCCCTAAAGGACATTAGTGAACCAAATGGGTTTTTACAACAATCGACAATGGTTTCATGGCCATCATTAGACTAGCTCTTTTTAATTCCAGATTTATTAATTAAATTCAAATTCCACCTTCTGCTGTGGTGGGATTCGAACCCATGTCCCCAGAGAAATACCCTGGGTCTCTGGGTTACTAGTCCAGTGATAATACCACTACCCCACCGCCTACCCTACAGTATAGACAAGATGTCAAGGCAGAGGGATTCTGGGACATTATGTCAAGTTTTAAAATGCTTACTTGCAGCAAAAGGGTGAGACCTTGAGAGCAGTCAGTGAAAACAGCTTCTTTGTAGATTTGTCTCGTTGTGAGATGAGGAACCTCCAAATGTAGAAGCATTGAGATAAAGTAGTCAACACAAAGAGGTACTAGCTGCTCAAATTCGAAAGGTTAGCAACCATCACAAAATGATCTTTGGTTGGTTAAGAAAGGCATCCTTTAATGCAAGACTAATCACTGATTGGGAAAGGGGAGGGTTAATTGGAAAGCTGCCAGGATAAAAGAAGTTTTGTCTTTGATACTGCACGGCAGAGAATTTTCAAACAACAACAAGTGATAAGAGAGAGAGAGGCCGAACAAAAACTTGAAGACCAAAAGCTGCAAGAGAAAGAGTTGTCCGCTCTGCCGTACAGTCTCTAATATGGGTAATATCTGTGTTAGGCTGTTAATCACTGCCTGAGTTTGTGACTATGGTTTATCTGAAAACTTAACAAACTTGTCTTTCCCTTTATCTCAATTAAGTTGATTCACAACAAGCTCTGTGCTGCCAAGTCTTTTCCCACCTTAGAAGGGGTATAAACCACCCCTCTCTCAACCAATCTTACAAATTAAACACTCAGAACGATCTAAAGTGTCGAAATTGATTAAAAATAGTTATCGGTTTCAATAATTATAACTCTGCATTATTGCAGGATCACAAAACATGGCCACAATAAAAATAATAAAAGAATCACTTTGATACGAATAGGTATCAATGGCCTATAGTTATGGGTACGTGCGGGTTGTAATTGTGGTGACTGTGTGAGCAGGAGTAGAGGTTGAACAACTGTGGGCTACTGTTTCTAAACCTCAATTGAGTTGTTAATAAGTTTAATAATTTGATCTTGGATTAAAAGTAATGTCCAAACAAGAACTTTACTGGATCGGGGTTGAGTTTTCCCATCTTACACTGAAAACTGCCTCTCCTGCTGAGATCTCAGCATACACCATCAGACCTGCAGGGTCTATGCTTATGGGTCAGAACAAAAAACAACAGAGTGCATCTACAGAATCACAGAATTGTTACAGCTCAGAAGGAGGCCATTCACCCCATCGTATTTGCATCGGTTCTCCGAATGAGCAATTCACCTAGTGCCACTCCCCCGCCTTCTTCCCATAACCCTATACGTTCTCTTTGTCATATAACAGTCTAACTCCCTTTTGAATGCTTCAGTTGAACCTGCCTCCACCATGCTCTCAGGCAGTGCATTCCAGATCTTAACCACTCGCTGCGTGAAAAAGTTTTTCCTCATGTCGCTTTTGCCCTTCTTTTAACAATTACTTTAAATATGTGCCCTCTCATTCTCGATCCTCTCATGAGTGGGAACAGTTTCTCCCTATCTACTCTGTCCAGACCCCTCATGATTTTGAAAATCTCTATCAAATCTCCTGTCAGCCTTCTCTTCTGCAAGGAAAACAGTCCTAACCTCTCCAATTTATCTTCATAACTGAAGTTCCTAATTCCTGGAATCATTCTCGTGAATCTTTTCTGCACCCTCTCTGAACCCTTCACATCCTTCCTAAAGTACAGCGCCCAGAACTGGATGCAATATTCCAGCTGTGGCTGAACTAGTGTCTTATACAAGTTCAACATAATCTCCTTGCTCTTGTACTCTATGCCCCTATTAATAAAGCCCAGGAGACTGTATGCTTTATTAACTGCGCTCTCAACCTTTGCTGCCACCTTCAATGACTTATGCACATATACATCCAGGTCCCTTTGCTCCTGCATCCCCTTTAGAATTGGACCCTTTATTTTATACTATCTGTCCATGTTCTTCCTACCAGAATACATCACTTCACATTTCTTCACACTGAACTTCATCTGCCACCTGTCTGACCATCACAGAGGTAAAATGAAAAATAGTCATTAAGAAATAAGGTTAATCAAATTGTACTAAGACTCTCATGAATTATACATTATTTCGCTCTTTGGAATCATACAATATAGTGTGAAAAGAACTTACCCAGAACAAACGCAGCTACAAAATTTGACATATCTCCAAAACCAATAAAAAAGCACAGTGTGCAGAACAATTCCCAACTCCAAGAGGTCGTTTGAATGAAACTTAAGGTGATTTGTATGATCATAGCTCCATAGAGAACATTTTTTCTCCCATACCTTTGAAAAGCAAAAAAAAAATTAACACTTTAGTTACATTTTATATTTCTAAATACTTACTTTCATCAACTACCCCCTCTCCCACTTCTACAGGTATAAATAAACTTCTCTGTCTTAAGTAGCCACAATTTGGCTGCAGAATTACCCAATAGTTTCTGAAGCTGAGGAACATAGGAAGAGGAGTAAGCCGTTTAGCCTCTCGAGCCTGTTCCGCCCGTCATTCAATTAGATCATGGCTGATCTGCGACCTAACTCCATATACCTACCTTTGCCCTATAACATAGAAACATAGAAAATAGGAGCAGGAGTAGGCCATTCGGCCCTTCGAGGCTGCTCTGCCATTTATTATGATCATGGCTGATCATCCAACTCAGTAACCTGTTCCCGCTTTCCCCCCTCCGCCATATCCTTTGATCCCCTTCACCCCAAGAGTTATATCTAACTCCTTCTTGAAGACATACAATGTTTTGTCCTCAACTGCTTTCTGTGGTAGCGAATTCCACATAAACCTTAACACCTTTGGGTAACAGAAATTTACAAACCGCAGTTTTAAAGTTAACAATTGATATCGCATTAATTTCCATTTGCAGAAGAGAGCTCCAAATTTATACCACCCTTTGCGTAAAGAAACATTTCCTCATGTCACTCCTGAAAGGTCTGGCTCTAATTTGTGGACTAAGACCCCGAGTCCAGATTCCCAAACCAGCGGTTAGCAGTTTATCACTATCTTCCCTATCTGTTTCCCTTAATATCTTAAAAACTTTGGTCAAATGACCCCTTAACCTTCTAAATTCAAGGAAATACAACTTTAGTTGTGTAATTTCTCCTCATCATTTAACCTTTGGAGTCCAGGTATCATTCTGGTAAATCTCCTTCCTAAGGTGTCGTGCCCAGGGCTGCTCACAGTAACTCCGGGTGTCGTCTAACCAGGGCTTTGTATAGCTGTAGTACAACTTCTATCCCCTTGTATCCTAGTCCTTTAGGTATAAAGGCTGGCATTCCATTAGCCTTTTTGATTATTATCTGTACCTGTTCATGACATTTTAATGATCCATGTACCTGGACCCCAAGTCTCTTTGGACCTCCACTGTTTTGACCTTTTCATGATTTAGAAATTACCCTGTTCTATCCTTTCTAGGTCCAAAGTGGATGAGCTTATTTTTGCCAACATTGAAATCCATTTGTCACAGTTTTGCCCGATTATTTTATTTGTTAGTATCTCTTTGTAATTCAATGTACCTCCATCTATACTGCAAAAATGCCTCCTACCTTGGTGCTATCAGCAAACTTTCTATCGGCCTTCTACCCATCACCTAAGACATTAATAAGTACAATGAAAAGTTGAGGCCCCACCACAGATACTTGCAGGACATTCTGCCAATTAGAGCACCATCCCATTATCCCTACTCTCTGTCACCTGCCACTCATTCAATTTCCTACCAGGTCAATAATTTGCCTCCACTTGCATGAGCTTCAACTTTAGCTAACAAACTCTTATGAGGGACTTTATAGAATGTCATCTGGAAGTTCATATAAATAACGTTGCCCATTCCCCTGTCCACTACTTTAGTCAACTGTCAAAAAAATTCAATCTTATTCATCAGGCATGACCTACCCTTTACGAATCAATGCTGGCTCTCTCTGATCAGCTGAAAGTTTTCAAAGTGTTCAGTCACTCTATGCTTAATTAGACCTTCTGCTCCTTCTTGGATTTCCAAGGCAGAGCAATAAAGGAATGATAGCTACACTGATACAAAGAAATCTCAACATCTACTCCAATTTTATATGAATAGCCACTGCCTGATGGATTGGTGGTCAAAGGTGTTTTCCCGCAGAAGCTTTCCCACAAAGGATAGGTGGTACGGCATGGTCCAACTGGATGGAGCGTTTCGCGGCAATGTGACCAGACCCATCCTTCGCAACATTGGGGACAGATAGAACCACAGCACGTAGTGACACTTGGTGTTTGCATACTGGGGCTTTGCGCACAGCTTGATGCAGCTGCACACGAAGGTGGTCATCAGGATGAGGGCGACATTGGGTACATTTTTCCCATCCTTATCCAGAAGTTTGAACATCATGTCCCTCCGGACCCGGTCCATTTTGGATCTCCAGATAAAGCTGAAAATGGCTCGGGTATCCTCCATAGTGCAGGAGTGGGGTATGGGCCAGACCTGTACCATGTACAGCAACAATGTGAGCGCCTCATATCTGACGACCAGGTTCTTACCCATAATGGAGAGAGATCGCTGCTCCACATGCTCAGTTTATGGTGTACCCTGGCTACTCGCTCCTTCCAGGTTTTGGCACATGTCCTGGCCCTTCCGAACCATATCCCCAGAACCTTCAGGTAATCTAACCTGACGGTGAAGGGGACAAAGGATCGGTCAGCCCTGTTCTCAAAGAACATGGCCTCGCTCTTGCTGTGGTTAACTTTGTCTCCCGAGGCCAGTTCGAACTGGTCGCAGATGCTCATCAGTCTGCGAACGGACAGCGGATCCGAGCAGAAGACGGCGACATCGCCCATGTACAGGGACGTGAGTGTCACTGGCAAAGCCAACATTTATTGCCCTTGAACTGCATGGCTTTCAGAGTGTAGGTAAGAGTCAACCACATTATCATGGGTCTGGAATCACATGTAGGACAGCAGATTTCCTCCCCTGTAGGACATTAGTGAACCAAATGTTTTTTTTAAATAACAATCCAGTAGTTTCATGATGATTTATTAAAGAGACTAACATTTTTAATTCCATATTAAATGAATTCAAATCCCCCCTGCTGTTCTGGTGGGATCTGAGTTTATGTCACTGGAGCAGTAATCCAGGCCACTACATTAATAGTCTACTAACATTATCACTACGCTACCTTGCCTACACTACAACAACAGCTACACTTCAAAAGCACTTAATTAGCTGCGAAGAACTTCACCAATATGGTGGAAAGTGCTCTATAAATGCAAGTTCTTTCTTTATCATTACCATTTTGACTTCATGAAACATGACAAACATTACCATTTCAAAGTGACATATAACTGATATTTTGGGGCCTTGTCTGCGTATCAAGTGCTTGCTGAAAAAAATCAGGACTGACCAAACTTCTTTCCCCTCTGCACCATATTAACCACAATCCTGGTCTGAAAGGATATAAACTCTGTCGCATACTGTAGGTGGGTAGTGAACTAGCTATGCAGTGTGTTAAGAGTTCAAATCCCACCATGGCACTTTCTCAGGCAATTGGGCATTAAGCAATGAATGTAACCTTGCCAGCATCACCCTCATCCTGAGAACTCATTGAAGAAAAGTTGTAAATTTTCATGGTAACAGAAATCCCCAGTGTGCAGTGGCTGGAGACCCTCCTATTAACAGCAGCACTCAAGTAAAGGCAACACAACAGGAGAAGGCAAAACGGATGGTAGTGAAGGAGGCAGGAAAATGCGAGAAATGTTTGACAATGAAGGAGAAAGGGAAGGAGAAATGGGAGGCATTAAAATTGAGAAGGAAGGAGGAAATGAGAGTGAAAAGGGCCGAAGCTGGGAGATGGGGAAGAATGTGGGACTGAAACTTTGGGGTGATGTAGGAAGAAGAGTGTCAATATTAACTGCAACAGGGAAACTGCTGCATAAACTGCTGCATAAACTGGGAGGTAAAGTGCCTCACTTTAAACTGAGTAGGTTGGGTGGGTGAAATGTGCCACCTTAAACTAAGGGGTAGAAATCCCAGGTTGAACTGGTGGGAGCAGTGCCACATGTACTGGAAATGTAGTATGTTGAACTGAGAGAAGGTTTTAGGGAGGCAAGGAGGTCCAGTTTGAACTGTGGGTGGAAGATGAATAACAGTAGCTTGCATTGAGGGGAGCAAGGATTGTGCCAGCTTCAAGGAGGTTGGAGAGGAAGAAAACTGCTGACTTCAAGGGGACAAGGGTTGGAAGAAAGTTGAATTTAGGGCAGAAGAAATGAGTTCCAGGTTAGATTGAAGAGTAAGTAAAAGTGCCAGTGCAAACCAAAAGGACTGGAGGAGGAGAGAATGAAAGGTGATTTTAACCCATTCTTCCTGCCAGGAATGGGATAGTCATATTGGTAAAATTGCCTCTGAAAACTTATCGTCTTGTTCCTGCTCCATTCACACCCACTGATGCATTAACTGGGCCCTTCTTTTAGATGGTCAAATCACCTACTTGCCTGACTTTTATGGAATCCTCATTAATATATGCTTATTGAGATCAGGAAAGAAAAAGGGGCCCTAAAATCTAAGCTTTAAAATTCCGTTTCTGAGACCAGGAGAAGCAGGAGTGCACTTCCATGTCCCATGTCTGGGCCTGGGATCCTCTTCCTCCCATCCTACCAGATACCCTCCCCATAACTTACCTGTGTGTCAGCAAATCACCCTACCAGCTGTATCTTTACATCCTTTTCAGGCGGGAAGCTAGCCAGTGGGATGCAATTGACATCCAGGAGTTAAAATAGCCTGGGTCATAAATTGACAGTGTTGTTGGGGGTGTGGGGGAAATGGTTGTTGTCCCACTGGTCAACTGAATTCTACTCCCAGTTAAAATTCTTTGTTTAACTCTTTCAATGGTGTGTGATCCTGTACTTTATATTCTGGCCAATTGACTTAAGTAAGCTTAGGTACAGGAACTTGGATGCAAATCACCAATACTGTTCCCTGCTGATGGTGCTGTGACTCAAGATAACCTTTCAGCGCTGCAAGAGCCTGAACAGGGGTTCAAGTCTGCTGGACAGATTGTGATTGGATGAGAGAGTCAGCAGAGGAGGGCAATAATGATCAGTCTTCGGTAATGGGATGTTCTGGAAGCATACCCAAGATCAAGAGCAATGACAGTTTCTTTCTTTGTGCCTGTGGTTATTGACAATAGCAGAGGCCATGAGTAAGAGCCAGAGAAAAACAACCAGGACTGAGTGCCCAACTCCCTTACCAATGCTTCAGGGAGAATGGCACTGTACAAGACAGAGAGGCATCACATTGCAGGGCAAACAGTGTCATTGAAAATAACTTTGATCCTACAAGGAGTTCTCAGTATGTATGATTAATGATTAAACTGGGAAGTAAAGATATTGATTAGCTAAAAGCTTAGAGATTTTCTTTGCTTTTAGTCCAAAGTGATAAGGCTGTGGAAGAATAAGAGGACAAAAGTGAACCTACAAAGCAGATAGAAATGCCAATCAGGTCTGTTCAAATGTCTTTGGATGCCATGATCTCTGTGAAGATCGAAGCAGAGATTGAAACTAGGTCCAGAGGTCTGATTGACGAGTCACCACCCTAAAATGTTAACTCTGTTTCTCCCTCCACAGATGCTACCTTACCTGATGAGTATTTCAAGCATTTTCTGTTTTTATGCCAGAGATCAAAGGTTGCAGTCAGAGCCCAAGGTTGCAGCAGGACGTGGAGGTCAGAGGCTAAAATTACAACCAGATGCAGGAGGCAGAAATCTGAGTTAGGCATGCAGTGCCAAGTCAGGCCAAAGTATGTTTGATGGCACAAATGGAAGAAAATACACAGGACTTGAGCAAAGCTCAGGTCAATCTGAATAATTTAAACTAGGGAAAGATGACTGCATTGAATTGTAACATTCAAATTAAAATCTTCCTTTGACTAGACACCAGACTGGTTCTACCAGCTTTCAGAAACCTCAGATGCCAGAATTTCACAAGTTGTCCTTTTGTTTCAGCAGCAAAGTAAAACAAGCTAAAAACTCCTAACAACAGGACCCTTTTTATGTGATCAAGTACAATCAATCAGCTGTATCTACATTCCCACGGGATTGACTCTCGTTACATTGACCTGCAGTTGGAATGTTTTCTTTTTCAATTGAATACAAGGGTTGTAGGTGTACCTGTCTGAAATGTGTCCTGAGATGAACGCACCACTTGTCATCCCAAAATAAACCACTGACGTGGCCATGGGACCTTTCCAACCGTTCTCACAAACTAGATCCCACTGCAAGAAAGGCAAAATAAATAGTTACAATCATTCAAATACAGGTTCTCCTTTTGGAAAATAATCACTTCTATCTTCTAAAAATAAAATTATAATCGACTATAACATTTTTGTAAGTCTTATAAGGAGAGATTCGCAGCAGACTTTAATTCATTTTTGTTTCTGTTTAACAGCATTTCCCCAATTTTCCATCTTTTCACCTACAGCTCTTGGCAGCATGTAACTTTCTGGGCATCAGGAGCCCTCTGACACCTTAACCAAGTGGGCATTCTTCATAGAATCATAAAAAGTTGCAGCACACAAAATGGCTATTTATCTTCCTGTGGACAGATTTTTTTTATTCAAGAACCAGCTAGTCCCAATTTTGTGTTCAATTCACAGAATTTATGGACTCTGCTTCAATGGCAGTTTGAGGCAAATAGTTCCATATTCTGACCAAACAATTTTTTTTCTAACTGTCCCTTCAAATATTTTTGTAATTTTCTTTAATTTGAGCTCTCTTGTTAGCGTCTTATTGGTTAGTGGAAATAATTCCTCACGATGGCTGGAATTTTACATTGTGGCAGTGGCCCGCCCACTGGCGGAAAGGTTGTTGGGAGAGCCCGCTTCAGCCAGGCCGGGAAGCCATGCAGCAATTTTGCGTGGCCCAGGCCCTTAATTGGCCTCAGTTGGGACTTCCACCTCTCTGAGGCAGGAAGACCTGCCTCCAAGAGCTGCTGGCCAATCAGAGTGCTAGCAGCTCATCAGTCCCCAAAACGCCACCAGGAGCAGTGGCCACTGCTGGGACTGCAGCCAGCAAGAAGTGGCCAATGGATGGCATCCTTCAGGAAGGGAAGTGGGGCACAGGCTTTGCTGGGGAACAATCGGCGGGGCCCCGGTGAGGGATGCGGTGGGAGTCGGAGAGCAGAATGGGGGGGCGGGGGGTGCAGTTTTAGCAGCGGTGGCCTATCCTGCTGGGGGGCCTTCCGTGGGGCATAGGGTGCCTGATCAGCAACCCCTCTGCACTCCGACTTCAGCTGCAAGGAGGACGCCAGTTATTACTGAGCGGCCGGCTTGGGTGCTGAAATACCCGTCTGCCACTGGTAAAATACCAGCAGCAGTGGGAGGAGGCCCTTAAATGGCAATTAATTTGTCACTTCAGAGCCTCAATTGGCCTGGGGTGGGCAGGCTGCTTGCCACCTGCCCCACCGCTGGTAAAATAGCAGTGAGGATAGGTAAGCAACAGGCATGGGGCCACCCCACCCCGTCTCCCATACTATGTTATGCCCCACTTCGCCTCCCAGCTCACTCTCGAGAGCAGGCATAAAATTCCGGCCTATAACAGTATTTTTTCCCTCTCTGGATGTGGGAAACTCTGCGTTTATAGTCCATCTATGGTTGCTCTGAGCCAGTGGTAATGGACATTTTTCCTTGCACTGCTGTATTCCTTGTGGTGATGATAGCCCATAGACTGGATCTTGTTGTCCACCCGACAGCAGGTTCTGTGGTGGGGGGGTGCACTGGAGAATTGGAGCAGCAGCGACCACCAAAGAACTCGACGCCAGCATTGCCAGACCCAATCTTCCATGCATTGGGATAGGCTGATGATGCCCTTCCCACCCAGAGACCAATTGAAGCCCTTAACTGGCCTATTAATGGCCACTTAAGGGCATCTTCTCGCTGCCGCTGGGATATTACCAGCGGCGGGTATGGGGCCTCTGCCTCCCGGAGTGGACGCCTTCGAAAATGAGGCACCCTCCCTGCAGGATTGGGGTAGGAGTCCCTCCTCCATGGGCAATTTGTGGCCCACAGAGGACCCCCACGGAACCAATTCACCCTCTCCCCTTTACCGAACGGCCACCTACCCCACACACCCCCTCACCGGGGTCATCAGGTTACAAAGATGAATCAAGTTTAATAAGAAGTAAATTCAAACAGAAGTAATGGCAAACCCAGCAGATTTAATCAGATTATGATATTTACCAAAACAATAAATGTGTCAAAGTTCCAGTAGATATTGGAAAGTAACAATTTTCGTTTGGACCAGGTATCTTTGATTGAAAGTTTTTGCATAAGATTGGATGTCGACTGGATGTCTACTAGCCTTGACCCACTAGCAACCTTGCAAAATAGAAATACACTAAAAAAAAATTCAGACTACTCCCTGGGTTAAATACTTCTACAGCTTCTTCAAATACTACCATGGGATCTTTAACATCCAATCAAACCAATGGGAACAGACAAGTGTGAATAACACCAAGAATAAATTAACTGGGCATTCATCCAGGCTGTAAATTGGCTTCCATAATTCCCTGGATAACAACTGTGATTTTAGAATGTAAATCGTTGTGTTTGAAGCACATTGAAATGTTATGAGAACTTGTTAACAATGTGATGTATAAATGACATTCGATCAATATAACAAAAAATGAAGTTTTTAATGCTCCAATGCAAGACAAATCTTCAATCTATCACAAGGCAGAATCATGTGCCACCCAATATAAATGAAATTTCCACAAACCTACAGACTAGAATGAAGATTAAGTGGTGATCAATTTTGTCTGGGAGCCACAAATATGGATCGCTGTCTGATTTCCGAAACCCCACTCACTCATTCTGTATCAGTGCCAGAAGTCCTGCTGTCCAACAAATCTACCCTCATATCTCATTAAGACTGCGGTGAAAGAAAAGCCACATTGGCTGGAAACACCAGTTGCCAGTCTTTTATCCATCCTGCGATCAAGCATTGTTATATTGTTTTGCAGAGTGTAGAGAAATCCCATCTCTGACATCAAAGCGATCCAGTCTTGATAAGAATGGCTGGAATCCAGCCTTTACACAATCAGAGAAATATAGGTAGCTCATAAATTCTCAAGAAGACAATGACTGAAACATTTCCACAAAGGTTTCTGGGAGTTTAGCCAGATCTTCATGTTCATGACAGACACAGAAAATATTTTGGATCAATCCAAAAAGTGTGCACCAAATATCAATGTCAGAATCTTGCATATCCCTTCTCCCTACCATTGAATTCCCTCCAAGATATACGGCTGAATTTTGTAGTCCCGCCACCGGGAGTGGCGGCGGGCGTGGACAATGGCGGCCATGCCGCATGGGAAACACGCGGCTGCGCCGCCATGACTACATGGCGGGCGTCCAATTAACATATTGATGGTGCCGCCACCCCACTCCCCCAATCACATTGCAAGGTGGCATGGGTGACAATATTCACAGTGTCACCTGATGCAGGATCAGGTGTTGGTGCCATTTTTAAAAGGCTCCCAGCCCTGCAAACAAAATGCAGAGTTGCCCCCTACCCCGCCGTCCATAATATAATGCAGAGTTTCCCCTTCCCCTAAACCATCAAATAAGGCAGAGTTGCCCTCTTCCCCACAAAGCAAAAAATAATGCCGAGTTGCCCTCTTCCTCCCAATCCATAAATTAACGCAGAGTTTCCCCTTCCCCTAAACCATCAATTAAGGCAGAGTTGCCCTCTTCCTCACAAAGCAAAAAATAATGCCGAGTTGCCCTCTTCCTCCCAAACCATGAACTAATACCAAGTTGCCCTCTTCCCCCCAATCCATAAATTAACGCAGAGTTGCCCTCTTCCACACAATCCATAAACTAATAGCGAGTTGCCATCTTCCTCCCCAACCAAAAAATAATGCAGAGTTGCCCCCTTCCTCCCAATCCATAAACTAATGCCAAGTTGCCCTCTTCCGCACAATCATAAACTAATGCCGAGTTGCCCCCTTCCTCCCAATCCATAAACTAATGCCGAGTTGCCCTGTACCCCCAATCCATAAATTAACGCAGAGTTGCCCTCTTCCCCCCAATCCATAAACTAATGCCGAGTTGCCCCCTTCCTCCCAATCCATAAACTAATGCCGAGTTGCCCTCTACCCCCAATCCATAAACTAATGTCGAGTTGCCCCCTTCCCTCCAATCCATAAACGAATGAAGAGTTGCCCTCTTCCCTCCAATCCATAAATTAACGCAGAGTTGCCCTCTTCCCTCCAATCCATAAATTAATGCAGAGTTGCCCTCCTCCCCACAATCCATAAATTAATGCAGAGTTGCCCTCTTCCCTCCAATCCATAAATTAACGCAGAGTTGCCCTCCTCCCCCCAATCCATAAATTAATGCAGAGTTGCCCTCCTACCCCCAATTCATAAATTAATGCAGAGTTGCCCTCTTCCCTCCAATCCATAAATTAACGCAGAGTTGCCCTCTTCCCCCCCAATACATAAACTAATGCCGAGTTGCCCTCTTCCTCCCAATCCATAAATTAACGCAGAGTTGCCCTCTTCCCTCCAATCCATAAACTAATAACGAGTTGCCCTCTCCCTCCCAATCCATAAACTAACGCAGAGTTGCCCTCTTCCCTCCAATCCATAAACTAATACCGAGTTCCCTCTTCCTCCCAATCCATAAACTAATGCCGAGTTGCCCTCTTCCTCCCAATCCATAAATTAACGCAGAGTTGCCCTCTTCCCTCCAATCCATAAACTAATACCGAGTTGCCCTCTTCCTCCCAATCCATAAACTAATACCGAGTTGCCCTCTTCCTCCCAATCCATAAACTAATACCGAGTTGCCCTCTTCCCCCCCAATCCATCAACTAATACCGAGTTGCCCTCTTCCCTCCAATCCATAAACTAATGCCGAGTTGCACTCTTCCCCCCCAATCCATAAACTAATGCAGTGTTGCCCCTTCCCCCCAATCCATAAACAAATGCAGAGTTGCCCCCTTCCCCCAATCCATAAACTAACGCAGAGTCGCGCTCTTCCTCCCAATCCATAAACTAATGCAGTGTTGCCCCCTTCCCCCCAATCCATAAACTAATACCGAGTTGCCCTCTTCCCTCCAATCCATAAACTAATGCCGAGTTGCCCTCTTCCTCCCAATCCATAAATTAACGCAGAGTTGCCCTCTTCCCCCAATCCATAAATTAATGCCAAGTTGCCCTCTTACCCCAATCCATAAACAAATGCCGTGTTGCCCACTTCCTCCCAATCTATAAACTAATGCAGAGTTGCCCTCTTCCCCCAATCCATAAGCTAATACCGAGTTGCCTCCTTCCCCCCAATCCATAAACTAATACCGAGTTGCCATCTTCCTCCCAAACCAAAAAATATTGCAGAGTTGCCCCCTTCCTCCCAATCCATAAACTAATGCCGACTTGCTCTCTTCCCTCCAATCCATAAACTAATACCGAGTTGCCCTCGTCCTCCCAAACCAAAAAACAATGCAGAGTTGCCCCCTTCCCCCCAATCCATAAACTAATACCGAGTTGCCCTCTTTCTCCCAGTACAAAAACTAATACCGAGTTGCCATCTTTCTGCCAATACATAAACTAATGCCGAGTTGCCCTCTTTCCCCCAAAACATAAACTAATGCAGAGTTGCCCCCTTCCCCCCAATCCATAAACTAATGCTGAGTGGCCTCCTTCCTCCCAATCCATGAACTAATGCCGAGTTGCACTCTTCCTCCCAATCCATAAACTTATACCAAGTTGCCCTCTTCCCTCCAATCCATAAACTAATGCCGGGTTGCCCCCTTCCCCCAGCCCATAAACTAATGCAGAGTTGCCCCCATCCCCCCAATCCATAAACTAATACCAAGTTGCCCTCTTCCCCCCAATCCATAAACTATTACCGAGTTGCCCCCTTCCTCCCAATCCATACATTAATGCCGAGTTGCCCCCTTCCTCCCAATCCATAAACTAATACCATGTTACCCTCTTCCCCCAATCCATAAATTAATGCCGAGTTCCCCTTTTCCTCCCAAACCAAAAAATAATGCAGAGTTGCCCTCTTCCCCACAATCCATAAACTAATGCAGAGTTGCCCTCTTCCCCGCAATCCATCAACAGTTGCAGCGTTGCCCTCTTCCTCCCAATCCATAAATCAACGCCGAGTTGCCCTCTTCCTCCCAATCCATAAATTTATGCCGAGATGCCCTCTTCCCTCCAATCCATTAACTAATGCCGAGTTGCCCTCTTCGTCCCAATCCATAAACTAATACCGAGTTGCCCTCTTCCCCCCAATCCATAAATTAATGCCGAGTTGCCCTCTTCCTCCCAATCCATAAACTAACGCCGAGTTGCCCTCTTCCTCCCAAACAACAAAACAAAGCAGAGTTGCCCCCTTCCCCCATTCCACAAACTAATACTGAGTTGCCCTCTTTCTCCCAATACATAAACTAATGCAGAGTTGCCCCCTTCCCCCCAATCCATAAACTAATGCCGAGTTGCCTCCTTCCTCCCAATCCATGAACTAATACCGAGTTGCAGTCTTCCTCCCAATCCATAAACTAATGCCGGGTTGCCCCCTTCCCCCCAGTCCATAAACTAATGCAGAGTTGCCCCCTTCCCCCCAATCCATAAACGAATGCCGAGTTGCCCTCTTCCCCCCAATCCATAAATTAATTCCGAGTTGCCCTCGTCCCCCCAATCCATCAACTAATACCGAGTTACCCTCTTCCTCTCAATCCATAAACTAATGCCGTGTTGCCCTCTTCCCCCAATCGATCACCTGATGCAGTATTGCCCTCTTCCTCCCAATCCATAAATTAACGCCGAGTTCCCCTTTTCCTTCCAAACCAAAAAATAATGCAGAGTTGCCCCCTTCCCCCAATATATAAATTAATGCCGTGTTGCCCTCTTCCCCACAATCCATAAACTAATGCAGAGTTGCCCTCTTCCCCACAATCCATAAACTAATGCCGAGTTGCCCTCTTCCTCTCAATCCATAAACTAATGCCGTGTTGCCCTCTTCCCCCAATCCATCACCTGATGCAGTATTGCCCTCTTCCTCCCAATCCATAAATTAACGCCGAGTTGCCCTCTTCCTCCCAATCCATAAACTAATACCGAGTTGCTCTCTTCCCCCCAATCCATAAATTAATGCCGAGTTGCCCTCTTCCTCCCAATCCATAAACTAATGCCGAGTTGCCCTCTTCCTTCCAATCCATAAACTAACACCGAGTTGCCCTCTTCCTCCCAAACCAAAAAACAATGCAGAGTTGCCCTCTTCCCCCCATTCCATTAACTAATGCCGAGTTGCCTCCTTCCTCCCAATCCATGAACTAATACCGAGTTGCAGTCTTCCTCCCAATCCATAAACTAATGCCGGGTTGCCCCCTTCACCCAGTCCATAAACTAATGCAGAGTTGTCCTCTTCCCCCCAATCCATAAATTAATGCCGAGTTGCCCTCTTCCCCCCAATCCATAAACTAATACCGAGTTGCCACCTTCCTCCCAATCCATAAATTAATGCGGAGGTGCCTCCTTCCTCCCAATCCATGAACTAATACCGAGTTGCCCTCTTCCCCCCAATCCATAAATTAATGCCGAGTTGCCCTCTTCCCCCCAGTCCATAAACTAATACCGAGTTGCCCCCTTCCTCCCAATCCATAAATTAATGCCGAGGTGCCTCCTTCCTCCCAATCCATGAACTAATACCGAGTTGCCCTCTTCCCCCAATCCATAAATTAATACCGAGTTGCCCTCTTCCCCCAATCCATAAATTAATGCCGAGTTCCCCTTTTCCTTCCAAACCAAAAAATAATGCAGAGTTGCCCCCTTCCCCCAATATATAAATTAATGCCAAGTTGCCCTCTTCCCCACAATCCATAAACTCATGCCGAGTTGCCCTCTTCCTCTCAATCCATAAACTAATGCAGAGTTGCCCTCTTCCCCACAATCCACAAACTAATGCCGAGTTGCCCTCTTCCTCTCAATCCATAAACTAATGCCGTGTTGCCCTCTTCCCCCAATCCATCACCTGATGCAGTATTGCCCTCTTCCTCCCAATCCATAAATTAACGCCGAGTTGCCCTCTTCCTCCCAATCCATAAACTAATACCGAGTTGCCCTCTTCCCCCCAATCCATAAATTAATGCAGAGGTGCCCTCTTCCTCCCAATCCATAAACTAATGCCGAGTTGCCCTCTTCCCTCCAATCCATAAACTAACACCGAGTTGCCCTCTTCCCCCCAATCCATAAATTAATGCAGAGGTGCCCTCTTCCTCCCAATTCATAAACTAATGCCGAGTTGCCCTCTTTCTCCCAATACATAAATTAATGCCGAGTTGCCCCCTTTCCCCCAATCCATCACCTAATGCAGTGTTGCCCTCTTCCCCCCAATCCATAAACTAATACCGAGTTGCCCTCTTTCTCCCAATACATAAATTAAAGCCGAGTTGCCCTCTTCCCCCCAATCCATAAACTAATGCCGAGTTGCCCTCTTCCCCCCAATCCATAAACTAATGCTGAATTGCCCTCTTCCCCCCAAACCAAAAAACAAATCAGAGTTGCCCTCTTCCCCCCAATCCATAAACTAATACCGAGTTGCCCCCTTCCTCCCAATCCATAAATTAATGCCGAGGTGCCCTCTTCCCCCCAAACCAAAAAACAAATCAGAGTTGCCCTCTTCCTCCCAATCCATAAACTAATGCCGAATTGCCCTCTTCCCCCCAAACCAAAAAACAAATCAGAGTTGCCCTCTTCCTCCCAATCCATAAACTAATGCCGAATTGCCCTCTTCCCCCCAAACCAAAAAACAAATCAGAGTTGCCCTCTTCCCCCCAATCCATAAACTAATGCCGAATTGCCCTCTTCCCCCCAAACCAAAAAACAAATCAGAGTTGCCCTCTTCCCCCAATCCATAAATTAATGCCGAGTTCCCCTTTTCCTTCCAAACCAAAAAATAATGCAGAGTTGCCCCCTTCCCCACAATCCATAAACTAATGCAGAGTTGCCCTCTTCCCCACAATCCATAAACTAATGCCGAGTTGCCCTCTTCCTCCCAATCCATAAACTAATGCCGTGTTGCCCTCTTCCGCCAATCCATCACCTGATGCAGTGTTGCCCTCTTCCTCCCAATCCATAAATTAACGCCGAGTTGCCCTCTTCCTCCCAATCCATAAACTAATACCGAGTTGCCCTCTTCCCCCAATCCATAAATTAATGCAGAGTTGCCCTCTTCCTCCCAATCCATAAACTAATGCCGAGTTGCCCTCTTCCCTCCAATCCATAAACTAACACCGAGTTGCCCTCTTCCCCACAATCCATAAACTAATGCCGAGTTGCCCTCTTCCTCCCAATCCATAAATTAACGCCGAGTTGCCCTCTTCCTCCCAATCCATAAACTAATACCGAGTTGCCCTCTTCCCCCCAATCCATAAATTAATGCAGAGTTGCCCTCTTCCTCCCAATCCATAAACTAATGCCGAGTTGCCCTCTTCCCTCCAATCCATAAACTAACACCGAGTTGCCCTCTTCCTCCCAAACCAAAAAACAATGCAGAGTTGCCCTCTTCCCCCCATTCCATAAACTAAGACCGAGTTGCCCTCTTCCCCACAATCCATAAATTAATGGCGAGTTGCCCTCTTCCTCCCAATTCATAAACTAATGCCGAGTTGCCCTCTTACTCCCAAACCAAAAAACAATGCAGAGTTGCCCCCTTTCGACCCAATCCATAAACTAATGCAGAGTTGCCCTCTTCCCCACAATCCATAAACTAATGCCGAGTTGCCCTCTTCCTCCCAATCCATAAACTAATGCCGTGTTGCCCTCTTCCGCCAATCCATCACCTGATGCAGTGTTGCCCTCTTCCTCCCAATCCATAAATTAACGCCGAGTTGCCCTCTTCCTCCCAATCCATAAACTAATACCGAGTTGCCCTCTTCCGCCAATCCATAAATTAATGCAGAGTTGCCCTCTTCCTCCCAATCCATAAACTAATGCCGAGTTGCCCTCTTCCCTCCAATCCATAAACTAACACCGAGTTGCCCTCTTCCCCACAATCCATAAACTAATGCCGAGTTGCCCTCTTCCTCCCAATCCATAAATTAACGCCGAGTTGCCCTCTTCCTCCCAATCCATAAACTAATACCGAGTTGCCCTCTTCCCCCCAATCCATAAATTAATGCAGAGTTGCCCTCTTCCTCCCAATCCATAAACTAATGCCGAGTTGCCCTCTTCCCTCCAATCCATAAACTAACACCGAGTTGCCCTCTTCCTCCCAAACCAAAAAACAATGCAGAGTTGCCCTCTTCCCCCCATTCCATAAACTAAGACCGAGTTGCCCTCTTCCCCACAATCCATAAATTAATGGCGAGTTGCCCTCTTCCTCCCAATTCATAAACTAATGCCGAGTTGCCCTCTTACTCCCAAACCAAAAAACAATGCAGAGTTGCCCCCTTTCGACCCAATCCATAAACTAATACCGAGTTGCCCTCTTTCTCCCAATACATAAATAATGCCGAGTTGCCCCCTTCCCCCAATCCATAAATTAATACAGAGTTGCCCTCTTTCTCCCAATACATGAACTAATGCAGAGTTGCCCTCTTCCCCCCAATCCATAAACTAATGCCGAATTGCCCTCTTCCCCCCAAACCAAAAAACAAATCAGAGTTGCCCTCTTCCCCCCAATCCATAAATTAATGCCGAGTTGTCCTCTTCCTCCCAAACCAAAAAACACTGCAGAGTTGCCCGCTTCCCCCAAATCCATAAACTAATACCGAGTTGCCCTCTTTCTCCCAATACATAAATTAATGCAGAGTTGCCCTCTTCCCCCCAATCCATAAATTAATGCCGAGTTGCCCCCTTCCCCCCAATCCATAAACTAATGCAGAGGCGCACTCTTCCCCCCAATCCATAAACTAATGCAGAGGCGCGCTCTTCCTCCCAAACCAAAAAATAATGCAGAGTTGCCCCCTTCCCCCCAATCCATAAACTAATGCAGAGGCGCACTCTTCCCCCCAATCCATAAACTAATGCCAAGTTTCCCTCTTCCTCCCAATCCATAAACTAATGCAGAGTTGCCCCCATCCCACCAATTCATAAACTAATGCAGAGTTGCCCCCTTCCCCTCAATCCATAAACTAATACCGAGATGCCCTCTGCCTCCCAATCCATAAATTAATGCAGAGTTGCCCTCTTCCTCCCAATCCATAAACTAATGCAGAGTTGCCCCCATCCCACCAATTCATAAACTAATGCAGAGTTGCCCCCTTCCCCTCAATCCATAAACTAATACCGAGATGCCCTCTGCCTCCCAATCCATAAATTAATGCAGAGTTGCCCCCTTCCCCTCAATCCATAAACTAATACCGAGATGCCCTCTTCCTCCCAATCCATAAACTAATGCAGAGTTGCCCCCATCCCACCAATTCATAAACTAATGCAGAGTTGCCCCCTTCCCCTCAATCCATAAACTAATACCGAGATGCCCTCTTCCTCCCAATCCATAAACTAATGCTGAGTTGCCCCCTTCCTCCCAAACCAAAAAATAATGCAGAGTTGCCCCCTTCCCCTCAATCCATAAACTAATACCGAGATACCCTCTTCCTCCCAATCCATAAACTAATGCAGAGGCGCACTCTTCCCCCCAATCCATAAACTAATACCGAGATGCCCTCTTCCTCCCAATCCATAAACTAATGCAGAGTTGCCCTCTTCCTCCCAATTCATAAACTAATGCCGAGTTGCCCTCTTACTCCCAAACCAAAAAACAATGCAGAGTTGCCCCCTTTCGACCCAATCCATAAACTAATGCAGAGTTGCCCTCTTCCCCACAATCCATAAACTAATGCCGAGTTGCCCTCTTCCTCCCAATGCATAAACTAATGCCGTGTTGCCCTCTTCCGCCAATCCATCACCTGATGCAGTGTTGCCCTCTTCCTCCCAATCCATAAATTAACGCCGAGTTGCCCTCTTCCTCCCAATCCATAAACTAATGCCGAGTTGCCCTCTTCCCTCCAATCCATAAACTAACACCGAGTTGCCCTCTTCCCCACAATCCATAAACTAATGCCGAGTTGCCCTCTTCCTCCCAATCCATAAATTAACGCCGAGTTGCCCTCTTCCTCCCAATCCATAAACTAATACCGAGTTGCCCTCTTCCCCCCAATCCATAAATTAATGCAGAGTTGCCCTCTTCCTCCCAATCCATAAACTAATGCCGAGTTGCCCTCTTCCCTCCAATCCATAAACTAACACCGAGTTGCCCTCTTCCTCCCAAACCAAAAAACAATGCAGAGTTGCCCTCTTCCCCCCATTCCATAAACTAAGACCGAGTTGCCCTCTTCCCCACAATCCATAAATTAATGGCGAGTTGCCCTCTTCCTCCCAATTCATAAACTAATGCCGAGTTGCCCTCTTACTCCCAAACCAAAAAACAATGCAGAGTTGCCCCCTTTCGACCCAATCCATAAACTAATACCGAGTTGCCCTCTTTCTCCCAATACATAAATAATGCCGAGTTGCCCCCTTCCCCCAATCCATAAATTAATACAGAGTTGCCCTCTTTCTCCCAATACATGAACTAATGCAGAGTTGCCCTCTTCCCCCCAATCCATAAACTAATGCCGAATTGCCCTCTTCCCCCCAAACCAAAAAACAAATCAGAGTTGCCCTCTTCCCCCCAATCCATAAATTAATGCCGAGTTGTCCTCTTCCTCCCAAACCAAAAAACACTGCAGAGTTGCCCGCTTCCCCCAAATCCATAAACTAATACCGAGTTGCCCTCTTTCTCCCAATACATAAATTAATGCAGAGTTGCCCTCTTCCCCCCAATCCATAAATTAATGCCGAGTTGCCCCCTTCCCCCCAATCCATAAACTAATGCAGAGGCGCACTCTTCCCCCCAATCCATAAACTAATGCAGAGGCGCGCTCTTCCTCCCAAACCAAAAAATAATGCAGAGTTGCCCCCTTCCCCCCAATCCATAAACTAATGCAGAGGCGCACTCTTCCCCCCAATCCATAAACTAATGCCAAGTTTCCCTCTTCCTCCCAATCCATAAACTAATGCAGAGTTGCCCCCATCCCACCAATTCATAAACTAATGCAGAGTTGCCCCCTTCCCCTCAATCCATAAACTAATACCGAGATGCCCTCTGCCTCCCAATCCATAAATTAATGCAGAGTTGCCCTCTTCCTCCCAATCCATAAACTAATGCAGAGTTGCCCCCATCCCACCAATTCATAAACTAATGCAGAGTTGCCCCCTTCCCCTCAATCCATAAACTAATACCGAGATGCCCTCTGCCTCCCAATCCATAAATTAATGCAGAGTTGCCCCCTTCCCCTCAATCCATAAACTAATACCGAGATGCCCTCTTCCTCCCAATCCATAAACTAATGCAGAGTTGCCCCCATCCCACCAATTCATAAACTAATGCAGAGTTGCCCCCTTCCCCTCAATCCATAAACTAATACCGAGATGCCCTCTTCCTCCCAATCCATAAACTAATGCTGAGTTGCCCCCTTCCTCCCAAACCAAAAAATAATGCAGAGTTGCCCCCTTCCCCTCAATCCATAAACTAATACCGAGATACCCTCTTCCTCCCAATCCATAAACTAATGCAGAGGCGCACTCTTCCCCCCAATCCATAAACTAATACCGAGATGCCCTCTTCCTCCCAATCCATAAACTAATGCAGAGTTGCCCCCGTCCCACCAATTCATAAACTAATGCAGAGTTGTCCTCTGCCTCCCAATCCATAAATTAATGCCGAGTTGCCCTCTTCCTCCCAATCCATAAATTAATGCCGAGTTGCTCCCTTCCCCCCAATTCATAAACTAATGCAGAGTCGCGCTCTTCCTCACAATCCATAAACTAATGCAGAGTTGCCCTCTTCCTCCCAATCCATAAATTAATGCCGAGTTGCTCCCTTCCTCCCAATCCATAAACCAATGCAGAGTTGCCCCCTTCCTCCCGATCCATAAACTAATGCAGAGGTGCACTCTTCCCCCAATCCATAAATTAATGCCGTGTTGCCCGCTTCCTCCCAATCCATAAACCAATGCAGAGTTGCCCCCTTCCTCCCAATCCATAAACTAATGCCGTGTTGCCCCCTTCCTCCCAATCCATAAACCAATGCAGAGTTGCCCCCTTCCTCCCAAGCCATAAATTAATGCCGAGTTGCCCTCTTTCCCCCCAATCCATAAACTAATGCCGAGTCCAACATGGTGTTGGACAAGCAGACTGACATCACAGAGACAGTGGGTGGGTCAAGAGGTTTTGGAGAGGTAGAGCTGGATTTTGTCAGCATACATGTGGAAACTGACCCCAATGTATTCAAATAATGCCACTAAGGTGCAGCATAGATGAGGAAAAAGAAGGGGCCAAGAATAGATCATAAGGAAACTCTACAGGTAACAGTATGGATGGAGGAGAAGAACTTATTGCTGGAGATGATCAAGCTATAATTGCACAAGCAAGAGAGAAGTCAAGCAAGAATCATACCCCCTCGAAAGCCCAGTCAGAATTCTTAATTTAAGATACACCTAGGGTAGCTCTCCTGACCAAATTTATAACTCTGGACTTCCTGGTAAACTCTGTGCGCAAAAAGGCCATTCGGAGCTTAATGATTTCCCATAAAGTACAAAAGGGAATTACAACTACATGACTAGGAAATCAATAGGAAATACCATAATTTTTACTGGCCTTGAAGTGTTTGGCAGTGGGCTGTGAAGAGGAAAAAAATATGGATTTGTTTTTGCCTTCCTACAGTGCAGAGCCTAATATTGAATACACAACTCTGAAGTCATATTAAGATTTTCTGTACACTCATTATTACCTCTTTTATATTCTATACAGTTTGTGATAAAACCTTAGAATCCAATTAGTTTTTAGTCCCTACAATATGTGGGTCTTCTGGCACATTTCTTCCATAATTCACTGAGAAATGAAGTGGACAGTGGATAGATTAATCCTGGGCCCTGTTTTGTCAAGTTCCAGCATCTGATGAAACTATCTGTAGGACTTGGGGGTGGAACCTCTGTCTACCCAAACATAGGCCCTACATCAAAAGGCGAATAATTGGAAAGGAGTCCACAGGATGCAGCTTGAAAGGAGATGTATTGGTCTCCCCACCAATGGAAATGTGGTCCGGTTTAGACCTTCAAAAAATTACAGTCAACCTTTTAAAGGGAGCCAATGAGGGAAAAGAGTTTAAATTTATGGGCCAGTGGCATGGACACCTCCCAAAGCAGGTTGGCTTGCCACATTTTCTGGTCTCCTTTGCTTGTGTGATCATATGACATACCCCTACAGTGATGCAGGCACACCCCAGTAATATGGAAATGAGGAACTCTCCCCTTTATCCCATAGACTCCAGCAGCTTCAAAGGCTTGCAGATGTTCAAGGCTATTATGTCTAATTATCAGTTTCCAGTTGCACCGTTTTGCTGAATTCAGCTAACTCAGCATAGAGAGGGGATTGAATGTGGGACCAGCTGGGTCGTATGGTTTAGTACTACATTGGGAAATGCTATTCTGCACTAGTTTAGCACATTTGAATTCGTGCTTCTTTCAGTTGTCTCAGACAGGATGTGTCAGTTATTGCATTTTTTACACGCAACTCTGACTCTTCTGTTCCCTCTGGCAGTTCCACTACTTCAAACGACACCTTTATTCAAAATTTTCTGAATTATCACTAAATTTGAGATTAAAGAATTGGTTCTTGTCCATCATTTGTTTTCTCCATTTGGCATATGAGCAATATGAGAAGCAGCTCAATTTAGGGCTGTTATATTTTCATGTGTTTTCTCCGCCCCTGGTCCATTCCTCCATTCCCCCCCCACCTCGTCCCCGTCCCATGGCACCTTCCCCTGCAATTGCAGGAGGTGTAATACCTGCCCATTTACCTCCTCTCTCTTCACTATCCCAGGCCCCAAATACTCCTTTCAGGTGAAGCAGCGATTTACTTGTACTTCTTTCAATGTAGTATACTGTATTCGCTGCTCACAATGCGGTCTCCTCCACATTGGGGAGACCAAGCGCCGACTGGGTGACCGCTTTGCGGAACACCTCCGCTCAGTCCGCAAGCAGGACCCTGAGCTTCTGGTTGCTTGCCATTTCAACACTCCCCCCTGCTCGCATGCTCACATCTCTGTCCTGGGATTGCTGCAGTGTTCCAGTGAACATCAACGCAAGCTCGAGGAACAGCATCTCATCTACCGATTAGGCACACTGCAGCCTGCCGGACTGAACATTGAATTCAATAATTTCAGAGCATGACAGCCCCCCATTTTACTTTCATTTTTAGTTATTTTTTTTTTTTTACAATCTTTTTTTTTGCATTTATTTCATTTCATCTTAGTTTGTTCAGTTTGCTTACCCACTGTTTGTTTTCATGTTTGCACTTGCTGCTGTTCAATCTTCAGTCCGTTAACACTTTATCTGCACTAATGCTTTGTCTTTCAACACACCATTAACATATTGTTTGCCTTTGCTCCATGACCTTTTGGTCAGCTATGTGGCCTTGTCCAATCTACACCACCTCCTTTGTTATCTTTTGCCCCACCCCCACCTCACTTGCTTATAACCTGTGACATTTTTAATATTTGTCAGTTCCGAAGAAGGGTCACTGACCCGAAACGTTAACTCTGCTTCTCTTTCCACAGATGCTGCCAGACCTGCTGAGTGGTTCCAGCATTTCTTGTTTTTATTTCAGATTTCCAGCATCCGCAGTATTTTGCTTTTATGATACAATGCATGTTTGGTGCATAGGTTAGAGTGCAGTAGTGAGTGATGTAGCATTCTGGAGATATATATATATGTATGTATATATGCATATGCTCGAACAATGTAGTTCCTAAGTCATTTTGGATAATATAACATTTACTATCAAAAGACATTTAAAAACTAGCCATTGTGCTTTGCAACCTATGGGGCTAGAGTTTCTGCTTTGGGCACAATCAGTAATCTGAGCACAAAGTATGCTAGCTGTTTGAAGTGGAGTTATGGTTCAGGTTTCCACTCAAATTCATTCACGTAAGCATAAATGTAAAATTTTTCATGAACCAGCACAATCGGCCAGTGTCATAAAACACAATTCTTCATTTCTTTTTCCTTCGATTAAAAAACATTCCTTGATATATTTAAGAGTGGTAACCTGTTGCATTTTATTAACACAGCTGAAAATGTGTATATCACAAAAAAATCAGTATTTTTATGCAATGTCTGGTCAGCCACCTGTGAGTAACCTGATTTTCAATCACTGAAAATGATTTTAAAAAGGCTATATTGAACCAGTTACCAGCTTCATTGGTGTACACTAGTCAGTTTCTTGGTAAATTAAATATTTTTTAATAGTTAAAAGCTTTGTTAATTTGCCCACTAGTGCCTGGGCACGTAAAAAAAAATCTTAATTTGAACAGCCTCCTCCAAGGGCCACAAACAGGCACAATCAGTGGAATTGTGGGCGGGGCCAGATTCCAGCACAATGATTTTTAAACAAGTCAATTTGAGCTTGATGCAACTTGCACTTAAAATTCCTTTACGTTTCACACTGGTTTGACCAAATTCAGGTGGATTGTAGTGGAAAATCCAGGCAGCAGCATGCAAATTTTGTGTAAAATCATCTGCTTCGGTATTCAAGAGCCCTAAAATTCTCTACCCTCATTCTGAGAGATAAGTTATAATGAATGCTCGACAACAGGAAGGGGTCACAAAATTCTGCTCTGTGGCGCCGTTAGTTTTGGCACTGCAGGTGCCATTTTAGTACCAAGATGGCATCTACAGCATGCACGCATACTTCCGGCACAGCCCATGTCGAATGCTATCTTGGTGAGAACATTAGCACAGGCAGTACAGTGTGCGCTGGAAATATGCAGAGTAGGTAGATTATAGGAACATCGGAAAGAGGAGCAGCAGTTGGCCTTTTGGCCCCTCGAGTCTGCTCCAGCATTCCACTAGATCAGGGCTGTTACAACCTTTTCGGGTTGAGGGCCGCTGTCATGCAGACCCCCACCTGCCAAGAATGAGGCATATTAATTTTGTCATATGAACATTGATTTTAAACTGTTGCTGGAGCGAGGAAATGACGTGTTAAACAGATCAGCAGTGGCTGGTAAAACATTTGCATACTAACAGACAGTGCTTGGAGAGACAAAAGTCAATTCCCTGGTCCACTTAACCCAAAATGGACTGTGATCACCAGACATTGAAGGTGAGGACACTCACATTCCAGGATGACTGCTAAGATGGCAGAATCCACAAACAGAAGTGGTCAAACCAGCTAGTCACATGACTAACCTGCTGGGCAACCTGGGTTTTTTTTTTAACTGTGCCACAGAGAAAGGCAAAAGGCTGTTTGAGACTGAAGCTGGAGCAAGGAAGCCTCTCTCTTTCTCTCTCGCTTTCTCCCAAGCCACCAGACCCACAGAAGACACATAAACCTCAGGAGAGAAAAGACTCTGACATCGAAACAAGTTGAAGCGTGAACTGGGCCCCAACGAACAGCAGGACTGACCGGTGAGCAAATTTTGAAACATAAAGGCATTAAAAATTTATCTTGCTGATAAAAAAAAATGTGCATTCTTGTGACTTACGTTCTCGTCACCATATTGAAAACTGATTCAGTGACGTACCTGGTATTGTTTTTGCTTGCATAAGCAGTCAATCTCTGCCCGCACACTTGATGTAGAGATGCAGAGTATTCTGGATAGGTGTCCATCTTTGAAGAGAGACCTTGATCTCTCTCCCACCTCTCCCTGCATTCTGTGTGTATGTGTCACGTTCTCTCTCCCAACTCCCCACCCCCCACCCCCACCCACTTCCCTCTCGGGCTAGGGGACACAGATTGAAAGTATTGCGCAAAAGATGCAGGGGGAATACGAGGAAGAGGTTTTTTTATGCAGCAGGTGGCAATGACCTGGAACTCACTGCCCACAAGGGTGGTGGAAGCAGAGACAATCAATGACATCAAGAGGAAGTTGGGTGGCCACCTGAGAGAAATATACTTGCAGGGCTATGGGGATCGAGCCAGGGACTGACTCTGTGGAGAGCTGGCATGAGCTCGATAGACAGAATGGCCTCCTTCTGTGCTCTAAGTAAATGACTCTTTCCCCACCCCCCGCCCCGTCTCTCTCTCTCTGTCTGTCTATCTCTCTATCTCTGTCTCCCCCAACTCTCTGTCTCCCTCTCCAGCTCTCTCTGTCTCCTTCCACCTCCCTCTGTCCCTCTCCACCCACCCTCTCTCTGCATCTCTCCCCCCTCTCTCTCCATACACCGTGTCTCCAATGTTCCCCACTCCTCACTCAGTGTTCCCTCCTCTCTCTCTCTGCCCCTCCTCTCTCTCCCTCTCTTACACAGTTGCAGAGAGCAGACACTTAGCAGATGGTTGGTCAGTTCTTTTGGAAAACATCGCACTGTCAGTTTCAAGCTAACAGCTGCTGATGTCAGGAACAGCTGTTTTCCCACAGACTGGGGTTTGCCGGTGGGCTATTTTTTTAAAAGTGAGAACCTGCCGGAAAACCCCGAGTCTGTTGGAAAACGGCTGTTCCTGATGTCAGCAGCCGTCAGCTTGAAACTGACAGCGTGATATTTTCCAAGAGGCCTCTCTGTAAGAAGAAGACAAAGGGAAATTTCTAAATAAAAAAAACTCCAGTCACAGTGACGATGAGGAACTGTCCCAGGAACTGTTTACATCTGTGGGCTGGATCCTAACCTGCACTAGATCATGCCTGAACTTCTACCTCAATTCCATTTTCCCACACGATCCCCATATCCCTTGATATCTAGAAATCTATTGATCTCTGTCTTTAATCTACTCAATGACTGAGCTTCCACAGCCTCTGGGGTACAGAATTCCACAGATTCACCACCCTCTGAGTGAAGAAATTCCTCCTTATCTCAGTCCTAAATGGCCTGCCTTTTATTCTGAGACTGTATCCTAAAACCCCCCAACCCCCCAGCCAGGGGAAACATCCTTCCTGCATCTACCCTATTGAGACCTGTAAGAATGTTGTATGTTTCGATGAGATCACGTCTCATTCTTCTAAACGCAACAGAATACAGGCCCAAACATCAGTCTAACATCAGCAATAGGGAAAATGCTAGAATCTATTATAAAGATGTGATAACTAGACACTTCGAAAATAATGGTAGGTTTGGCCAGAGTCAGCATGGATTTATGAAAGGGAAATCATGTTAGAGTTTTTTGAGGATGTAACGAGCAGAATAGATAAAGGGAGAACCAGTAGAATTCTGCAGAAGAGTGGAAATCATTTCTTAAAGCTAAGCTGGTTTGCATTCGTCCTGAATCCAATTATGTCTTCAATGCCATTCAGGATGTTTTTAATTTGAAAACTCCAAATTGGAAGAAACTGTGTTCTGTGGTGTATTTACATCAAAGTGGAATAATTTGGAAGATGTGGTTTATTTGGATCTTCAGAAGGCTTTCGATAAGGTCCCACACAGGAGGTCTGTAAGCAAAATTAGAGTACATGGGATTGGGAGTAATATACTGGCATGGATTGAGAATTGGTTTACAGACAGAAAACTGAGAGTAGGAATAAACAGGTCATTCTCAGGTTGGCAGGCTTTGACTAGTAGGGTACTGCAAGGATCAGTGCTTGGGCCCTAGCTATTCACAATCTATATCAATGTTTTGGATGGGGGGACCAAATGTAATATTTCCAAGTTTGCTGATGATGCAAAACTAGGTGGGAATATGAGTTGTGAGGAGGATGCAAAGAGATTTCAAGGGGATTTAGACAGGCTAAGTGAGTGGGCAAGAACATGGCTGATGGAATATAATGTGAAAAAATGTGAAGTTATCCACTTTGGTAGAAAAAAGCAGAAATGCAAAGTATTTCTTAAATGGTAAGAGTTGATGTCCAAAGTCACTGAAAGCTAACATGCAGGTGTAGCAAGCAATTAGGAAGGCAAATGGTATGTTGGCCTTTATTGCAAGAGGATTTGAGTACAGGAGTAAAGAAGTCTTGCTGCAATGGGATAGAGCCTTGGTGAGACCGCATCTGGAGTATTGTGTACAGTTTTAGTCTCCTTACCTAAGGAAATATATACTTGCCATAGAGGGAGTGCAACAAAGGTTCACCAGACTGATCGCTGGGATGGTGGGATTATCCTATGAGGAGATATTGAGGAGACCGGACCTATATTCTCTGAAGTTTTGAAGAATGAGAGGTGATGTCATTGAAGCATACAAAGTTCTTAAAGGGCTCGACATGGCAGATGCAGGAAAGATGTTTCCCCTGGCTAGGGGATCTAGAATCAGGGGACACAGTCTCAGAATAAGAGGCAGAATTTAGGACTAAGATGAGGGGGAATTTCTTCACTCGGAGGGTAATGAATTTTTGGAATTCTCTACCCCAGAGGGCTATGGAGGCTCAGTCATTGAGTATACTCTAGACAGCGATCGATAGATGACTTGGGCGGGCTTTCCAGGACCACTCAGGCAGACATCGGCAAGGGGTGGGTGTTGAAACAAGGGTGGCCTTTGCCACCAGAGGCCCTGCGTGGAACACAGATTGCTCAAGTAGGAGCACCACCCCACCACCCAGGTTTTACTGGCAGCTTCCCCTGTGATAGAGGGCTCCCCTGTCACTGGCTAAATCCCAGCAGTGGCAGAAAGAGGCCCTTAATTGTCCATTGATTAGCCACTTAAGGGCCTCATCATCCTTCTGGACCGGTCTTCAGCCTTTGATACAGTTGACCACATCATCCTTCTCCAACGCCTCTCCACTGTCACCCAGCTGGGTGGGACTGCTCTCACTTGGTTCCATTCTTATTTATTCATCATAGCCAGAGAATCACTTGCAATGGCTTCTCTTTCTGCTCCTGCACCATTCCCTCTGGTGTTCCCCCCTCCTATTTCTCATCTACATGCACCAAGCATTTCTGAACACATGCCTATCAGTCTGTTTTGAGACAGCATCCCATTGCAGTCCTCTGCAGCAGAACCTGCGTGTAACCTCACCTTCTGGGGAGCTGGCACCCATGCAATCCTTGCCCCTTGTCTGGCTGCAGGCCACTCGTAACCGGTGACTCACCACCTGTGGACCCCGCCTTTATGCCACTCTCTAAATTACACACAGTGCCACTACCTGAGCTGGAGGCTGCGAGTGTCAGATTGAGTGATAGTGTTGCTTCTTTCTCTAGGACTTCAGCCTCCCACCTAACTGCATGGCCAGACAGTAGTTCTTGGGTATCTGAAGCCATAAAGGCACAAGGGGAGGCTGGGGATGAGGGTAGGGAGGGAAGCAAGAGGTGCATTGTTACACCATCTGCAGGTTGTAAATCATAACAGGTTTCAGGGTGAGGGTGAAGTAGGATGTGAGAAGGTGGTTTAGGCAGGAACATACCATCATTCTCGATGGTTTCAGGCCCATCACTGGCCACAGCCTCAGTGTCAGCCACTCCAATGATTTCCAGCAACGTCTCCTTCATGGGAGTGAGGACATACAGTCATGCCTACCCCACCTATTCCCCGCCCCGCCAACACCACCACCCCCGCCACCCAAGACATCCTGCAGAAGAGAGGAGCGAGTAGAGCATTCCGTTTGGGTGATGTGCTGGCCACAGTTTTTTTTTATTCGTTCATGGGATGTGAGTGTCACTGGCAAGCCCAGCATTTATTACCCATCCCTAATTGCCCTTGAACTGAGTGGCTTGCTAGGCCATTTCAGAGGGCATTTAAGAGTCAACCAGTTGTGGGTCTGGAGTCACATGTAGGCCAGACCAGGTAAGGACGGCAGATTTCCTTCCCTAAAGGACATTAGTGAACCAGATGAGTTTTTAACAACAATCGACAATGGTGTCATGGTCACCATTAAACTAGCTATTAATTCCAGATTTATTAACTGAATTCAAATTTCACCATCTGCCGTGGTGGGATTCGAACCCATGTCTCCAGAGCATTAGCCTGGGCCTCTGGATAGCTGGCAGTGTGTGCAAGATGTGAGATTTGAGTGTGTGGCTTGCAGCAGTGACAATTGTGTGCATGTGAGGTGAGACTATGAATGTGAGGTACGAGATGGTAGGTGAGTGAAGGGGGTGTGGTGAATGGAGCAGTGTGAGAGGCTAGAGGTGCAGTTGGTAGGATACGGCATTCACTGACCTTGACTACTCCTGGAAGATCAGAAACTTCTTGTGGTACTGCATCGGAACTAGACTGCTGGCATTGACCACAATGGCTACCTGCTCTCATTGTATTCTAAGTATCAAGCATAGGACCTCCTCGGTCCTTAAGGGAAGAGGACCTCACTGCTCCTGAGGACCTCCTGCACCAAGGCTTCTAGTCCTGCATCGGAGAACTTTGTGGCATGCTGTCTGGTCTTTTGTGCTATTTTTCAAGATTATTCCTGCTCTTTCACCACTTCCGGCCCCTGCTGCTGCCAGAATGCACCTCGCCTTTAAGAGCTGCAGGCTAGCTTTAAATATTATGGGCTAGCTTTAAGAGGTACAAAAGCAAAATAATGCGGATGCTGGAATCTGAAACAAAAAACAGAAAATGCTGGAAATACTCAGCACATCAGGCAGCATCTGTGCAGAGAAAAACAGAGTTAAAATTTCAGGTCTGTGTGATGAAAGGTCACACAGACCTGAAATCTTAACTTAGCTTTAAGTGGGGTCAGCTTCGCATGAACTTGGGCCCTCTGCTAAGGCATGCAGCCACTCAATAGTGTGTTCAGTGTAGATCTGCACACCACAATCATTATAATTAGCAGGCAGCACCAAGTTTGCACGCTGTCTGCATTATTTTGAACAGACATGTGTTCAACATGCATTGGGATCGCCATGACTGATTATGGGGCTATACAATTTATCCCCCCAAAAAGCTCCCAGTAAGAATCGATGCAATTAGCCTCTGTTTGAACTTGTGATGTGACTAAAGCCTTGATAGGGAGGGAAAGTGGGTGTAGCAGCTTGCTAACCAATAGACTTGTTCCATGTCTGTACACATTCCATAGTAGATTCTGTCCTAAGGTTACAAGAACATTGCTTTGAAATGTTTCCCTTCAAGGGACAAGCAAACTGATCCAAGCTTTCACTCCTTCAAAATAGGGAATCAGAGATCACTATATTTTTTTAATTTTGTGTTCCAGTTTCAAAATTGAATTCACACTTTTTTACATCAGTCATGTTCTTTAGTGTTTTTCAGACCTTAACCTGACATACCCAATTCTCAGCTGGCATTTTACAATTAGGAAACTCGTTCGCACTTGTAACCCGCATTTGAGGCTGGTGCAACCCTCATTATGGTTACAAAGATTATTTAAATAGATCCTTTGGTGGATCTATAGGGTATGGGGCAAAAGCCGGAACAGGCTACTGAGTTGGATGATCAGCCATGATCATAATGAATGGCAGAGCAGGCCCGAAGGGCCAAATGGCCTACTCCTGCTCCTATTTTCTATGTTTTTTCTATGTTTCTATCTTGCAGCTTTCTCACTGGCAATGCTGCCAACCAGCGTACCCTTTCATTTTTTTTGCAGTGCATAGGGTGATTTGTTTAAGTGTTAAATTTTTTTGCGTGGTCATGCAGGCGTGGCAACTAAAGGCGCCGACTTGTGTGCAGCTTTGAGGGAATATTGCTGCCAGCCCATTTGAAACAGGGACTGTGTGGTTAAAACTTTTGATTGGTGTGTTTGTTCTTTGTTTATTGAAGTGCTTCATCTATATTTTTTTTGGTGCATGCATTTTTGTTGTTTCAGCTTTCTTTTTTTTCGTTCTGCAACAGTAAACAACACTGTAAAAGTGCCTCAAAAGGGCTTTAGGATGTCCTGACGCCAGGAAAGGCGCTACGTAAATGCACATATTTCCGTTTTCTTTCGTTCATTGCAAATCCTTTAGGGGCATGTTTTCTGAGGCACCAGCCACACCAAGGTGCCTTGTATGTCATGAGCTTTCATTAGAAAATAGTGTACCGGCTACCTGCGATTTTCTGATACAGATGCAAGGTACACGGGTGAAGACTTCAGATACATAACCTTTGTTTCTAACTCTTCTTCAAACAACTATCCTGCATCTAGCTGTTATTTTGCTTACAGCAGCTAAAGTGGGCAGAATGGGTGGGAATTTCTTTGGGGATTCCAATGGCACGCCTAGATTTGGAGGAGGAAGAGCAGTTCTTGATAGGGCAGGTGTAAGTTTACCTCATGCGTTACGTGTGTCGACAGTTCCTATTGGGCATTTCAGAGGAGACTTGTCTTCAGCGCATCCTCTTCATAAAGGATGCAGCCACATTGTTATGTCATCTCTTGGAGGCCAGATTGCAGAGAAACTATAGCACAGGTATGATTCTTCCCAAGCATGAATTAAACTTTCATGCTACCGGCTACTTGCAAGCCACCACTGGTGCCGTACACCAACTCAGTTAGTGACAGTTCATGAAGGCATCAAGCAAGTGACAGACTTTGTTTCTAAGGGCAATATAGACTCCCTGTAAAAAGGACCCATAAGCTTAACAGAACAGAGCCCTATGCTGAAATTTTACCAGCCCTCTGGAGATGGGCTGGGAGGCGGGAGGGCTTGTAAAATGGCAGCAGAAGGCATTGGGAGGGGAGCCACAGGATATTCTCAGAAGCAGGAATGGCAGCAGCGCAACAGCCCGCTGACCAGAGGCGGGTAGCCAATTAATTCAATGAAATGTCCAATTAACTGCCATTTTATGCCCCTGCAGCATTTTACTGGCATCGGCATGGGCCCCTGCCTCATGAGGAGAGAGCCTGGTACATCAAATCAACCTCCAGCAGCTTTCTGGGGGTCGGGTGGGGGGATGGGGGGGGGGGGGGTGTTTGGTGGTGGTGGTGGTGGGGGTCTTCCTTTCTGGCTGCTCCATTGCCCACAGAAGGGTTCCTGGTGGCAATGACCATCCCCACTGTTTCAATGCAGCCACTGGAAGACTCATTCCTTCAATCTGGCCACACCAATTTAAAAGAAATTGCTATCCCACCATTTGAGGGCATCTCAATATGGAGACGCAGGCCACCATCCTTAATTGGACAGCAGTCCCAGAGGCAGCTTCCAATAAAATGACCCCTGTGCTCCCGCCATCCATCCGCATGGGCTCGGGATCCACTTTCTGTCCTGATAGCAGGACTTCCTTGATTCAGGTAAAATTCAATCCCTAGACTTTCATCCACATTTTTGCCCATTTTTGTGTTTTTCGGGGATGAGATAGTGGAGGAAAATGAAGTGAGGCCTGCCACTGAATCCTCACCCCTAAATATGGCTACCAGAATTTTTCTCCATCTCTCTTGGAGGCAGATCTCACAACCTGCCAATTGTCCACTTTTCTACATGTAAGTGATGGTGATTCATTGGGGTTTGGTACCACACCAAGTTCCTTCAGTGATCAGCTGAGAAAAGATTCCCTGGAACTATGCCTGTATTGAAGAAGCATTCGGAGTTGTTTGTCACTGGAAGTCAGGGCTCCCTCCCCAAAACAATTATTTTCAGCAGTGTGTTTTGTTTCTAAGCAAATGAATTGTTTAATGAAGTTATTGTCCTGCCCCTTTAGCTGCTGCAGCCCAGTACTTCCCACCCCATCCTGGTAAACTCCCAGTGGAGAGCAGAGGTAGTCTGGGAGTCTGTTCTGCATATAGAATTGACCAGGGCCCAGAAAAATGAACTAAGGTTGGTTCAGTGGTCGTAAACCCTACCCCACCTCACTTCCAGTGAGAAGATCGCTAATGTGGCCAGAATGGTTCCTGAGTGCCAGGGTTTGCAAGAATGCAGAGCATCATAGATGACACCCTTTCTATGCAGTGATATCCTTCAGGGGAGAGTGCTCTGACGTATCAAATAGATCAACTCTCCTCATACCACCTCATATAATATCACATCCCCCACATTGCCAGCCCGTCAGATAGAGGACAGGTACTGTGTCGCTCCATCACTTGACACCTAAACCATTTTGTTCCTGCATATTGAGTTTCCTTTCACTTAATGTGCACCTGGCATTTGTTTCCCCATCTTCATTCCTAGCAAAAGTTGTCAAATATTAAAAATCCATTTCGAAACTTCCCTGTAAAGATGGAAATGTCATTTGCCTACATCCACACCCTTAAGTACAGAGGTGCTCCTATGAATCCCATTAGGAAAGTCTGGGCTTCTTCTTATCCAGGCTTCACGCCCCTTCCCTGTCTCCCTGTCAAGCAAGACCCCTGAAACTGATGATGACAACATCAGCTTCTGGTTTTCATCCTTTTCTACTGGCCAACTGTCATTTTCTACCAGAAATGACTGGACAGCTGACCAATTGAAAGGAGGAACCTTGAGCCTGTTCTGCCATTGAACTGGTTTGTAGCCGATCTGTATTTCAACTCCCTTTACTCGCATTTGCTCCATATCCATTAATACACTTATCTGAGAAAAATCTCTCAAACTCAGTCTTGAGAATTTCAATTGTTCCAGAATCCAGGGCATTCTTGGAAGAGAATTCCAGATTTCCAGTACCTTCAGTTGAAAAAGTGTTTTTTTATTTCAATCCTGAATGGCCGAGGCCGTAGTATCATTCTAATAAAGCTGCACCCATTCCGAGGCCAATATATCTTTCCTAAGTTTGATGCCCAGAACTGTACCCCATACTCCATATGGGATCTGACCAAAGCTCTTTACAAGGTGGGATCAAATTGGGTCCGACAGTTAAAACCTGCCGAGCTTCTTACACTCCTGCACTGGTTTGGTCATCCACCCCAGCTGGCTCCTTGCCAGGAGAATCAGTCCTAGAAAACACAGGAACATAGTAAATAGGAGTAGGCCATTCGGCCTGTCGAGCCTGCTCCGCCATTCGAACATCCCCATATCCCTTGATGTCATTTGTCTCCAGAAATCTATCAATTTCTGTCTTGTACATGCATAGTGCTTGAGCTTCCACAGCCCTCTGGGGTAGAGAATTCCAAAGATTCACCACCTTCTGAGTGAAGAAATTCCTCCTCATCTCAGTCTTAAATGGCCTACCCTTTGTTCTCAGATTGTGTCCCCTGGTTCTAGGCTCACCAACCAGAGGAAACATCCTATCCACATCCACCCTGTCGCACCGTGTAAGAATTTTGTAAGTTTCAATGAGATCACCTCTCATTCTTCAAAACTCTAGAGAATACAAGCCCAATCTCCTCATTCTGTCCTCATAATTTAAAGTGATTGGTAGAAAAGTTAGAGGGGAGATGAGGAAAACCTTTTTCACCCAGAAGGTGGTGGGGGTCTGGAATTCATTACCTGAAAGAGTAGTTTGAGGCAGAAACCCTCAACTCATTCAAAAGGAGTCTGGATATGCACCTCAAGTGCCATAATCTGCAGGGCTATGGACAAAATGCTGGAAGATGGGATTAGAATTGGTGGATCGTTTTTCAGCCAGCAAATACATGATGGGCCAGGTGGCCTCTTTCAGTGCCTTAAACGCTCTATGATTCTATGATTGTCTGATGAATAATCTCACCATCCCAGGGATTAGTCTGGTGAACCTCCGTTACACTTCCTCTTTGGCAAGTCTATCCTTCTTTAGATAAGGAGATCAAGACTGTACACAATACTCCAGGTGCAGTTTCACCAAGGCTTTATACAATTGCAGCAAGATTTCTTTATTTCTGTACTCAGATCCCCTTGCATTGAAGGCCAACATACCATTTGTCTTCTTAATTGCTTGCTGCACTTGCATGTTAGCTCTTAGTGACTCATGAACAAGGACACCCAGGTCCCTTTGGACACCAACACTTCTCAACCTCTCATCATTTAAGAAATATTCTGTCTTTCTGTTTTTTCAACCAAAGTGGATCACTTCAGATTTAGTCACATTATATTCCATCTGCCATGTTCTTGCCCATTCATATGGTCTGTCCAAATCCTCTTGAAGCCTCCTTGCATCTTCCTCACAACTTACATTCCCATCTAGCTTTGTGTCATCAGAAAATTTGGAAATATTACAATTGGACCCCACATTTATATAGATTTGAACAACTGTAGCTCTAGCACTGATCCTTGCGGTACACCACCAGTAGTAACCTGCCGTCCTGAGAATGACCCGTTTATTCCTACTGTCTGCTTTCTGTCTGTTAACCAATTCTCAGTCCATTGCAGTATACTACCCCCAATCCCATGTGCTCTAATTTTGTTTACTAACCTTCTGTATGGGACCTTATCAAAAGCCTTCTGAAAATCCAAATACACCACATCCACTGGTTCTCCTTTCTCTATGCTGCAAGTAACATCCTCAAAAAACTCCAACAGGTTTGTCAAACATGAATTCCCTTTCACAAATCCACATTGACTCTGCCCAGTCATATCATTATTTTCCAAGTGTCCAGTTATCTCATCCTTTATAATAGATTCGCACATTTTCCCTACCACTGACAACAAACTAACAGGTCTGTAGTTCTCATTTCTCACTCTCCCTCCCTTCTTAAATAGTGGAAGAGTCAGTTACTAGGGGACATTGGTTTAAGGTGCGAGGGGCAAAGTTTAGAGGGGATGTGCGAGGCACGTTCTTTCGCAACGTTTCAGAGGCATCTTGACAAATACATGAATAGGATGGGAATAGAGGGATGCAGTCCCCGGAAGTGCAGAAGGTTTTAGTTCAGGCAGGCATCAAGATCGGCACAGACTTGGAGGGCCGAATGGCCTGTTCCTGTGCTGGACTGTTCTTTGTACTTTTGTTCTTTGTACATTTGTTACATTGCAGTCTACAGGAACCTTTCCAGAATCTATAGAATTTTGAAAGATCCAATATCTCTGTAGCCACCTCATTCAACACTCTAGGATGTAGCTCAACCAGTCCAGGGGATTTATTAACCTTTAATCCAGTTAATTTTTCAAGTACTACTTTTTTATGAATACTGATTTCTTTTGGTTCCTCAGTTTCACAGAGATTATCTGTATCTTCTTCCGTGAAGACAGACACAAAATAGTTCAGTTTCTCCGCCATTTCCCTGTTCTTCACTATAAATTCTCCTATCTCCACCTGTAATGGGCCAACATTTGTCCTTGCTAATCTTTTCCTTTTCATATACTAAAGAAACTTTTACAGTCTGCCTTTATCTTTCTCGCTAGCTTACATTCATATTCTTTTTACCCTTTCTTTATCAGTTTCTTGGTCATCCTTTGCTGGGTTCTAAATTGCTCCCAATCCTCAGGCTTACCACTTTTTCTGGCCACTTCCTTTGATCTAATGCAATCTTTAACTTCTTTCGTTATCCACGGTTGATTCACCTTTCCATTGGAAACTTGTGCCTGAGGGGAATCTATATCTGTTGTACACCATGTAATACTTCTTTAAATACTAGCCATTGCATGTTTACCATCATATCTTTGAGTGTAATTTCCCAATCCACAACAGCCAAATTGCCCCTCATACCTTCATAGTTTCCCTTGTTCAGATTTAAAACCGGAGTTTCAGAATGAATTATATCACATTATTCTGCTATCAACACTCTCTCTGGACTAATGCTTTGTCTTTCACCACTACCATTAACACACGCTTTGCCTTTGTCTTTGTCCCAGGACAGCTTTGTTATTTAATCTCTCCTGTTCTCGGCCCTTTCAAATGCCTTCCCCTTTGTTCTCTCCCCCACCCGCCTCCCCTTCACTTGCTTAAAACCTAATCCTTTTCTAACCTTTGCCAGTTTTAATGAAAGGTCACAGACATGAAACGTTAACTCTGCTCCTCTCTCCACAGATGCTGCCAGATCTGCTGAGCATTTCCAGCACTTTTTGTTTTTATTTCAGATTTCCAGCATCTGCAGTATTTTGCTTTTCTTTCACATTCAAACTTAATGTGAAATTCTTTCATATTATGGTCACTATTTCCCAAGAACAATGTCATTAATTAGCCCTTTCTCATTACATAACACTAAATCTAAAATAGCCTGATCCCTAGTTGGTTCTTTAACGTGCTGCTTCAGAAACCCATCTCGTCCTGTTCCATTGTGAGCTGCATCTTCTCCCAAAACCTTATGGCCTCTTTCATGTGCAGATTTGTTTATTCAGCCTTTGACTTTTTTGACTGTTTGCTGAGGTACAGGGAATGCTTCATGTTTGATCACCTTTCCTGACTATTCATTTCAAAGGTATACAATATGCACAGTTTTGAAAATGCAATTTAATATCCAATGCAGTTTAGCTATAAGATCACTGTTGAAAGAAATGAACCATCTGATTGTCTATTATGGTGCTGTAACTTTACTAGTCTACTCACTCATACTGATATATAATTTTCAATTACATTTTGAGTTAACATAAATTTCATATCACATAATATATACAAAAGCTAACAGTCCCAATAACATGCCATGACATAAATCTCATATCACCTAGCCAAAATCATCACTGTTCAAATTGTGTAAGTTAATTACATGAGCCAACTATATAATTGTCACCCATGGCTGCCCTGTTATGTCTTACATTTTACCCAAGTATATCTTGCTTGATCAGCATTAAAGAATCCCTAGAAACCAAAGTGTGACTTTTTATGCATAAAATGTGGTAATTTGATAATGTAGTATTTTCCAGGGTTCAAACAGAAACTCTTGTTATTGTAATAACTTTCTGGAATTAACATAAGCACTTTTGTGTTCTACTTTTCAAATGGGTCAATAATAAACACTCTATTAGAACTTAGGCCATGAATCAGATATATTAAAAGGTAAAGATTAAGATGCTAATAAAATTAATACAACCGATGGCTCGACAACTCCAAGTATATCTTCTGGAATGCATAAGTAGCAAGACACTGCACAAACTCACAAAACCTGGGCTGGAGCCCATTACATAAAGTTTCATCTAATCACATCTATCCTAATAAACCCAGAAGAACTGATGAACTAGGAAGGTTTTCCCATTTATCCTTCAGAATCAGGAGCTTCTAGCTACTGAGCTGTCCATTAGTGGATTTAAAAACTTTCCTCAGAAACCCATCTCCAGCCAACCAAGGTGATAAAAAGACATATTGAATGGACTAATTATGTAGATGGTTATTAAGAAATACTTCTGATGAAATCAACATTAATGGATTTGGAATTAAAAGGCTTTAACATATAAAGATAAACAAGTGCTAAGGCAGCCAGATGTGGCTCTGTCATCGGACCGAGGAATCCTCACAATTGAATTTCTGGCCACACATACAGAATGCAAATTCTATCTTATCCAGAAACAATGATGCTGCATTAACGTACATTTAAAATGATCAATTACTTCTCATAGATAGAAGTTAAAAATACATGCAATTCTTTGTGATTGGGACTGTAATAATAATACACATTTCTATGTGTGGGAGCTTGCTGTGCACATATTGGCTACTCCATTACCTACATTACAAGTGACTACACTTCAAAAGTAGTTCATTGGTTATAAAGCACTTTGAGATGACTGGTGATCATGAAAGCTCTATATAAATGCATCCCTTCCTACTTCTTTCTATTGATATTATCAGCCGTAGCTCCTTTCCCTCCAAATGGAAGGACATCGGAAAACTATCAACAATTACTATTATTAATTAGTTCAGAAAATTATCTTGGGGAAACACATGTTAGGACAATTCAATGTATGAATTTTACAGTACAGACAGAGAAAGAATTACAAGATATTGCGTTATTAGAGGTCAAAGAAGAATTGTTTTAAATTGGTGAAAGTCACCACCACGAGAAATCTATCACAAAACCAAAACATTACCTCTAACACAAAATAGAATTCCTGCTTTGTTTGTTTGCAGAAAGTGAGTAAAGGTTTCCTGGGAGAATTTCTTCCAACAATAAAACAGAAATCTAATTCATGTTGTACGAATCTGCCAACTCTCTGTTCGTGTTGCTTCATTAGACTCACATTAGGCTAACAACACTGTGGAAGAAGTATTTATCACAAAGCACAAAATCTGGCTGGTGGTCTGTGGTGTAGTATGCAACAGAAACATCATGTATTTATTTATAAATAAAGGCATACTTTGATCATACAAATTATGCCTTTGCAATACAGTTTCAGTACTTTTTTTCTCTGAAGCATAGGAAACACAGGAACAAGAGTAAGCCATTGAGTTCCTTGCATCTCTAACACAAGAACATAAGGAATAGGAGCAGGAGTAGGCCATTCAGCCCTTCAAGACTGTTTCACCATTTAACTAAGATCATAGCTGATCTACTGCGTCAACTCCACCTTCCCATACTATCCCCATATCCCTTGATTCCTTAAATGTCCAAAAATCCATTGATATCAGTCTTAATATTCTCATTGACTGAATATGTACAGCTCTCTGGGGTGGAGAAATCCAAAGACTCACAGCTCTTTGAGTGAAGAGATTTCTCCTCATCTCAGTCCAAGATGGCCGACCCCTTATTCTGAGATTGTGACTCCTAGTTCTAGACTCCCCAGCCAGTGTATAATAGTATATAATACCACATCTTTTGTCACATAGTCTCATGTTCATATTTCTGCACCACTGTGTATCTTCTGAAACACCATCAGCAACACGAAAGGAGATCCATAAGTAAACAGTATAAAAAGATAATTGTCTCAAAAGCAGCTTATCCAACTCTATTGTCATTATAAATAAGTGTAATGGGACAAATATGGATCCTATGATAGTCAGTTGTAGGAGCCTTGCCCTTGTACAAAATATGTACAAAGTAGAGACGTGAATGAAAGATTCTTACCTCACTGACAATAGTAGAGATGTATCTGTCTTTGCTGTACACCCAGCCATCCACACAGTGCTCTGTTTCACGTATTGTATCATTGAAACCATCTTGCACCTGAGTTTTGAACCTGGTACATTTACTGTAGACTTGCTCACCCTCCACTGTCTCCATGGGCAGCAGTAAACTGAGATTTGTGAAGGAAGTTTCCTCAATGGTCATGTTTGAAGAGTTAGACAGACGGCAGTGGTGCTGAGGGGTATCTGCCAGAAACACCATACACAGACCCACATAGCCATTTGGGATTAAACCAATGCTGAGTAAAAAGAAAATAGTTCTCTGATAACAGCCCCATTGTCCCAGGAAAGAAGTCGCTTCATCGTAATCTTGCATATTCTTTTATCTTCTTCAAAACACCTTGCTGAGCAGCTGGTACCTTATGTCTCTTATTGAAACAGCAAAACTGCTTCATCCAATTCCATTCAGAAAATTGTAAGTTTTGCTTCCAGTCAGAATGGACAAAGCACGTACAATAGTCACAGCGTTTACAATCCACATTCAACAACCCCAAACTTCTTACTGTAGCGAATCTGTTGTAAGATCAAATAGAAAGCAAGTCTTCATATCATACATAAACAACAGGATCTGTATCTGTCATATGTTAATAGACTACCAGGTCAATATCAGAGTCCTGCAATGACAAACTGTGTCCAAGCATCTGAAAAACAAGATAGTGTTTTCCACAAAGCTATGAACCTCCTCCACATTTCATGCATGGACAGTGAAGAACATTAATTGGTTGTTAGCTCATTGATTGACATGGCTTTTCAGAGCCTATTAATATATGCTTTCACCTCTTTATGAACAACGGGGCATTATTAACATCTGGGGGCTTGTGCCAAAGTTGGGAGAGCTGCCCCACAGACCAGTCAAGCAACAGCCTGACATAATCATACTCACGGAATCATACCTTACAGACAATGTCCCAGACACTGCCATCACCATCCCCGGGTATGTCCTGTCCCACCGCAGGATACACCCACCAGAGGTGGTGGCACAGTGGTATACAGTAGGGAGGGAGTTGCCCTGGGAGTCCTCAACATCGACTCCGGACCCCATGAATTCTCATGGCATCAGGTTAAACATGAGAAAGGTAACCTCCTACTGATTACCACCTACCGCCCTCCCTCAGCTGATGACTCAGTACTCCTCCATGTTGAACACCACTTGGAGGAAGCACTGAGGGTGACAAGGGCACAAAATGTACTCTGGGTGGGGGACTTCAATGTCCATCACCAAGAGTGGCTCGGTAGCACCATTACTGACCGAGCTGGCCGAGTCCTAAAGGACATAGCTGCTAGACTGGGTCTGCGGCAGGCGGTGGGGGAACCAACACTAGGGAAAAACATACTTGACCTCGTCCTCACCAATCTGCCTGCTGCAGATGCTTCTGTCCATGACTGTATTGGTAGGAGTGACCACCGCACAGTCCTTGTGGAGACGAAGTCCCACCTTCACATTGAGGATACCGTCCATCGTGTTGTGTGGCACCATCACCGTGCTAAATGGGATAGATTTCGAACAGATCTAGCAATGCAAAACTGGGCATCCATGAGGCACTGTGGGCCATCAGCAGCAGCAGAATTGTACTCAACCATAATCTGTAACCTCATGGCCCGGCATATTCCCCACTCTACCATTACCATCAAGCCAGGAGACCAACCCTGGTTCAATGAAGAGTGCAGGAGGGCATGCCAGGAGCAGCACCAGGCATACCTCAAAATGTGGTGTCAACCTGGAGAAGCTACAACACAGAACTTCTTGCATGCCAAACTGCGTAAGCAGCATGCGATAGACAGAGCTAAGCGATCCTATAACCAACGGATCAGATCTAAGCTCTGCAGTCCTGCCACATCCAGCCGTGAATGGTGGTGGACAATTAAACAACTAACTGGAGGAGGTGGTTCCACAAATATCCCCATCCTCAATGATGGGGGAGCCCAGCACATCAGTGCGAAAGATAAGGCTGAAGCATTTGCAACAATCTTCAGCCAGAAGTGCCGAGTTGATGATCCATCTCGGCCTCCTCCTGAAGTCCCCAGCATCACAGATGCCAGTAATCAGCCAATTCGATTCACTCCGCGTGATATCAAGAAACGACTGAAGGCACTGGATACTGCAAAAGCTATGGGCCCTGACAATATTCCAGCAATAGTACTGAAGACCTGTGCTCCAAAACTTGCCACGCCCCTAGCCAAGCTGTTCCCGTACAGCTACAACACTGGCATCTACCCTGCAATGTGGAAAATTGCCCACGTATGTCCTGTACACAAAAGGCATGACAAGTTCAACCCGGCCAATTACCGCCCCATCAGCCTACTCTCAACCATCAGTAAAGTGATGGAAGGTGTCATCAACAGTGCCATCAAGCGGCACTTGCTTAGCAATAACCTGCTCAGTGATGCTCAGTTTGGGTTCCGCCAGGGCCACTCAGCTCCCGACCTCATAACAGCCTTGGTTCAAACATGGATAAAAGAGCTGAACTCAAGAAGTGAGGTGAGAGTGACTGCCCTTGACATCAAGGCAGCACTTGACCGAGTATGGCATCAAGGAGTCCAAGCAAAACTGAGGTCAATGGGAATCAGGGGGAAAATGCTCCCTGGCTGGAGTCATACCTAGTGTAAAGGAAGAATACTGTGGTTGTTGCAGGTCAATCATCTCAGTTCCAGGACATCACTGCAGGAGTTCCTCAGGGTAGTGTCCTAGACCCAGCCACCTTCAGCTGCTTCATCAATGACTTTCCTTCAATTATAAGGTCAGAAGTGGGGATGTTCGCTGATGATTGCACAATGTTCAGCACCATTCGTGACTCCTCAGATACTGAAGCATTCCGTGTAGAAATGCAGCAAGACCTGGACAATATCCAGGCTTGGGCTGATAAGTGGCAAGTAACATTCACGCCACACAAGTGCCAGGCAATGACCATCTCCAACAAAAGAGAATCTAACCATCTCCCCTTGACATTCAATGGCATTACCATCACTGAATCCCCCACTATCAACATCCTAGGGGCTACCATTGACCAGAAACTGAACTGGAATAGCCATATAAATACCGTGGCTACAAGAGCAGGTCAGAGGCTAGAAATCCTGAGGCGAGTAACTCGCCTCCTGACTCCCCAAAGCCTGTCCACAAGGCACAAGTCAGGAGTGTGATGGAATACTCTCCACTTGCCTGGGTGGGTGCACCTCCAACAACACTCAAGAAGCTTGACACCATCCAAGACAAAGCAGCCCGCTTGATTGGCACCCCATCCACAAACATTCACTCCCTCCACCACCGATGCACAGTGGCAGCAGTGTGTACCATCTACAAGATGCACCGCAGCAATGCACCAAGGCTCCTTAGACAGCACCTTCCAAACCCGCGACCTCTACCAACTAGGACAAGGGCAGCAAATACATGGGAATACCACCACCTGCAAGTTCCCCTCCAAGTCACACACCATCCTGATTTGGAACTATATCACCGTTCCTTCACTGTCGCTGGGTCAAAATCCTGGAACTCCCTTCCTAACAGCACTATGGGTCTACCTACCCCAAATGGACTGCAGGGGTTCAAGAAGGCAGCTCACCACCACCTTCTCAAGGACAATTAGGGATGGGCAATAAATGCTGGCATAGCCAGTGATGTCCACATCCCATGAATGAATAAAAAACATATATAATTGTGTTATTAATATCTAAATGAGATCAGCAGCTGCAACAAGCTAATGACTTTAACAGGTTGTACTGGGCAAGAAATGTTGCTGGTGGACAGAGTGGTGGCAATGTAACTTCTTCACTCTACAGATATTACAGGTTTTATTTCTCCCGGTTCTCTATCTCTGTCTTTCGCTTTTAGATTGCATTTATCTTTCCCAATAGCCAGTGAGGCTACCCTTGCACCTGGAGATTCAGAGGGTAGGAAATGTTTAAACTAATTCAGCAGGGGAATGGGAACGTAAATTGTAGTGCCAGTGTACAGGATGTTGAGAGTAGTGAGGTCAGGGATAAGGTTACAAGGACGCAAGAGGGCACTGGCAAGCAAGAACCTGGTTTAAAGTGTGTCTACTTCAACGCCAGGAGCATCCGGAATAAGGTGGGTGAGCTTGCAGCATGGGTTGGTACCTGGGATCTCGATGTAGTGGCCATTTCGGAGACATGGGTAGAGCAGGGGCAGGAATGGATGTTGCAGGTTCCGGGATTTAGATGTTTCAGTAAGAACAGAGAAGAGGGTAAAAGAGGAGGGGGTGTGGCATTGTTAATCAAGGAGAGTATTACAGCGACAGAAAGGACGTTTGAGGACTCGTCTACTGAGGTAGTATGGGCCAAGGTTAGAAACAGGAGAGGTGAGGTCACCCTGTTGGGAGTCTTTTATAGACCTCCGAATAGTTCCAGAGATGTAGAGGAAAGGATAGCGAAGATGATTCTCGACAGGGGCGAGAGTAACAGGATAGTTGTTATGGGGGACTTTAACTTTCCAAATATCGACTGGAAATACTATAGTTCGAGTACTTTAGATGGGTCAGTTTTTGTCCAGTGTGTGCAGGAGGGTTTTCTGAAACAGTATGTAGACAGGCCAACCAGGGGCGATGCCACATTGGATTTGGTACTGGGTAATGAACCCGGCCAGGTGTTAGATTTAGATGTAGGTGAGCACTTTGGTGATAGTGATCACAATTCGGTTAGGTTTACCTTAGCGATGGGCAGGGACAGGTATATACCGCAGGGCAAAAATTATAGCTGGGGGAAAGGAAATTATGATGCGATTAGGCAAGATTTAGGATGCGGAGGATGGGGAAGGAAACTGCAGGGGATGGGAACAATCGAAATGTGGAGCTTATTCAAGGAGCAGCTACTGCGTGTCCTTGATAAGTATGTACCTATGAGGCAGGGAGGAAGTTGTCGAGTGAGGGAGCCGTGGTTTACTAAAGAAGTTGAAGCGCTTGTCAAAAGGAAGAAGGCGGCTTATGTTAGGATGAGACGTGAAGGCTCAGTTAGGGCGCTTGAGAGTTACAAGCTAGCCAGGAAGGATCTAAAGGGAGAGCTAAGAAGAGCAAGGAGAGGACACGAGAAGTCATTGGCGGATAGGATCAGGGGAAACCCTAAGGCTTTCTATAGGTATATCAGGAATAAAAGAATGACTAGAGTTAGATTAGGGCCAATCAAGGATAGTAGTGGGAAGTTGTGTGTGGAATCAGAGGAGATAGGGGAAGCGTTAAATGAATATTTTGCGTCAGTATTTACAGTAGAGAAAGAAAATGTTGTCGAGGAGAATACTGAGATTCAGGCTACTAAGCTAGATGGGATTGAGGTTTACAAGGAGGAGGTGTTATCAATTTTGGAAAGTGTGAAAATAGATAAGTCCCCTGGGCCAGATGGGATTTATCCTAGGATTCTCTGGGAAGCTAGGGAGGAGATTGCAGAGCCTTTGTCCTTGATCTTTATGTCGTCATTGTTGACAGGAATAGTGCCGGAAGACTGGAGGATAGCAAATGTTGTCCCCTTGTTCAAGAAGGGGAGTAGAGACAGCCCTGGTAATTATAGACCTGTGAGCCTTACTTCGGTTGTGGGTAAAATGTTGGAAAAGGTTACAAGAGACAGGATTTATAATCATCTTGAAAAGAATAAGTTCATTAGCGATAGTCAGCACGGTTTTGTGACGGGTAGGTCGTGCCTCACAAACCTTATTGAGTTTTTCGAGAAGGTGACCAAACAGGTGGATGAGGGTAAAGCAGTGGATGTGGTGTATATGGATTTCAGTAAGGCATTTGATAAGGTTCCCCACGGTAGGCTATTGCAGAAAATACGGAAGTATGGGGTTGAAGGTGATTTAGAGCTTTGGATCAGAAATTGGCTAGCTGAAAGACAGAGGGTGGTGGTTGATGGCAAATGTTCATCCTGGAGTTTAGTTACTAGTGGTGTACCGCAAGGATCTGTTTTGGGGCCACTGCTGTTTGTCATTTTTATAAATGACCTGGAAGAGGGTGTAGAAGGGTGGGTTAGTAAATTTGCGGATGACACTAAGGTCGGTGGAGTTGTGGATAGTGCCGAAGGATGTTGTAGGGTACAGAGGGACATAGATAGGCTGCAGAGCTGGGCTGAGAGATGGCAAATGGAGTTTAATGCGGACAAGTGCGAGGTGATTCACTTTGGAAGGAGTAACAAGAATGCAGAGTACTGTGCTAATGGGAAGATTCTTGGTAGTGTAGATGAACAGAGAGATCTTGGTGTCCGGGTACATAAATCCCTGAAGGTTGCTACCCAGGTTAATAGGGCTGTTAAGAAGGCATATGGTGTGTTAGCTTTTATTAGTAGGGGGATCGAGTTTCGGAGCCACGAGGTCATGCTGCAGCTGTACAAAACTCTGGTGAGACCGCACCTGGAGTATTGCGTGCAGTTCTGGTCACCGCATTATAGGAAGGATGTGGAAGCTTTGGAAAGGGTGCAGAGGATATTTACTAGGATGTTGCCTGGTATGGAGGGAAGGTCTTACGAGGAAAGGCTGAGGGACTTGAGGTTGTTTTCGTTGGAGAGAAGGAGGAGGAGAGGTGACTTAATAGAGACATATAAGATAATCAGAGGGTTAGATAGGGTGGATAGTGAAAGTCTTTTTCCTCGGATGGTGATGGCAAACACGAGGGGTCATAGCTTTAAGTTGAGGGGTGATAGATATCGGACAGATGTCAGAGGTAGTTTCTTTACTCAGAGAGTAGTAGGGGCGTGGAACGCCCTGCCTGCAGCAGTAGTAGACTCGCCAATTTTAAGGGCATTTAAGTGGTCATTGGATTGACATATGGATGAAAATGGAATAGTGTAGGTCAGATGGTTTCACAGGTCGGCGCAACATCGAGGGCCGAAGGGCCTGTACTGCGCTGTCATGTTCTAATTCTAGTATGCATACATGCATGCACTAAACCAGACTCAAGTGCTGCACAATCTACTTTTGTTCTCATGTTCAGTTCATCTGTGTTTGGTTGCACACATTATAAGTTATTTCAAACTTGCACCTGGCTAACCAGCTCAAGCGGGCGTGCTATTGTTTATCTCTACTATGGATCTCTGAATTAACTTCAACCTCCTGACCACTTCCACCTCAATATAAATCTCTAGATGTTTGTAACTGGACCCGGCTGCAATTCTGCCAACAGTTTGACTGCCAGATTTCTTTTAGTTCAGAATCTCTGCCTCTGTCAGCTGATAGCAGCCTGTCTCTGTAGTTGAATCTGTCTCATTCCTACAATGGAGGAGCAATCATTTATTACTTGCATCAATAATTTTGAATGCAATCAAAAGTTTTAGTTGAATATATAAGGTATAATATTGAATATACAAATATAAAAATTAGGAGCAGGAATAGGTCATTCGGCCCCTTGTTATTTACTTGAATTATTCAATCAGCTCTGAACGTACAAAATGTAAAGCTAGAACAACAGCTTGTACTTATATAGTATGTTTAACATCACAAAATGTCCCCACCGCATTTTGCAAAGAAGAGAGCAGGTATAGAAGAATTCAGAAAATTGATTAAACGCATGGTCAACAGTTACATGGAGGCTTTTCAGGACAGGGAGTTAGATTTCCATTCGGTTTTTCATGATCATCTGCTGTATCTTTGAACAAAACAAGTTGTAAAGTTCAATTCAATAAATTCAGAATAAAATTAGTTTCTGCTGACAGGGTTTGAGGAACTAAATTAATGGTTTGGACTTAAATGTGGGAGGCATGATTGGGAAATTTGCTGGTGACAAAAATTGGCCGTGTAGTTGATGGTGAAGAGGATGGCTGCAGACTCCAAAATGATGTCAATAGTTTGGTTGAGTGGGCAGAAAAGTGGCAAATGGAATTCAATCCGAAGAAGTATGAGAAGTATGCATTTGGGGAGGGCAACCAAAGCGAGGGAATACACAATAAACGGGAGGATATTGAGAGGAGTAGAAGAAGTGAGAGACCTTGGAGTGCATGTCTGCAGGTTTCTGATGGTGGCAGGACAGGTAGATAAAGTGGTGAAGAAGGCATATGGAATGCTTTCCTTTATTGGCTGAGGCATGGAATACAAAAGCAGGGATGTAATTCCGGAACTGTATAACACACTGGTTAGGCCACAGTTGGAGTATTGTGTACAGTTCTGGTCACCACATTACAAGAAGGACATAATTGCTCTGGAGAGAGTACAGAGAAGATTTACAAGAATGTTGCTGGGGCTTGAAAGTTGCAGCTATGAGGAAAGATTGGATAGGCTAGGGTTGTTTTCCTTAGAACAGAGGTGGCTGAGGGGTGACTTCATTGAGGTGTACAAAATTATGAGGGGCCTAGATAGAGTAGACAGGAAGGACCTGTTTCCCCTAGCGGAGAGGTCAATTACCAGGGGCGTAGATTTAAGGTGATTGGTAGCAGGATTAGAGGGGACATGAGGAAAAACTTTTTCACCCAGGGGATGGTGGGTGTCTGGAATTCACTGCCCAGATCGGTGGTGGAGGCAGAAACCCTCAACTCATTTAAAAGGTACCTGGACCTGCACCTAAAGTGCTCTAACCTGCAGGGCTACGGACCAGGTGGTGGAATGTGGGGTTAGATTGAGTGGCTAGACTTTTTGACCGGCGCAGACACGAAGGGCTAAATGGCCTCTTTCTGTGCCATAATTTTTCTATGGTTCTATGGTTCTAAAGGTAATAATCTCTGGATTACTGTCGGAGCCACGATAGGTTAAAATGTATAATGTTTAGCAAACAGGTTAAGGCTGCAAATTCTGGCTCCATAGCGCTGGTGGTTTTGGCGCTAAGGGACCAGGAAGAGATGAAAAATGGTGCTGGGCGGGGGGCAGGGGGGTTGGCCTGCCTCCAATCACTTCCAGCGTGGCCACACCAATTGCCATGCTTTAGATGGCAAAAGTGTGGCCATTCTACGCATGCAACGGAAGTGTGCAGAGTAGGCTGACATGACGTCAGTCAGCGTTTAAGGCTGATTTGCCACCTGACCTGCCATTTTGGACTTCGCCTCTCTAGGTAATGCCTTCTCTTCAAGACACACAGCTGAACATGCGTTCAGCTACACGAGGGACTCCACACCAGTTCTATTGAAATGCATCATCATTCAACTTGCGGGTTAGTTGCTTTCAAAATATTTACTTGCTGTTGCAGAGCTAGTGGAAGTACTGAGTTGTTGGAGGAGTGATGAAAATTTGGTTAGGTCAGCAAGGAGTGTTGCTGAACATTAAAACATTCTGTGCTTTTGAGAGGCCTCTGAGCACACCACTTGCTTCCAGTTATAGGGAAATATTTGCAGTTCCCCTTGGGCTGCAGTATCACAGGGAAATGGAGCAGAGGCAGCAGAGAAGACAAGCTGCTCACAGAGGGAGGAGAAGGAGAGAGACACAGGCTCAGCATGAGGCTTTACCCACCTTAGGGTCCTTAGAGAGCACTTCTGCTTCCTACACCTAAGCCAGGAGCAGTGTGTTCAGCAGCTGCAATTCACAAGGAGGTGGTCACAAACTCTGCCACCTCTTGGAGCCAGACCCACAGCCTCACTGCAGGGCAAGGTCAGCACTGCCAGTCACCATCAAGGTGACATTGGCCCTGAACGTTTACTTCCAAACTGGAGCAGGTGCAAACATATCGCAGTTTGCTGTCCATCGCTCCTTCCAGAAGCTCACAGAGGCTCTGTACGCCGGGAAATGGAACTTCATTGTCTTCTCTCTAAATAGAGAGAAGCAGGAGGAGTGGGCCTGTGGCTTTGCCAGGATGGCAGGCTTCCTATGATGCAGAGAGCCATTGACTGCGTACACATGGCCTTGCAGGCACTGTATCTCAAGGGGGAGATGTACCAAAACCACAGGCGGTGCCAGTCACTCTATGTGCAGTCAGTGTGCAACCACATACAGAACATCATGCTAGTGAACGCCCACTATCCTGACAGCAGTCATTAAGCTTTCATACTGTGCCAGTCTGCATTTGCAGCAATCTTTGAGCCACCATGTCAAACCAGAAGGTGGCTATTCAGTGACAAGGACTATGGGCTGTACACCTGGCTGATGAATCACCTCTGTGACCAAATCATATGCAGCCAGCACTGGTACAATGAGAGCAATGCTGCAACAAGGAACGTCAAGCAGACAATCGGAGTGCTGAAGTGATGGTTTCGCTGCCTGGGAAGCTTGGGATAAGCCCCCCACCAGTACTCACGGAGCGGGTGTCCCGATTGTTGTGTCTGTTGTATCCTCCACAACCTGGCCAACATGAGGGCAAAGCCCTTGCCACCAGAGCTTCAGTGACCATCTCAGGAGGAGGAAGAGGAAGAAAAGGAGAAGACAAAGAAAAGGAGCAGGAGGAAGATAGGAGGAGGAAGGAAGGAAGCAGCCAGCACATCCACATGCCAGACAGATTGTCTGAAAGCGTACGATCAGACTCCAGTTCCCTTCAATGAAACCCTACATCCCTCGACACCTTACCACCCCTCTGTTACAGACCATCGCAATGTCCTCTTGGCCACAATCCTGAAATAAAAACCACCACAAAACAACTATTCCATACCACCTTCATCCAACAATACATCCAATACTCTATACAATACTCAACTAATCACCCTTATGTATTCCCTTAGTGCCTGTCTTGCAGCTGCCTTTGCTTGGCCTGGTTCTCCTATGCAGTGCTACCCCAGTGGCAACAGCATCACTGGTGAAAAACTGCTGACTTTCAATGGAGGACACTGCAAATGGCTTCGCTGAATGCCCTCAAGCAGCTCTCGACCTTGAAGGACGGGCTTCGGATTGCACCACCTCGGCATGGGCAGCAGCAGTGTGGGCAGGCTGGCTGACAGGCATAAGCAGGGCCACAGGTGGAGTGGCAGTGGTGGAAGGATGAATGCTGTCACCCTGAGAGAGGACAGCAGTTTCATGCTCCATGTAGCTATTGCCACTCTCCCAGGGGTGGCACTTCAGCAATCCTAGTAATCTGTTGGAGCACCGATTGCTGGACTGCTGTGAGAGCCTGCAAGCCCCTTTGAGCATGATTATCTGCTGGGATAATGGCTATAGCCTTCACCTGCATAGCACCAAACTGGGCTTGTGTGGCAACAAGCCAAGATTTTGTTACCTCAGTCTGAGCTTACACTGCAGCACTCAGATGTTGGGTGGCTTCTGATTGTGCTGCAATGGAAGCTGGTTGGGTCCACAAGTATCTTCATGGAGTTGGCAGCATTTCTACACTACAAAGAATGGGCTCCAAGCTCTGTGTGAAGCCCTGTGCCAAATTGGAGCCGGGCTCCTCCATGCTCCTTGATGGTGACAACAGGCTAAGTGGAGGCCAGTCAATGCATCAAGCATTTCTGTGTGCATTGCCGTCAGCCTTTTTCTTTATGCCGCCCCATTGAAGTAAAGGAATACAGGAGTAAAGAAGTCTTGCTGCAATTACATAGAGCGTTGAAGAGACCACACCTGGAGTATTGTGTACAGTTTTGGTCTCCTTACCTAAGGAAGGATATACTTGTCATAGAGGGAGTGCAACGAAGGTTCAGCAGACTGATTCCTGGGATGGCGGGATTGTCATAGAGTCATATACGGCACAAAAGGAGGCCATTCAGCCGAGTCCATGCCCAATGAGGAGAGATTGAGGAGACTAGCCTCATAGTACTAGAACAGGAGACATAAGAACAGTCACAGCAGCTCTGGTCCAAGGAACTCTCTACCAAACCCCACCACATCATCTCCAGCATCAGGAAGAACTGTGGGCATCATCATAGGGACATGCAATTCATGATGAGAGAGGGAACATCCATTTTTTGAAGAGCTTACTAAAGTAATGGACAGGGGAATGTCTATGGATGTTATTTATGTAGACTACTAAAAGACATTTAATAAAATCCCTCAGAATAGACAGTTAACGTTGAATCACATGGAATTGAAAGAAAATTATTGACCTAGTTAAGAAATTGGCTGATCGGCAGGAGACAGAGAGTAGGGATAATGGGCAGGTACTCTCATGGCAGAATGTATCTAGTGATGTCCCCAAGGATCTATCTTGAGGTCTCAATTATTTGCTGTATTTATTAATGACTTAGATGATGGGTAAGAAAGCCTCATATCCAAATGTGCCGATGACACAAATGTAGGTGACATTGTAAACAGTGTAGATGGAAGCGTAACATTAAAAAGAGATGATCGATTATGTGAACAGGCAAAGCTGTGGCAAATGTATTTCAATGTAGGCAAATGTGAGGTCATCCACTTTGGACCTAAAAAGAATAGCACAGGGTACTTTCTAAATGATGAAAAGCTGGAAACAGTGGAGGTCCAAAGAGACTTAGGGGTCCATCGATCATTAAAACGTCATGAACAGGTGCAATTTTTAAAAATTCTTTTTTGGGACATAGGCATCACTGACTAGGCCAGCATGTATTGCCCATCCCTAATTGTTCCTGAACTGAGTGGCTTGCTAGGCCATTTCAGAGGGCATTTAAGAGTCAACCACTTTGCTGTGGGCCTGGAGTCACACGTAGGCCAGACCAGGTAAGAATGGCAGATTTCCTTCCCTAAAGGATATTAGTGAACCAGATAGGTTTTTACAACAATCGACAATGGTTTCATAATCACCATTAGACTAGCTTTGTAATTCCAGACTTATTAATTGAATTCAAATTTCACTATCTGCTGTGGTGGGATTTGAATCCATGGCCCCAGAGCATTAGCCTGGGCTCAGGATTACTAGCCTAGTGACATTACCACTATGCCACTGCCTCCCCCATAATAATGAAAGACAAATGAAATGCTGGCCTTGATAACTAGAGGAGTAGAATACTAGGAGGAGTTATGCTTCAACTATACAAAGCCCTGCTAGACTGCACTCGAAGTGCTGTGAGCAGCCCTGGGCACCGCATCTTAGGAAGGATATATTGGCCTTGGAGCATAGATTTGCTGGAACGATACCTGGATTCCAAGGGCTAAGCTAATGTAGTGGATTATAATCCTATCACCTTTTCGGGGTTGTCCCTAATCAGGCGTACTTCTCAGATAATCATTCTCACTTAAGGTTGAGAAAGACATTTCGCACAGACACTTGAATGAGTCTGAAGAACTGATCTAACTCTCCCTAAAGGAAAGGAACCAGCTGAGAATATTACTGTCCTCCAGTTAGCCTTTTGAACAAGTTTTAGCCGGATTATAATAACCCGGATATTATAAGGGTCCAGGAATCTCTCCTCAGTAATGTGCCTCCCCACCAAAGAGTGTACAGAAACGGGTTCATGACTTAGCGATATAGAAGACTTGTGAGACAATATAATTTCTAAACTATATAAAAATTTATTAAAGAACCAAGTAAGCAATTCATAGTTGTTGAGACCGTCAATCGCAATGTTAATAGTTCTAGGAAAAGAGAGGAAGTATAATCTTGTTCCTTGTAGAGAATCCAATTTTAAAATCTTAATATCGTTAAAATATTGATATATTTAAGATATCCATCAATTTTTAAAGTAACATTTACCTTAAATCCCCGAGTAGAAGACTACAGAGTTCAGTGAGGCACCTCTGTCCCAGTTAAGGGAAGAACTATCGTCATCCCAATAGTGTACCTTTACCGTGAGACACGATGGAGTGAGTCCAAAGAATCTAAAATGTTCTGATGAAAGGTCACAGACTGAAACATTAACTCCACTCCTCTCTCCACAGAAGCTGCCTGGCCTGCTGAGTTATTCCAGCACTTTCTGTTTTTATTCTTGAATCTAAAAATCTATTGTGTGGTTCCACTATTTATACTGTTTCTAAGTTGCATAACTCATTTTTTATGTATGGGGTTGTGATAGTCAATATCCCTTAATCATCTAACTGTGTTCTAAGATTATAATTGAGTTTCCTGGGTGCGGTCAGTTTTAGAACATAGAACAGTACAGCACAGTACAGGCCCTTTGGCCCACGATGTTGTGCCAAACCTTTTATCTACTCTAGGATCAAACTACCTACATACCCTTCATACTACTATCATCCATGTACCTATCCAAGAGTCGCTTAAATTTGTCACAAATCCAGTTAACTGTCCGCATAAAGCCAGCTTATTAACTAGTAGACTGTGGTAGCTTAAAGAATCATTCGCAAACTGTGCTATCAATGTTTCACCATGTGATGATGTTCATGACTTTTAAGTGACTCCTGCTTATCAGAAGCTACCTTTATGCTGTAAAGTGAGGCAAGCCCTTCACCACAGGGGCATGTCTATGAACTTCTTTTAACCTTTTAAAGAAGATGAATCCTGCTTTTTATTATTCAGCCCCTAATTCATAGGAAAATGACTCGTTTAACCTCATAACCCATCATTCTAGCCGGATTCCTTCACACTAAATGGAGAGTATATAAAAACTCGGGTTTAATTCCCTGAAATTTAGAAGGGTTAAGGGGTGATTTGATGGAGGTTTTCAAGATATTACGTGGAACAGATAGGGTAGTTATAGAGAAACTACTTCCACTGGTTGAAGAGTCTAAGGATCGGGGCATGGTCTAAAAATTAGAGCCAGGACTTTCAAGAGTGAAATGAGGAAACGGTTCTATATACAAAGGGTGGTAGAAGTTTGGAACTCTCTTCTGCAAATGAAAATTGATGCTAGATCAATCATTAATTTTAAAATTGTGATTGATAGATTTTTGTTAACTAAAATTAAGGGATATGGGGCAAAGTTGGGTGCAAAGAATAACTCGCAAATCAGTCATGAGCTCAGTGAATAGCAGAACAGGTGGCATGACCAAGGTGAAAGGAGTGCACTGTTTTTCTAGTTCCACTTCTTCACAGGTCACAATATATATTTAAATTTTCTCCCAGTTACCGATACAGTCAATCATAAACTCTATTTTTATCCCAGAATAAAACACACCAACCAGGTTTCTTTAATAAACAACAAAATTATTAGTTTATTATAAAACAAGTCTTAACCAGTAACAAAGCAAAGCATAAATACACAGATCGAAATATAAAAGTTCTCTTTTTACCTTAGCCCCTCACACACACACACGTTAACCAAACAAAAAGATTTTGAGCTCTACTTAAAACAAACACATTGGCCAAAATACTTGCTAATTACTTGCTAATTCTTGAAGAAAAAAGAGATGTCAGACGTCTTTTTTTGGTTTGGTGTCCCAAATAATAGATGACTGTCACTGAGATCTTTCTAGAGCAGTTGTGTCAGGCGATGTTGAAGATCAGTTTGGGCGGGCTTTCAAGGAAAAATGCAGCAACAAGGGTTTCAGGCAGTTTCTCATACTTGCTTCTCAATTTCTCAAGAGATGGAAAACTGGCAGGCTTTACAAAGAGCTAGAACAGACTGAGTTGGGGTTTTCTCCCTTGGCAAGTTTTCTCCAACTGTCTTTTGTAACACTGTCCACACCCCCAGGTCACTGTCCAAAGCGAAACCAAAAACAATGTCACAAGAATCAAGCCTCCTGACCCCTATAAAACTTGACCTGTCACTTGTTAGTAAACATCTTTCCCCAAGTCAAAAAACCCCTGCTGGGTAATTATTTGAGGACAGGTGCCTTCCAGTAAGGGCTTGTTTTTAGCACTCCTTGATTCTTCCAGTAATTGTTTGTTTTCAAGTTCAGTCTAAAAGACCTTCTGGTGACTTTTTTTGAAAAAAAAACAAAGTTCCAGCATCTATGGAATCTTTTTTTCAGTTTTAACACACAAATTCTCATAATTTAACAAAAAAAGGAAGCACTCAATGCAGGCTAGAGGGGTTAAATGACCTACTCCTCTTCCTTTATTACATCTCCCTCCCCCAAAGACCAGGCACTTTAACAACTCAAGCAATAAGTAATAAAAAAGTCAGTAGAAACTGCTGTTCAATGAATAATGTTTCCCAAAAAAATTAGGAATCAGCATTTCAATCAGAATAAAATCACTTTTATTAAACACAAATTTTGTCAATTTTGTGCTTTTCAAGGTGCGAACTGTGGAATGCTTCCCCCTCTAAGCAATGAGGGTGGACGCCAAACACTCCCAGGGAAGGTACAGCACGGGTTTGTTACAGAGAAAAGCTCCCTCTACACTGTCTGAATGGCCTCCTGCTGTGCTGTATGATTCCATTCGGAAAAGTAGTAAAAAGTTAAATGATAGCTGCTCTATATGAATGTACAAAGCCTGTATAACAAGATAAATGAATTAATGGCAAAATAGAGATAAATGGGTATAATCAAGTGACCATTACTGAGAAGTGGTTGCATGATCACCAAGGTTGGAAACTAATTATTCCAGGGTACTTGAACTTTACAAAAGATAGGGAAAATGGAAAAGGAGGTGGGGTAGCCATATTAATAAACGGTGAGATAAAGACAGTAGTAAGAAAGGATCTTAGCCAGAAAATCAGATGTCAAATCAATACGGTGGGGCTAAAATAACAGGGCAGAATACACTGGTGGAAGTAGTTTATGAGCCTTCAAACAACAATCATAATGTTGGACAGAGTATAAAGCAGAATATTAGAGGAGCATGTCACAAGGATAATCAATAATCGTGGGGGATTTTGATCTTCATGTGGACTGGGCAAACCAAATTAGCAAAGGAGCTTGGAGGGCAAGCACATGGACTGCATTTGAGACCATTTTCTAGAACAATATGCCAAACAACTAGGGAACAGGCTATTTTAGTTCTTTTTTGTGTAATGAGACAGGATTGTGATAGAAAACCCACATGACAAATGGAAAAATATTAATTTTGTCATTTAGAATGTTGCCTGAGACATTTTACTGGACATTATTACAAATAACTTTTAAAAAGCAGAACAGAACAGCTACAGATGACCACACATAATTTGCATATGAGAAGCCAGAGGCTGGTTGGGAGACAAAGGTAATTACCCAGTCTAGCTAGAACAACAGGATTGTGCTCTGATTCAATTACCTAGAATAGTTATATACAATATACACTAGAATAGTGGTCATCAAAAACAATCGACACCCTTTGACTTTGAAAGAGCCAAATCCCACCACCCCCAACCAAGTATGTTTGAAGAACTTGGAATTTCAAAAAACTTTCCAGAAACTTCTGTTTTCAAAGAAGGAGGTGGTCACATGACATACCTGCCTGGGTAACACTGAGTTTGTGAATTATGCCTCAGAAGAAAGATAGTAACAGAACTCCAAGGAAGGAACATATCTCTCTCCTGTCTCCCTCTGCTGCAAAGTCCCAGGGGATCCTCAACTGCAGTTGAACCTCCAATTGACAGACCCTCACAGGCAACAGCCAAGAAGATGGATAAAGCCTCTCTTCGGCCTCTGGAAACCAGAGAAGCAGGCCTGAATCCTGCATGTGGCCCAGCTAGGACTTTAAGACTTTAACTTCAACTAAGGACTATGAAACACAGTATTTGAATTCCATTTACTACAGACTTTACTTCAACCTCCCAACTCTTTTTTCCCCTCTGTATCTATTTGTGTGTGTGTGTGCCTCTTGTATGAATGTGAGTGTGGATGCATCGCGTATTTTAGTAATTTAGCAACATTGACCACCAGTGCTCGAAGCTCTCAAAGAGCCAATAATCGAAGAGTACTTCACAGGAACAGACCCTCCCATCCCCAGGTGTCAGCTGCAGCTCAGTGGGTAACATTCTTACCTGTAAGGCAGGATTTTGTGGGTCCAAGTCCTGCTCCAGTGACCTGAGCACTAAAATCTCTGACACCCCAGGGCAGTACTGAGAGGTAACCACACTATCGAAAACACTGTCTTTGGATGAGCTGTTAAATTGAGTCTGCATTCTCAAGTGGATGTGCAAGATTCCATGGGGATAGTTTGAAGAGGAGCAGTGGAGTTCTCTGCACTATCCTGGCCAATATTTATCCCTCAACCAACATCAAAAACAAATGATCTGGTTGTTTGTTTGTGTTCCCTACATCATAACAGTGACTACACATCATTGGTTATATGTGCTGAGTTCATGAAAGGCATGATATAAATGCCAGTCTTTCTTAATACACCAGCTAAACAATCCTTCAGTCCTTATTTGCACATCCTTACTGCCGCTACTGATTATCTCCCTTTAGTCTGGTCTTATGGGTCTTACCCTCATTTGACTACATTTTCCAGTAGGGAAGGGGCCCTTAGCAGATTGTGCACCACCTCTTTCCACTCCCCACTCATGTCAAGGGAATGTGTCGGATGGTGTTCCTGGGCTACATTGGGAATTCCACCCAGTACCAACTTCACAAGATCTCTCACCAGCTGAGAGCTGGTGTCAGTTGTGCTAAGGCTTCACATAAGGCACAAGCATCCTTCAGCAAGAATTGGTTGATCCCAAAAGGGATACATTTACCTCAACTGTGGCTCAGCCGACTCCTATGAAGGCCGAGTAGTCCCTCGCCTTTATTACCATTGGATTGTTCCTGGGTCGCTGGAGTAGTGCCATGTCATTCTTTTATTTCTCTCAGTTTTCTGGAGCAGATGCGGCTGATACACTCACCTAGCATATGCTAGGAGGGGAGAATTGTCAAGTTTGAGCATAAATGAGGTAAGTCAACTCATTGCAGGGACACAATCCCACGGATTTTGCTGCAAGTGGTGAAGGAATGGCTTTCGCCATATGCCTGGTGTACAGTTTCCCAGAGACCTTTTTGTGAGCTCGTCAGTGGAGATTTCTAGTTTTCAGGAGTCTGATCCAGTGCAGCATCCTCTACAGGGGATCTCCGGCAGCTCTGAATAATTAAAGCAGTAGGAAGGCTCTTCAACCAAATAGATTGAAGAATCCTCGCTGAAACACGCAGACTGCATAGCAGGAAGTAAAAAACCAGGAAATATAAATTACACTTAAATCATTGTACAGGAAGCAAAATAAAGCTTTGGACATACACATGGAAGTAAGGGAGAGATAGGAAATAAAAGAGAAAAATCAAAAATATTATTTTTTAAAATCTGCAACATTAATTTTCTTCCAAGGGAATTGTGCTGCACAAATGTAAAATTAACTTTTCAGGGCCACAGAGGTTGTTCAGTACTAATTATCACTTATAATACCGTTAAAATCTCAGTTGCTCCTGATTGTACAACCCTAAAATTTTTACATCATTAGTGCGAGACTAGTGACCTAAGTTCATGCTATGTCGGTGATCTCTGTACCTATTCCATCGGCAAAGACTGCAGCAATGCAGCCTGTGGAGCAGCATGGTATCACTGATAGCAATTTCCAGAATGCAGCATTTACCTGCACATACGCGGCACCAGAAGTTGCTGTCAGTTTTACAGAGTAATGACGGTGAAAGTTAACAGATTGCTGTTATTAGTACAGCAAAAATCCAGGCCATTCATTTTGTTAGCTAGTAATAGTACCAAGAACATGGGCACTCTGAGCTGATTAGGCACATTCCATTAACTGTTCAATAAATTCACTGGGTGCACAAGGCATTTTGCTGGGTTACCAATTAACACAAAGCAAATGTGTAAATTAAATTATATGTTCTTTACCACAAAAGAAAATGATACCCTTTATTACTAAAAGCCCCCTTTTGAATCTTATTGGTAATTCAGCAATAGAAAGGAAATGCTTCACCTCTCCCATTTAAGATAATTGTTTTGATACTTTCTTTAAGTCTTCTTTTGGCAATGGAGCAAACGGAGTCGGCCAGCCTGCTGAGGCCTCCATCAAACTGAGGCAGCAGGTCGACTCCAAGGCCTGTGACCAATGGTCCCTCTAATTTCCCTTCCCTGTGCCCAGCTCATTTGTTGCATCACACAGTCCCTTAAAGATTGCCATGTGACCACATATGCGCACATTTTCAAGGGACTGCTTCTTGTGAGCGGTCTGTTTCTCTTCTGCACAGTAAGTTCTGGACTTCTGCATGGATATGCACCCACGCAGCTTAGAGGGAACATTGCCTGTGACAATGTCATTTCATATAGCTCCCTAGAAGTGCAGCAGAGAGCCCGGAGATGATATCTGTTTTCTGTCTCTTTAATGGCACAGCCATCATCACTATTGTTTATGGATAATATAGGTGGACACTTTCCTACTTTCCTGTGTTCGAATGTGTTGAAGCAACAATTTTTTCCACCCACTGTATCACTCTAGGGTATGTGGAAGGGGAACCTTTGCACCCAAAGGGCAATAAACTTGCTGAATAAGTTACCATAGAAGCTTATTGAAACAAACTTATAAATGGGTCAAAGAGACAGTGGCATGGAATTCTCTTTAACATTGTCATCAATAGTGAACAGCATAGGCCATAATTTGCTGTCAAAATAACAGTGAGGCCAATGGCATCGCTATTATTTATACACAAACAGTACAGCAACTTCGAGGGGCAGTTGTGGAGTTAAACTCAAATAGTAAAAAGTCGCAGTCCGAGCTGAGCTTCATAAAGTCCGTACCTTGCTCTCTGCCTCCAAAAGGCAGTGCCACACAACAGTCTTGTAAGAAAATTATAGCTCATGGAACAAATTGGCTGAGTGACAGGAAACAGAGTATTGATTAATGGATGTTCTTTAAGCTGGAGGAAGGTTTGTAGTGTAGTTCTCCAGGGGTCAGTATTGGGACCCTTGCTCTTCCTGATACATATTAATGACCTAGACCAGAGTTGCCCAACCTTTTTGGGCAGAGGGCCGCATTATGAGTTTTGCTTGAAGGGCAGATGAGCAAATTTCGAAAGATAAAGACATTAAAACAATAACAATACCAAATGTGCATTTTTGTGAAGAAATTTTAAATGAGAAGACTAATTTATTGACTTACTTTCTCATTTCTATATTTAAAATGACTTAGTGACATACCTGGCGTTGTTTTTGCTTGCATAAATAGTCAATCTCTGCCCACACACTTAATGTAGCGATGCACTGTATCCTTGACAGATTTCCATCTCTCAGGAGACCTTGATCTCTCACCCCCCACCTCCCCACTGTGCTCTCTCTCTGTGTATCTCTGTCTGTCTTCCCCCCACCCCACCTCTAGGACCAGAAGGCACAGATTGAAAGTTTTGGACAAAAGATGCAGGGGGCACATAAGGAAGCACTTTTTTTACACAGCGGTTGGTAATGACCTGGAACTCGCTGCCCACAAGGGTGGTGGAAGCGGAGACGATCAATGACATCAAGAGGAGGTTGGATGGCCACCTGAGAGAAATAGACTTGCAGGGCGACAGGGATCAAACCAGGGAGTGGGACTGACTGCATAGCTCCATGGAGTCGGCATGGTCTCGATGGGCCGAATGGCCACCTTCTGTGTCGTATGTAAGTGACTCTATGACTCTTTCTCTCCCTCCCTGTCCCTTTCTCCTCTCTGTCTGTCCCTCACTCCTCTCTGTCTGTCTCTGTCCCTCTCACCCCCTCTGTCTCTCTCTCTCCCCCCTCTCTCTCCACTGCTCGTGTCTCCCGTATTCTCTGCTCCATGTTCCCCATGCCCCACTCAGTGTTCCCTGCTTCGTGTTCCCTGCTCCCCGCTCAGTGTTCCGTAGCTCATGTTCCCCACTCAGTGTTCTCCGTTCCCAGCTCAGTTTTCCCCACTCAGTGTTCCCTGCTTCCCGCAGCAGCCATTCCCACAACCAGATAATTACCATGCCTGTATTATTTAAGTTGGGCTCAGTGCAGGCAGGAACCTGCCCCATGTGCAAGATACAGGACATTTACTGAATCGCGTGAAAGCAGCAGGAGCAGCCGATCCCAGGACGCCTGCGTCGCATTCCAACAAACAGCACTGACGCTGCCTGGACGGTAGCTGTCAGTCACAGGGAGTGACCAATCACAGACAGGGGGCCCCAGGTCCCGCTACACCCTCCGCCTGATGTATATGGGAGTCGTCAATAAGAGCTGAGCCGCAGGCAGATTGGCGAGCTGGATGCAAACCCTCGGCGGGCCGTATGTTGGACAACCCTGATCGAGACCTTGGGTGAATGGGTCCAATTTCAAAATTTGCAGATTAAAGAAAACTTGAAATAATTGTGAACTGTGAGGAGGATAGTGTAGAACTTCAAAAAGGACATAGACAAGTTGGTGGAATGGGAGGACAAGTGGCATATGAAGTTCATTGTGGAGAAATGTGAAGTCATTCATTTAGGTAGGAAGAATATGGAGAGACAATAAAAAATAAAGGGTACAATTCTAAAAGGGTTGCAAGAGCAGAGAGACCGGGGCGTATATGTGCATAATTAATTGTAAATGGCAGGACAGATTGAGAGAGCTGTTAATAAAACTTACAGTATCCTGGGCTTAATTAATAGGGGCATAGAGTACAAGAGCAAGGAGGCTATATTAAACTTGTACAAGACATTAGTTTGGCCTCAGCTGGAGTATTGTGTCCAGTTCTGGGCACTGCACCTTAGGAAAGAGCAAAGGTATTGGAGAGAGTATAGAAAAGCTTCACAAGAATGGTTCAAGGATGAGGAACTTCAGGTATGAAGACAAATTGTAGAAGTTGGAACTATTTTCCTTGGAGAAGAGAAGGCAGAGACATGATTTGTTCGAGGTATTCAAAATCGTGAGGTGTCTGGATAGAGTAAATAGAGAGAAACTGTTCCCACTCGTGAAAGGATCGCGAATGAGAGGGCATAGATTTAAAGTGATTGGCAAAAGACGCAAAAGCGACAGGAGGAAAATCTTCTTCACGCAGCCAGTGTTTAGGATCTGGAATGCACTGCCTGAGAGTGTGGTGGAGGCAGGTTCAAACAAGGCCTTCAAAAAGGGAATTAGACTGTTATCTGAAAAGGAAGAATGTGCAGGGTTACAGGGAAAAGGCAGGGGAATAGCACTAGGTGAATTGTTCTTTTGGGAAGCTGGTGCAGACATAATGGGCCGAATGGCCTTCTTCTGCATGTAACAATTCTGTGATTCACAGTGAACATATCGGTGTATCAGAAGCGACACAGCCAATGACTTGCATCTGCAAGGAGATGGGGATCAGTGTTCCTCACCACCTGCACTTTGGTGTCAGGGGTCTATAACTTTGGTTGAAGTGGCATAGTACTGCACTCTCCAAGGCTTAGTATGAAGGAATTCTGCCTGACTCCTATAAAGTGTTTGTTCAGATTAATCAGGGTAAAACCGTTTGCCTCAGCAGCAAATCCAACATCTGAATGATGGAACACATCAACAGCCAGAGAATTTATTGTTGGGAGCCAGTAGTACTCTACATCGAGCTTGTATTTAAACCTCATGAAATAGAAACAAGTCCAAGGAGAGCTTTAAACTGCATCATCTGCTGGAAACAAAATCTCATTGAAAACAAACCTGTTCAAACTTAATCAAATTTCGTGGGAATGTTCTTGCAACTCAAGGTCTCTCCTAGTATAAAGTGAGAACTTACAAGCAAAAATTAAGCAGTGTAGGCTTTTTAAAGGTTTCCTTCTCATTTCATCCATCCGCTCACCTATTCGACACTGGAACTTCAAGAAAGATGAGTGAAAAACAGTAGTGAGACTGTCAACTGTTTGCCTAAGATACATTGCTCACCAAACTGCCCTTTTTACCAGAAATACTGAACCCACAAGCATCATTCTTTAACGGTCTAAGTGGCAGTGGCGATTCAGTAGCATTCATTCAGCAAATTTGCAATCACCATTGGTTTAAATGGACAGCGGAGGTTTTATTCTCAGTTATATTAATTTAGTCCACTGTTTTAGTGAGGGAAAACAGTGTAGCACAGGAGTGCCAAGAAATTATGGCATAGCATAAGTCACTTACACCATAGTTTCCTGGCACATCTGCACCATTTGTATAATGCAGATGCACCATTACAAAGGAACAGGTCACCTGGAAATTCTGAGCTAACATAGTGCATTTCTGCAGAAAACAAGTACTGATTGCTATGTAAGAAGGCAGGTAGGTGGAGGTAATCAATGAAAGGGAGCAATGTCTGGGCTGATGGCCATAAAATCTATGTGACATATACAGAGATTTCATGGGTGGCAACCTCAAAATCTGGATACAATAAATTTTTTGTAGAAAATAGAAAATGCAAACACTTTACCTTTGGCTACACTATTATCTTTTCTCAGCCTCCGTCCTTTCCCATTTGCTACCGTTTTATTTTAATTTTACTCCTTTTCTGAAGAGTTTGTTCTAGTCTATCTATTGTAACCATTTTTAAGATTTGTTATCTACCATTTTTCTGCCTCTCTTCTGTCCTCTTTTGGAGATGGAAATAGGTGTTTTTTTTAGGAACATTGGAAGAGGGGTAGGCCATTCAGCCCCTCAAGCCTGATCTGCCACTCAATTAGATCATGGCTGATCTATATCTAACTCAATTGTCCCACTTTAGCTCCATATCCCTTAATACCCTTTCCTAACAAACATCCATCAATCTCTGGTTTGAAATTCCTATGTTGAAATTCCTGGGATGGAACATTTAAGCTAGGAAGAGAGGTTGGATAGGCTTGGGTTGTTTTCGCTGGAGCAGAGAAGACTGAGGAGTGACCTGATCGAGGTGTACAAGATTATGAGGGGCATGGACAGGGTAGATAGGGAGCAGCTGTTCCCCTTAGTTGAAGGGTCAGTTACGAGGGGTCACAAGTTTAAGGTGAAGGGCGGAAGGTTTAAGGGGGACTTGAGGAAGAACTTTTTTACCCAGAGGGTGGTGACGGTCTGGAATGCCCTGCCTGGGAGGGTGGTAGAGGCAGGTTGCCTCACATCCTTTAAAAAGTAGCTGGATGAGCACTTGGCACGTCATAACATTCAAGGCTATGGGCCAAGTGCGGGCAAATGGGATTCGGTAGACAGGTCAGGTGTTTTAATGCATCGGTGCAGACTCGATAGGCCGAAGGGCCTCTTCTGCACTGTATTATTCTGTGATTCTGTGAAATTTTCAATTGACCCTTTGTGTGAAGAAGTGCTTATTTTTAAGTAAATCATATTTCATTAGCTGAAAACTGACTTTAATGGGAAATTAAAAGTCTAAATTCTGCAGATCTATATGGTCGCAAATCAACCTTGGTAACATAAAAAGGTATTAAAACTTGGAAGAGCTGCTCCTTGATGAGGATATTTGCAGCCCAATGGGGCTTGGATGAGAACATTTATCTCAATACTCAAGGAGTAAATTCAACTGCTCAGTAATTCTGACTAGCCAGCTTCCTTGATATTAACAGCACTCTGATTAAACACAGAGATCCATTTAAACATATGACAACAATAAATATTCAAAAGGTTGTTAAAATTGATCATAATCTTGGTATGCTGTAATCTTTAAAAGGGTGCCATCATTCAATTTCATTCACAATATCTGCTCAAAGCAAACACATTCCAAGTGTTCAGAATGAAATCACTGCTGTAATCCATCATTTAGAGTACCAGCACATTAACATTAAGCACCAGCAACCAATCTGGAGCAAAAGATGAAAGACTGGGATGTATTTACCAGTTTCAATGACTGAGGACAAGCTATGAAACCAACCAAAGATTCTTCAAACTGGTCTGCTCTGCCACTAAAGTCAAACATGATACCAATCTGAATCAGTACATGTAATGGTGCCACACTTCCTGAACTAATCTATAACACCTCCGACCAGAAGGAGCCTTGTTGATTAACTAATTCAAAATATATTAAGAATGTAAATTAGTAGTTACATCTAGTGTATAAACATAGCTAAAATAGCATTTTTGTACTTTGTGTTATGTCTGAACAAAAAAGTTTATTGCAGTGAATCATTGATACGCAAACTGCTGGTTAAGATCACATTAAGTGGAAATTGTACTGTGCATTTTTGATTGCTAGGGAATGAGGTTTCACAATGTTAACAATTGTCTTGCTCAACAATAACAACTGAAATATAAGTATGTTTGATAATACGGAAGTTATGGAAACTTAGGCTGATCGTGTGTAATTCCAGGTGACAGGTTATAAGTCCAAAACAACTTACATTTATATAGCCCTTTAACACAGTAAAACATCCGGAAGAACTTCATAATTTACACCATCTGTACATTTCCTAAAAGAGTAAAAGCTCCACACAAAAAGTGGTCTAACAGTGTTTAACAAGAAAATTTAAAGAAATACTAGATAAAAGGAAGAGGATTATAATGTTCCCAAAAAGAGTAGCAAGCCTGAAGATTGGTAGAATTTTAGAATTCAGCAAAGGATGACCAAGAAATTGACAGAGAGAAAATGTAATATGAGAGTAAACTAGCAAGAGCCATAAAAACAGTTTGTAAAAGCTTCTATAGATATGTAAAAAAGAGAATAGAAAAAGTAAACATGGATCCCTTGCAGGCAGAGACAGGAGAAATTATATTGGGAACTAAGGAAATGGCTTTAAGATTAGATAAGATAGGGGTGGTTTAGGCCCCCTTCTAAGTTGGGAACAGACATGGCAGCACAAAACTTGTTGTGAATCAACTTATTGAGATAAAGGTAAAGACAAGTTTATTAGGTTTTCCGATAAACCATAGTACAAACTCAGGCAATGATTAACAGTCTAACACAGGTATTATCCGTATTAGAGACTGGACGGCAGAATGCACGATTCTTTCTCTTGCAGCTTTTGGTCTTCAAGTTTTTGGTCAGTGTCTCTCTCTTGTGTCTTCTTGTTGTTAGAAAATTCTCTACCATACACTGTCAAAGACGGGGTTTCTTTTATCCTGGCAGCTATCCAATTAACCCTCCCTTCTCCCAATCAGTGATTAGTCTTGTATTAAAGGATGCCTTTCTTAACCAACCAAGGATCATTTTGTGATGGTTGCTATCCTTTCAGATTTACGTATGTAATGCCTTTGTGTTAACTACTTTATCTCAATGCTTTTACAGTCTGAGGTTCTTTATCTCATTACAAGGCAAATTTACACTTTGTTCTCACAAGCTGTTTTTCACTGTCTGCTCTCAAGGTCTCACACTTTTACTGCAAGTAAGCATTTTAAAACTTGATGTAATCTCCAAAAATCCCACTTCCTCGATATCTTTATACGATGCCCTATTTCTTACATTTTTCCACATTATCCATACTACAAATAAGGGTTCTAATAAAGCTAAATGTTAGTTTATGATAATGAGTTAGTTTTTAGTTTATAAAAGCTAGATTTTATCAATCAGTACTCTGGTCGGTAATTTTTAGTGATCGAATAATCTTACGCGGTAGTGACATTAAACAAATGCTTTGTATCTGTCTTCGTGGTAGAAGACACAAAAAAACTATCTGGAAATAATGGATCCAGTGAGAACGAGGAATTAAAGAAATTAGTAATAGTAAAGAAATAGCAATGGAGAAATTAATGAGACTAAAAGCCAACAAATCCCCTGGACCTGATGGCCTACATACTAGGGTTTTAAAAGAGGAGGCTACAGAGATACGGAATGTATTGGTTTTGATCTTCCAGAATTCCCGAGATTCTGGAGTGGTCCCATCAGATTGGAAGGTCATAAACGTAACCCTGCTATTCAACAAAGGAGGGAGAGAGAAAATAGCGAACAATAGGCCAGATAGTCTGACAGGAAGACAGTGGCGTACTGGTAATGTCTCTGAATTAGTAATTCTGAGGCTCAGGCTAATGTCCTGGGGATACAGTGGAAATTAAATTCAATTGATTAATAAAAATCTGGAATTGAAAGCTAGTCTCAAATGGTGCCATGAAACTATCATCGATTGTCGTAAAAACACATCTGGTTCACTAATGTCTTTTAGGAATAGAAATCTGCTGTCCTTACCCTTGTCTGGCCTACATGTGACTCCAGACCCACAGCAATGTTGTTGACTCTTAACTGCCCTCTGAAATGACCTAGCAAGCCACTCGGTTGTCAAGGGCAATTAGGGATGGGCAATAAATGCTGGCCTTATCAGTGATGTCCAAATCCCATGAAGCAAATTTTAAAAATCTGCAGTAGGGAAAATGCTAGCATCGATTACTAAGGATGTCGTCACAGGGCACTTAGAAAATCATATGATTGAGGAGCGTCAAACAGATTTATGAAAGAGAAATGGTGTTTGATGAATGTGTTAAGAGTTTTTTGTGGTTGTAAACAGGGTAGATAAGGAGGAACTACTGGATGTAGTACATTTGGATTTTCAAAAAGCATTCAATGAGGTGCCACACATGAAGTTATTGAACATGGGATTGTGGGCAATATATTAGTATGGATTGAGGATTGGTTAATGGCAGAAAACTGGAAGTAGGGATATATGGGTCATTTTCAGATTGGCAGGCTGTAACTAGTGGGTTATCGCTAGGAACAGTGTTTGGGCCTCAGCTATTTACAATCTATATCAATGACTTAGATGAGGGGTATCCAAGTTTATTGAGGATACAAAGTTAGGTGGGAAAGTAAGATGTAAGGAGGACGTAAAGAGGCTGCAAAGGCATATAGACAGGTTAAGTTAAGCGGACAAGAACTGGTTGATGGAATGAAATGTGAAGCTTTCCACTTTGGTAGGAAAATAGAAAAGCAGAATATTTTTTAAAAGGTGAGCAACAGGGAAATGTTGGTATTCAGAGGAACCCGAGTACCTTTGTTGATGAATCACTGAAAATTAACATGTAGGTACAGGTAAGCAGTTAAGAAAGCAAATTGTATGTTAGCCTTTATTGTCTTACAGCAATGTATAGGACCTTGGTGAAACCACCCCTCGAATACTGCAGTTTTGGTTTCCTTACCCAAGGAAAGATATACTTGCCCTAGAAGGAGTGAAATGAAGTTTCACTGGACTGATTCCTGAGATGAGAGGATTGTCCTATGAGGAAAGATTAAGTAGACTAGGCTGATATTCCCGAGAGTTTAGAAGAATGAGAGGTTATCTCTATGGAAATTGCTAGGAATGCCAATGCCCTGAAGGAATGCAGTCCAGACCATGGCACCAATGGGTAACGAACTGTACAGGAGGGAGCAGCAAAGTGTAGGAATGTGTTTGTTAAAGGAGATTCCATAGTCAGGGTGACAGACAGGAATTTCTGTAACTGTCATCGTGAATCTCACATGGTGTGTTGCCTCTCTGATGACAGTGTAAAGGACAACACGGAGGGGTGCAAAGTATTCTGCAGGTGGAAGAGACTGAGCCAGACGTTGTGGTACACGTTGGTACCAACAACATAAAGAGGGCAGATATTGAGTTTCTACAGTCTGATTTTCAGGAGCAAAGGAGGAAGTTAAAAAGTAGGACCTTAAAGGTAGTAATCTCTGAATTACTCCCAGTGCCACATGTTAGTGAGAGTAGAAATCGGAAGATAGGGAGGATCAATGCATGGCTTGAAGCATGGTGCAGGGAGAGGGCTTCAGGTTCTTGAGGCATTGGGACCAGTTCTGGGGTAGTAGGCACCTATCATAAGGGATGGGTTGCACCTCAACAGGACCGGGACCAATGTGCTCATGGGAAGGTTGATTCACTAGTGTGGTTGGGGAGGGTTTAAACTAAATTGGCAGGGGGATGGGCACCAGCGTATAGAAGTAGAGAAGAGGCATAACGTGTATAATGTGAGAGTGTTGGACAGTACTAGAGAAGGGAGTGGTTCAATATTAGACACGAGCAGACAGAGAAGGACTACGAGGAATGTAAAGACAGGATTACAATGCATGTATGTAAATGCCCAAAGTGTGGTGATAAGGTTGGTGAGCTACGAGCACTAATAACAGTATGGGAATATTATGTAGTGGCAATAACAGAAATGTGGCCTAAAAATGGTGAGGAATGGGCACTTAATATACAAGGATATAAAGAACAAAGAAAATTACAGCATTACAGAAAATTATTCAGAAAAGACAGAGAATGAAAAAAGGGAAGTGGGGTGGCAGTACTGATTAGGGAAGACATTGTAGTGTTGAAAAGAGGGGATGTCCTTGAGGGGGCAAGGACAGAATCCATTTAGTTAGAGTTGAGAAGTAAAAAGGGCATGATCACGCTACTAGGGGTATTCTATAGGCCTCCAAATAGTGAGAGAGAGATAGAGGAGCAAATCTGCCGGGAAATCACAGAGATGTGCAAGAACTATAGAGTGGTGATACTGGGGTCTTTAATTTCCCAAATATCGATTGGGTTAGTGTTAGAGGGTAAAGAGAGGAAAGAATTTCTGAAGTGTGTTCAGGAGAACTTCCTTGATCAGTACATTCTCAGTCCAACTAAAAAGGAGGAATTGCTGGATCTGATGTTGGCAAATGAGGTAGGCCAAGTGGACTAAGTGTTTGTAGGGCAGCATTTAGCTAAGAGCAATCTTCGTATCGCAAGGTTTAGACTCATAATGCAAAAAAGCAAGGAGTGATACAAGGTAGAATGTCTACATTGGAGAAGGGCTAATTTCATTGCAATGAGAAGGGATCTCGCCAGGATATAATGGAACCAAAGACTGACAGGGAAAACTGTAACAGAACACTGAGTTATCTTTAAGGAAGCAATGCTTCAGATACAGGCCAGATACATTCCAACAAGGACGAAAGGTAAGGAAACCAAAAACAGGGAGATAGAGATTATGATGAAACAAAAAGGTGTATGATGCACATCAGGTGAGTTCTTCAAGTGAGAACAAGGCCAAATACAATAATAATATAAAATAAAAACAAGAAATGCTGGAACCACTCAGCAGGTCTGACAGCATCTGTGAAAAGAGAAGCAGAGTTAACGTTTCGGGTCAGTGACCCTTCATCGGAACTCAATACAATAAGTTGAGAGGGGAGGTGAAGAGGAAAATAAGACTGGCATAGAGAGAATATGAGAATAGAATGGCAGTCAGAATAAAATGGAACCCAAATATCTTCTACTGGCATGTAAATAGTAAGGGGTGGAATGGGGCCTATTGGGGACAAAGAGGATAATAATGCTTAGAGGCACAGGGCAAGGTGAGAATACTTACTGAGCACTTAACATCAGTGTTCACTAAGCAAAAGGAATCTGACAAAATATCAGTAGAAGCAGAGAGAGGCAATCGATGGATAAAAATTGAGGGGAAGGAGGTACTGGAAAGGCTGGCTATGCTTCGGGTAGGTAAGTCACCTGGTCCAAATGACCTACATCCCAGGTTGCTGGGGGTGAAGATAGCAGAAGGACTTGCCATAATCATCCAATCTTCCCTGGATATGGGGGAGGTGCCAGAGGATTGGAGAGTGGCAAATCTGACACCCTTATTCAAGAAAGGGTGTAAGGACAGTTCTAGCAACTACAGGCTAATTAGTTTAACATCAGTGGTTGGTAAAGTTTTAGAAACAATAATCAGGGGAAAAAAATCAACAGGCACTTGGAGAAGTTTGAGTTAATTAAGGATAGGCAGCATGGATTTGTAAAAGGCAGGTCATGCTTGACTAATCTAATTGAATTTTTTGATGAAGTAACAGAGAAGGTTGATGAAGGGAATGGGGTGGAAGTTTTCTAAATGGATTTTAAGAATGTGTTTGATAAAGTACCATATAAAAGGCTGGTTTACAAAATTGAGGCTCGTGGAACAGGAGGGTCAGCGACCAATTGGATAAAAAATTGGCTTCAGGACAGAAAGCAGCGAGTTGTGGTAAATGGTTATTTTTCAGACTGGAGGATGGTTGATAGTGGTGTTTCCCAAGGGTCAGTGCTAGGACCACTGCTTTTTTGATATATGTAAATAACTTGGAACTTGGATTACAAAGTAAAATTTCAACATTTGCTGATGATTCCAAACTTGGAAGAGTGGCAAACAGTGAGGATAATACGAATCGCCTGCAACAGGACACAGGCTAGCAGAATGGGCAGAAAAGTGGCAGATGGAATTTAATAGAGGAGTGTAGAGAAGGAAAAACTGTTTCAATTAATTGATGGTACAAGGACTAGGGGACACAGATTGAAGGGTTTTAGGCAAGAGATGCAGGGGGAATGATTCAACAAATTGTTACAGCGCAGAAGGAGGCCATTTGACCCATCGTGTTTGCACCAGCTCGCCAAAAGAATTCACTTAATGCCATTCTCCTGCCTTCGCCCTGTAACCTTGCACATTCTTCCTTTTCATATAGCAGTCAAATTCCCTTTGGAATACTTCAAGTGAACCTGCCTCCACCATATTCTCATGGCGTGGAAAGGTTTCTCCTCACATTGTTTTTGCTTCTCTTACCCATTACCTTAAGTCTGTGCCCTATCGTTCTCAATCCTTTCACGAGTGAGAACAGTTTCTCCCTATCTGCTCTGTCCAGACCCTGCATGACTTTGAATACCTCTATCAAATCTCCTCTCAGCTTTCTCTTCTCCAAGGAGTACAGTCCTAACTTCTCCGATCTACCTTCATAACTGAAGTTCCTCATCCTTGGAACGATTGTCGTGAATCTTCTTTGTACTCTCTCAATACCCTCATATCTTTCCTAAAGTGCGTCACCCAGAACTGGATGCAATACTCCAGCTGAGGCCGAACTAATGTCTTATACAAGTTCAACATAACTTCCTTGCTCTTGTACTCTATGCCCCTATTAATGAAGCCCCGGATCTCTCTTGGCATTTCTTCGCTGACGAAGGTTTTGGGAAGGTTATACTTATCAGTTGCAGGCCCGCTGGTGGCTCGTCAGGCCTATCCGTGACCGTCAGATTCTCCCACAGCGGGAGCGAAGGTGTAGTCGCTGCTGGGGGCAATTGGATCCTTCCTTCTCCTCCTTTTCTCTTTCATGCTGGTTCTTCGCTCAGTCTCAAAGGTGTTTGTTGCCCTCCTGATGTAACTTCTTCAGGCATCACGATCTATGACCTGCGCTTCCCACTGACGATGTACAATGAGGCACAGAGAGAGAGAGTCCTTGAAACATTTGCATGGGGCCCATCTGTTCCTTTTACCCATGGTCAGCTCTCCATACAATACGATCTTGGGCCACCTGGGTGACTGTCGGCCATCCGGACACCGTGACCCTCCCAACGCAGTTGGCTTTGCAGGAGGGTGGCCTTGATGCTGGTGATGTTGGCTGTTTCCAGGACTTCAATGTTTGTGATGTGGTCCACCCAGCGGATCTTGAGGATGCTGTGGAGGCAGCGCTAATGGAAGTGCTCTAGAAGGTGTACATGACAGCAGTATAGGACCCAGACATTTTAGCAGGGGGGGGGGGGGGGGAAGAGGGGGAAATTGGGGCTACATTGTCGTAAATTTATTTTACTCATCGGCAGCAAGGGCCTTGCAGGCGTCTTCTTCCGGGCATCACAAGGATACCTTAGGCCTCCACCACCCTGGGCTACCCACCTTCTCTGATTGCGAACTTTGCCACCCCTCCCTTCCCACTTCCGCACTTACCTTTTCAGTGGGTCAACAGCAGCAGCCGGATCCATGAGAAGTTCCACTCCCATGCCGCCATTGACATCATTTGCGACAGCTTTGGGTCAGAGTTAATGTCGGGATACAATGTAAATGGGATCCACGAGCTACTATAATGCGGGGGGGGGGGGGGGGGGGGCGCGGTGCAGACAAATCATTGACGACTTCGCCCTAACTCCTGGTCTGAGTTAAAATTGGAGTTTGTAAACTCCAACATTATTAATACGCCAAAGCCTTGATTTTGCAAGCCTCCAGCAGCAGTGTGGAGTTTTCTTGGGGGAGTGCGGAATAGGAAACTTTTCACATGCAAATTGTTGTGCATCGCATTTTTTGATGCATGACTTTTGGGGCTAGAATGCAAAAACAAACGCCATTTTATTTGAATATTTATTTAAATTACGTCATTACAAAACTTTGCTACTTTGGATGAGGCCCCACTCCAGCACACAATCCTTCCATATAAAATGGGTATGTTGTCATTTCTGGGACCTGGCCTACTTAAGTAGACTCCCTAAAAGGAAGGTTATTGTTTCATATGCCAAATTAATACTACAACTTTACAATTATTTCACCTGGCTACAGGAGAGGTGCCAGAGGACTGGAGGACAGCAAATGTGGTGCCATTATTCTAGAAGGGTAGCAGGGATAAACCAGGTGATTACAGGCCAGTGAGTCGAACATCAGTGGTTGGAAAACTACTGGAAAAAATTCTGAGGGACAGGATTAATCTCCACTTGGAGAGGCAGGGAATAATCAAGGATACTCAGCATGGCTTTGTCAGGGGGAGATCATGTCTAACAAACTTGACTGAATTTTTCGAGGAGGTGACTAGATGTGTAGATGAGGGTAAAGCAGTTGATGTAGTCTGCATGGACTTCAGTAAGGCTTTTGATAAGGTCCGGCATTGGAGATTGGTTAAGCAGATAAGAGCCCATGGGATCCAGGTCAATTTGTCAAATTGAATCCAAAATTGGCTTAGTGGCAGAAGGCCACTAAGGGTTGTTTTTGCGATTGGAAGCCTGTGACCAGTGGTGTACCACAGGGATCGGTGCTGGGATCCTTGCTGTTCGTAGTGTACATTAATGATATAGATGTGAATATAGGAGGTATGATCAGTAAGTTCGCAGATGGCTTGAAAATTGGTGGTGTCGTAAATAGTGAGGAGGAAAGCCTCAGATGGGCTGGTAAGATGGGCAGAGCAGTGGCAAGTGGAATTTAATCCTGAGAAGTGTGAGGTGATGCATTTTGGGAGGACTAACAAGGCAAGGGAATATACAATGGATGGTAGGACCCTAGGAAGTACAGAGGGTCAGAGGGACCTTGGTGTACTTGTACATAGATCACTGAAGGCAGCAGCACAGGTAGATATGGTGGTTAGGAAGGCATATGGGATACTTGTTATTATTAGCCGAGGCATAGAATATAAGAGCAGGGAGGTTATGATGGAGCTGTACAAAATGCTAGTTAGGCCACAGCTGGAATACTGTGTACAGTTCTGGGCACCACACTATAGGAAGGATGTGATTGCACTGGAGAGGATGTTGCCAGGGCTGGAGCATTTCAGCTATGAGGAGAGACTGGATAGGCTATGGATGTTTTCTTTAGAGCAGAAAAGGCTGAGGGGGGACCTGATTAAGGTATACAAAGTTATGAGGGGCATTGATACGATAGGAAGAAACCTTTTCCCTTAGTGGAGGTGTCAATAACCAGGGGGCATAGATTTAAGGTAAGGGGCAGGAGGTTTAGAGGGGATTCAAGGAAAAGTTTTTTCACCTAGAGGGTGGTTGGAATCTGGAACATTGCCTGAAGGGGTGATAGAGGCAGGAACCCTGACAACAATTTAAGTAGTATTTATATGAGCACTTGAAATGCCATAGCAGACGAGGCTACAGGCCAAGTGCTGGAAAATGGGATTAGAATAGGTGCTTGATGGCCTGCAGGGACATGATGGGCTGAAGGGCCTGTTTCTGTGCTGTATAACTCTATCCTTACTAAAGTGCTTCACCAAGAATTGCTCACTGTACCCCAGGTGTCGTCTAAGCAGGGCTTTGTATAGTTGAAGCATGACTTCTATCCCCTTCTATTCTAGTCCTCTAGACATTTTGATTATTTTCTGTACTTCTCAGTGACATTTTAATGATGTAGGGATTGAGGGTGATAGGGATATTAATAGGTCTGTTTGATTTACAAGGCAGGGCAGATAAAAAATGGGGGTAGAGAGCAAGCCTACCAATGAAGTAGTTTATGTATGGACTGTGAAAACAGCAGGTCTGATAAATCAAATGACCTTCAAAAGAACAAAGAACAGTACTGCACAGGAACAGGCCATTCGGCCCTCCAAGCCTGCGCCGATCTTGATGCCTGCCTAAACTAAAACCTTCTGCACTTCCGGGGACCATATCCCTCTATTCCCATCCTATTCATGTATTTGTCACGATGCCTCTTAAACGTCGCTATCGTACCTGCTTCCACCACCTCCCCCGACAGCAAGTTCCAGGCACTCACCACCCTCTGTGTAAAGAACTTGCCTCGCAAATCCCCTCTAAAAATTGCCCCTCTCACCTTAAACCTATGTCCCCTGGTAACTGACTCTTCCACCCGAAGAAAAAGCTTCTGACTATCCACTCTGTCCATGCTGCTCATAACTTTGTAAACCTCTATCATGTCGCCCCTCCACCTCCATCGTTCCAGTGAAAACAATCAGAGTTTATCCAACCTCTCTTCATAGCTAATGCCCTCCAGACCAGGCAACATCCTGGTAAACCTCCTCTGTACCCTCTCCAAAGCCTCCACGTCCTTCTGGTAGTGTGGCGACCAGAATTGCACGCAATATTCCAAGTGTGGCCTAACTAAAGTTCTGTACAGCTGCAGCATGACTTGCCAATTTTTATACTCTATGCCCCGACCGATGAAGGCAAGCATGCCGTATGCCTTCTTGACTACCTTATCCACCTGCGTTGCCACTTTCAGTGACCTGTGGACCTGTACACCCAGATCTCTCTGCCTGTCAATACTCCTAAGGGTTCTGCCATTTACTGTATACTTCCCACCTGCATTAGACCTTCCAAAATGCATTACCTCACATTTGTCCGGATTAAACTCCATCTGCCATTTCTCTGCCCAAGTCTCCAACCGATCTATATCCTGCTGTATCCTCTGACAATCCTCATCACTATCCGCAACTCCACCAACCTTTGAGTCGTTCGCAAACTTACTAATCAGACCAGCTACATTTTCCTCCAAATCATTTATATATATACTACAAAGAACAAAAGGTCCCAGCACTGATCCCTGCGGAACACCACTAGTCACATCCCTCCATTCAGAAAAGCACCCTTCCACTGCTACTCTCTCTCTTCTATGACTGAGCCAGTTCTGTATCCATCTTGCCAGCTCACCTCTGATCCCATGTGACTTCACCTTTTGTACCAGTCTGCCATGAGGGACCTTGTCAAAGGCTTTACTGAAGTCCATATAGATAACATCCACTGCCCTTCCTTCATCAATCATCTTCGTCACTTCCTCAAAAAACTCAATCAAATTAGTGAGACATGACCTCCCCTTCACAAAACCATGCTGCCTCTCGCTAATAAGTTTGTTTGTTTCCAAATGGGAGTAAATCCTGTCCCGAATAATCCTCTAATAATTTCCCTACCACTGACGTAAGGTTCACCGGCCCATAATTTCCTGGATTATCCTTGCTACCCTTCTTAAGCAAAGGAACAACATTGGCTATTCTCCAGTTCTCTGGGACCTCACCTGTAGCCAATGAGGATACAAAGATTTCTGTCAAGGTCCCAGCAATTTCTTCCCTTGCCTCCCTCAGTATTCTGGGGTAGATCCCATCAGGCCCTGGGGACTTATCTACCTTAATGCTTTGCAAGACACTCAACACCTCCTCCTTTTTGATAATGAGATGACTGAGACTATCTACACTCCCTTCCCTAGGCTCATCATCCACCAAGTCCTTCTCTTTGGTAAATACTGATGCAAAGTACTCATTTAGTACCTCGCCCATTTCCTCTGGCTCCACACGTAGATTCCCTTCTCTGTCCTTGACTGGGCCAACCCTTTCCCTAGTTACCCTCTTGCTCTTGATATACGTATAAAAAGCCTTGGGATTTTACTTAATCCTGTTTGCCAATGACTTTTCATGACCCCTTTTAGCCCTCCTGACTCCTTGCTTAAGTTCCTTCCTACTGTCTTTATATTCCTCAAGGGCTTCGTCTGTTCCTAGCCTTCCAGCCCTTATGAATGCTTCCTTTTTCTTTTTGACTAGGCTCACAATATCCCGTGTTATCCAAGATTCCCAAAACTTGCCAAACTTATCCTTCTTCCTCACAGGAACATGCTGGTCCTGGATTCTAATCAACTGACGTTTGAAAGACTCCCACATGTCAGATGTTGATTTACCCTCAAACAGCTGCCCCCAATCTAAATTCTTCAGTTCCTGCCTAATATTGTTATAATTTGCCTTCCCTCAATTTAGCACCTTCACCCGAGGACTACTCTTATACTTATCCACAAGGACCTTAAAACTTACAGAATTATGGTCACTGTTCCCGAAATGCTCCCCTACTGAACCTTCGACCACCTGGCCGGGCCCATTCCCCAATACCAGGTCCAGTACGGCCCCATCCCTAGTTGGACTATCTACATATTGTTTCAAGAAGCCCTCCTGGATGCTCCTTACAAATTCTGCCCCATCCAAGCCCCTAGCACTAAGTGAGTCCCAGTCAATATAGGGGAAGTTAAAATCACCCACCACTACAACCCTGTTACTTTTACATCTTTCCAAAATCTGTCTATATATCTTCTCCTCTACCTCCCGCTGGCTGTTGGGAGGCCTGTAGTAAACTCCCAACATCGTGACTGCCCCCTTCCTATTCCTGAGCTCCACCTTCTTTCAAGGTTCTTTATGTTCTTAAAAATCTGCAAGATTGCAATATGGAGCACATTTTGAAGCATAAACAGTTTCTTCCGCTACGTACTCAGGGCTGCCTTGAAGGAAAGTACAAAATCAGATCAATTTAGTTCCTGCGTCATATAATCGGACTTCAGTTACTATGGTTTCAGTGGTGAAAAATTTTTTTTCCAAGATGTTGACATTTTATAAGGATTTGTGTATCAAAGCAAAAAAAAAATTCACAAAACTGAACAAAAGCATGAAGCAAACTTTGTCTATTGTGCATAGTCAGCAGTGCAAAGAAAAAACTGCTAAAAGATTTTTATGAGATGAGATCACTATTGTTAGGCAATGGTGTCAAGCGATATGGAAGACAGATGGGTAAATAGAGTTGAGGTGCAGATCAACTATAATCCAATAAATGATGGAACATGCTCAAGGGGGTGAATAGCCTACTCTTGTTCCTATGTTAAGTTCTTTTTCCGTTTCACCACAACTATGCCACCAGTCCATTGAAACCAATGCGTATCGAGGAATGGGATCTGAAGGCCACGCAATACTTGGGGAATATCATTCACAGCTGTTGTAAAAGCCACACAAAATCAGATTGTGCAGGAGGTATTTTACTATTGATCAGCTACAGTTAGATTGTTACCTCCTTCTGTGCCAGTTGCCAAGAAAGTGACCTTCCCTGTAACCACTACCAACCTTTGCACATGACTGTTGAGCAATCCTTGAAGCCCCAACAGGACTGTACTAATATTTTTTTCCATTCGTGGGACGTGAGTATTGCTGGCAAGGCTAGTCATACAGCACAGAAACAGGCCCTTCGGCCCATCACGTGCATGCCGGCTGTCAAGCACCTCTCCATTCTAATTTCATTTTCCAGCACTTGGCCTGTAGCCTTGTATGCTATGGTGCTTCAAGTGCTCATCTAAATACTTCTTAAATGTTGTGAGGGTTCCTGCCTCTACCACCTCTTCAGACAGTACGTTCCAGATTCTAACCACCCTCTGGGTGAAAAAAACTTTTCCTCGTGACTTCCAGCCCAAAGAATCAGCATATCAAAACTTTCTAAAGTGTTCAACCCATCAGTTGGTCTACTTACATGGGAAAAAGATTGAAATTCAAAGACGTAGACGTATTTTGAACTCTAACAAGTACGTGATGGACGTTTGGAAATTAAAAATTATAGGGCTGGATTAAACCTATATAAATGGTATAATGTTTCATTATTTAGATTAAGCTGTTTGAAAGTATCAAATATTGACACTGAATCTCAAGTGCCGTGCCAGGCCTTTGAAGTCTTCCCAGTATGTGTTAGTGTCAATAATAAATCTTCCCAGTACATTATTTCAGGCTAATCACTGGCTGTGACAGTTTACTTAGCCAAGTTGGTTTTGTTGGCCAGGGGCTGCAGGAAATACAGAATCAGTTACAAACTGCTGGAATTGTTTGTGACCTGTAGTAACCTGGAGCTCAGACACAGGCCTGTGCTGGTAAAAACCAGTTTGAACTAATTAAGTTATGTGACAAGACAAAAGGAGCGATCACAGGAAAAGAGCCTTATTTGGACACAGTGTGATACTGGGGTCTTCGGGCCTGGGCCCATTAGGAGAAGATGTGAACGAGGTGAGCAGGCTGAAACCAACTGGAAAGACACAGCTCAGTTTTGGAGAGCTTTTTGGGCATAGAGGCAGTGATAAACTCCAGAGATCAACCATCGTGGAAGTGGAAGACCCTGCGTGAGCAATGTGGCGACGCCGTGAGACAGAGAGACAGAGAGACAGAGAGACAGAGAGACAGAGAGACAGAGAGACAGAGAGACAGAGAGACAGAGAGACAGAGAGACAGAGAGACAGAGAGACAGAGAGACAGAGAGACAGAGAGACAGAGAGAGAACAGAATGCCTGGCCAGCGTCAACTCTCCCTTTTTCAGGTATTATCCTTTGTTTTCTGTGACTAGGTCAGGGAAAAGGTCAGAGGAACCTAGTGGGTGCACTTATCAATTCTAGCTAGTTTTGTTATTAACTGTATAACTCAGTTGGAGTTGCACGCTTTCATCTAACTAAGTGTATAAGCCTTATTCTTACATTGTACAACGTGAATAAAGTAAATTAATAGTTAAAGAAAGGACTGAGTTTTCCCCCTCTTTCTACTAAGCCATTAACTGTAGCTGTGGATTAAGCTGGAGGGTGGCTCTCTTGTAACCCGATATCCCAAACACCCAGCCTGAGCCTGAATTAAGAGGACTTAGTCCCACGTGACAGCCAGGATCAAGTGGGTGCAGGGAATAAAAGGGGCCAAGGGGGAGTTGACTCCACGCCACGGTTTACAGTTTTTGTAGGACCAGACTAGAACTAAACAGCACCACATAGAACACTGTAGACAAATCTCTAAATCCTGATCAGTTCTCCCTGCATAAATTGTATTTTCTACATCAGGTAGTTTTAATGCTGTGAATTTCGTGCAGTCACTATATTGTGGTTCATCAGTCCAATAGTAACAATGGAGCTTTATCGGATCTGGATCTGCAGTACATCTTACCTTTTGGAAGGTCACTGAAGTTAGTCATTTAAGCAGATTTAAGTATTTCACAGAGAGCAGGAATTGAAAGATGGGTTGAGAAAGCACATGAGTGGAATTGCAATCAAATCAATAAGTTGCATTCATAAAGCACCTTCAATATCGTAAAACATCCCAAGGAGCATCAAACAAAATCTGGCATGGAGCCACATAGAAGACATTAGGACAACTGACCAAAAGCTTGGTCAAAGAGGTAGATTTTTTACGAGTGTTTTAAAAGAGATGATAGAGGTAGAGAGGCTTAGGGAGGGAATCCTAGAGCTTAGGGCCAAGGCAGCTATAGACACAGCTGGCAATGGTGGAGGGGCAAAAATCAAGGCTGGGGGGCCAGAATTAGAGCAGTGCAGAGATCTTGGAGGCTTGTCGGGCTTGGGAAGATAGGGAAGGGCGAGGCCATGGAGGGGTTTGAAAACAAGGATGAGAATTGTTAGTTCTTACTAGATAATTTGACTAGATATAATCTAATAAATTCATTGGTATATGAACAAGTGTTCCTCCTGGCTTTCTCCAAGTCCCAGGCAACCGCTAACTATATTGTACTTTTGTCACCAATAAAAGCAGAATTGAACAAACTCTTGACCGAGCCTCATGACCAATGAGAAATGCCACAAAACATTTATTAGTTTGACTTCGGTTGTAAAGTCTAAAAAGTGCCAGAACCACTGAGTTCTACGGTTAAAGTTCTTCCACTTAGTTAACATTTCAATATCAGGTAGCTTCCGTTTGAATGTTCAAGTGCTGTTCACTTTCAACAGTTTCATCATTTTCTGCCACAGTGATGATGCCATTCCTCTTGGTTGCACAACTGAAACAAGAAAAATCATAAGCAATACATGAACTTTTTCCTCTCAACATCGATAACTTGTATTTAAAATAGCACCTTTAATGTAGTAACATTCCTGTTAAGCATTCTTGTTTTAACAAAATTTGACGCCAAGCCACATAAGGAGATAGTACAGGTAAAGAGCATATCAAAAGGTTGTGGGGGAGACAGAGAGACAGAGAGACAGAGAGACAGAGAGACAGAGAGACAGAGAGACAGAGAGACAGAGAGACAGAGAGACAGAGAGACAGAGAGACAGAGAGACAGAGAGACAGAGAGACAGAGAGACAGAGAGACAAAACTTCAGGCAACTTAAGGCACGGATGTCAATGGTGAAACAATCAAAATTGGGGAATGTGCAAGAGGCCAGAATTGGCAAAATGAGTCTTTCAACTCAAACCTAAGAAGTAACAGTAGTGGAAATAGAACGTGCAAAAATCAAAACTGTATGTTTTGACAAGCGACTCTATGGCTGCAGCCACAGTAGCTAAAATAGCTCTCCAGATTCAAGGTAACACCTTGATCTTTCTTTTGAGATAGAGATGTTGGTGAAATGATACATGATCATGGATACTTCCTTATGTATAGTAATAAAACATTGGGATACATGGTTAAAGCAGCGCAGTACAAACTACAGTAGAGTATGCCAAGCCTTTATAAATAATTCGTTACACCTTAGTTGGAATACTGCAAAACAAGCATTGGAAAGTGCTTAAACCCACAATCTAGATAGAAGATGGTACTGAACAGGAGGAGATAAAGTGAACCCAGAATATTACTTAAAGGGAAGATGGACCAATAAGACAAGGTGGCACAAGTTTAAATTAATGATGTCAATTAAAATACATCCAAGAAAACAATTCTTCACTCAAAGGGTAACAGTCTACCAGGAAAACATTGGGGCATTCAAGATGTATTGAAATGCTAGAGGACTGAACTCAAATGAATCCATAGGATCATAGGAAATAGGAACAGGAGGAGGTCATTTGGCCCGTCGAGACTGTTCCCCCATTCAAACAGATCATGGCTGATTACCTACCTCTGGTCATTTTTTCCCCACTATGTCCATTGCCTTTGATGTCATTAGTATCCAGAAATTTCTGTTTTGGACATGCTCAATGATTGAGGTTCCACAACTCTCTGGGGTAGAGAATTTCAAAAGATTCATCACTGAGTGAAGAAATTCCTCCTCAGCTCAGTCTTAAATGGCCTGCCCCTTATTCTAAGATTGTGTCCCCTGGTTCCAGAGGAAACATCCTATCCACATCTTCCCCGTCATGCCCAATAAGACTTTTGTAAGTTTCAATGAGATCACCTCTCATTCTTCAAAATCTAGTTTCTACAATCTCTCGTCATAAGGCAATCCTGCAATCTCAGATTAGTATGGTAAACCTCCTTTGCACTCCCTCTATGGCAAGGATATCCTTCCTTAGGAAAGGAGACCAAAACTGCACACTATACTCCAGGTGCGGTCCCACCAAAGCTTTATACAATTGCAGAAATATGACTATACCATACGAATTAGGAGAAGTAGGCCATTCAGCCCATCGAGCCAGCTCTGCCATTTAATAAAATCATGGCTGATCTGTTTGTCTCAAATTCCACACTCCCATCTACGCCCGATATCCCTAGATTCCCTTGCCTAACAAGAATCTATCTACCTTCACCTTAAAAATATTCAACGACCCTGCCGCCACCACCTTCTGAGGCAGAAAATTCCAAAGTTGCACAACCCTCAGAAAATATTTCTCCTTGTCTCTGTCCTAAAAGGGCGACCCCTAATTTTAAAACAGTGCCTCCTAGTTCTGGACTCACTCACAAGAGGAAACATTCTTTCCACATCCACCTTGTCAAGACAGTTCAGGATATTATAAACTTCTATCAAGTCTCCCCTCACTCTTCTAAACTCCAAAGAAAACAAGCCCAGTCTGTCCAACCTTTCCTCATTAGACAACCCGCCCATTCCAGGTATCAATCCAGTAAACCTCCTCTGAACCGCCTCCAACACATTCACATCCTCTTTGCTTTCTTAATTGCTTGCTGCACCTGCATACGAGCTTTTAGTAACTCATGAATAAGGACACTTTGGACATCAACACTTCCCAACCTCACACCATTTAAGAAATATTCTGCCTTTCTACCAAAGTGGATCACTTCACACTTACTTTATATCCATTCTTGCATCCTCAACACACATGCCCTCCTAATTTTGTATTAGCAGCAAATTTGGAAATATTACAATTGGTCCTCATGTCCAAGTCATTTAAATAGATTGTGAACAGTATGGCCCAAGCACTGATCCTTGTGGTACCCCACTAGTAACAGCCTGCCATCCGGAGAATGACCCATTTATTCCTACTCTGCGCTTTCAATCTGTTAGCCAATTCTCAATCTATACCAGTATATTATCCCCAATCCCATGTGCTCTAATTGTTTTTACTAACCTTAGAACCAAAGAAAAATTATGGCACAGAAGGAGGCCATTCAGCCCATCATGTCCATGCTGGCCAGAAAAAAAAAAACTAGCCACCCAATCTAATCCCACCTTCCAACACCTGGTCCATAGCCTTGTCAGTTACAGCACTTCAGGTGCATGTCCAGGCACCTTTTAAAAGAGTTGAGGGTTTCTACCTCCAACACCATTCCTGGCAGCGAATTCCAGACACCCACCACCCTCTGGGTGTAAGCTTTTCCTCATGTCCCTTCTACCAATCACCTTAAAGGGCGGCACAGTAGCACAGTGGTTAGCACCGCAGCCTCACAGCTCCAGGGACCTGGGTTCAATTTTGGGTACTGCCTGTGCGGAGTTTGCAAGTTCTCCGTGACCGCGTGGGTTTTCGCCGAGTGCTCCCGTTTCCTCCCACAGCCAAACACTTGCAGGTGATAGGTAAATTGGCCATTGTAAATTGCCCCTAGTGTAGGCAGGTGGTAGGGAATATGGGATTACTGTAGGGTTAGTATAAATGGGTGGTTGTTGGTCAGCACAGACTCGGTGGGCCGAAGGGCCTGTTTCAGTGCTGCATCTCTAAATATAAAAATATAAAATCTGTGCCCCCTGGTAATTGACCTCTCCGCTAGTGGAACCAGGTCCTTCCTGTCTACTCTATCTAGCTTCCTCATAATTTTGTACACCTCAATTAAGTCACCCCTCAGTCTCCTCTGTTCAAAGGAAAACAACCCTAGCCTATCCAATCTTTCCTCATGGCTGCAACTTTCAAGCCCTGGTAATATTCTTGTAAATCTTCTCTGTACTCTCTCCAGAGCAATTATGTCCTTTCTGTAATGTGGTGACCAGAACTGTACACAATACTCCAGCTGTGGCCTAACCAGCATTTTACACAGTTCCGGCTTTACAGCCCTGCTTTTGAATTCTATACCTCAGCCAATAAAAGAAAGCATTCCATATGCCTTCTTCACCACTTTATCTACCTGTGCTGCCACTTTCAGGGACCTGTGGACATGCACTCCAAGATCTCTCGCTTCTACCCCTCTCAATAACCTCCTGTTTATTGTGTATTCCCTAGCTTTACTTCGCCTCCCCAAATGCATTGCCTCACACTTAACTGGATTGAAATCCATTTGCCATTTTTCCACCCACTCAACCAAACCATTGATATCTTTCTGGAGTCTACAGCTATCCTCTTCCCCATCAACTGCACAGCCAATTTTTTTTTGACACCAGCAAATTTCCCAATCCCACATTTAAGTCCAAATCATTAATATATACACAAACAGCAAGGGACCCAATGCTGAGCCCTATGGAACACCACTGGCAACAGATTTCCATTCACAAAAAGATCTGTCGACTACTACCCTTTGTTTCCTGTCCCCGAGTCAATTCTGGATCCAACCTGCCACATTCCCCTGTATCCCATTTGCTTTCACTTTACTGACCAGTCTGCCATGTGGGACCTTGTCAAATGCCTTACTAAAATCCATGTAGATGACATCCACTGCACTACCCTCATCAATTCTTCTTATTACCTCCTCACAAAACTCAATTAAGTTAGTAAAACATGACCTTCCCTTAACAAATCCATGCTGACTATCCCTGATTAATCCGTGCCCAAGTGGCAGTTTATCCTGAACCTCAGAATAGATTCTAACAATTTACCCAACACAGAGGTCAGACTGACTGGCCTATAATTATTTGGCCTATCCCTTGCACCCTTTTTAAACAATGGTACAATGTTCGCAGACCTCCAATCGTCTGGTGAGGATTTGAAGATGATCCTCAGCTCATCTATTTCCTCCCTGGCTTCCTTTAACAATCTGGGATGCAATCCATCCGGCCCTGGTGATTTATTCACTTTCAAGGATGTCAGACCCTCTAATACTTCCTCTCTCGTTATGCTCATATGTAATATTTCACATGCCTCCTCTAACTTCAATGTGAATTGTCTGTGTGAAGATGGAGACAAAAAACTAATTCATATCTTCTGCATCCATGCATAAGTTCCCTTGTATATCTCGGATAGGCCCTACCCTTTCCTTAGTTATCCTCTTGTTCTTAATGTACTGATAAAACATCTTCAGGTTTTCCTTGATTTTACCTGCCAATATTTTTTCATGTCTTCTCTTTGCTTTTCTAATTTCCTTTTTTACTTCACCCCTGCACTTTCTATACTCCTATAGGCTTTCTAAAGTAGCAAGATTTTTGAGATCGTCATAAGCTTTCTTTTTCTGCTTTAACTTACCCTACAAGCTTCTAGGTAACCAGGGGGCTCTAGATTTGGTAGTACCACCCTTCATCTTTGTGGGGACATGCCTACCCTGTATCTGTAGTATCTCGGTTTTGAATGCCTCCCACTGGTTTGCCACTGATTTTCCTTCAAGTAGCCGCATCCAGTCCACTTTTGCAAGGTCACCTCAGTTTCTTAAAATTTGCCTACCCCCAGTTTAGAACTTTTACTCCTGTTTTATCTTTGTCCTTTTCCATGATTATGTGAAAACTTACTGTATTATGGTCACTATCTCCAAAATGGTCACCCACTGTTACTTCCTCCACTTGCCCAGCTTCACTACCGAAGACTAAATCTAGAATTGTGCCCCCTCTTGTTGGACTTGTTACATGCTGGCTAAAAAAAGTTCTCGAACGCAGTACAAGTATTTTGTGCCCTTCACACTGTTTGAATCCTAGTTGATATTGGGGTAGTTGAAATCCCCAACTATTATTGCCCTATAGTTTTTGCAATCAGAAATTTGCCTACATATTTGTTCTTCTATCTCCCTCTCACTATTTGGGGGTCTATAGTACACTCCTAGTAATGTGGCTGCCCCTTTTCTATTTTGGAGCTCAACCCATATGGCCTCATTTGATGATTCATTTTGCATATCATCCCTCCTCAAAGCCGTTATTGATTCCTTAACTTAAAATGCTACCCCACTCTTTTTTTAAATCTCCCTCTCTATCCCGCCTGAAAACTCCATATCCAGGGATGTTCAGTGTTCATTCTTGCCCCTCTAAGCCAAGTTTCCATTATAGCAAGGATATTGTGATGCCATGCATCTAGTTGTGCCCTCAGCTCATCAGCTTTATTTACTATATACCTCGCATTTCACTAAATGCCCTTTAACACTGCCAAATTCCTATGCTGCACACTTTTTAATTTTTGCTTCTTCTGTCTTTCACAGTCACTCACTAATTTTCTGTCCCCTGTTCCCTGCCCTGAAATTGTCCCATCTAAGACTGCGCTCAGGTTATCATGCCCCTGCCAAGCTGGTTTAAACCATCCCCAACAGCACTAGCAAACCTTCCTGCGTGGATATGTGTCCCAGTCCTGTTCAGGTGCAGACCGTCTGGCTTGTACATCTTCCCCAGAACCGGTCCCAATGCCTCAGAAATCTGAAACCCTTCCTCCTGCACCATCTCTCCAGCCATGTATTCATCTGGTGTATTTTCCTAGTTTCCTATCCTCAATAGCATGTGGCCTTGGGGGTAATGTGGAGTAGAACATGGCTACCCGACCTGAACCTGACAGGACTAGACGACGTGTCGTGTTCGGGTCGGGTTGCTCTTCCAGGCCCGGCATTCGGGGTCGGGTCGGGTCAGACACCGTGACAGCCAGGACAACAAGGCGGGAAACACTCTGCACTAGTCTGCAGTGATCGATTCCATCAGAGGTAGAGCACAACCTCTTTAATATAAATCAACTTTATTCCGGTGGTCAGGTTGGGTCGGGTGTGGGAAAAAGTGAAAGGACTCGAGCAGAGTCGGGCTCAGGTTGGACGTGGTTCTATCGGGCTCGGGTCGGGTTTCATTTGCAGACCCGAGCTCTCCTTTAATCCGGAGATTACTATCATTGAGGTCCTCCTTGCTAATCTCGTTCCTAACTCCCTAAACTCAGACCTCATCCCTCTTTCCTCCTAGATCGTTGGTACCAATGTGGACCATGACCTCTGGCTGTGCACCTTGCCCCTCCAGAATGCCCTGTAGCTGCTTGGTGATATCCATGACCCTTGCACCAGGGAGGCAACATACCATCCTGGAATCATGTCTGCGACCACAGAAACGCCCATCTGTATCCCTAACTATAGAATTCTCTATCACTATTGCTCTCTTGTCCTTTCTCCTGCCTCCAAGCACAGCTGAGCCACCCAAGGTGCTCTGGTCATGACTCTCGCTGCACTCTCCAGAAGAACCCTCTCTCCCATCGGTACTCAGAACTGGATACTGGTTAGAAAGGGGATGCTCTCTGGGGACTCCTGCACTACCAGCCTCAACCTTCTTGTCTATCTGGCAGCCACCCAGTCCCTCTCTGCCTGTGCTCTAAGCTCTGGGGTGACTACCTCCTGAAATGTGCTATGTAGTTGTCTGCCTCGCGGATGCACCACAGTGACTCCAGCTGCCACTCGAGTTCCAAAACCCAGAGCTCAAGCTTCTGCAGATGACGGTTGCTGCAGATGTGTTTGTCAAGGACACATGGGTGCATCCATGACTTCCCACATACCGCAGGAGGCACATTCCGCTTGGCCGAGCTGCCCTGCCGTTACTTCGCTTTACAAACTAACTATTACTAATGTAAGTGGAATAACTTACCAGTTACTCGCCAATCAGCTTCTTTCCCTGTACCATGGAGGCTGAAAAGGCAGAAAAGAAAAAGACTGCAAAGAGCACCTCTTTCCCCTATTCAGCGAAATCCCTCATACACAACTCTCAGCCTCACTGTCCAAACAGCACTATTCTAATCAGTAATTATGAATGAATTACACTAATTAAAAACCTTAGTAGTACTAACCTCCTCACTTACAAGGTAGCTGTTTGAGGTTTTTTAAAAAAAAAAATTTTCCCCCTGTTATTTTAAGCTATTTACATGCACTAACAGCTGTCACTTACCCAACCAATCAGCTTACAGATTTCCCATGATGTCACTGATAGCTTCTTTTCCCCCCTCATTTGAAACCCAGCACTTGCCGACTGCTGCTGTTCAGGTCGGAGGTAGGGGAGGGCCTCGAGCCCCACTCTATTTCCACAAGTCCCGCCTCCTCCCAGGTCCGCTGCCGACTGCTGATGCTCCAGGCTGAGGTCTTACAATCTTATCAAAATCCTTCTGAAAGTCCAAATGGGTGGCACAGTGGTTAGCACCGCAGCCTCACAGCTCGAGCGACCTGGGTTCGATTCTGGGTATTGCCTGTGCGGAGTTTGCAAGTTCTCCCTGTGACCGCGTGGGTTTCTGCCGGGTACTCCGGTTTCCTCCCACAGCCAAAGACTTGCAGGTTGATAGGTAAATTGGCCATTGTAAATTGCCCCTAGTGTAGGTAGGTGGTAGGGGAATTGAGGGAAGGTGGGGCTGTGGTAGGAATATGGGATTAATGTAGGATTAGTATAAATGGGTAGTTGTTGGTTGGCACACATTCAGTGGGGCGAAGGGCCTGCTTCAGTGCTGTATCTCTAAATATAAATATAAAGTACATCACATCCACCTCCTTTATCTATGCTACAAGTGACATCCTCAAAAAACTCCAACAGGTTTGTCAGACATGAGTTCCCTTTCACAAATCCATGTCGACTCTGTCCAATCATATTTTCCAAGTGTCTAGTTATCACATCCGAGTGGCCTACTCCTGCTCCTAATTCGTATGTTTATAATAGATTCTAACATTTTCCCTACTACTGATGTCAAACCAACAGGTCTGTGGTTCTCAGTTTTCTTTCTCGCTCTCTTCTGAAATAGTGGGGTTACATTTGTTACTTTCCAGTCTGCAGGAACCCTTCCAGAATCTATGGAATTTTGAAAGATAACCACCAATGCATCCACCATCTCTATAGCCACTTCCTTCAATACTCTGGGATGTCGTTCAACTGGTCCAGGGAATTCATCAACTTTCAATCCAATTTTTTTTTTTTCTTTTTTGAGTACTACCTCGTTATTGATACTAATTACCATCAGCTCCTCATTATTAAAAGTCACTTGGTTCCCTAGTATTTCTGGGTGATTTTGTGTTTACTTCTGTGAAGACACAAAGTAATCATTTAGTTTCTCCGCCATTTCCTCATTCTTCACCACAAACTCTCCTAGCTCTGCAAGGACCAACATTCGTCCTTGCTAATAGTTCCCTTTTCACATACCTAAAGAAGCTTTTACAGTCCGCCTTTATGCTTCTAACTAGCTTACATTCATAATCTCTTCCCTTTATCAGTTTCTTGGTCCTCCTTTGTTGGACTCTAAATTGCTCCCAATCGCTTTTTCTGGTGACCGTACAAGACAGTTCCTTTGACCTAATACAATCTTTAATTTCTTTTGTTAGCCATTTGCCTTTCCTGTTAGGTTTTTGTGTCTCAGGTTTACAACAAATGTACATTCCTCTGAGAATTACTTGTTTAAATTGAATTTAATTATGGAATGATACAGCACAGACGGAGGTGATTCAGTCAATCATCCCTCTGCCAGCTCTTGGAAAGTGCTATCCAATTAATCCCACTTCTTTGCTCTTTTACCCATAGTCTTGCAAATTTTACCCTCCAAGTATTTAACAAATTCCCTTCTGAAAGTTATTATTTAACCTGCTTGCATTCCAGATTGTCGTAACTTGCTGCATAAAATAATTTTTCCTCAGGTCGCCTCTCATTCTTCTGCCCATTAACTTAAATCTGTGATCTCTGGTTACTGACTCTTCTGCTATGGGAAACAGTTTTCCCTCATTACCTTATCAAAATCATTTTGAGCATCTATATTAAATCGTCCCTTAACCTTCTCTACTCCAAAGAGAACAACCCTTTTCTCTAGCCTCTGCACACACATGCACCATTCTATTAGATCTCCTCTTCAGGGTGTTCACATCCTTCTCAACATGAGAAGCCCTGAATTGGCCACAAGACTCCAGCTGGCTCTAACCAGGTGTTATATAAACATTTAGCATAGCTTCCTTGGTGTGTAGCCTTTATTTATATTTTATCTCTTCATTCTTCCTACCAAAATGAATCTCTTCACTTCTCTACGTTAAATTTTATCTGTCATTTCAGCAGTTTGTGTATGTCCTCCTGAAATCAACTACATCCTCATGTTACATTTTCAAATTTCATGTCGTCATCAGGAAACTTTGAAATTATGCCCTGTGTTCCCAAGTCCAGGGTCATGCACATACAACAAAAAGAGCCGTGGTCCCAAAACTGACCCTGGGACTTGCCACTTCCCTTCAATCTGGAAAAACAGCCAGACACCACTGCCAACCACTTTCTGTCCCTTAGCCAATTTTGTATCCATGCAGCCAGTGCTCCTTTAATCCAATTTTACTAACGGGTCTATCATTGTAGTGTCATGCAGACCCCCACCTGCCAAAAATGAGGCATATTAATTTTGTCATATGATCATTGATTTTATACTGTTGCTGGAGTGAAGAAAGGACTTGTTAAAGAGATCACCAGACCTTTGACTGGAGGACATTTGCATACTGTGAGACGGTGCTGGTAGAGACAAAGAACTACTCCCTGGGCCAATTAGCCCAGATGGATTTTGATCACCAGACATTGAAGGTGTAAGGAAGCACATTCCAGGGACTGCTAAGATGATACAAACCACAAAAGACAGGACTGGTTAAACCAGCTGGTCACATGACTAACCGGCTGATACAGGCTTTTGAGAGAGATACAGGACAGTTTGAATTGAGATTAGAGTTTGCAACTGAAGTTGGAACAAGGAAGCTTCTATCTCTCGCTTTCTCCCAAGCTACTGGACCCACGGAAGACACGTAAACCTCGAGAGAAAAAACTCCGACATCAAAACAAGTTGAAGTGTGAACTGGGCCCCAACGAACAGCAGGACTTACCTGCAACCGAAGACCCCACATTGAACTTAAAGGACTGTAATTTTAATCTTGATATTGCCTCAAACTTTTCCCCTTTATTCTTTTCTACTTCTTCTGTCTCTATCTGCGTGTGTGTTTATCACATATGCATGCTAGTGTGGTCGCATCGCATATTCATACTAACATACAAATTAGGAGGAGTAGGCCACTCAGCACTTTGAGACTGCTCCACCATTCAATAAATTCACAGCTGAACTGATTACTCCACATTTTCACCTACCCCCGATAACCTTCCACCCCCTTACTTATCAAGAATCTATCTACCGCTGCCTTAAAAATATTCAAAGACTCTGCTTCCACCGCCTTCTGAAGAGAATTCCAAAGCCTCATGACCCTCAGAAAAAAAATTCTCCTCCTCTGTCTTAAATGAACGACCCCTTATTTTAAAACAGTGATCCCTAGTTCTAGATTCTCCCACAAGGGGAAACATCCTTTCCACATCCACCCTGTCAAGACCCCTCAGGATCTTATAACGTTTCAATGAAGCCACCTCTTACTCTTCTAAATTCCAGCGGATACAAGCCTAGCATATTCAATCTTTCCTCATATGACCGCCTGCCCATTTCAGATATAAGTCTAGTAAACCTTCTCCAATGCATTTACATTCTTTCTTAAATAAGGAGACCAGTACTGTGCACAGTACTCCAGATGTGGTCTCACTAATGCCCTGTATAACTGAAGCATAACCTCCCTACTTTTGTATTCAATTTCCCTCACGATAAACAATAACATTCTATTAGATTTCCTAATTATGTGCTGGACCTGCATACTAACCTTTTGTGATTCATGCACTAGGACACCCTTTGCATCTCAGAGCTCTGCAATCCCTCACCATTTAGATAATATGCTTTTTTATTCTTCCTGCCAAAGTGGACAATTTCACATTTTCCCACATTATACTCCATTTGCCAGACCTTTACCCACTCACTGAACCTATCTATATCCCTTTGTGTCCCACTTATGTCCTCTTCACAAGTTACTTTCCTACCTATCTTTGTGTCATCAGCAAATTTAGCAACCATACCTTCAGTCCCTTCATGGAAGTCATTTATATAAAATTGTAAAAAGTTGAGGCCCCAGCATTGATCCCTGTGGCACACCACTCGTTACATCTTGTCAACCAGAAAATGACCCATTTATGCCTACTGTTTCCTGTTAGCTAGCCAATCTTCTATCCATGACAATATGTTACCCCCTACACCATGAGCTTTTATTTTCTGCAATAACCTTCAACATGGCACTTTATCAAATGCCTTCTGGAAATCCAAGTACAATACATCCACTGATTCCCCTTTATCCACAGCACATGTACTCCCTCAAAAGAACTCCAATAAATTGGTTAAGCATGATTTCCCTTTTACAAAACCATGTTGACTCTGCCTGATTACCTTGAATTTTTCTAAATGCCCTGCTTTAACGTCTTTAATAATAGCATCTAACATTTTCCCCAAGATAGATGTTAAGCTAATTGGCCTGTAGTTTCCTGCTTTCTGTCTCCCTCCCTTTTTGAATAAAGGCGTTACATTCACTATTTTCTAATTTAACGGAACCTTCCCTGAACGAATGCATCAACTATCTCAATAGCCACTTCTTTTAACACCCTAGGATGAAGTCTATCAGGACCCAGAGATTGTCAGCCCATAGCTCCAACAATTTGTTCAGTATTGACTATTCATAGTCGTTGACCGGATTAGAATTTAAGATTAATAAACTTCCACCTTTCGTGTTTAAATCTAAGGAAACCTGTCTGATTTCTTTGCCTTACAATTGGAGCAGTGAACAAGGATTCACTGAGGGGGAGCTAAAACATGGTGTTTCCAAAATTATACCCTGTTACAGTTAAACCAGGCAAAGGTTAAGAGGGAACCCCGGACCCCTTCTCACCTGGTTGTAACAGTAACTTATCCAATGCCTTTTGAAAGTCCATATCCACATCAACCACACTATCCTCATTAACCCTCTCTGTTACTTCAAAGAACTCAATGAAATTGGTCAAGCACAATTTGCCTTCAACAGCTCTGTGCTGGCTTTTTATCAACCCATTCTTATCCACGTGCCAATTAATTTTGTCCCGGATTAATTTCTCAAACTGGGTTTAATCCCTCTTCCCGTTTTTGAACGGGGGTGTAACAATTGCAGTCCTCCAGTGAACAGCCTGGTCACCTTTATTTTTTGCTGTTCTTGTGCAACCTTTTCTCGAGTTTGAATTGCACCTTTTAAGGGTTTCAGAGATCAATTAAATCTTGTCCTTGCATGAAATTTCTCTTGCATTCAAGAAAAGGCATTAGAAAGATTATATAAAAGGAGAACGTGAAGATAAATGAAACAAAAGGACAGACTTACCATATAATTGGTTGTGCTTGATGAATAGTCTGTGGAAGAGGTTGGCCATATGTTTCAGGCAGCACTAAACAGAAAATTCCAGCTGTCATCGACAGACTGCCCATTAGCACAAATGGCAATATTTTATTATGTGTCCCTAAAAAACAGAAAGGAATAGAATTACAGTCCACTGGAAGTTTCTCAGATATGTGGCCTAAATCAAAATTTAATACATTTATGTAGCTGGGAGTGTTAACTAACAAGACTGAAATTGAGGAAAAACGCCATTTAATTCTCGAGATGCATTTAAAATGACAGACATTGAATTCACACTGCATATACGATGCATTATTCCCATTACTGAAGAGTTGTTGGAGAAAAAAGTATTACAGTGGCATCCGATACCTATGAAGATTGAGATTTTGTTAATAAAATTTGTTTTGCAGATATCTATGAACCAAAAATGTTTCAATTTAGAACCATAAATCTCATCCTTATTTTCAAATCCCTGCACGGCTTCGTCCCTCCCTACCTCCATCACCTCCTCCAGCTCCACACTCAGAGATCTCTTGTGCTCTTCCAATTCTGGCCTCTTGCACATCCCCCGTTTTAATCACTCCACCATTGGAGGCCATGCCTTCAGTTGCCTAGGCCCCAAGCTTCCCTCCCTAACAATTGCCTCTCCAACTCTCTTGCCTCCTTTAAGAACTATCTCTTTGACCAAGCTTTCAGTCATCTGTCACAATATCTCTTTACATGGCTCGGTGTCAAATTTTGTTTGAGAACGTTCCTGTGTAATGCCTTGGGACATTTTACTATGTAAAAGATGTTATATAACTGCAAAGTGGTTATTAAAAGGAAAACAAAGAAAAATGTTCCACTCAAAGTTCTCCTTTCAGCTGTCTGAAAATTGTTACATTGATCCTTACTTCACCATTTTTTTTTTTTAAAAAAAAGCACTGGGCTGGATTCTATAGGCCCGCCGCCAAAATAGGCAGTGGGTGAAAAAACTGGCGGCCTGCTCACCCGGGGCGCATGTCACGGAGCCGCCGTGATCCTAAACGCAGCGGCTCATTAACATGCCCGGGCCGGCCGCACCCCACCCGCCCCAAATGAAGTGGAGGGGCTGGGTGAGCTGTCCCCAGCAGCGGCACCCAACGCCACTGCACAGGCGCCATTTTTAAAGGGCTTAGAGCCCCAAATGACAATTTAAATTTTTTTAAAAAGGTAAAGTGCATTAAAAATTATAAATAATTTAAAAAATCTTTCTATCCCCTCTCCCATCCCCCCCAATAGCATGACATGTCATTCCTGCCCATCCCCCCACCCCCCTCCTCAGAATACCTACCTTGAATATATGACCTTTCCCCCCAACTCACTCCCGCAAAGTTTAGAACCTTTTACCTTTACCCCTTCCCATCACCCCCAGACCAATCAAGTTAGTTTGACCCCACTTCCCCCTCCCGCACTGATAAACTTCCCTGCTCCCCACAGGTGTCACGCCTCGTTTCCCCAGACAGGGATTCGAAGGAGCAGCGGTGCCAGCCGCAGGAATTAAAGATCGCGGCTGCACTTCAGGAGGCAACGGGAACTTCATTTATTCAGGTAAGTTTATTTATTTACATATTTAAATTGAGGACCGGTCACCGAGTGGCTGCCACAAGGCCTCATTGCTGCCTAGATCGGGACGGGTCCTGCTGGCGTCAAGTTGAGTGGCGGGCCTCATCCGGAGCGATCCTCATGCCCCTGCCACCGTTCCAGACGTCGAGGCGTCTATAAAATTCAGCCCATTGAATTTACCACCATTATAAACTTGCCATTTTGATTCACTCTGGTAATAATGAGGGGCCAGCTGATTCCTGGAATGGTACCATTCATTTTAAAAATCAGGCTATGTAGTAAACCTGCGAGTATTCTCCCTCTTACCACCCGCAACGAATTGGTAGCACTCTAACCTCTGAATCAGAAAGGCAGCAGGTTCAAACTCCTCTCCAGGACTTGAACACGTATCAAGGCTGACACAGCTTGGTGAGTCAATGATAATTTAAAATTGACAACAACTGGTCACTAAGGGAGTAGTTCAGAGAAATTTCTTCAGAGGTTTGTTGGAGCATGGAATGTATTTCCCACTGCTTTCCCAGATTTAAGGTCCTCAAGGTTTTAAATCCAGTGGTTGAGGCTGACAGCATTGGATTTTTCCAAAAGAAAAGTAAATCTATGCGTGAAGCAAGACGTAGTAGGATTAATTTTCGATTGTTCTAAAAAGACAGCAAGTACAGGTACCATAGGCCAAATGTGCTGTCAACTTCTGCAGTTCTGCGCAGTATTGAGGAAGTGCCACATTGTTGGAGGTTCTCACTTTCTAATGGATGTTAAATGGAGGCCCTGTTCAGGTGGATGTAAACTATTCTGTGACACTTTAAAAGAGCAGGGACTCCTTCCAGTGTCCTGTTGACCATTCCTCCCTCAAGCAGCACCACAAGTAGGTTATAGGTGCCCATTCGTCTCATTTGGTGTATGTCGGTTCTTGCTATATTAAAATTGCTGAATTAGCTTGCCCAACAGATTATTTTTGAGGTGGGGCCAGTTTGAAATGTATCGGGATGCGATAAGACACAAGTTGTTTCTTTCTACATTCTGCTGTTGCAAGATAGTGTTATCATGACCCAGCTGTCCTGTAAAGAAGCACCAGGTCACATGACACACACAAAGCTCGAGCATATTTAGCAGGAAAATCTTTTGAAAAGTCAGACAAGATCAAGATAAGCCAACAGTCTAAATTTTTCAGCAAGGAAACTGCCATCACTAACCTCACAGTACATTGTTATCAATTAAAGTACTTAAATAATTCAAAAATAGTTGCTGAAAGGTTATACCTCTTACCAAGATAAGCAAAATACGGAGATGTTATAGTGGCAATCATAGATGCCATGGAACATGCCGCAACGCCCATGTTCCTCACCACAGTTGGATACAGTTCAGTTGAGAAAACATAGATCATAGAGAAGGCTGCTGCATAACCAAATTTACCAATCATTGCCATCATCATGGTAAGAAAATAGTGACCTGTGAAATCCAAGCATAAAACAGCTCAGTGTATATATGGTCAGGGATTCCAAATAGTTTAGTTACATCTATTAAGCAGGTTCTGCATTTTTAACCACAACTTAAAGAAAACCCAATGCCAACATGTGCAGAAGCACTGGACAATTGTGCCCATCACTTCATAGGCCAATAGCCTATGAAAAAGGGGAATAGGATTTTTGCTAGCTTGACGAGAGTTTTAGAAACAAAATAGAATAAATCAGGCTGTTAAGCATATGTTATACTAGACTATATATATATATATATATATATATTTTTTTTTTTTTTTAAATTGAGGATTCCATAAATAACTGGTTTAAACTCTTACTCGAAGGCACAATCTGAATCAACAGCAGCATAATTCCACTAAACACCACAATGCAAGCAATGGAGATCCGGCGAGGTGATAAACGCAGCAATATCCAAGCTATCACATATGACGCAATTTCAGTCATTGCAGAGATAAAGCAGTTGATATAGGGGTCTCCATGCAAATTAGGAGTATTGAAGGATAATCCAAAGTAACCTACAGAGCAAATCGTCCTGAAAAAAGTACAAAACAAATATTTATTTGTATGCAAAATATTGCAGATGCTTGAAATCTGGAATCAATGCTGGAACACAGTATTTTCATTTACTGTTTTAATTATGATTAAAAAAAATCAGTTCCTCCCAGTCTCCCAGCAGGGAACCATGTTCAGAGAAAGTACAGGTTGGAAAATCTTGTGGGGCTCCAGATGTAATGATGTGGGGGTGGTGTGTGAGAAAGAAAGAGAAAGAGAAGCAGGGAGAGTGGGTGCACTGGAAAAGGGGAAGCCACTCAAGATGATTCTCTGGTTATGACTGGTTAGGTAAGAGTGGAACCAAGTGAGGGTAGTCCCACTCAGCTGAGCAATGGAGGAAAGGTGTTTGAGGATGGTGTGGTCTTCTGTGTCAAAGGCTACAGAGTGGTACAGAGATTGTCAAGTGCACCATAAATCACACAGAATATCATTCATGGCTTTCCTTGGAGTTGATTCAGTGCTGTGACAGATTGAAGACCTTCACGCATTAATTTGGGAGGCAACAAGACATTCAAAGACTTGAGGGAAAGCAGGATGGAGATGGGGCAGTAGTTTGCAAGGACAGAGGGATCAAGGGTGTTTTTTTTTTTAAAAATCTAGTGGGTGATGGCAGATTTGAAAGGAAAGGTGACAGTGAATAGTTTCCTCTCTTCTGGTACTATCAGAATCATGGGGGCTAGGAAGAAAAGTTGGGTGATCAGCAGTTTAGTGGGAATAGGGTCAAGAGAGCAGGAGGTGGGTCTTGTGGACAAGATGACAGGGGTGATGGGAGAGAAACTAGAAAAAGGTGCAAGATCTGGGCTAAGGCAGGGAGAAAGGCAGCTGAATGGAGGAACTCAACCTTAGTGATTAAGAAGCCAATCAGTTCCTCGCGCTTGTTCTTGGTGGATTCAGGAGGTGAGGGGTTTAAGCAAACAGTTGGTCGTGGAGAAAAGAAGCCGGGGGCCTATTTTTGCATTTCATGATGATCCTGGAGTAGTGATCAGTTTTGTCAGAAGACAGCAGGGCCCGATAGTAATCCCACAGTCTTGGTGCAATAAAGACAGACTTATTTCAGTCGACACAGAAAACGAACCTGACTAAGGAACAGGAAAAGGTACTAAATAATGTAGTGAACAGAGTACGGAGAAAGTTAGGGGAAATTTATTTGCGCAGAGGAGTTGTTCGACAAGGGAATTAATTGCTACAGCTAGTATTTGAGGCAAAAAACCATGTACAGAAAGTGAACATCTGAACCAGAGGAAGATATAAAGGCTTTGGGAACACAGGAGGGCAGTGGGATTATTTTTTGGATTGCTGTAACAACGACCAGACACAATGGGCTGGTTGACTTCTTGCTATACAGTAAAGTTCTACAGTTTTATGTACCAGCTTTGGTTGGGCCTGTTTGGTTCTTTCTTGTTCATAATATCTTTCTTTCTTTTGGGCCTCCTTATCTCGAGAGACAATGGATACGCGCCTGGAGGTGGTATCTTTACTCACCATAGAAGTATAGAAAAGATTGTGATGTTTCTTAAGTTAGAAGTCCTGACCAAATCCAAGTAAGTAACTACATGTTTATCCTCATTTGGCAGCTGAAAAGTAGAAGAAAATGCATATAAAAGCATATTAAATTATAAAATAAATAGGAAGAACTGAAACAATTAAGAGCCATTATTATTTGAATGATATGAATCATTACACTGCCTCTGACACAGTAAGCTGATCATACAGAACAGTTATAATCAAATTCACTTAGTTGAATATGCAAAAACGTATCCTTGACGAATGACAAAAATAATGAAAACAGAATGCTACCCAGTTCAGTGGGTGATCAGAGAATAACTCCTCTACGTTGTCAGTGGGGACAATGGGTGGGGGTAATAATTGATTTTTGGAGCAGGAGGGTAATCCTCCTCCATTCCGTCCAATTCCAGGTTTGACTGGAGGAGTATTTGGATGCTAGTGAGAAACCTACTCGAGGTTGGTGATTTCCTAACTGAATAGAAAACAGAAATATTGGAGCAGGAGTAGGCCATTCAGCCCTTCAGGCCTGCTCCGCCATTCAAAAAAGATCATGGCTGATCATCTAATTTAGTACCCTGTTCCCTCTTTCTCCCCATATCCATTGATCCCTTTGGCATTAATATATCTATCTCCTTCTTGAATATATTTAATGACTTGAAAGTGGCAACACAGGTGGATAAGGTAGTTAAGGTTGCATACGGCATGCTTGCCTTCATCAGTCGGGGCATAGAGTATAAACATTGGCAAGTCATGCTGCAGCTGTACAGAACCTCAGTTAGGCCACACTTAGAATATTGCGTGCAATTCTGATTGCCACACTACCAGAAGGATGGGGAGGCTTTGGAGAGGGTACAGAAGCGGTTTACCAGGATGTAGCCTGGTCTGGAGGGCATTAGCTATGAGGAGAGGTTGGATAAACTCGGATTGTTTTCACTGGAACGACGGAGGTGGAGGGGCGACATGATAGAGGTTTACAAAGTTATGAGTGGCATGGACAGAGTGGATAGTCAGAAGCTTTTTTCCCCAGGGTGGAAGAGTCAGTTACCAGGGGACATAGGTTTAAGGTGTGAAGGGCAAAGTTTAGAGGGGATGTGCGAGGCAAGTTCTTTACACAGAGGGTGGTGAGTGCCTGGAACATGCTGCTGGGGGAGGTGGTGGAAGCAGGTACGATAGCGACGTTTAAGAGGCATCTTGACAAATACATGAATAGGATGGGAATAGAGGGATATGGGCCCCGGAAGTGCAGAAGGTTTTAGTTTAGGCAGGCATCAAGATCGGCGCAGGCTTGGAGGGCCGAATGGCCTGTTCCTGTGCTGTACTTTGTTCTTTGTCTTGTCCTTCGCTGCCTTCTGAGATAGAGAATTCTCCAGGTTCACCACCCTGAGTGAAGAAATTTCTACTCATCTTGGTTCTAAATGGCATACCCCATATCCTGAGACTGTGACCCCGGTTTAGGACTCCCCAGCCATCGGGAACATTCTCCTTGCATCTAGCCAGTCTAGTCCTGTTAATGTTCTTAGGAGATGTTAATGGAGTATTCTTAAAATTGATTTTAACTTGGCTGCAAATTTTACATGAGCAGGATGGACATCCCGGAGCTCAAGAAACAGACAGGGAAACAGAGGAGAGTTTGAGCTGCAATTCAGATGGGTATTTAAATTGGTCATTGTCCCCCATCTGCATAAAACCTCACCTCCAACACTCAAGAAACTCGACACCATCCAGAACAAAGCAGCCTGCTCAATAGGCACCCCATTTACCACCTTCAACATTCATTCCCCCCACCACTAACTGTGTACCATCTATAGGATGCACTGCAGCAACTTGCCAAGCCTCCTTCACTAACTGACAGCACTGTTCAAACCCGCAACCCTTACCACCTGGAAGGATAAGGGCAGCAGACGCATGGGAACACCATCTGCAAGATCCCCTCCAAGTCCTACACCATCCTGACTTGGAAATATATCCCGTTTCCTCACTGTCGCTGAATCAAAATCCTGGAACTCCCTCCCCAACAGCACTGTGGGTGTACCCACACCAGATGAACTGCAGTGGTTCAAGAAGGCAGCTTACCACCACCTTCTCAAGGGCAATTAAGGATGGGAAACAAATGCTGGCCTCGCCAGTGATGCTCATCCCCTGAATGAATAAAAAAAACAGGGAGAGGTAAGGAAGTGTATTGAAAGTGAAGGCTGGATGCTGCTCAAAGTTGAATGGGTGTGAGGAGTGATGTGATGGAGAACAGTTGGCAAGACAGAGTGAAAGCAGGGTGGGAGGCTTAAAGTAGAACATAGTTTAATTAGCAAAAGGTACTCACTTTCCCCTGACACGATTAGGTCATTAAACTGCTTTCTACAGTGCATCCATGACCTGGGTACAATGTTTCTGCTGCTCACCTCCTCAGCTACCTCCAACCATGCCTTCTTGGTGAGGTTCCTTCCTCTTTGCTGGGGAAAAATGTATATGCCCCTCCAACTCCTGACTGCAACCAGCAGTAATTCCAGTGAGCCAACCTCAAATCTGGTTGTTGACCTTGTTGCCTACCATTCATTCTGAACACTTCCAATTTACATTTGGGGTATTGAGGCAGTCCACAAAAGATGAAGTACCACATATTAGGGTTGTTAGCAAAATTGAAGCCCATGGGGTGAAAAGCGACAGTAGAAGCATGGAGGCTAAGGGATTTAAAAAATAGAGTTGTGGTGAATGGCTGTTTTTTTCCACTGGAGGGAGATATACAATGGTGTTGCCCAAGGTTCAGTACTAGGGTCAGCGCTTTCTGATATACCTTAATGACTGGGACTTGGGTGTACAGGGCACAATTTTGAAAATGTAGCAAACATTGAGAATAGTGATAGACTTCAAGAGGTCAAACAGGCTGGTGGAATGGGCAGACACATGGCAGATGAAATTCAGCACAGAAAACTGAGGGGTAGGTAGATTGAAGAGACTCAATACATGCTAAAATGGTACAATTTTATATGGAGTGCAAGAAAGAGACCTGGAGGGGTTTGTGCAAATCTTTGAAGGTGGCAGGACAGGTTAACAAAGCAGTTAGTGTCACAACAGCACAAGAGGCCATGTGGCCCATCGAGTCCATGCTAGCTCTCCACAGAACAACCAAGTCATTCCCATTCCACGCTCGTTCCATGTAGCCCTGCAAGTTTATTGCCCTCAAGTGCCCATTCAATTTCTTTTTGAAATCACTGTCACCGCTTCCACCAACCTTGTAGGCAGAGAGTTCCAGGTCATTATCACTCACTGCATTAAAAAAATTCCTCCTCACATCCTCCTTCATGGTTATAGGTTGGTCACGACTGGGAGTTAAATATCCAGGGGTACCAGACTATTCGGAAGGACAGACAGGAAGGTAAGGGAGGTGGTGTAGCTCTGATACTCAAGGATGACATCAGGGCGCTGCTGAGAGATGATGTAGGTTCTATGGAGAATGAGGTTGAATCCATTTGGGTGGAAATTAGAAACTCTAAGAAGAAAAAGTCATTGATAGGCGTAGTCTATAGGCCACCAAATAATATCACATTGGGGTGGGCAATAAACAAAGAAATAACTAATGCCTGTAAAAATGGTATGGCAATTATCATGGGGGATTTTAATCTACATGTAGATTGGTCGAACCAGCTCAGTCAGGGTAGCCTTGAGGAATTCGTTGAGCGTATCAGTGATAGTTTTCTTGAACAGTATGTAATGGAACAGACGAGGGAGCAAGCTATCCTAGATCTAGTACGGTGTAATGAGACAGGAATAATTAATGACCTCATGGTTAGGGATCCTCTTGGAAGGAGTGATCACAGTATGGTTGAATTTAGAATACAGATGGAGTGTGTGAAGATAAAATCCAATACCAGGGTCCTGTGCTTGAACAAGGGGGACTACAATAGAATGAGGGAGGACTTGGCTAAAGTGGACTGGAGACAAAGATTTTACGGTGGGACAGTTGACGAGCAGTGGAGGACTTTCAAAGCAATTTTTCAAAGTGCTCAGCAAAAGTATATTCCAGTGAAAAGGAAAAGGTGTCTAAGGAAATAAGGGAGGCTATCAAATTGAAAAAGGCATACAAAGTGGCCAAAAGCAGCATGAAACTAGAAGATTGGGAAAACTTTAAAGGTCAGCAGAAAGCTACAAAAAGAGCCATAAAGAAAAGTAAGATGGAACATGAGAAAAAGCTATCACAGAATATAAAGACAGATAGCAAAGGTTTCTATAAATATATAAAACGAAAAAAAAAAAGAGTGGCTAAAGTAAACGTTGGTCCTTTAGAGGATGAGAAGGGGAAATTAGTTATGGGATATGATGAAATGGCCGAGGCATTGAACAGGTATTTTGTATCGGTCTTCTCAGTGGAGGACATTAATAACATGCCAGTAATTGACAAAGAGACTAACATAGGTGAGGACCTGGGAACAATCATCATTACGGAAGAGGTAGTGTTGGGCAAGCTAATGGAGCTAAGGATTGATAAGTCTCCTGGCCCTGATGGAATGCATCCCAGGGTTCTAAAAGAGATGGCGGGAGAAATAGCAGGTGCACTGACGGTAATTTTCCAAAATTCGCTGGACTCTGGGGTAGTCCCAGCAGATTGGAAAACAGCAGATGTGACACCACTGTTTAAAAAGGGAGGTAGTCAAAAGATGGGGAATTATAGACCGGTTAGCTTAACCTCTGTAGTGGGGAAGATGCTTGAGTCTATTATCAAGGAAGAAATAGCAGGGCATCTCGATAGAAATTGTCCCGTTGGGCAGACGCAGCATGGGTTCATGAAGGGCAGGTCATGCTTGACAAATCTTTTGGAATTCTATGATGACATTACGAGCAAGGTGGACAATGGGGACCCAGTGGATGTGGTGTACCTAGATTTCCAAAAGGCCTTCGACAAGGTGCCGCACAAGAGGCTGCTGCATAAGATAAGGATGCACGGCGTCAGGGGTAAAGTATTAGCATGGATAGAGGATTGGTTGACGAACAGGAAGCAGAGAGTGGGGATAAATGAGTGCTATTCTGGTTGGCAATCAGTCACTAGTGGTGTGCCTCAGGGATCGGTGTTGGGACCGCAATTATTTACAATTTATATCGATGATTTGGAGTTGGGGACTACGTGTAGGGTGTCAAAGTTTGCAGATGACACTAAGATGAGTGGCAGAGCAAAGTGTGCAGATGACTGTGAAACTTTGCAGAGGAACATACATTGAGTGAGTGGGCAAAGGTCTGGCAGATTGAATACAATGTTAGTAAACGTGAAGTCATTCATTTCGGTAGGAGTAACAGGAAAAAAGGATTATTATTTGAATGGTAAAAAGTTGCAGCATGCTGCTATGCAGAGGGACCTAGGTGTCCTTGTGCATGAATCGCAGAAGGTTGGTCTGCAGGTACATCAAGTAATTAGGAAGGCAAATGGAATTTTGTCCTTCATTGCTAAAGGGATTGAGTTTAAAAGCAGAGAGGTTATGTTGCAGCTGTATAAGGTACTGGTGAGGCCGCACCTGGAGTACTGTGTGCAGTTTTGGTCTCCTTACTTGAGAAAGGATGTACGGGCACTGGAGAGGGTGCAGAGGAGGTTCACTGGGTTGATTCTGGAGTTGAGGGGGTTGGCTTATGAGGAGAGACTGAGTAGATTGGGATTATATTCATTGGAGTTCAGAAGAATGAGGGGGGGGGGGGGGGATCTTATAGAAACATATAAGATCATGAAGGGAATAGATAAGATACAAGTAGAGAGGATGTTTCCACTGGTAGGTGAAGCTAGGACAAGAGGGCATAGCCTCAAGATTAGAGGGAGCAGATTTAGGACTGAATCAAGAAGGAACTTCTTCACCCAGAGGGTTGTTAATCTATGGCATTCCTTGCCCAGTGAAGTAGTTGACACTTCTTCAGTTAACGTCTTTAAAGCTAAGGTAGATATCTTTTTGAACAATGAAGGAATTAAGGGAAACGGTGGGAGCGCAGGTAAGTGGATCTGAGTCCACGAAAAGATCAGCCATGATCTTATTGAATGGCGGAGCAGGCTCGAGGGGCCGGACGGCCTACTCCTGCTCCTAGTTCTTATGATCTTATGATCTCCCTGCATCTCAACCAAAACTTTAAATCTGTGTCTCCTAGTCCTTCTACCATCAGCTAATGGGAACAGCTTTTCTTTGTCTACTTTACCTAAACCGGTCAGAATCTTGTACATCTCCATCAAATCTCCCTTCCAGGTCCTGACTACTTGCTGCATAAGAAAGTTTTTCTTCATGTTGTCTTTAATTTAGCCATTCACCTTAAATTGGCATCCTCCGGTTCTCAATCCTGCCACCAATGGGAATGGTTTCTCCCTATCTACTCTGTCTCGACCCCTCATGATTTTGAACACCTCTATCAAATCTCATCTCAACCTTCTCTAAAAGAACAGTCCCAGCTTCTCCAATCTATCCACATAACGGAGGACCCTCATCCCTGGAACCAATCTCGTAAATCTTTTCTGCATGCTCTCTAAAGCCTTTGCATCTTGCCTAAAGTTTGGTGTCCAGAATTGGGCAGAATACTCCAGTTGAGGCTGAAACAGTGTTAGTCATAGAGTTATACAGCACGGAAACAGGCCCTTTGGCCCATCGTGTCTGTGCTGGCCATCAAGCACCTAGCTATTCTAATCCCATTTTCCAGCACCTGGCCCGTAGCCTTGTATGCCATGGCATTTCAAGTGTTCATTTAAATACTTCTTAAATGTTTTATAAAGGTTGATCATAACCTCCTTGCTTGTGTATGCTATGCCTCTACTTATAAAGCAAATGAAACCCATAGTTTTACAAATAGAGGCATAGTACAAAAAACAGGAAGTTTTGCTAAACCCAATCACTAGTTCGACCCCAGCTGGAGTATTGTGTCCAAATCTGGGCACTGCACTTTAGGAAGGACATGAAGGCTTGGAGAGGGTACACAAGAGATTTACTAGAATGGTTCCAGGGATGAGGATTACAGTTGCGTGGATAGACTGGAGATAGATGGGGCTGTTCCCCTTAGTGCAGAGAAGGCCAAGCAAAGATTTGATAGAGATGTTTAAGATCATAAAGGATTTACATAAGAGTAAATAAAAAGAAATGGTTTCCAATGGCTGAAGGGTCAACGAGAGAACACAGATTTAAGGAGATTGGCAAAAGAACCAGAGGTGGCATGAGGAAAAGCTTTAAATGCAACAAATGGTTAGCTTTTGCAATGCTTTGTCAGATAAGGCGGATACGGATTCAATCTTCCGAAGACAATTCGGTAAATAGTTGAAGGCGAAAAAATTGCAGGGATATGAAAGGGGGGGGAAAAGTGGGACTAACCAAATTGCTCTTCAAAAGAACCAGTGCAGATTCAATTGGCCGAAAGATCTCCATAATTGGAGCTATATGTGCCTTTGAAGCCATCCCCAAGTAGCAAAAATAAACTATATAATGCAAGAAAAGGTCTCAGAACATTCTCAACTTCTGGCGGAGAGAGCCAAGGATTTAAATATTACGGGAAATGGACACGTTGCAACTGATTTGTGGCCATAGCAACAAGATGGAAATAGCATATTTCCTCCTTCCCAAAATCCACAAACAGGACTGTCCCAGCAGACCCATCGTTTCAGCCTGCTCCTGCCCCACTGAACTTATTTCTTCCTATCTTGACTATCTTTTTTCCCCTGGTCCAGTCTCTTCCCACCTACATCCATGACTCTTCTGACACCCTACGTCATTTTGACAATTTCCAGTTTCCTGGCCCCAACCTCCTCCTCTTCACTATGGACATCCAATCTCTCTGCACCTCCCTCCCCCCCCCCCCCCCCCAGGACGGTTTGAGGGCTCTCTGCTTCTTCCTTGAGCAGAGGCCCAAACAGTCCCCATCCGCCACCACCCTCCTCCGCCTGGCTGAACTTCTCACATTGAACAACTTCTCCTTCAACTCCACTCACTTCCTTCAAGTACGAGGTGTTGCTATGGGTCCCAGTTATGCCAGTCTTTTCGTGGGATATGTCAAACATTCCTTATTCCAGTCCTACTCAGGCCCCCTCCCCCAACTCTTTTTCCGGTACATTGATGACTATCAGTGCAGTTTCCTGCTCCCACCCGAACTGGAAAACTTGATCAACTTTGCTTCTATTTTCTACCTTTCTCACCTTCACATGGTTCATCTCCGACACTTCCCTTCCCTGACTTCTCTGTCTCAGTCTCTGGGGATAGGCTGTCTACTAATATCCATTATAAGCCCACCAACTCCCACAGCTACCTCGACTACACTTCTTCACACCCTGCCTCCTGTAAGGACTCCATTCCATTCTCCCAGTTTCTCTGTCTCCGACGCATCTGCTCTGATGATGCTACCTTCCATGACAGCGCTTCTGATAGGTCTTCCTTTTTCCTCAACCGAGGATTCCCCCCCACTGTGGTTGACAGGGCCCTCAACAGGCCCATTTCCCGCACCTCTACCCTGAACCCCTTCCCCTCCCTCCCAGAACTGCGACTGGGTTCCCCTTGTCCACACTTTCCACCCCATCAGCCTCCATATCCAAAGGATCATCCTCGCCATTTCCGCCACCTCCAGCCTGATGCCACTACCAAACACATCTTCTCCTCCTTTCCAGTCAGCATTCTGAAGGGATCGTTCCCTCCACGACACCCTGGTCCACTCCTCCATTACCCCCACCACCTCGTCCCCTTCCCATGGCACCTTCCCCTGCAATCGCAGGAGGTGTAATACCTGCCCATTTACCTCCTCACTATCCCAGGCCCCAAACACTCCTTTCAGGTGAAGCAGCGATTTACTTGTATTTCTTTCAATGTAGTGTACTGTATTCGCTGCTCACAATGTGGTCTCCTCTATACTGGGAAGACCAAGCGCAGACTGGGTGACCGCCTTGCGGAACACCTCCGCTCAGTCCGCAAGCATGACCCCGAGCTTCCAGTTGCTTTCCATTTCCACTCCCCCCTGCTCTCATGCTCACATCTCTGTCCCGGGGTTGCTGCAGTGTTCCGGTGAACATCAATGCAAGCTCGAGGAACAGCATCTCATCTACCGATTAGGCAAACTACAGCCTGCCGGACTGAACATGGAGTTCAATAATTTACTTGCTGCTGTTCAATTTTCAGTCCGTTAATACCATATCTGTACTAATGCTTTGTCTTTCAACACACCATTAACATATTGTTTGCCTTTGCTCCATGACCTTCTGGTCAGCTAGTCTGTGACCTTGTCCTATCTACACCTTCTCCTTTGTTATCTCTTGCCCCACCCCCACTTTACTTGCTTATAACCTTTTACATTTCTGACCTTTGCCAGTTTTGATGAAGGGTCACTGACCTGAAACGTTAACTCTGCTTCTCTCTCCACAGATGCTGCCAGAACTGCTGAGTATTTCCAGCATTTCTTGTTTTTATTTCAGATTTCCAGCATCCGCGGTATTTTGCTTTTATTAAGATGGAAATAGCTACATGGATCATGGCTACATAATTTGACCCAGATTTTAACATATTAGCAAAGATGCCAACTGCTTCTGGGAAGTGCAAACATAGCAACAGCAAGACAAAAATTCCTCAGACATTTCTAAAAGGCTTTTTAACAGATCCACTATTCCCATTTAAAACCAGTGATGAAATGAAAAAGAGAATTAATAAAAAGCACAATAGTACATTACCGTGTACTCTTGGTCACTTATCTTCTCAAATATCTCTGCAGTAATAGTAATGCCGTTTCTTTTAGCAGCAGCTTGTAGAATTGCTTTTGCTTCTTTAACCCGACCTTGAGACAGCAGCCATCTTGGAGACTCTGGTATAAACCTGCAAAATACAAAGGGTAAATAGTGTAACAGGCAAAATAGTAGAGATCACACAAATTATCAGGAAATGCTACAACTTGCTCAGGTAGGTTAATGAGAAGGAAAGCAAACCTGCTGAGAAACGTTCCCATCTGCCACTGCTCAAATCCTGTCCCTAGGTGATATCTGGCCCACCGCATTTTTGCAGTGGGCTGGGAAGGACAGCAGCAAATGTACAAAATCGGTGGTCAATGCCACCTGTGGAACACCAATGCAAATTTAGTGTTCCCTTGGAACTGAGCATCGTCTCCCTAAACCAGCAATAACTAAAAGGGCCCGGTGCTGGTAGCTCCAAAAACATTGTTGGGGTGGGGGGGGGGGGGGGTTGCTGGGAGTGCATGGCTGTGGGGGGGTGGTAGTAGGGAGAAAGAGAACCACCAAAGCAAAGTCAATGGAAACTCATCCTGGACACAAAAAAAAAAAGACAATTCCCCTTTGTGCCAGTCCCTTCCTGTCCTCTGCTTCAGATTGCCTACTCCCACTTCAGGACTTGGCATCTGGTTTGGCTCTATTGCTCCCACCTCGATCCGTGCAACCTGTCAGTGTTTGTTCAGCGCTGGCAGCACCCCAGAAGTATTTGAACAAACTTTTCAATCAGCTATGCTGTTGGATCTTGGGTAGTGCAGAGATGACATATTATGGTCAATGCCCCAATTTTTGCACATGTCCCTGAATTGCTTCCCCATGAATTGAGGTCCATTGTCGAAGCGGATTTCCCTGGTAGCTGCAAATATGCTGAAAATGGAACTTAGTTTTTCAGCAACTATCGTGCTGGACGCATTGTGCAATTGACAGATGATAGGACACTTAGGAGAAGTAGTCAGCCACAACTAAGAAGTTATTCCTGTGGACATGGAATAAATAGGATCTTGGCCCATGAATGAGTAGGCACCTTGTGAGGAGTAAGCAGTTCCTTTTGCAACCTGGCACGTTTTCTCAGCATGCCTTGCGCTGCTTCACTGTGACCTCAATGTCATCGTGGATGCCTGGGCAATAGATTGTTTCTCTGGCTAGTCTTCTGGTCTGATCAATGCCCACAGGAGATTGGTGTAGTTGTTGTATTATGCCTTTTTGTTATTCGTTCGGGGATGTGGGCATCACTGGCTAGGCCAGCATTTATTGCCCATCCCTAATTGCCCTAGAGGAAGTGGTGGTGAGTTGCCTCCTTGAACCGCTGCATTCCTTGGGGTGTAGGTACACCCAGTGCTGTTAGGGAGGGAGTTCCAGGATTTTGACCAAACGATAGTGAAGGAACAGAGATCTTTTTCAAGTCAGGATGTTGTGAGACTTGGAGGGGAACTTGGTGTTCCCATGCATCTGCTGCCCTTGTCCTTCTAGGTGGTAGAGGTCACGGGTTTGGAAAGTGCTGTTGAAGGAGCTTTGGGGAGTTGCTGCAGTGCATCTTGTAGATGTTATACACTGCTGCAACCGTATGTCTGTGGTGGAAGAAGTGAATGTTGAAGGTGGTGGATGGGGTACCAATCAAGCGGGCTGCTTTGTCCTGGTTGGTGTTGAGCTTCTTGATGTTGGAGGCACTCATCCAGGCAAGTGGAGAGTACTCCATCACACTCCTGCCTTGTAGATGGTGAATAGGCATTGGGGAGACAGGAGTCAAGTTGCTCGCCACAGAATTCCCAGCCTCTGACCTGCTCTTGCAGCCACAGTATTTATGTGGCTGGTCAAGTTCAGTTTCTGGTCAATGGTCGCCCCCAGAATGATGACAGCAGGGGATTCAGCGATGGTAATGCCACTAAACTTCAAAGGGAGATGGTTAGTTTATCTCTTGTTTGAGATGGTCATTGCCTGCCATTTGTGTGACGCAAATGTTGTTCGCCACTTATCAGCCCAAGCCCGGATGTTGCTGAACAATGTGCAATCAGCGACCATCCCCACCTCTGACCTTATGATGGAGGGAAGGTCATTGATGAAGCAGCTGAAGATGATTGGGCCTAGGACACTACCTAGAGGAACTCCTGCAGTGATGTCCTGGGACTGAGATGATTGAACTCCAACAACCACAACCAACTTCCTTTGCGCTAGGTACGACTCCAACCAGCGGAGAGTTTCCCCCGATTCCCATTGATTCCAGGTTTGCTAGGGCTTCTTGATGCCATACTGAGCCAAATGCTGCCTTGATTTCAAGGGCAGTCACTCTCACCTCACCTCGAGTTCAGCTCTTTTGTCCATGTTTGGACCAAGGCTCTGAAGAAGTCAGGAGCTGAGCAGTCCTGACGGAACCCAAACTGAGCACCAGTGAGCAGGTTATTGCTGAGCAAGTGCCGTTTGATAGCACTGTTGACAACCCCTTCCATCACGTCGCTGATGATCAGGAGTAGACGGATAGGACAAATCCAACATTATCAATTACCGCCCTGCTTTTTGTGGACAGGACATACTTGGACAATTTTCCACATTGCCACATAGATGTCAGTGTTGTCGCAGTACTTGAACAGCTTGGCTAGGGGCGCGGCAGGTTCTGGAGCACAGGTCTTCAGTACTATTGCTGGAATGCTGTCACGTCTCAATGCTTCCGGTACGATGACCTGTTTACCTTTAAGAAAAACTCCCCTAGATATACCAAGCTCATCTCAGAATTCCCAAAACTGTCTCACGTGCTCGTGGACATCCTGAAGAGAGTCTGACCATCCTTCTACGATCGTGTTCCAAAGAAGCTGTAGTGTTGGATCTTTCGCTGTCTCAACCACAATTGTTGACGTTTCTGCTGCGCTAACTTTATGAGATCCACATAGAGTACATCCTCTAGCTCCACCTCTATCAAATCGGCAGTCTTCGCCCGAATGGGTAACCTGTTTCGCATGTTAGACGTAAACCATCGAATTTCCAGGTTGATAATGCACGTCGCAGTCGTAACCCTGTATTGTTACCAATAGTCGTTGCAATCTTGGTAGTGTGCTAGTAATAGCTTCTTCCAAAGCAAATCAAGTGGTTTATGGTCTGTTTCTACCACAAATCTCTTCCCAAATAAGTATGTGTGAAAGCACATAATTCCAAACACCAAGGCTAACATTTCTCTCTCGATGTTCGAGTAGTTTGACTGTGCTATAGACAAAGATTTTGATGCGAATGCAATGGGCTTGCCTTTCTGCAAGATACATACTCCTATTCCTTTCTGGAATGTGTCCACTTAGTGAGTGGTCACCTCTCTGGAGATATAAAATTGTAACAATGATGCTTCGGATATCAAATTTTTCAGTTCCTGGAAAAGACATCGGTGGTCTTCATACCAAAGAAAAAGCACCTCCTTCTTCAATAAATCCCGTAGAGACGATGCTTTCTGTGCTTCCAAAACAGTCAGGGAGAGATAGAGGAACAGATATGTAGGCAAATTTCAGACAGATGTAAAAATAATAGGGTAATAATATTGGGGAATTTCAACTTCCCCAATATTAACTGGGATAGTCTTAGCGCAAAAGGCTTAAAGGGGGAGGAATTCTTAAAATACATAAAAGAGCTTTTTGAGCCAGTACATGGAAAATCCTACAAGGGAAGGGGCAGTACTGAACCTAATCCTAGGGAATGAAGCTGGACAAGTGGTAGAGGTATCAGTGGGGGAGCATTTCAGGGATAGTGACGATAACTAAGATTTAAAGGTGGTTATGGAAAAAGCCAAAGATGGGCCAGAAATAAAAGGTACTGAATTGGGGGAAGGCCGATTTCAATTTGATAAACCAGGATCTGGCCAAAGTGGAATGGGCGCAGCTACTTGTAGGAAAGTCTACACCAGGCCAGTGGGAGTCATACAAAAGGAGGAAATAGTGAGGGTTTAGAGACAACATGTTCCCATTAAGGTGAAGGGTAGGACCATCAAGTCCAGGGAACCCAGGATGTCAAAGGATATAGAGTATAGGATCAGGGAAAAAAAAAAAAAAAGCTTATGGCAGATTCGGAGCACTGAAAACAGTGGAGGCATTAGAATATAGAAAGTGTAGGGGGGTACTTAAAAAAGTAATTAGGAGAGCGAAGAGGGGACATGAAAAAGCATTGGCGATCATTTTAAAAGGAAAATCCTAAGGCATTTTATAAGCATGTGAAGGGCAAGAGGATAACCAGGGAAAGAGTAGGGCCCATTAGGGACCAAAGTGGCAATCTGTGCGTGGAGTCGGAAGACATAGGTGAGGTTTTAAATGATTACTTTTCATCGGTTTTCACTGTGGAGAACGACGATGTCGGTGTAGAGATCAGGGAGGGAGATTGTGATATATTTGAACATTGAAAGGGAGGAAGTATTAGATGCTTTAGCGGGCTTAAAAGTGGATAAATCCCCAGGCCCAGATGAGATGTATCCCAGGCTGTTATGTGAGGCAAGGGAGGAGATTGCAGGGGCTCGGACAAATTTTCAGATCCTCTCTGGCCACGGGAGAGGTGCCAGAAGACTGGAGGACAGCGAATGTGGTACCATTATTCAAGAAGGGTAGCAGGGATAGACCAGGTAATTACAGGCCAGTGAGTCTAACATCAGTGGTTGGGAAACTATTGAAAAAAATTCTGAGGGACAGGATTAATCTCCACTTGGAGAAAAAGGAAATAAGAAGGGATAGTCAGCACGGCTTTGTCAGGGGGAGATCATGTCGAACTAACTTGATTGCATTTTTCGAGGTGGTGACTAAATGTGTAAATGAGGGTAAAGCAGTTGATGTAGTCTGCATGGACTTCAGTAAGGCTTTTGATAAGGTCCTGTATGGGAGATTGGTTATGATAAGAGCTCATGGGATCCAAAGCAATTTGGCAAATTGGATCCAAAATTGGCTTGGTGGCAGGAAATGAGGGGGTAATGGTCGAGGGTTGTTTTTGAGAGTGGAAGCCTGTGACCAGTGGTGTACCACAGGGATCGGTGCTGGGAACCTTGCTGTTTGTAGTGTACGTTAATGATCTGGACATGAATACGGAAGGTTTGATAAGCAAGTTCGCAGATGACACAAAAATTGGTGGTGTCGTAAATAGTGAGGAGGCAAGCCTTAGATTACAGGACGATATAGATGGGCTGGTAAAATGGGTGGAGCAGTGGCAAATGGAATTTAATCCTGAGAAGTGTGAAGTGATGCATTTTGGGAAGACTAACAAGGCAAGGGAATATACAATGGATGGTAGGACCCTAGGAAGTACAGAGGGACCTTGGTGTACTTGTCCATAGATCACTGAAGGCAGCAGCACAGGTAGATAAGGTGGTTAGGAAGGCATATGGGATACTTGCCTTTATTAGCCGAGGTATAGAATATAAGAGCAGGGAGGTTGTGATGGAGCTGTATCAAATGCTAGTAAGGTCACAGCTGGAGTACTGTGTACAGTTCTGGGCACCACACTATAGGAAGGATGAGATTGCACTGGAGAGGGTGTAGAGGAGATTCACCAGGATGTTGCCTGGGCTGGAGCATTTCAGCTATGAAGAGAGACTTAAAAGGCTAGGGTTGTTTTCCTTAGAAGAGAAGGATGAGGGGGGACATGATTGAGGTAGACAAAATTAATGAGGGACATGAATAGGTTAGATAGAAAAAGACTTTTTCCCTTAATGGAGGGGTCAATAACCAGGGGGCATAGATTTAATGCAAGGGGCAGGAGGTTTAGAGGGGGTTTGAGGAAAACATTTTTCACCTAGAGGGTGGTTGGAATCTGGAATGCACTGCCTGAAGTGGTGGTAGAGGCAGGAACCCTCAACATTTAAGTAGTATTTAGATGAACACTTGAAACACTATAGCATACAAGGCTACGGGCCAAGTGCTGGTAAATGGGACTGGAATAGTTAGGTGCTTGATGGCCAGTACAGACACGATGGGCCGAAGGGCCTGTTTCTGTGCTGTATAACTCTGACTCTAAAATTTGGGATATAGAGATGTAGATTTGTCATGTTCTGGTTTCATCCTTCCCACTACTGCAAAATCGTCAGCTATGCATATGCAACCTGGTACTGCACAACTAATACGATCCACATGCACCAGAAAGAGTTCTTGGTTAATTGATAGCCCAAAAAGGAAGACATTGAAAACAATACTGACCAAATTGGGTCCAAAAATCTTAGTCACAAGAACACTAGAAATAGGAGCAGAAGTAGACCATATAACCCATCGAACCTGCTCCACCATTCAATACGATCATCGCTGATCTTGGGCTTCATTTCCACTTTCCTGCCCGCTCCCTGTATTCCTCGATTCCCTAAGACCAAAAATCTCTGCCGCTATCTCTTTTCAAACCCAAGGATGTAGGCCATCTGATCCCGGGGACCAATCAAATCTTAATCCCTCAAGTTTCTCCAATACTTTTTCTCAGCTGATGTCGATGTCATTAATTTCCTCACTTTTTTTTTTAAGCTCCTAGGTTACTGCCAATTGCTAGTATGGAACTCATGTCTTCTAGTGTGAAGAGAGACAAAATACTTGTTCAATGCCTCTGCATTTCTCATGATTTCTTCTGTCTCTGCCTCTAAGGGACCCATGTCTATTTTAGCTACTCTCTACCTTTTTATGTACTGACAGAAGCTCAGACAATCTGTTTTTATATCTCTGGCTAATCTGATCAACTTTTTGGTGGCCCTTTCCTGGTTTCTAAAACACTCCTAATCCTCATACTGGCTACTATTTTTTTTGCAACATTGTAAGCCTCTTCTTTTAGGCAAATACTCTCAACTTCCTCAGTGAGCCAAAGATGGGTCTTTCTTGCTGAGTTTTTGTTTATGAATGGAAAGTACATTTGTTAAACCCTTTGAATTGTTTCTGTAAAATGTTTCCCACTGTTCATTTACTGCCATACCTTCCAGTTTATTTACCCAATATTAGCCAGTTCGCCCCTCATTCCTTCGGAATTGGCTTTAAGTTTAAGATTCTTGTTTGTGATTAAAATGCATCACTTTCAAACTTAACATGAAATTCAACAGTATTATGATCGCTATTTCCCAGTGGATCTTTACGATTAAATTGCTTATTAACCCTGCTTCATTACACAGTACGAGATCTAAGTTAGCTTTATGTTCAAACATGGACAAAAGAGCTGAACTCAAGAAGTGAGGTGAGAATGACTACCCCTGACATCAAGGCAGCATTTGACAGAGTATGGCATCAAGGAGCCCCAGCAAAACGGAGGTCAATGGGAATCAGGGGTAAAACCTTCTGCTGGCTGGAGTCATACCTAGCACAAAAGGAAGCTGGTTGTGGTTGTTGGAGGTCAATCATCTGAGCTCCAGGACATCACTGCAGGAGTTCCTCAGGGTAGTGTCCTGGGCCCAACCATCTTCAGCTGCTTCATCAATGACCTTCCTTCAATCATAAGGTCAGAAGTGGGGATGTTCGCTGATGATTGCACAATGTTCAGCACCATTCGTGACTCCTCAGACACTGAAGCAGTCCGTGTAGAAATGCAGCAAGACCTGGACAATATCCAGGCTTGGGCTGATAAGTGGCAAGTAACATTCGTGCCACACAAGTGCCAGGCAATGACCATCTCCAACAAGAGAATCTAGCCATCTCCCCTTGACATTCAATGGCACCACCATCACTGAATCCCCCTCTATCAACATCCCAGGGGCTACCATTGACCAGAAACTGAACTGGAGTAGCTATATAAATACCATGGCTACAAGAGCAGGTCAGAGGCTAGGAATCCTGAAGCGAGTAACTCACCTCCTGACTCCCCAAAGCCTGTCCACCATCTACAAGGCACAAGTCAGGAGTGTGATGGAATACTCTCCACTTGCCTGGATGGGTGCAGCTCCAACAACACTCAAGGAGCTCGACACCATCCAGGACAAAGCAGCCCGCTTGATTGGCACCCCATCCACAAACATTCACTCCCTCCACCACCGACGCAGTGGCTGCAGTGTGTACCATCTACAAGATGCACTACAGCAATGCACCAAGGCTCCTTAGACAGCACCTTCCAAACCCGCGACCTCTACCAACTAGAAGGACAAGGGCAGAAAATACATGGGAACACCACCACCTGCAAGTTTATCTCCAAGTCACACACCATCCTGACTTGGAACTACATTGCCGTTCCTTCACTGTTGCTGGGTCAAAATCCTGGAACTCCCTTCCTAACAGCACTGTGGGTATACCTACCCCAAATGGACTGCAGCGGTTGAAGAAAGCAGCTCACCACCACCTTCTCAAGGGCAATTAGGGATGGGCAATAAATGCTGGCCTGGCCAGTGACGCCCACATCCCATGAACGAATACAAAAAAAAAATCCCTCGTCGGTTCATCAAGGCATTGCTCCAAGAAACTCATGAAAACATTCTATAAATTCACCTTCTAGACCACTGTTGCCAATTTTATTGGCCCAGTCTATATGCAGAAAAAAAGTCAGCTCTTGAGACTTCTCAGCCAAATGTACTGACCAATAACCATTTTTTACATCTAGTTCAGAGAAAAACTTGGTTCCCGTGGACTTTGGGTTAAGCTCTTCCAGTGTGGGAATCTTGTGTGGGCAATGCTTGAGCACTGTATTCAACCTTTTGGCAGACTAAGTGATCTGTGTTTCTTGACTACATTAGTGATTGAGCTGCACCAATTCAGGTGTTCTTGAACCTTTCTGATGATCCCATTGGTTTCCATCTTATCCAGCTCGACTTTCCACTTGGATTGAATGTGGATGCTGCAATCATAGTAGGGGATTTTAATTACCCCAATATTAACTGGGATAGTTTTAGTGTGAAAGGAATTGAGGGATCAGAATTCTTGAGGTGCATTCAGGAAAACTTTTTTGCCCCATATGTAGCAGGTTCAATAAAAGATGGCGCAGTTTTAGACTTAAAGATGGGCAGGTGGAAGGAGTGGCAGTGGGAGAGCATTTTGGTGGTAGTAATCATAAGTCAGTCAGTTTTAACAGTTATGGAAAAGGACAGAGATAGAACAGGAGTTAGAGTTCTCTATTGGGGTGCGGCCAATTTTACTGAGAAGTGATTTAGCAAAAGTGGACTGGAAACAGCTAATTGAAGGTAAATCAGTGTCAGAATAGTGGGAGGCATTCAAAAGGGAGATTCAAGGGGTTCAGGGTAAACATGTTCCCACAAAGAAAAAGGGGGAGACTGCCAAATCTAGAGCCCCATGGTTGTCAAGGAGCCTACAGGGTAAGATAAGGCAGAAAAGGGAAGCTTATGTCCAACACGGAGAACTCAATACTACAGAAAGCCAAGATGAGTTTAGAAAGTGGAGGGGTCATAGAGTCAGAGTCATACAGCACAGAAATAGGCCCATCGTGTCTGTGCCAGCCATCAAGCACCTAACTACTCTAATCCCATTTTCCAGCACTTGGCCATAGAACAAAGAACAAAGAAAATTACAGCACAGGAACAGGCCCTTCGGCCCTCCAAGCCTACGCCGCTCCAAATCCTCTATCTAAACCTGTCGCCTATTTTCGAAGGGTCTGTATCTCTTTACTTCCTGCCCATTCATGTATCTGTCTAGATACATCTTAAAAGACGCTATCGTGCCCGCGTCTACCACCTCCGCTGGCAATGCGTTCCATGCACCCAACACCCTCTGCGTAAAGAACTTTCCACGCATATCCCCCCTAAACTTTTCCCCTTTCACTTTGAACTCGTGTCCCCTTGTAATTGAATCCCCCACTCTGGGAAAAAGCTTCTTGCTATCCACCCTGTCTATACCTCTCATGATTTTGTACACCTCAATCAGGTCCCCCCTCAACCTCCGTCTTTCTAATGAAAATAATCCTAATCTACTCAACCTCTCTTCATAGCTAGCACCTTCCATACCAGGCAACATCCTGGTGAACCTCCTCTGCACCCTCTCCAAAGCATCTACATCCTTTTGGTAATGTGACGACCAGAACTGCACGCAGTATTCCAAATGTGGCCGAACCAAAGTCCTATACAACTGTAACATGACCTGCCAACTCTTGTACTCAATACCCCGTCCGATGAAGGAAAGCATGCCGTATGCCTTCTTGACCACTCTATTGACCTGCGTTGCCACCTTCAGGGAACAATGGACCTGAACACCCAAATCTCTCTGGACATCAATTTTCCCCAGGACTTTTCCATTTACTGTATAGTTCACTCTTGAATTGGATCTTCCAAAATGCATCACCTCGCATTTGCCCGGATTGAACTCCATCTGCCATTTCTCTACCCAACTCTCCAATCTATCTATATTCTGCTGTATTCTCTGACAGTCCCCTTCACTATCCGCTACTCCACCAATCTTAGTGTCGTCTGCAAACTTGCTAATCAGACCACCTATACTTTGCTCCAAATCATTTATGTATATCACAAACAGTGGTCCCAGCACAGATCCCTGTGGAACACCACTGGTCACACATCTCCATTTTGAGAAACTCCCTTCCACTGCTACCCTCTGTCTCCTGTTGCCCAGCCAGTTCTTTATCCATCTAGCGAGTACACCTTGGACCCCATGCGCCTTCACTTTTTCCATCAGCCTACCATGGGGAACCTTATCAAATGCCTTACTGAAGTCCATGTATACGACATCTACAGCCCTTCCCTCATCTATCAGCTTTGTCACTTCCTCAAAGAACTCTATTAAGTTGGTAAGACATGACCTTCCCTGCACAAAACCATGTTGCCTATCACTGATAAGCCCATTTTCTTCCAGATGGGAATAGATCCTATCCCTCAGTATCTTCTCCAGCAGCTTCCCTACCACTGACATCAGGCTCACCGGTCTATAATTATCTGGATTATCCCTGCTACCCTTCTTAAACAAGGGGACAACATTAGCAATTCTCCAATCCTCCGGGACCTCACCAGTGTTTAAGGATGTTGCAAAGATATCTGTTAAGGCCCCAGCTATTTCCTCTCTCGCTTCCATCAGTAACCTGGGATAGATCCCATCCGGACCTGGGGACTTGTCCACCTTAATGCCTTTTAGAATACCCAACACTTCCTCCCTCCTTATGCCAACTTGACCTAGAGTAGTCAAACATCTGTCCCTAACCTCAACATCCGTCATGTCCCTCTCCTCGGTGAATACCGATGCAAAGTACTCATTTAGAATCTCACCCATTTTCTGACTCCACGCATACATTTCCTCCTTTGTCCTGGAGTGGGCCAATCCTTTCTCTAGTTACCCTCTTGCTCCTTGTATATGAATAAAAGGCTTTGGGATTTTCCTTAACCCTGTTTGCTAAAGATATTTCATGACCCCTTTTAGCCCTCTTAATTCCTCATTTCAGATTGCGCCTACAATCCCGATATTCTTTCAAAGCTTCGTCTTTCTTCAGCCACCTGGACCTTATGTATGCTTCCTTTTTCCTCTTAGCTAGTCTCACAATTTCACCTGTCATCCATGGTTCCCTAATCTTGCCATTTCTATCCCTCATTTTCACAGGAACATGTCTCTCCTGCACGCTAATCAACCTCTCTTTAAAAGCCTCCCACATATCAAAGGTGGATTTACCTTCAAACAGCTGCTCCCAATCTACATTCCCCAGCTCCTGCCGAATTTTGGTATAGTTGGCCTTCCCCCAATTTAGCACTCTTCCTTCAGGACCACTCTCGTCTTTGTCCATGAGTATTCTAAAACTTACGGAATTGTGATCACTATTCCCAAAGTAGTCCCCTACTGAAACGTCAACCACCTGGCCGGGCTCATTCCCCAACACTAGGTCCAGTATGGCCCATTCCCGAGTTGGACTATTTACATACTGCTCCAGAAAACCCTCCTGGATGCTCCCTACAAATTCTGCTCCATCTAGACCTATAACACGAAGTGAATCCCAGTCAATGTTGGGAAAATTAAAATCTCCTATCACCACCACCCTGTTGCTCCTACATCTTTCCATAATCTGTTTACATATTTGTACCTCTATCTCACACTCGCTGTTGGGAGGCCTGTAGTACAGCCCCAACATTGTTACCGCACCCTTCCTATTTCTGAGTTCTGCCCATATTGCCTCACAGCTCGAGTCCTCCATAGTGCCTTCCTTCAGCACAGCTGTGATATCCTCTGACCAGTAATGCAACTCCTCCACCCCTTTTATCTCCCTCTCTATCCCGCCTAAAGCATTGGTATCCTGGGATATTTAGTTGCCAATCATGCCCTTCCCTTAACCAAGTCTCAGTAATAGCAATATCATACTCCCAGGTACTAATCCAAGCCCTAAGTTCATCTGTCTTACCTATTACACTTCTTGCATTAAAACAAATACACCTCAGACCAGTCCCTTTGCTTTCATCATCTGCTCCCTGCCTACTCTTTCCCTTAGTCACGCTGACTTCATTATCTAGTTCCTTACAGGCTTTAGTTACTACCTCCTTACTCTCCACTGACCTCATTTGGTTCCCATCCCCCTGCCACATTAGTTTAAACCCTCCCCAACAGCGTTAGCAAAAGCACCCCCAAGGACATTGGTTCCAGTCCGGCCCAGGTGTAGACCGTCCAATTTGAAATAGTCCCACCTCCCGCAGAACCGGTCCCAATGTCCCAAAAATCTGAACCCCTCCCTCCTGCACCATCTCTCAAGCCACGCATTCATCCTGACTATTCTTTCATTTCTACTCTGACTATCACGTGGCACTGGTAGCAATCCCGAGATCCTACTTTTTAAACTTGGCTCCTAACTCCCTAAATTCTGCTTGTAGGACCTCATCCCGTTTTTTACCTATATCATTGGTGCCTATGTGCACAACGACAACTGGCTGTTCACCCTCCCCCTTCAGAATGTTCTGCAGCCGATCTGAGACATCCCTGACCCGTGCACCTGGGAGGCAACATAACATTCGGGAGTCTCGTTTTTGACCACAGAACCGCCTATCTACTCCCCTTACAATCGAATCCCCTCTGACTATAGCCCTTCCACTCTTTTTCCCGCCCTTCTGAACAGCAGAGCCAGCCACGGTGCCATGAACCTGGCTACTGCTGCCTTCCCCTGGTGAGCCATCTCCCCCAACAGTATCCAAAACAGTATACCTGTTGTGGAGGGAGATGACCGCAGGGGACACCTGCGCTGCCTTCCTGCTCTTTCTCTGCCTTTTGGTCACCCATTCCCTTTCTCCCTCAGCAATCCTAATCTGCGGTGTGACCAATTCACTAAATGTGCTATCCACGACCTCCTCAGCATCGCGGATGCTCCAAAGTGAGTCCATCCGCAGCTCCAGAGCCGTCATGCGGTCTAACAAGAGCTGCAGCTGGACACACTTCCTGCACGTGAAGGAGTCAGGGACATCAGCCATAGTCTTGTATGCCGTAGCATACACAACACTAACAGGCAAAAAAAATTAGTGGGGGTTGTATATAGACCCCCAAACTAGTGGTGATGTTGGGAATGGCATTAAACAGGAAATTAGAAATGCATGCAATAGATGAACATCTGTAATTATGGGCGACTTTAATCTGTTTATAGATTGGCCAAATCAAATTAGTCACAATACCGTAGAGGAGGAATTCTTAGAGCTATAAAGGAATGGTTTTCTGGATCAATACGTTGAGGAACAAACTGGAGAACAGGCCATCCTAGACTGGGTATTGTGTAATGAGAGTGTAATAATTGACAATCTAGTGCTGAGAGACTCCTTGGGGCCGAGCGACCATAATATGATAGAATTCTTCATCAAGATGGAGTGATGTGGTTGATTCGGAGACAAGGGTCCTGAATCTTAGTAAAGAAAACTACGAAGGTATGAGGCATGAGTTGGCCATGACCGATTGGGAGACGTTATTTAAAGGGATGACAGTGGATAGACAATGGTAAGCATTTAAAAGAGTGCATGGATGAACTGCAACAATTGTTTATCCCTGTCTGGCACAAAACTAAAACAGGAAAGGTAGCCAAACCATGGCTTACAAGGGAAATTAGAGATATTAGATCCAAGAGGCATATAAATTTGCCAAGAAAAACAACAGACCTGAGGATTGGGCGCAGTTTAGAATTCAGCAAAGGAGGACCAAGGGATTGATTAAGAAGGGGAAAATAGAGTACGAGAGCAAGCTTGCGGGGAACGCAAAAACAGACTGTAAACATTTCTATCGGTCTGTGAAGAGAAAAAGATTGGTGAAGACAAATGTAGGTCCCGTACAGTCAGAAACAGGGGAATTTATTATGGGGAATAAAGAAATGGCTGACCAACTAAATGCATACTTCGGTTCTGTCTTCACAAAGGAGGACACAAATATCATACCAGACATGTTGGGGAACACAAGGCTTAGTGAGAGAGAGGAACTGAAAGAAATCAGTATTCGTAGAGAAATGGTGTTGGGGAAATTGATGGAATTGAAGGCCGATAAATCCCCATGGCCTGATGGTATGCATCCCAGAGTACTTAAGGAAGTGGCCCTAGAAATAGTGGATGCATTGGTGGTCATCTTCCAAGATTCTATAGACTCGAACAGTTCCTACAGATTGGAGGGTAGCTAATGTAACCCCACTATTTAAAAAAAGGAGGTAGAGAGAAAACAGGGAATTATAGACCAGTCAGCCTGACGTCAGTTGTGGGGAAAATTCTAGAGTCTATTATCAATGATTTTATAGCAGAGCACTTGGATAACAGTGGTAGAATCGGGCAGAGTCAGCATGGATTTACGAAAGGGAAATCATGCTTGACAAATCTATGAGAATTCTTCGAGGATGTAACTAGTAGAGTTGATGAGAAGCCAGTGGATGTGGTTTATTTGGACTTTCAGAAGGCTTTCGACAAAGTCCCACATAAGCGATTAGCATGTAAAAGTAAAGCGCATGGGATTGGGGGTAGTGTATTGCGATGGATAGAAAATTGGTTGGCAGACAGGAAACAAAGTAGGGATAAATGGGTCTTTTTCCAAATGGCAGGCAGTGACTAGTGGGGTACCGCAGGAATCTGTTGGCCAGGGGCTGCAAGAAACACAGCATGAGTTACAAACTGCTGGGATTGTTTGACCTGTAGTAACCTAGAGCTCAGACACTGGCCTGTGCTGGGAAAAACCAGTTTGAACTAAATTTATGAGACAAGACAAAAGGATTGATCACAGGAAAACAGCCTTATTTGGACACTGTGATACCAGAGTCTTTGGGCCTGGGCCAATTAAGAGATGATGTGAACGAGGTGAGCAGGCTTAAGCCAACCCGAAAGACACAGCTCAGATTTGGACAGATAAGAGGGAGGATAAGAGAGCTATTTGGGCATAGAGCCAGTGAAGACTCCAGAGACCAACCATCGTGGAAGTGGAAGACCCTGCGTGAGCAACGCGGCAACGACATAAAAGAGAGAGAGAGAACAGAATGCCTGGCCAGCGTTAACTCTCCCTTTTTCGGGTATTATCCTTAGTTTTCTGTGACTAGGTCAGGGAAAGGTCAGAGGAACCTAGTGGGTGTGCTCATCAATTCTAGCTAGTTTTGGTATTAACTGTATAACTCAGTTAGAGTTGCATGTTTTTGTCTAACTAAATGTATAAGCCTTGTTCTTGCATTGTACAACAACGTGAATAAAGTAAATTGATAGTTAAAGAAAGGACTGAGTTTCCTCCTCTTTGTACTAAGCAATTAACTGTAGCTGTGGATTAAGCTGGAGGATGGCTCTCTTGCAACCCGATATCCCAAACACCCAGCCTGAGCTTGAATTAAGAGGACTTCAATCCCACGTGACGGCCAGGATCAAGTGGGTATAGGGAATAAAGGGGACAATGGGGAGTTGACTCCACGCCACGGTTTACATAATTGGCATTCCTGGGTGGGCTCGAGGATAGATCTCTGTTGAATCAGCGGAAGACTTGAGCCGAACCGAATTGGCAAAGTACAGAGAGAACAGGAACTTAGGGGTTAATTTGTAGCTACTAACATAAGATGACGAATCAAAGGGAATCTCCAAGCCCTGGAGACTCTGATTGTTTTGATTGGAAGGGGTTCCTCCAAAAATACATAATAGCCAAGTGGCCGCAATATGGAGAATATGCCGGTCACACTAGCGACAAGGGAAAACCCGTAGGGGAAGCCCTTTGGAAGATTGCACAAGCAAAGAGGTCAGCTAGGAAATTTAAGAAGATACAGAAGCCAGTAGCTATCGGCTGTTTACTTGAGGAATGGATAGAATGCCAACAGCAGGCTAAAAATGAGCAGAACAGACTAGAGGAAGAGATTTAAAAACTCCGTGAGGCAGCCCGCCTTAGTGAAAAAGTAACTGATTTGCAGGGACAGAGAAGTGCGGATTCGATGCATATGAACCAATATCAGTTACAGTGTGAAAAACTAGTTACGGAAAAAAAGTAGGCGAGAGGGAGAAGCCCAAGCAGCTAAAGCGGAGGTAGAAGGATGGAAGCAGCAATGTCGTGATTTAAAAACTGCCATGAATGTAATTCAGAGAGCAGCCCAGGAAAAGAGAAGTAATTCAGGTGATCACAAAGTGTCAAAAGTACATAGCGAGACTGCAAACGCAGTTAGCCACGCAGAGAGGTATAATCTGTGCTTTTGCACCCGAAGAAAGTGAGAACGGTGAAGGGGGCATAGATTGGAATGAGTTAGCAGACGAAGTGGCTAGATACGGCCATGATGACGGAGACCCTCTACCCGAGGATCCTCCGCCAGCATATGAGCCAGAGCCAAAAGGAGCCATCAGCCCCCATGTGACCACTAGGGCAGCGATAGGGGCAGATGGCCAGGTGGCAGCTGGCCCGCGTATGACATATTCCACTCCAATGGGGGTACAGCAATTGAGGGATATTGCGAAAGACATTGGGACGTGCGCACCCGGGGATGATCCTAGGGAGCTGTTCCAAGCGGTCAGTCAACAGAGAGGAATACACGGTTTAGATGATGAAGAAAGAAAGTTAATTATAATGTGCCTGCACCCACACATACACTCCGCCCTACCGGAGGAGCAAAAACTCAGTAGAGGCACAAATGAGGCTTTAAAAGAACAAGTATTTAACGTCAAGGGTGCTAACAGAGGGGATCCAGTGGAGGCGCTAACAAAATGCTATCAAAGAAATGGTAAACACCGTTGCGTTTGCGGCTCACATCTGGGCGGTATTTCAAGGGTATATGGCGCGAACCTAGCTAGAGCCAATCCAACGCCAGAGATTAGAAATCGATGGCTGAGAACGCTGGTGTCGCATTGCACGGAGGAGTCAAGAAGGGCACTAGATCAATTTCATCCCTCTGATGACACGCACACAGAGGCTTGGGTACTTAGGAGGATGGTTAGAGCACGGGAGAAAGAAACAAAATTCTCCAAGGCCCCTGGGGGAAAGGAGATGCCTGTAAAAGATCAGACAATAACCTGGAGAAATGAAGGGAGGGGAACTGCACAAGGGGCACCCCACCCAGCCTTTCAGACAGGAGGAAGGGGTAGAGGCATTGGGAGAGGATCCGTCGCAGGAACAGGGAGAACTCCGGGTGGGCCAACCCACTGCTATAATTGTGGCCAGGAGGGACATTTCAAAAGAGAATGCCCAAACCGGAGACGAAAAAATGTAGGTCGGGGAGGAGGCCAGAACAAATGCCAGAGCCTACCCGTGGAAAGGCCGAATAGGTCAAATCCTCAATGTGAGATACTAGAGATAGCACAGTCTTCAGGGTTGTACCCTGAACCACAATGACGGTCGCAGGCCTCGCAGTTATGGGTGTGTGACACGTGGTGGGATAACACAGGGAGACCCCTAGTGAATGGTAGGTTTGGAGTTCGCCCTGTCACGTTCCTTTGGGACACTGGAGGATCCCGAACCACCGTAAACACCACCAATGTTAGTAAAGTAGATTGGAAAATTCAAAGTAAACTTGTTTTAAGCGGATTCATAGGTCTTCACAAGTGGGATATGAGAGCGTACCGTTGGAAGTCAGTGTGGGGGATGTAGCAATAGAGCACTCAGTGGTTCTCAGTTACCCAGAGAACAAGAACATATATTAGGGTGTGATTACATGGCTAAAGTGGGACTCTGTTTTGACCCAGTTAATTGCGCAATTTGGCAAATGCCCTTGGGCATGGGTAGTATAGATCACACATCCGTCCCGGTGGAGGAATACCAGGATATGATATGCATGTTCGGGAAACTATGGACAAGACCAGAAGAAATGAGTAGTGATAGTGAAGTACAACAAATTATCACACGGAATTCAGTAATATTTGCTCGACATAAACATGATTGTGGGAAAATGACCGGGAGTGTGTACAGGGTCCAGACCCCAAACCGCAGAAGCAGTATGGATTTCTGAAACAGGCAGAAGGGGAGGTGGGAAAGGTGATACCAGAGTTTGCTGCTACAAGGGATACTCAGACCGGTAGCCTCCACTAACAACTCGCCTATTTGGCCGGTGAGGAAACCAGACAGTTGCTGGCGACTAACGAAAGACTACAGAGAATTAAATAAGGTAACCCCGTTAGCAGCCCCTACCGTAGCAACTAGCCCAGAGACGGTAGTTAAACAAAATGAGGACGCACAGTGGTTCACGGTTTTAGACACAAGTAATGGTTTTTGGTCTATTCCACTTGAGAAAGAATGCCAATATAAATTTGTGTTTACCTTTCAAGGACAACAATATGCGTGGACCGCCCTGCCACAGGGATTTCATAATTCCCATTTATATTTCACCAACGTTTAAGGGAAGGGTTAAAAAGGTTCTCAAAGCCTGCATGTCTGGTGCAGTATGTAGACGACTTACTGCTACAAACTGAAACGGAATAGGAACATTATCAGTTACTAAGTGAATTACTACAATTGTTACACAAATTGGGACTAAAAGTAAACGCTCAAAAGCCCAAGTTATGAAACAGAAGGTTACTTACTTGGGAATGATCTTGACACCGGGTAAGAGAAATTGACCTGCGAAGGGTAGTAGCGGTTGGCAGACTCCCTGTCCAAAGGAATGTAAAAGGGTTGAGATCCTTCCTGGGTTTGGTGGGATATTGCAGGGACCACATTGATGGATTGTCTACAAAAGCGGCCCCATTAATGGAACTATTGAAGAATGTGGCGTGGGAGTGGAAAACCGAACACACAGGCTATTTCAGATTTAAAGCAGGCACTAGCTGCTGCACCTGCTCTGAAAACCCCAAATCCAACTGAGCCATTTCATTGGAGGTAGCTACCACAGACACCACCCTCTCGGCAGTTCTGTTACAGGAGACACATGGGAAATTGAGACCAGTAGCTTATGCTTTCACCGGTAGAGGAGGGGTATACAACGTGCGAGAAACATTTGTTAGTTTTTTGGGCAGTACAGTATTTTACTTATAGTGGGACTGAACCCAATTACAATATTGACAGAACATTTACTATTAGACGGTAGGATCAAAGACAGGTCAGTAAGTCAGAACCGAATTGCAAGGTGGTCACTATTGTTGCAGGGAAGAAACATAAGCGTAAAAGGGGTAAAAACTACTATGTTGGCAGACAACCTAGTGTATATCAAGGAGAGAAACAGGAGTGTCAAGTCATGATAGCAAATGATCCCAAGGGACCATTTGTATCAAAACGAAAAGGAGGGGGTAGGAGTGGATTGGAGAAAGCAATAGGGACAGAAAGTAAAAGATGCAAAAGGAAAAAAAGAACCCCACTTAAAACTTTTTGTGGATGGTTCCTCATCAGTGCAGGATGAGGAGAGGAGGACTGGGTGCGGGATATATGTAGAAGACGAACACGGTCAGGAAAAGTTTAGCACAGCCTTAAAATTGCCTAAAGCAATGAGCGCGCAGGCGACAGAATTAGCCGTCGTTGCATATGTGGTTGGCCACCCGGAATACTTCCCGCCCGGATCAGTGATATATTCTGATAGCATGTATGTCTGTAATAGCCTCACGGAACATTTGCCCTTATGGGAGGCGAGGGGTTTTGTCTCAGCGGATGGGAAGCCCCTTCCATCGGCTCCATTATTAAGATACGTCTTTGAAGGAGCACAGGGGAAAGGATATGGGTTCACGAAGGTAAAAGCTCATTCAACACTTGCACCGGAAGAGAACAGGAAAGCAGATGAGCTAGCCAAATAAGGTGCTGTTAGTGGGCAGGAATGGCAGCCACCGATTGAGGACATTGGGGAACAGAAAGGAAAACAGGTTAAGGTAACGGATTTAACAAAAGGAGCAGAAGAAAGATGGAGAATTGAAAAAACTGATAGGAGTAGAGTCAGACACATATAAAGAGTACAAGGGGGTCTATATTCAGGACAGAGTGGTTTTATGTGAAGGAAAATTCGTAGTGCCAGAGGGGGGAACGAAACCAAACAATCCACTAGTACCATGACTTATGGGGACATAAGGGGACAAAGTACCCTGGAAAGGATAAAGGAGGTGTGCTGGTGGCCTGGAATGAAAGGTGACGTGGAACACTACGTCAAGAATTGTTTGATCTATGCACAACACAGCCCCGATAGAATGTCAAGAAAGGGGCCCTCCGACATACTAGACCAGTAGAAGGGCCTTGGACTAATTTACAGATAGACTTTATAGGACCCCTACCCCCTACTCCAGGAGGGTTTAAGTACATTCTGGTAATAGATACATTTACCAAATGAGTGAAAGCTTTCCCAACCAGAACAAGTACAGCCAAAATCACCACGAAAATTCTGTTAGAAAGGGTATTCACTCGATGGGGTTTACCCCCGAAGCATAGAATCAGATCAGGGAACACATTTTAGAGCCCAAGTAATGCAAAATGTCATGACCCTCTTTGGGGTTAAACAGAAATTCCACATACCCTATAAACCACAGTCTAGTGGAATTGTGGAAAGGATGAATCGGACATTGAAAAACAGGATAGCTAAAATGGTACAGCAGCACAAGGTGACCTGGCAGATTGTTCTGCCCTATGTGTTGATGGTAATCAGGAATACCACAGCTTCATCAACAGGTTATACTCCCTATAAACTCATGACGGGAAGGGACATGAGAGGAATGGAGGGGTTGGTAGGTTTCAACTTGTCCACCTCTGGTTCGGACAGTATTATAATCAGAAAAATAGGTTCAACAACTAGTAGAAGCAGTGGGGGAAGCAAATTACGTGGCAGCTCACCAACAGGGAAAGAGACAGCAAAGCAAGGCTTATTTCGATGCGAAAGCCAGCCCGATAGAGTTGAGCCCCGGACAAAGGGTAATGATCAGAATATATCAGCCCACCTCATTTTTGAGTCCAAAGTTCACCGGTTCCTATGAGATAGTAGATAAAGCTAGTCCATCTGTATACAAAGTATAGATGGCACCAGATAAGAGTGGCTGGTATCACATCAGTTAAAGTTAGTAGGAGTAAAACAAGATAATCACAGTTGGCATGTGTTGCTTGATGCTACCAATGATCTCCCTGACCTTCAATCGGAACAAGAGCAGGATCAACTGCGGATCCAAGCGGAAGTGTTTGAAAGACAACCTGATGCTGTACATCCACAGAGAGAAATCGAGGGAAAAACGAAAGAAAAATAAAAGAAAACAGGGGAAGTAAGTGGGCTAGGAGAAATGGATGGTTAGAATCAGTAACAAATTGGGAACAAGATATAGACAGTCTGGCTCAGTGTATGGAGACTGGACTTAAAATAGGATAAAAAAGAAACTGTAAATAAGAGCAGAAATTACACTTGTATATTACAGGTTGAGCCCACAAAGAAGAGGGTGATACACGGCACTGCAATTGGATTGACCATATTTGGGACTATAGGTGAACCCGCATCGGAGCTATCGCGATGAATGAACACGCCGGAAGCAGTGTCAACGCGGGAAGACTATCCAGTGGCCAGGAACAACTTTGCTCCGCAGATTTTGTGGTGCATATTAACGACTTGGACGTAAATGTAGGGGGCATGATCAAGAAGTTTGCAGATGACACAAAGATAATGAGGAAGATAGCTGTAGGAAGATGTTGATGGTCTGGTCAGATGGGCATAAAAGTGGCAAATGGAATTCAACTTGGAGAAGTGTGAGGTGATGCATTTAGGGAGATCAATCAAGGCAAAGGAATACACGACAAATGGGAAAATACTGAGAAGTGTAGAGGAAGTAAGGGGCTTTGGAGTGAATGTCCACAGATCCATGAGGGTAGCAGGATAGGTCGATAAAGGTGGTTAAGAAGGCATATGGAATCCTTTCCTTTATTAGCTGAGATACAGAATGTAACAGCAGGGAGGTTCTGCTGGAACTGTATAACTCATTGGTTAGGCCACAACTTGAGTACTATGTGCAGTTCTGGTCAGCTCATTACAGAAAGGATGTAATTGCACTGGACAGGGTACAGAGGAGATTTACGAGGATGCTGCCAGGACTGGAAAAATGCAGCTATGAGGAAAGATTGGATAGGCTGGGGTTGTTCTCCTTGGAACAGAGGCGACTGAGGAGAGATCAGATGGAGATGTACAAAATTTTCAGGGGCTTTGGATAGAGGGAAGGTGAAGGGCCTATTCACCTTAGCAGAGAGGTCAGTGACAAGGGAGCATAGATTTAAAGTGATTGGTAGAAAAATTACAGGGAAATGAGGAAAAGCTTTTTCACTCAGAAGGTGGTGGGGGTCTGGAATTCACTGCCTGAAAAGGATAGTTGAGGCAGAAACCCTCAACTCATTCAAAAAGGAGTCTGGATATGCACCTCAAGTGTCATAATCTGCAGGGCTACGGACCAAATGCTGGAAGGTGGGATTAGAATAGGTGGATCGTTGCTCAGCCGGTACAGGCACGATGGGCCAAGTGGCCTCTTTCTGTGCCTTAAACCTTCTATGATTTGCTTGGTGGGTTGATTGATGGTGCAGCATCCTCTCAGATGTAAAGCTGCGGCTCCCTTGAAGCTGCCAGTTCTATCAAAGCAATCTGGACACTGCTACTAGATCAGCAATTCTTTCTGCTAAGTCGGCATCTGAAAAGTCGCAGTATGCACCCTTTTCCCTGCAACTAAAGTGGTCAATGGACTTGTAGGGTTGCTGACAAAATGTTATAAACTCTAGTCCACAGATGCAAAAATTAATTAGTTTGGAGTCCCTGGATTATAGTGTTTTCAGGCAGGATAGAGAGGGAGATAAAAAAGGGAGGGGGTGTAGCATTATTAGTTAAGGAATCAATAACAGCTTTGAGGGATGATATGCTAAATGAATTGTCAAATGAGGCCATATGGGTGGAGCTCAGAAATAAAAAAAGAGCAACCACACTAGGTATGTACTATAGACCCCCAAATAGTGAGATGGAGGTAGAACAAAAAAATACATAGGCAAATTTGAGTGCAAAAACTATAGGGCAATAATAGTTGGGGATTTCAACTACCCCAAAATCAACTGGGATACAAACAGTGCAAATGGCACAGAGGGGACAAAATTCTTGAACTATGTTCAAGAGAACTTTTTTAGCCAACACTAACAAGCCCAAGAGGGGGGCAATTCTAGATTTAGTTTTCAGTAATGAAGCTGGGCAAGTGGAGGAAGTAACAGTGGGTTACCACTTTGGAGATTGTGACCATAATACAGTAAGTTTTAGCATAATCATGGAAAAGGACAAAAAAAGTTCAGGAGTAAAAGTTCTAAATTGGGGGAAGGTAAATGAAGAAACAGAGGTGACCTGGCAAAAGTGGACTGGATGCAGCTACTTGAAGGAAAAAAATCAGTGGCAAACCAGTGGGAGGCATTCAAAACCGAGATACTGTAGACAGTGTAGGCATGTCCCCACAAAGATAAAGAATGGTACTGCCAAATCTAGAGCCCCCTAGTTATCTGGAAGCTTACAGGGCAAGTTAAAGCAGAAAAAGAAAGCTTATGACGATCTCAAAAATCTTAATACTTTATGAATATAGTAACATAGGAGTAGTCCATTCAGACCATCGAGCCTGCCCCATCATTCAATATCATGGCTGATCATCACTTCAATGCCTTTCCCCCCCCCCCCACACGATCCTCATATCCCCTTTTGTATTTAGAAATCTGTCAATCTCTGCTTTAAACATACTCAATGACAGAACTTTCACAGCCCTCTGGGGTAGATAATTCCAAAGATTCACAACCGTCCGAGTAAAGAAATTTCTCCTCATCTCCATCCTAAGTGGCTTCCCCCTTATTTTGAAATGGTGTCCAAGCCTAGAGGAGTATAGAAAGTGCAGAGATGAAGTAGAAAAGGAAATTAGAAAAGCAAAGATAGGACATGAAAAATTATTGACAGGTAAAATCAAGGAACACCCAAAGATGTTTTATCACTACATTAACAGCAAGAGGATAACAAAGAAAAGGGTAGTGCCTTTTTGGATTAGATTAGAGATACAGCAATGAAACAGGCCCTTCGGCCCACCGAGTCTGTGCCGAACATCAACCACCCATTTATACTAATCCTACACTAATCCCATATTTCTACCAATCATCCCCACCTGTCCCTGTATTTCCCTACCACCTACCTATACTAGTGACAATTTATAATGGCCAATTTACCTATCAACTTGCAAGTCTTTTGGCTTGTGGGAGGAAACCGGAGCACCCGGAGAAAACCCACGCAAACACAGGGAGAACTTGCAAACTCCACACAGGCAGTACCCAGAACTGAACCCAGGTCGTTGGAGCTGTGAGGCTGCGGTGCTAACCACTGCACCACTGTGCTAAATTAGATTTTTTGTCTCAGTCAGCACAAAGGAGAGGGTTGATGTAGACATTGCAGTTAAAGAGCGTGAAATCTTTTTCTTTGGCCTCCTTGTTTCGAAAGACAATAGGTAAGCGCCTGGAGGTGGTCAGCGGTTTGTGGAGCAGCGCCTGGAGTGGCTATAAAAAGGTAAATTCTAGATTGACAGACTCTTCTACAGGTGCTGCAGATAAAATTGGTTGTCTGGGCTGTTACACAGTTTGCTCTCCCCTTGCGCTTCTGTCTATTTTCCTGCCAACTGCTAAGTCTCTTCGACTCGCCACTCTTTAGCCCCGCCTTTATGGCTGTCCGCTAGCTCTGGCGATCACTGGCAACTGACTCCCATGACTTGTGATCAATGTCACAGGACTTCATGTCGCGTTTGCAGACGTCTTTAAAGCGGAGACATGGACGGCCGGTGGGTCTGATACCAGTGACGAGATCGCTATACAATGTGTCCTTAGGGCGGCACGGTGGTTAGCACCACAGCCTCATAACTCCAGCGACCCGGGTTCAATTCTCGGTACTGCCCATGTGGAGTTTGCACATTCTCCGTGACCATGTGGGTTTTCGCTGGGTGCTCTGGTTTCCTCCCACAGCCAAAGACTTGCAGATTGATAGGCAAATTGGCCATTATAAATTGCGCCTAGTATAGGTAGGTGGTAGGGGAATTGAGGGAAGGTGGGGATGTGGTAGGAATATGGGATTAATGTAGGATTAGTATAAAATGGGTGGTTGATGGTCAGCACAGACGTAATGGGCTGAAGGGCCTGTTTCAGTGCTGTATCTTTTTTTTTTAAAATCCTGCCATCTTCCATGCGGCTCATGACCAAGCCATCTCAAGCGCCGCTGGCTCAGTAGGGTGTATATGCTGGGATGTTGGCCGCCTCGAGGACTTCTGTGTTGGAGATACAGTCCTGCCACCTGATGCCAAGGATTCTCCGGAGGCAGCGAAGACAGAATGAATAAATGGAGATGTCACTCTTGGCTGACATATGTTGCCCAGGCCTCACTGCCGTAGAGCAAGGTACTGAGGACACAGGCTTAATACACTCGGACTTTTGTGTTCCGTGTCAGTGTGCCATTTTCCCACACTCTCTTGGCCAGTCTGGACATGGCAGTGGAAGCCTTTCCCATGCGTTTGTCGATTTCTGCATCGAGAGACAGGTTACTGGTGATAGTTGAGCCTAGGTAGGTAACCTCTTGAACCACTTCCAGAGCGTGGTCGCCAATATTGATGGATGGAGCATTTCTGACGTCCTGTCTAATGATGTTAGTTTTCTTGAGGCTGATGGTTAGGCCACATTCATTGCAGGCAGCCGCAATCCTGTCAATGAGACTCTGCAGACACTCTTCTGTGTGGGATGTTAATGCAGCATCGTCAGCAAAGAGGAGTTCCCTGATTAGGACTTTCCTTACTTTGTTCAACCTTGCCCATCTTAAAGCAAAGACCAATCTGCCTTCTGATCTTGTGTGGAGGAAAATTCTTTCTTCTGAAGACTTGAATGCATGTGAGAGTAGCAGGGAGAAGATCCCAAACAGTGTCGGTGCGAGAACACAGCCCCGTTTCACGGCACTCAGGATAGAAAAGGGGTCTGATGAGGCGCCACTAGGCTGAATTGTGCCTTTCATATGGTCATAGAATGAGGTGATGATACTTTGTAGCTTTGGTGGACATCCAATCTTTTCTGAATGGCCTCCTTCTGTGACATAATTTTTCTATGGTTCTGTGATTCTAACTGGTCTTTTAGAGTAATCCAGATTTTCTTTGGAACCCTTTGGTCCTCTTCTGTGAGCCCAGATGTAGTTAATCAATGTAGGCCTTCGTTTCCAATCGCAATATGGATTTTGATAGCCTGCATTTATGGCTCAGAGTCTCCAAGGTTGACGAACCAAAGCTCTGCTTGTTGTTTGAACAGCCTGAACTACAATAATAAATCAGCCGCTTGCCAATTGATGCTTTGTTTTAAAAAGTGTCCCTGCCATTTTGCTGCTCAAGGCCCGAATGCTGCAGTCACTGTAGACGCTGCAGTTCCTAGGTTGCCACTGCTTGTCCTATTGCTGAAGCACGAGGTAGGATGGTGTGATTTTCGCAGCATACGGACGATGGGACTCGGTCACATTTCCTCTCCAGCAAGGTGCACTGATGATGTAATCACACCCACTTAAGAGGTGTTCTATAGTAGAGCCTGTTGCATTCTTCAACTAGATCATGGATAATCTGAATCTGTAGTCTAGCCACCTGCCCTAATTCCGTAACTCTAATGCCCTTGCCTAAAACAAAAAATGAATCAATCTCAGTTTTGAAACTTTCAATTGACCCCCAACCTCAACAGCTCGCTTTGGGTGGGGTGGGGTGGGGGTGGGGGGGGGGGAAGAAAGAAGAGGGGACGATCTAGAGGTATAGACTGGGTGGATAGCAAGAAGCTTTTTCCCCCCCCCCCCAGAGTGGGGGATTCAAATACTAGGGGTCACAAGTTCAAAGTGAGGGGGGAAAAGTTTGGGGGGTGGGGGTGGATATGCGTGGAAAGTTCTTTACGCAGAGGGTGGTGGGTGCCTGGAACGCGTTGCCAGCGGACGTGGTAGATGCAAACACGATAGCGTCTTTTAAGATGTATCTAAACAGATACATGAATGGGCAGGAAGCAAAGAGATACAGACCCTTAGAAAATAGGCGACATGCTTAGGTAGAGGATCTGGATCGGCGCAGGCTTGGAGGGCCGAAGGGCCTGTTCCTGTGCTGTAATTTTCTTTGTTCTTTGATCTCCACTACCCTTTGTGCAAAGAATTGCTTCCCGACTTCGCCCTGGACCAGCCTAGATCTAATTTTCAGGTTATGGCCCTTATTCTGAACTCCCCCACCAGAAGAAATAGGTTGAATATCTATCCTATCAAATCCTATCATCTTAAACACCTCAATTAGATCATCCTTTAAACACCTACACTCAAGGAAACACAAGCCTTGTCTGTGCAACCTGTGCACACAATTTAACCCTTTTAGCCCCAATATCATTCCAGCTTATTACTCAAGATTTAGTAAATTTGCAAATAATTTGGTTTTCAACTTTATTCACAAATTGCATCAACTTTAGAAATTGATTTTGAGGAACATTGCTGCAGAGCAAACAGTGATCAAGGTACAGTTCTGCATGCAATTAGGAGAGCAAAGAGGGGATATGAGAAAGCTCTGGCTGATAAAAGTAGGGAAGAGGATAACCAGGGAAAGAGTAGGACCCATTAGGGACCAAGGGGGAAATCTGTGGGTGGAGCCAGAGGACACTGGTAGGGTGTTGAACAAATACCTCACATCTGTCTTCACCCAAGAGAATGAGGATGTAGATATAGAACTTAGAGACTGAGGGGTTCTTGAGCAAATTGTCATAGGGCATTTGGGAGGTTTTGGCAGGCTTAAAAGTGAACAAATCTCCAGGTCCAGACAATTTGTGTCCCAGGATGCTGTGGGAGGAGAGGGTGGAGATTACAGGGGCTCCGACCCCAATTTTTAATTCCTCTCTGGCCACGGGGGGAGGTGCCAGAGGACTGGAGAACAGCTAATGTGGTCCCACTATTTAAGAAAGGTTGTAGAGATGAGCCAGGGAACTACAGACCAGTGAGTCTACGTCAGTGGTAGGGAAACGATTGGAGAAAATTCTGAAGGAGAGAATCTATCTCCACTTTTAGAGGCAAAATTTGATTAGGAATAGTCAGCATGGCTTTGTCAGAGGGAGGTCATGCCTAACAAATTTGATTGAATTTTTTGAGCATGTGACCAGGTGTGTGGATGAGGGTAGTGCAGTTGATGTAATTTACATGGATTTCAGCAAAGCCTTTGACAAGGTCCCACAGGGACCTGGGAGACTGATCAAGAAAGCAAATGCACATGGGATACAGGGTAACTTGATAAGGTGGATTCAAAATTGGCTTATCTGTAGGAGACAGAGAGTGATGACAGATGGCTGTTATAGTGACTGGAAGCCAATGTGCAGTGGCGTACCACAGGGATCTGTGCTGGGTCCCCTATTGTCTGTCATTTATATAAACGATATAGATGACTACGTGGGGGGTAGGACCAGTAAGTTCGCGGATGACACAAAGATTGGCTGAGTGGTTAACAGTGAGGTTGAGTGTCTTAGGTTACAGGAAGATATAGACGGGATGGTCAAATGGGCAGAAAAGTGGCAGATGGAATTGAACGCTGAAAAGTGTGAGGTGATACACTTTGGAAGAAGTAATGTGACACGGAAGCATTCAATGAATGGCCTGACACTGGGAAGTTCCGAGGAACAAAGGGACCTTGGTGTGTTTGTCCATAGATCTCTGAAGGCAGAGGGCAGGTTAATAGGGTGGTGAAAAAGGCATATAGGACACTTGCCTTTATCAATCGAAGCATAGATTACAAAAGCAGGGAGGTGATGTTGGAGTTGTATAGAACTTTGTTAAGGACACAGCTGGAGTACTGTGTGCAATTCTGGTCGCTACATTATGGGAAGGATGTGATTGCACTGGAGGGGGTGCAGAGGAGATTCACCAGGATGGTGCCTGGGATGGAACATTTAAGCTATGAAGAGAGGTTGGATAGGCTTGGGTTGTTTTCGCTGGAGCAGAGAAGACTGACGTGTGACCTGATCGAGGTGTAAAAGATTATGAGGGGCATGGACAGGGTTGATAGGGAGCAGCTGTTCCCCTTAGTTGAAGGGTCAGTTACGAGGGGACACAAGTTTAAGGTGAGGGGTAGGAGGTTTAAGGGGGATTTGAGGAAGAACTTTTTTTTTTTTTTAAACCCAGAGGGTGGTGACGGTCTGGAATGCACTGCCTGGGAGGGTGGTAGAGGTGGGTTGCCTCACATCCTTTAAAAAGTACCTTGATGAGCACTTGATACGTCATAACATTCAAGGCTATGGGCCAACTGCTGGCAAATGGGATTAGGTAGACAGGTCAGGTGTCCTTAATGCATCGGTGCAGATTTGATGGGCCGAAGGGCCTCCTACACTATTATTCCGTGATTCAAACTCAGTCCAAACCTTCCAATAACTTCCCATTAAAAAAAACAAAGTTCCAGCATCTATGGAATTCTTTAGTAATAAAATACAAATTCTCAAAATTTATCAAAAAAATGGAAACGCTCATCACATTTTATATTGAAATGCAGTGAATAATTTTAACATATCTACCTAATGTAGGCAGAGAACCTTCCCTGTGTTATTACCTTAAAGAATAATTAATAGAAATTTAACTCACCACCAGAGAGGAAAATACAGAAATTGTGGAAGTGACAAGGCTATTAACAACATCCGCCAATCCCGGATAAAATATGCAAAAATAGGTAGAACAATATAGCCTATTGCAAAAAAAAGGCAGACACCAAGTGTTCCGAAGGTGATCCTTTCAACCTTGCCAAGAAGCTCACTTCCTGTTGAGGAAATAAAAATAATCAAATTTACAACAAATCTCAATATAATCTTCAATTCAAACATTTTGTCCGGAAGAGTATAACAGGCCTACTGTTCAAAAGAGGTCAAAGTAAACGTGGCTGGTCCAAGGGGTCAGCAAAAGGCCACACCTTCAGGACCATCGATCTCCAAACGCCTCCCCCCCCAATCTCCATCCCATCCCACCTCAGACCAAGACTCCCAAATCTTACCCTTCCCCCTCCCACCTGCTCACCCCACCAACCCATACCCCGTGATCTCCCTCCTAGACCCCCATCTGCAATGTTTCCGGAGGTCCCCACACAGGGGATTCTCTCCTAGTATTGCTAGACCAGGACACCATGACAGGTTACTTCCACATCCTGGGTCCCATTCCCACAACTTCCCCAAATGCTTTAAGTCAGTTTCCTTGGTAATACTATTTGGTAGAACACCCCAGCTCTTATAAAACATCTATTCAATGCCACAGGAGATCTGATTTTATCTTATCTTGGTTGTCAGAGCCAATTTAAAATCATTGGAGATCTTACTACTGCCACTGGCTTAGCAGCCTCAGGGCCTGATTTTTTTCCTCCAAAAAGGTGTTATACAGAATTTGCAACACGAATTAGAGTTATCTTTGCTGCCCATTCCTTAATGCCCTTACTGAACAAAAATCTATCAATCGCAGCCTTAAAAATCTCAACTGACCCCAGCATCCCCAGCCTTTTGGGGAAGAGAATTCCAGATTTCCATAATTCAATTTACTTCAAACTCCATGAAGAATAAAGCAGATCAATGCAGCATTTAATATTACAGCAAAGTGCAAAGTAGACACAAGCCAACCTCCTCTTCCTCATTGTGCCTCGTATGGATGTCTACACATGCCTTTCTTTCACCTATTCTAATATTTCTCCTAGATGAAACCCAAGGGCCAGAACCCAATAGAAACCTTTTAAAATTATGAAAGGTTTTGATAGAGTAGACATAGAATGTTTCCAATTGTGGGAATGAGTAAAAGTAGAGGCCATCAATATCAGAAAGTCACTAAGAAATTAAATAGGGAATTCAGAAAAAAATTCCTTACCCAGGACAGTGGAACACACGGTCACGGAATGGTTGAAGTGAATAGTATAGATGCATTTAAAAAGGGAAGCTGGATAAACACAAGGGAGAAGGGAACAGAGGAATATGTGAGAAGAATGAAAGGTGGAACATAGGAACAGGAGTAAGCTATTCAGCCATCTCAATGAATGGTGGAACAGACTCAAGGGATTAATCTGTGACCCAATTCCATTTATCCACTTTTGCCACATATACCTTAACACATCTGGATAATAAAAAAAAAAAATCAATCTCAGTTTTAAAACTAAATTCATCTCGCATCAATTGCCATTTGTGGAAAAGATGATCGGCGCAGGCTTGGTGGGCCGAATGGCCTGTTCCTGTGTTGTACTGTTTTGTTCAAACTACCACCCTTGTGTAGAGAAGTGTTCCCTAATTTCATTCCTGAATGACTATGCCCCCAGTCCTAGATTCACCAATAATTTATCTCTATCTGCCCTATCTGTTCGCTTTAATATTTGAAAGCTTTGATCAAATCACCCCTTAACCTTCTAAATTTCAGGGAAAATAACTAGTTTGTGTAATCTCTCCTTGCAATTTAACCCTTGGAGCCCAGATGTCATTCTACTAAATCTACACTGCACTCCCTCAAAGGCCAGTATATCTTTAAGGTAGGGAACTCAGAGTACACCAGGGCTTTGGATAGCTGAAGTATGACCTCTACCCCCTTATATTTCAGTCTTCTAGATATAAAGGCCAGCATTCCATTAGCCTTTTTAATTAATTATTTTCTGTACCTGCTCGTGATGTTTTAATGATGTGTACCTGACCCACTTTTTCTAGCTTTTCACCATTTAGGAAGTATTGTTCTATTCTCTTCAAGTCCTCACATTTGCCTACATTGAAGTCCATTACCAAAGTTTTGCCCATTCATTTAATCCATCAATATCTTTGTAATTTTACACTTCCATTTACATCCCCTACAGCGCCAGGGAGGGTGAAAGCGCACGCCAGGGAGAATATTCCAGAAAGAATCCGAAGAGAGAGAGCTGAAGTGGCTTGAGTTAGCTAGGGGGCGACAGAATAACCCCAGTGGTTAGCACCACAGCTTCACAGCTCCAGCGACCCGGGTTCAATTCTGGGTACTGCCTGTGTGGAGTTTGCAAGTTCTCCCTGTGTCTGTTTCCTCCGGGTGCTCCAGTTTCCTCCCACATGCCAAAGACTTGCAGGTTGATAGGTAAATTGGCCATTATAAATTGCTGCTAGTATAGGTAGGTGGTAGGGAAATATAGGGACAGGTAGGGATGCGGTAGGAATATGGGATTAGTGTAGGATTAGTATAAATAGGTGGTTGATGGTCAGCACAGACTCGGTGGGCCGAAGGGCCTGTTTCAGTGCTGTATCTCTAAAACAGAAACTAAAAACCAGTGAAAGCATAGCCAATATGGAGGAGCATAATTCAGGGCAGGATACAAGATTGCTAAAACTCACTCAATTAATTCCAAAATTCAATGAGGAAGATGTGGAAGTGCTTTTCGTGTCTTTTGAGAAACTGGCAAGGCAGCTAAAGTGGCCAGCTGAGACCTGGTCTCTTTTAATGCAAAGCAAACTGACCGGAAAAACCCATGAAGTTTATTCCTTTTTGCCAGATGAGTGTTTATCAAATCATGAACTGACCAAAAATGCTATCCTCGGGGCATATGAATTAGTACCCGAAGCCTATCGCCAAAAGTTTAGAACCCTCAAAAAGCAAGCCAATCAAACTTATCTGGAGTTTGAAAGCAAGCAAGCTGCTGGCTTTTGACCAGTGGCTGAGGGCTTTAAAAATACAGCTCAGCTATGAGAATCTCAGAGAACTAATCCTGTTAGAGAAATTTAAAAACTCTCTCCCACTCTTAATAAAGACCCATGTAGAGGAGCAGCGGGTTCAGAGAGCCCGACAAGTGGCCGTTCTGGCCGACGAGTTTGCTTTAATTTATAAGTCGGTTTCCCAGGGGAGAACCTTTCCTAATCACCCCGACAAATCCGAAAAGGACAAAGGGTGGGAAGGTGATATCCGGTACTTTTTAAAGGATGCGATTCCCTGCTCCTATTTAATCCACAATGGATTTTTGATTACCAGACATTGAAGGTGGAAAGGCTAGCATTCCAGGTTAACTGCTAAAATGGCCAAAGACACAAACAGACATGGTCGGACCAGTTTGGTGTAGTAATGTTGGAGTTTATTTGAATTTGAACTTCGAACAGGGATTTTGAACTCAAAGCGGTTTTCTCCTGGAACGGAGAACATCTCTGTCTGCTCTCATCTCACTCACCAGCTTCGGAAACCATCGAAGCCACATTAACCCCAAAAAGAGAAAAGTCTCCGACAGTAAACAAGGTTTAAGAAGAATACTGCGCCCCAACGAAAAGTAAGACTACTTACAAAAGGACTACAGTGAGCTCGAAGCACAGTAGGGGACCACAGGAGTGGTTTATAGGCCCCCGAAGAATAGCCTCTCCGTAGGACAAGATATTAATCAGGAAATAATGGAGGCGTGTAAGAAGGGCACTACAATTATCATGGGTGATTTTAATCTGCATATAGACCGGACAACTCAAATCGGCAAAGGTAACATGGAAGACGAATTTGTAGAGTGCCTCAGGGATTGTTACTTAGAGCAAAACATTGCAGAACCTACCATGAAACAGGCTATTTTAAATTTGGTATTGTGTAATGAGGTCAGAATAATAAGAGATCTCATTGTTAAGGATCCTCTAGGGGGAAGCGATCATAACATGGTAGAATTTCAATTTCAGTTTGAGGCTGAGCAACTCTGGTCCGAAACCAGTGTCTTCGACTTAAACACGGGCAATTACAGAGGTATGAAGAAAGAGTTTTCTAAAGCGGGCTGGGAAGATAGATTACAGGGGAAGTCAGTCGATGAACAGTGGCAGACTTTTAAGCAGATATTTCATAACACTCAGCAAACATTTATTCCAGTCAGAAGGAAGGACTCAATGAGAACGATGAACCACCTGTACATAACAAAAGGAAGTTAAGGAGAGTATCAAATCAAAAACAAAGGCGTACAATGTGGCAAAAATGAGTGGTAGACCAGAGGATTGGGAATTTTTTTTTAAGAAACCAGCAGTGGATGACTAAAAAACTAATATAAAGAGAGAGAAAATTGATTATGAGAGTAAATTGGCAAGTAATATAAAAACAAACAGTAAGAGCTTCTACAGGTATATTAAAAGCTAAAGTAAGTGTGGGACCCTTAGAGGATGAGACTGGGGAATTAATAACAGGGAAATGGCAGATAATTTAAACCAATATTTTACATCGGTCTTCACGGTGGAGGACACTATAAACATCCCAACAATAATAGATGAGCAAGGTGTAAATAGGAGGGAGGAACTTGTAAGAATCTTCATCACGAGGGAAAAGGTGCTGGACAAGCTGATGGGACTAAAGGCAGACAAGTCGCCAGGACCTGATGGCCTGCATCCAAGGGTTTTAAAAGAAGTGGCTGCAGAGATAGTGGAGGCATTGGTCATAATATACCAAAAGTCACTGGATTCCAGTAGGGTACCAGCAGATTGGAAAACTGCTAACGTGACACCCCTATTCAAGAAAGGATGGAGACAGAAAGCAGGAAATACAGACCAGTTAGCGTAACATCTGTCATTGGGAAAATGCTAGAGTCGATTATTAAGGAAGAAATAGCAGGACATTTAGAAAAACATAATGCAATCAAACAAAGTCAACATGGTTTTACGAAAGGAAAATCATGTTTGACAATTTTTTTTTTTAAATAAAGAGTTCTTTGAGGATATAACAAGCAGAGTGGATAAAGGAGAACCAGTATATGTAGTGTATTTAGATTTTCAAAGGTGTTTGATAAGGTGACATATAAAAAGGTTATTGCACAAAATAAGAGCTCAGGATATTGGGGATAATGTGTTGGCATGGATTGAGGACTGGCCAACACACAGAAGGCAGTGTCAGGATCAATGGGTCTTTTTCAGGTTGGAAGGGTGTAACTTGTGGGTTGCCACAAGGACAGGTTCTAGGGCCTCAACTATTTACTATCTATATTAATGACTTAGAGGAAGGGACAGAGCGTAGTGTATCCAAATTTGCTGACGATGCAAAAATAGGTGGGAAGGCATGTTGTGATGAGGACACAAAGAATCTGCAAAGGGATATAGATAGGTTAAGTGAGTGGGCAAAAACTTGGCAGATGGTGTTCAATGTGGGAAAGTGTGAGGTAATCCATTTTGGTAGGAAGAATAAAAAAGCAGATTATTTAGATGGAGAAAGACTACAAAATACAGCAGTACAGAGGGATCTGGGTATTCTTGTGCATGAAACACAAAAGGTTAGCATGCAGGTGCAGCAAGTAATTAGGGAGGCAAATGGAATTTTGGCCTTTATTGCTAGGGGGTTAGAGTTTAGAAATAGGGAAGTCTTGTTACAGCTGAACAGCCATGATCTTATTGAATGGCAGGGCAGGCTTGAGGGGCTGAATGGCCTACTCCTGCTCCTATTTCTTATGTTCACAAGAAACTCTCTTGATATTATCTCAACTTCCCCATTTTATTTTTCTTCTACTCTTCTCTGTCCCTATTTGCACATGTTTATCACGTGTGCATGCTAGTGTGGGCGCGTCCTACATCCGTAGGCATTAACCGTATTAGAGTTTAAGTTTAAGGTTTAATGTATTTCACTTTTCTTTAAACCGAAGAAAGCCCGTTTATGCTCATTTCTTTGCCTTATAAATTGGAAAGTGGTGAACAAGGATTCACCAAAGGGGGAGCTCAAAACACTCTAAAATTAAACGGTTACAATAAGACCAGGCGAAGACAGTAAAAGACCACTAGAAACCTTTCTCACCTGGTCATAACACATAGCTGTTACTTCTAGAGGGTGAAA